>NC_141689.1:1876083710-1876683710 GCF_964263255.1 Lissotriton vulgaris | reverse complement strand
TAAACAAAGTGCCCAGTATGGTCTTTGGTGACTCGGGAGGGACTCACCAGCTCCCCACGTCTGGAAGAGTTGAATGTTTTAACCAGGACCCATTACCTTTATTAGAGCACAAAATATTTGTTTTCCATGGATCTCCATTTCTTGACTCCTCCGGGAGTGTCTGCCAATTGTGACACTAATTCTTTGACGCCTACTACTCCTTTCCTCATCAGGGCATCTTTAATACATTATTGGGCTCTGTTCATGTAATTAAGCACATTTTGTATTTGTCCTTAGAGTTTTGTATTATGAAGGTTCTCTTTTAATTGTTTCATTACATGGCACTGCAAACTATTCCCTTGCAATCATTCAGCAGCTCTTAGGCTACTTAGACCTACTAAACAAAGACATACATTATTCTGCAGGTTTGTTGATCAACCTTCTTCCAGAATTATCTCTCACTCCACAATAAATTCCAGCATTCCCTAGGGGCTTCTCCACAGAACTATCCTCATTTCTCTGTAACGAAACATGCAACTCCTTCCATCCCCTGGCAACTCATCTCTCCTTTTGTCTTTCACTGGCTCTGGGCCTTCTGTAATTTGCCCAGTTGAATCTCCTCCTATGCTTATGCCCAGATATTCACATTTGTGGGACTAGAGTTCTCCATCAGAATTCCATCCCAGTGATGACCCAACTCATATCCATCACCATGTCCTGCAAATTAAAATGCTCCCAATGTTGGACTTGAACAAACACTTTGCATTAGTAGACATGTAACTTTTTTCAGGTAACAGAGGTGAGCAGGGCAAGAGATAGCACTGCTTAAATCAACTCACAATATAAATCTAGGATGCAGCCCACGTAAAAAGAGAATAAATGCTTATTAGGATTGTTTCTGTGCAGGAAGGTGCCCCTTTCTGCAACAATCCTATCGAAAACACAGGCACCTGTGCACCATGGTTTAAGAGTGCCTGCATTGGCTCTAGCTGCTGAAACAGTGCCAGTGCTGGGAGAAAGGCTTGTCCTTTCTCTCAGTGCTGGCACTGTTTCGGCATATAATGAAGGGGATTGATTCAGTTCAGGACCTCAGAGGCTAGAATCTATAATACTTTTTTCACAACAACAGTACCTCTGACACCATAGATGACAATTTCTTTTTGCCTCAATAGTCCCTTTTATTGACTTTGGGCTATCAAACTTTTGATTTTTGGTATCTTTGTGAATTTTTTATACAAATATATTGGTATTCACCTTCATTTCAGAGCCTTATCAATTCAACTCTCCTTGTTTCAAATCATACATAAAATTTAAGACAAATGCACGTTAAACATCCATGTACACATTACATTGACTATACACCATATATACATTAAATTAGATCATTGTACATATCATCAATTATTGGATGAATCAAGGGGTAATATTCTTCTCCACCCTGTCCTACAGCCTAGCGCCTATACAGACACTCCTGCACCATGGTGCTTGTGTTGGTTGCAGGATTGTTTTCTGCAGGAAGGGGCACTTTCCTCCAAAGGAAAAAAATGCTAAAAGGCATTTTCCACATGGAAAGAGAAAATAGCAAGAAAAATAGACTAATTTCTCCTTGTTTTGCCTCACATCGGTAGGAGTAACAATATGGTGCTTCCCCAGGTGTACAGGATCTTCTGTCAAAATCCATGCATGTTGCATAGGAAGGACCATGGAATGCCTCCCAAGTGCAGAGCAAGACAGCGCTGTTCTTTGCTCTGCCTTGCCTTACTCCATATCTAACTGTTTTCATCTTGGGTACTGTCAAAATTAAGTTTTTTTTAATGCAAATATCAATGAGGCACAAATTGACAGTTGAAAATCTAGTTGCAATAACTAATATTTTCAGATCAGCAAAGGCTACATGACAACCTATCTCTCATATCTATATTTATTTTAAATAAAATTCATGAGAATTCTTAATCCTTAAGTTATTTTATATATTTATATATTTTTTTAGAATAATAATATTTATTTTAAACATGACTAGGTCAATCTGATTTATGCACAAGTAGATATCCATTAATGAGTCTGCCCACTTACATCTTTCAAACTCACGGATTGAGCGGATATGAAGCAGGAAAAAAAGACTTACTGTTTTTGTGCTATGAACAAGCTCGCAAACTATATAGACTTTGTAATTGTTTTTATTTCAGTCAGAATTCACAGATGATCCTTCACTTGGATTTATTGATGCTGGTATCACGTTTGTTGTCCACCCTCCCAATGAACCGCCACAGTTTGATGGCTTAGGGTTATCAACCCCCATAGGGATGCACGCACATGCTTCAATCAAACAGCTCAAGGTAACTTATTTTTGTTGCTTATATATCTCTATTTCTTATTTAGAATTATGGAAAACAGAGCTGAATGACTGTCTGAATGACTGTCTGATTCGTTTCTAAGGTTTCTCTTTGTCTAAGTTTTGGATCATGTGCTGCAGTGTTTGACATTATAACCTCTTACTTGAGGTCTAAATTTAGCTTCAACATAAGAATCCAATAGGGTTATTGGTCGGAATCAGTTTAGGCAATAGTTATGGAGGGTCTGGAAGCACTAGAGCCAGGGCACATCGAAGCTTATACAGGCAGGAGCGATAGACTGCTAACTCCTGGGAATGCTCTCACTCACTTCCTAGGTTAAGGTCAATTCAAGGTCAGGAGGGATAGAGCCTAATGTAGACTCTCCAAAACCTTCATCCAGTGTCTGGCAACAAGGTTAGTGGTTGGATTATATTTTCCTAGTCTCACTATTGCTCTCACCCATTTTGGCGTCCTTCAATGTTTGTTGTTTTCCCCTTTCGGTCCCCTCTTTTTGTCCTAGAGTGCCCTCTTAATGTCCTCCTTTGTTTGTCCTCTAGGTTGTCTGTCTATTAACCCCATTTCATGTAGAGCCCCACCAATGTGTCTTTTTTTTAAGTTCAAAAAGTAAGTTTATTAAGAAGGAACATTTAGGATGAAGGTACATAATATAGTCAACCAATGGATAATCACAAAAAAAATTAGGTTAGAACACAGCAACAAAATTGTAAGGTGTAAATATCAGATTAACATGGCTTGAAGAGAAGAGAAATAAAGAAGAAAAATACAAATAAAGATTACAATGGTGTATTCCACAAAGTGATACATGTTATAGAGAAAAATGTATTAATTATATTAATATAAACAGGCTAATATATAATTAACATATGGAAAGTCAGGTTCGTTGGGAAACTTCTTGTTGAACAGTTGTTAGGGAAGAGGAGCGCTTGGCGCTTGCATATGTGAACGATGTGGCTGGTGACCATCAATGTAAACTTTTCGAGGCCATATGAACAGGGTATACAAAGGCTGTATTTAGTCCGTAGCATACCATCAAGCTTAACAAGATAACTTGATGGAATCTTTCCAATTTTTGATTATTTGCTAAAAAGCTACTGCTGGTAAAAGGTCGATAATCTTAGTTTTTTCTCGAACATTATGCCCTGTATGTAAAAATGTATATATAACATAGGCCTTGGGATAGGTGGAAAGAAGATCATGTAGTCCTTTCACAGGAAATGTTAGTATTGAGGGATAGAAGTTGAGCGTATTCAATTTGGAGGGTTTGCTGTATAAGTTTGTATTTAGACTGGAAGGAAGTGGGAAGTTTGAAGAGTAGGCTAGCTTGCAAAAAAGGCATGACTTCATCTTGTTTAAAAAGTTGATGGACCCAGATTAAACCCTTTTGCCTCCATGACTTCTAGTACACAGCCTTACCACGTATCAATACCATCTTGTTATGTCATAGTGTGGAACTAAGAAAATTATGTAAGTTTGTCAGGAGTGTCAAGGGATGAGATTCCATATTTTTGCAAGTATATTTAAGGATATGGGTCAATATAGATTGAGGTCTGCGAATAAAGGATAGATACTCTTGAAATGAGATTGGTTAGAGGAAATAATGTTCAAGTTTCACCCACAAAGGACAATCTAACAGGGACTTGGAAAGCCATCTCGAAGATTGTCGGAGTAGAAATGATTTTTGATAAGTCAGAAAATCTGGAAAATTGACACCACCCTCTGATTTTGGTTTTGATAACTTTGATATGGACATGTGAGATTTCTTGTTGTTCCAAAGAAATGAAGATAGCACTAAGTTATCGTATTATAACATTTTAAAGGAATGGGTACTGGGATATTAGGAATGCTGTAGAGTATGATGAGGGTTATCATCATTTTAATAGTGTACATTCGACCCCACCAAGATAAGTATAAGGGGTGCCATTTAGCAATCAATCTGGAGATTTTTGTATACATTTGCTCATACATAAAGAGAGTGTTGTTAGAATGGAAGGGATGAAGTATAAACCTAGCTATTTGATGTGATTAGGTTTCCTATCAAAGTTGGATGCAACAAAGTCATCTTTGAAAGTATATTTAGACAAAGGCATTATTTCACATTAATCTTTATTTAGTTTATACCCGGGCACGGAGTCAAAGGATTCGACTTCTTGTAGAAAGGCAGGGATAGAGGATAGGGGTTGTGAAATAAATAATAATATGTCATCAGCATATGCGGCTAATTTGATTTGTTGTTTCTTAAAATTAAATCCATGTATATCCTGGTTTTGACAAATTCTAGACAAAAAAGGCCGTAGGGCTAAATTAAAAAAGTAGGGAGATAATGGGCAACCCTGACAAACACCTCTGCCTTAATAAAGTATGAGATGTTGTTATTTGCACATATACCTGCCCGTTGTTGTGAGTAGAGAATGGAAATTAACGAGATAATCAAAAATTGACTATATGTTGCCCTTATTATGTTTAACTTTCAAAAACTTGGCTAATATTTTCCCAGCTTTGTTTTGACCACCATAAAACTTTCCACTGGATTTTAATAAATAGGTTGAGGCATTGCTTGTCGATTCTTGATTAAATTGAAAATTAACATTTATTTGTACAGTTAAACAATCCTTTGATTTGGAAGAGTAATATGAATTCTCTAATCGCTTTATCTCAGTTAGGAGGTCTTTGTTTAGTTTATGCAAAGTTTTACGTTTTTTAAAAACAAAGCCAATAATGAAATCCCTAGTAGGTGCTTTAAAAGCATCCAAAATAACAACAAATGGTAGGGTATTTGTTTGATTAAACAAAAAATATTTGTTAAAAAAGGAAATAAAGGAGGGAGTAAACTTCAGGTCTAAGAGCAGAATGTTGTTGAAACGCCATTTGTTGGGTACATTTGGTTTGTGTAAGATGTCTAATTGAATAGAGATTAGATCATTATCAGATATTAGAATAGAGCCAATCTCTGCATCTCTTAAAGATTGGGAGCTATTATGGGATATAAAGAAATAATCTATTCATGATTGAGTGTGAAGGGTCGGAGACTATTAAGTGTACTCTCTTGTGATGGGGTTGCAGAGTCTCCAGCCATCAATAAGCTTGTATTGCTGAATAGTTTGAGTGAAAAGTTTGTGTGATTCATGGGGGACAAGGGAAACCATCGAGTTGCGATCAATGAAGGGATCAACAACGTGGTTACAATCAGCAGCAGGGATAAAATTATCATCAATGCACCTTGTGATATGATGGGCAACCGATGTCCAAAAAGAGGGTCCCCAATGGTAGGAGCATAAATGTTAAATAAATAAATCAGAGCATTCCCAAACATCAATTTTGTATACAACCATCTTCCCTCAACATCAGAACTTTGAGAGAGCAATTTAACAGAGAGCAATTTATGACATTGTGTTGCAACCCCATTCCGCTTACCATCTCCTGGTGAAAAGAAGACCTCTCCCACCCAACCGCTTTTCAAGTTTAAAGATTAATTTGCTGTAAGATGAGACTCCTGTATAAGAGCTATATCAGCCTTTAATTTAGCCAAGTGTGTTAAAACCCTTTGTCTTTTAATGGGGGAGTTCAAACCTCTGACTTTCCAAGAAACAATTTTTAGAGACGTGAAGATAATAGAAACAAGCATTTGCAATGGAATCGGTTTCGCCTTTCGTACCTTACAAGCATTTAGCCGTGCCCCTTGTTCCTTTCTTCAGGGCTACCTACTGCCCCACAACTGAACTGCCTACTGCTTTTATTTTAGGGTCCAAATCATAATTTCTGCTGTTAATCACACGTAGACACCTAAAAATGCAGTTTTTATCTACACACACTCACGCATATACATATATAAATATAGAGGAATGGTCTAATTAATTACACCAAGATCCACAACACATGACAAACGCAGCTGTAGTACAACAAATGCAGATTAAATCAGTGAGTCCCAGCATCCTGGATAAAAGAAACATTTTCATAAAAGAAGCAGATGCTAGTTAGGTTTGTTTACCAATAATCACATAACTATAATAGCATGCCTTGTGCTTTTTTCAGCCCACAAAAATGGTCATCGTCCACAGCTCCAGCACTGAAACCCTTCTTGCCAGCAGGCTCTACCCTTTAATAACTCCCCTTACCTGGCCGTGCTCGCACAGCCAATATAGATTTATGTGGCTTTGCCATCCGTGTTTTATTGGAGGCAGCAACGATCATCAGATAGGTAGGGGGTGGAGTGGTAGTGAGGCTAGGCATTTGAGGTGGTTTAAAAAAGTGCATAGAATAGGCATTTAGGGGAAAAATTAAAAAAGCTAATATTTTAAGAGGTACACGCAGTCACAGATACTCATGTTTAAAAACTCATTGTTAAATGTATTTATAAATCATATGGATTGTTACCGAAGAGTTGTTGGAGAGACACTGCATTCTGCTACAAGGTTTGAAATGTTTACATCCCCAATTCCCATTGGTACGTGGCTCCCCTTTCCTGGTCAGATAGCTAGGTGGGTTAATGTGCACGTTTTAGTAATCTTTGTGTGACCTGTTCGCAGACACTACAAATCACCCCCAGCCATGCAGGCCAGTGACCGTTGACTTCAAATCACCCCAGCAATGCAGGCCAGTGGCCATTGACAACAAATCACCCCCAGCAATGCAGGCCAGTGACCATCAACTACAAATCACCCCCACCCATGCAGGCCAGTGTCCATCGACCACAAATCCCCCCACCCATGCAGGCCAGGGACCATCGTCTACAAATCACCCAAGTCATGCAGGCCAGCGACCATCAACTACAACTTACCCCACCAATGATTACCAACCCTGCTAACATTAGCTGGTAGCGGGTAAATCCAATGGAATAAATATCACTTTCCTTCATGCAGCATTACACACTTAAAGCTTGTGAGAGAAATGACACTTTCTTCCTTGTTTGTTCTCCTCTTGAAGTGAACCGATGACCGTAGGCACTTTACAAAGTAACACATGCTTCTGGGGTGTTGCTGTGCTTTTGAACAGACGTGCTCGATAAAAAAACACTTTCCATTGAGGGGGGAGGGGTTGGGCCCTCTCTGTGAGGCATGTCCGGAGCACTGTTTAGGGGAGGGGCATTCTTAGCCGATCCTCAATATGTTTTTGGTGGCGTTAAGTGGAAACTGCTAAATCTTAATTTGCTGTTCAGAATGCACACAGCCCAGGCACCACTGGTCACTAAACCTGACTCCTGACCTAGACCAGGATATGTCCACTCAGATCTCTCCCACGCTTCCCAGACAGGCTGTGGGTGTCTTCAGGTTACATCTCTGCATATGAGACCTACAGTTCACAAGACCATCTGAGCTGTTCATCCTACAGCGTTCGATATAATCAATACCGTTAAATTGGGTAATATTAATGCCCGTGGTTTACAGCGCTTAGAAACAGACAAACGATGATAGCTAGAGCTGTATGTATTATAATGTGTGCATTTCAACATCGATTTTGAAATCAGAGTATGTGAAAATCTCCACATTCTACTTACAGTTCCAAAAAAAACAGCTTCCTGCAAGCCATACAGTACAGACAAACAATGATAGCTAGAGCTGTATGTATTATAATGTGTGCATTTCGACATCGATTTTGAAATCAGAGTATGTGAAATCACGTGTGTAATCTTCACATCCTACAGTTTAAAAACAAACAGCTTCCTGCCAGCCGCACTGTTTCGAAGTGCTTGGGCGCGCCTAAAACTAATTTCACTCTATACTCTTTAAATGTGGCTAAGCAGACTCTGGCGATTAGGGAATCAAAGCAAGGACAGCAACAGCTGCCCATGTGCGGCTTGACCAAGACTTCCGGAGCAACCAAGGGTTCTTTTCCGGTGACGCCCAGGGATGTCACTTCCGGTACAGGCTTTGTTGGGCCTGCCTGTAAATAACTGCGCACTATTTTTTTTTTTTTTTTTTTTGCTTTTTATCCTCATTTGCTTTCATTGGCTCCAAACTGTCAAGACAGAAGACTTCCGCAAAGCAGAGAATCAGGCCATGCCTCTGTACTAACTCAGCTTCAGCTAGCGGGGATAACGTTGGAGGGATGGAGGACTTACACCCCATTCAGTGACAGCTGGCTGGCCGTGAGATTCTAAACATGCGGGCTCTGTTAGACCATTGTGCCCGAACCATCGAGGCCCTTTTAGCAACGACACAACTGTGGCGGAGCCTGAAGGTAGCCATGTCAGCATTAATCATCGGACCTGGGGAAAAGAAAAAAAAAAAAAAAAACCCAGGTATCAACGTGGCCTCTCCAACAACTTCCAGAAGGCTCTTTTCGCCTGATTTCCTCCCCTTGCCAAATCGAGTTTCGAGATCTGGAGAATTGAAGAGCGCCATTCGTAGAAGGTAGGTGGCAAAGCGTCCTTCCAGTGTCTGCAAATTTCCCTACGGGCCGCCAGAATAGAATAAAACACTATGTTGGAAGCAGCGTTTCGAGTGTTTCCACTTAAACTAAAAATAACTAAACCCAAGTCAATAGTGAGCTGATAACCCACAATCAAAGATAATTCATTACTTATAGAGTCCCAAAACGGAGTGATTTGTGGGCATTCAAAAAACATGTGGGTGTCTGATGCCGCCTCCAGTCCACATCTTGGGCAGGAGACAGGCCCTATTTGTGAAAATTTTGAGAGTCTCTGCGGGGAGTAATATGCTCTGTGAATTGTAAATATTTGGTTCCTTTGGAGCCAAGCAGGCTTAACCAAATCCCACAATACTCTGCATGAAGTTAGCCAGAGTTCTTCCACATCTACTCCTGGCATAGACTCCGCCCACAGTTGCGTTGGAAGGCGGAATTTGCTGTCTGATTCCTCTATGATCATATTATACCAGAGAGAGATCTCTTTTTTCCTAGGTGGTCTATCAAGTAGGCATGCTTCTAGTTCGCTCACTCCCCCTAAGGAGAAGTTGCTACAGCGTAGGGGCAGTGTATTCTGCGCCTGGGCCCAACTTGAAATCTGTAGATATTTGAATCTGGAAAATCTCGGGCCGACTTTATTGGTAAAGTAGTTCCAGGGAAGCAAAGATCCATCAGAAAATAAGTCTCCCCAAGATGTGATACCTGCCTCTTTAATTGGTAGTGCTAAAACGTCTTCTGCCCAAGGGGGGGTGCAGGTAAGTCCCATATAGGAGCTCTGCTTGAAAAGTATCCTAGATTTATCGAGTATCTCACTCTGTACCAGGTGTTGGCCATCCCCCGTAGTACCTTCAGCTTTATCTTTTTAAGGAATTTGGGATCTCCAAACTTGAAAAGGAAACTGGCTTGCCCGACTCCCTCACATCTCAACAAAGTAGAAAACATAAGGCCCAAGCTTGAATCAGCTGGTGTTTTAAGGAGCATGCGTGCGTGCGTTAGCTGGAAAGCCCATGCGTAGGCCTGAAGGTCTTGGCCAGCCAGCCCGCCCTTCTCCCTCCGACGCGTAATCTGTTTCCACGCTATTCTTGGATTTTTATTGTTCCATATAAAGGAAGATATCTCACTCTGTAATTTTGAAATTAATTTAGGGTCAAAATACAATGGTATTGAGCTAAATAAAAATGTAATCTTTGGCAGTATGGACATCTTAACCAAATTTACCTTCCCCAAGATAGTAAGAGGGAGATGAGCCCATGCTCTCATCAATTTTCGGCACTGTACTGCTACTTTTGCAAAATTTAGGGCTGCTATTGAATCTATATTGTTATCTATGATTACCCCCAGATATTTCAAGTTAGCTCTTGATGTCGTACTGTGTATGTTTGTGTCAATATTCCAAGACATTGACTCAGTTTTCGAGGCATTCACCTCGTAACCTGACACCTTTCCAAACTCCAAGGCGAGATCTATAATCACCGGGGACGCTGTATTTATATCTGGAGTAAAAATCATAATATCATCGGCATAAAGTGCCACCTTTTTGGTCCAATCACAGAAGACAAATGGTATAATTTGCTGACTCTCTCTCAGTTTTTGTGCAAACGGCTCTATGTATAAGTCGAATAATAAAGGCGATAGGGGGCAACCTTGTCTCGTTCCCCTAGTTACCCTGAATGGTTCGGACAAACCTCCATTAATCAAAATAGAAGCCGAGGGGTTTCCATATAACAGTTTTACTGCTCTACGAAATTTGACTCCCACGTTGAACCCCAACAAGGCCTCCGACAGGTATTGCCAATTCACCCTGTCGAAGGCCTTGGTGGCGTCCAAGGTGAGAACCGAAAGGGGCAGAGTCTCCCTAGTCGCCAGATCTATTGCTCCCACGAGGTCATATGTAAGTTCGAACAACTGCCTCCCCTCTACAAAACCCTTTTGATTGGGATTTAGTATATCTGGAGCCACCTGACCGAGCCTTTTAGCCAATATTGCCGCCAAGATTTTATAGTCGGCATTCAGAATTGAAATAGGCCGATACGAACCGCAGTCGGATAAGGGCTTACCTGGTTTCGGGATTAGTGTTATCGAGGCACTATCCCAAGAAGCTGGGGGTGCCTCTCCCTCCCTCAAGATATTATTAAATAGTTCCACCATAACCGGGGACACAACCGATATCAGGTTTTTGTAGATTTCTGATGGTAGACCGTCGATTCCCGCAGCCTTTCCACCCGTAGCTCCCTGAATAGCTTGTTCGACCTCTTCCTTTGTTATATCTCTATCTAAAAAGTTACTCTGTTCATCAGACAGGGATGGTAAAGATAGATCTTTTAACCAGTTGGCCGCGTCTTCAGAGGTGACATTCAGGTCTTCCAGGTATATTGTTTGGAAGAAATCTTTAAAAACTTCTCTGATGTCCTCATCGTTCGTGAAAGTACCGCGATCAGTTGTCACTGAAGCTATATGATTTTGTGCTCGATCTGATTTTACTTTCCAGGCCAGGAGCCTTCCAGCCCCCTCCCCATATTGGAAGTGAGCTAGTTTGCTCGCCTCCCATCTCTGCATGGTTCTTTTGTCTAAAACCGATGTTAGAGCATTCTTCAATTCTGTTATTTTAGCACGTTCCAGCGATAGATCATGATTGCTGTCGTTGCTGCTGTTTTCGATAACTGCCTGAATAACTTTAATATTCTCCTCAATAGTAGCCACCTCTTCCAAATGCATCTTTCTTCGATATACGATCTTATTCTTTATAATCCCTCTTAACGTGCACTTAAAGGCATCCCAAATAACACCCAGAGCTGCTGAACCAGCATTTATTTCAAAAAAAGCTTTTGCTTCTGACTGTATTTGCTCTAAATCTTCAGGTGAGGTAAGGAGGGACCGATCTAAAGACCACGTCCTCCTAGGGGCTTTGTCTCCCCACTCGAGTTCCATCTTCATCGCTGAATGATCAGAAAGATGCGACGGAAGGTATTCTACGTTTTTAACTGAGTTGGCCAGCTTACGGCTAGTTAAGATAAAATCTATTCTTGACCTATGCCGGTATTTAAAGTTCCTGAAGGAAAATCCCTTTCTCTGCCCCTCTCTTAATCTCCAAATATCAATATAACCATATTGGTTCATACAGCCCAATAGAGAGTTTCTAGATTTAGAAAGGGGCTTTTGTCTACTTGTAGGAGACTTATCCAACATCGGATTAAGTACTATATTAAAATCTCCAGTAATAATGACAGGCTCGGGAAATTGCAGCAGATGGAGAAATAAGGATTCTAGCGCGGAAGGGTCATCCTTGTTCGGCCCGTAGTACCCGGCTAGCGTTAGTGCTACACCTCCTATCACGACCGCCACAATAGCCCACCTGCCGCCAGAGTCGACCATTTGCTGAGTAATTCTTAAAGAGATAGATTTTTTAAAGAGAATTGTAACACCCCTTATGTTCAGCGATTGAGAGGTAGAAACAGAAGTATTCAACCATCTATTTTTCTTGACCAACTCGAGCATTTCTCTCTCAACAAGATGTGTCTCCTGCAATATGATAATGTCCGCCTCAACATTACTGAAGAATTTTATTTTCACTGGGTTTGGTTCGGAGACCATTTACATTCCAGGAGAAAATGTTAAGCTTCGTCATAACCATGGGAATAGGCAATTATATAACATACTGCCCAATTATATATATATAAACTGCTAATTGTCTGCTTCTTGGAGTTTGAATCCCTAAGAAATGATAGTGATGTTTGGAGCGCTCTTAAAAATAGATATTTTGTTATTTTTTCACCCCTCCCCTCCACCCCCTATGCCCTCCCACACCTCCCTCCCTCCCATGGGAAACCCTTGCACTCCCTATACGGATGTACCGGAGGTAAGTGCCCCGACTCCTCCCGAGCCCCACCGATGAGTGCCTCAGAAAAAGAAAAAGAGATTTAGTGTTCCTTTTTGATTAACCCCCCTTTTTTCTACCTTTTTTTACCCTTCTTTTTTATTTTTACTTTTTTTATTTTTTATTTTCTTTTTATTTTTTTTCCCTCTTTTTCCTGTGTGCTTTATTATCTTATTATCTTTTTTTTTTACATCGTGTTGTTTCCTGTGTTATTTTATATATTTTTTTGTTTTTATTGGAATTACAAGTGAACTAATACGGCCCCTAGGTCCTTATTGGGCCTATTGACTATAACTGCGCACTATTATAAAAAAAGCATTTGCAATGCAATACGACTCACATTTACGCTAGACCTATTGCATTGGAAATGGAAGTGTGGGCATCCAAAAATGCACACATGGGAGTGGGAGGGTGAGGGGTGGCAAAAAGTCATGGACCACAGGAGGGGGCTGGGGTACACATGGCAGAAAAAAGTGCTGGCGTAAAGGGGCCAATAGCCAGGGAAGGATATAAATGACAACATGGCCATTAGGAGGAGGATGGACTAACAAGCCTAAAACCAATCAGAAGGCAGCATTTTGAATGTAAGCCAATCAAAAAGAGGGGCAGAGTGTGGGCGGCACTTCCAGAAAGCTTCAACACTATAGTGTATACTGCATGCCTCGCAAAGCGATCAGCGCATTCGCTGCAACGCTAGGCGAGACCTACAAAGGATACAAAACGCCAATTCAGGCAAGCCATCATGAAGTTAAAAACAAACCATGAACGAATCGAACTATACAATGAATAAACCATACAGTACAGCAGAGATGAAGAAAATGATTGAAGAAACAAATGTGGAACAAGTAGCATACAGAGACAAAAGCGATGAAGTATGAAAAGGAGAGAGAAAGGTAGCCAAGAGAAGAGAAAGAGAAAGAAAAAGAAACGGGTATGAAAAATGGAAAGTTGAAGGGAAATACAGGAATGAGAATGGAGAGACATACCTAGACAACTATATAAGGGTGGGGATGGTGAAACCATAGGGAACAGATGACGCACCCAGGTTCAAGCTAACAACGAGTGGGTGAGGGACTGCATCACATATGAAGAGGAGAAAAGGCGAGCGCAAACAACGACAAATCTGCAAGGAAGGAGAGAAAAAAGGTATATCACAGAATTGCTATGAAGTGAATGAAAAACATTACAACAACAATTCAAAACAATGAAACTGTATAACAAAGAGTTAGCATGGTACTAAAGAAGAAGACAAATGACAGTAAGAATGTGATAACATTAAATAATCTGGAAAGTCAAAGCTCCAGAAAAGTACATGGATTCTGTTTTGCATGAGTTAATAAAGCTCTGCAGCTTGTTTGGATCCTTGTATGTTGTGGTTCTGTTTTTGTAAGTCACTTTTGAAGAGGCAGGGATGAAAAAGTCCATATCGGGCCCCTAACAAGCGTAAATCAGGTCTCATATTTAGGAATTCCTTACGTCTATTTGTAGTAGCTTTGGCGTAATCTTGAGAGAGAAAAGGGGTAGAACTTGACCACACAATGAGTTGAGTTGACTTGGCAGCATTGGGAACCTTTAATAAATCAGTATATTTGAGAAAGTATAGGATAGCTCCTCTTGGTCTCTGTGAGCTTGATACACCAGTCGGTTGTCGTCCCAATCTGTGAGCACATTTAATGTTAAGTACAGTATCCTCTGGTAAGTGTAGCAGTTTAGGAAGAAAGGATTTGAAGAAAACGAGGGGATTAGAGCCCCCAGTGCCTTCCCATAAACCATTAAAGCAAAGATTATTTCTTCTATATCGGTTTTCAAGGTCTTCGACTTGTTTTTGAATTGACAAAACCTGTGTTTGCAGTATATCAACTTTAGTGCCAGAGGGGGGCAAAAGAAGAGACCTTTTTCTCTACTATATTGAGACGTTCATTAATTTTAGACCAATTGTCTGTGAGAAACTGCAATTTGTTGCTTCTATCCTTCATAAAGGGGCAAAGAGCATGTACGTCCTCCAACAATAAATCCAAGGATACAGGAGAAGAGGATTATGGTGGGGATGGAGAATCCTTCTTCAAGTGTTTTGTGGTCGCTTGGGATAGGGCTTAGAGAGGAAGAACCTTTAGAAAAGGATATCAGGGACTGTTCCATTACAGCGAACTCAGTAAAACAATTTGAGTTTGTGATAAAAGACAATGCAGAACGTGATGCAGGTGGTCCCAATTTTTTCAATCTTCCCATAAGATGAGGAGATATAGAAATGGTTTGGGAAAAGGAGGAGCTCGCACTAACTGCGGAGATCAAATCTGTCTTATGTTGTAGAGCTCTGTATTTTTCACATTATGCAATAGTTCTGTATAAAATATCCAATCATATGCTGGGTGGATATGGTATTAAAGTGATCTTTCCAACAAACAAGTCAGTATATAGGAGACAGGAGCAGCCACCCTTATTTTCTCTCATAAGCTGGAAAGTCTCCAGAGATTATCAACAAATAAAATGTTGGCTGCTGATGACAACTCCCGGAGGTAAAAAAGAAAAGATATATATTTTCCCCCAATGTGCTCTATACTGACATGAGGTCACCACAGTTGAAGTTCCCAAAGCGCCAGAAACACAACAAGTGCTTCATATTTGTTGCAATATATAAACAAGCAAAGCCTTCCCAAGTCTGAACTGCCAGCATTCTGTAAATGCAGAGCTTTGTGTTACATGTTCAAAATGGCAGTGGCGTTTTTCTACGTTCCGAGCAGGACCTTGTAGTGGTCAGAAGCAGGTCTCAGAGCTGCAAAAAGGGTATTAAAGGGCTCCTTCTTCGTTAGGACGACATCCGCCAGAGAAGACACCTCGTCAAGTTTCCAGTACTGGCATCAAACTGCAGTCCATTCATGCCGCGCCGAGGAGCCTCACTCGGGTGCCACCATCCTCCATGGGCTCCAAGCCAGACCCCCCACCTGAGTTTTCTGGAGCCTATACCAGATTCCTGGTTGAGTACGGGCTTCACATAGCTTCTTTTACTGCTGAAACAGATAAGCTTTACATCAGTTGTTACCTCTATATTACGTTCCAGCTGATATCTATATTGGCCCTCTGACCTGTGTCTTTCAGCTGGTCTGATCTACCGAAGATTCATACCATCATGGCAGAGTGGTGCCATTTCTTGAAAAACGCAACGCCTCAGAGAGTGATCTCCATTCCTAGTTTCATTCCTGGATTTCCCTTATCCCTACCCCAGTTTCTATATCTGTCCACGTTTATCATTTTCTTCACCAGTGCAGAGGCTAGGAGATATAAGGGGATTTCAGCCAATCCCCAACATCTAATCCTGTCAGTTTGCCAGGCCGAATATGGACCTGTCAGAAATTTCCATTCAGATGATATTGCATGCTACTAACAAGACACATAAAGAGTTTGAAAGTGCTCAGCATGATCAAGCTCTCTCATGAGCTGTTTGCATCAACTAAACCATGTTTCAGCTCTACCAATACCTTGTAAGTTAACAATAACTCTAAAACAGTTGTTACAACCAATGCCGATAACGTGACTAGTAGCCCAAGAGTGTGATGGTCACCCTAAATTTGCTTTTGAAACTCATAGGTGATCCCCAGAAATTTCAAAACATTATGTTCCAGTGTGAGTTTTAGTTCTCACTCAAGCCTCAAATGCTTAATAATAACACTTCCAAAGTTACGTTTGAACTTCCTTACCTTAAGAAAGTTGCCTCAAGGCAGATTACCCATTTATGTTAAATCAAAGTCCACTGTTGCCCAGCTGGATTCAATTCATGGCTCAAGTCTGCACTATCTTCTATCACAAGCACATTACCATTGCCACAGGAATATGTGAGATCATCAGCAGTGCACAGGGACATAAAAGTCAGTAAGACATTTCACTTGTACAAAATTAGAGAAATTCAGCCATTCTAGTTAGTTGACCTAACTATAAATCACTCCCCCGCAGTGCACTGCTGATGATGTCACATATTACATCCCTCATGATATGGTCAGTGACATCACTGATGACATCACTGATGACATCTCAAATGACATCACTGATCATATCACTGATTACATTATCCAGTGACTGTGTGTTTCTGTAAAGTTTAAATATGTTTTATATATGTTAATGCCAAGTTGTATTAAAGAATGAGTTGGTGTATAAGTGGGTGGGTGGATGATTTAATAGGTGTGTGATTGACTGTATAAGTTAGTAACTAAATGTGTCTTACTGAATGCATGGGTTAGTGACTAAACTGTGTGAATGTCTGTATCAGTCTCTCCGTCGTTGTGTAAGCTGCTGCATGGGTTGATGATTACGTACATGACTGTCTATATGGATTACTTATTGGAAGTCTGAGGATCTGTATGGGTGCCTGAGTGTTTATGTTGGTGGGGTGTGTGTGACTCTGTGCATAGATGTGTGAATGTAAATGTAAATGTCAAGGTATTTGTAGAGCGCACTGTCTCCAAGCGGTTTCCTTGCACTATTACTCATGCCTCATACCTCTGTGGAACCCTTCCTGGCTTTCCCTGTGAAGTGTCCACTCCTGGGCACCCCCAGGGTGAAGCCAGGCACCCTAGCGCTGTTGGGGCCGGTGTGGAGGTTAAGCAAGCTATTGCCCAGAGTTGCAGCGTGGGGCCAATGATTAGAATAGGCACCGAGGCGAGAATTGTCAGGTCCGAGGAAATTGAGCCCAAGACCCGCTGAGGCGAAATTGAACCCTGGCCCCAGGCCAAAACTCTGCAGCAGGTCTGCCGCTCTAACCATTGAGCCACACCCCTCCAGAGTGAGTGGGTGATTCACTGGTTGCATGGTTTCAAGAGTGCATTTGTGATAGACTGTATGAGTGGTGAGTGTTAGTATGGGTGTATTAGTGAGTGAATGTATATCTCAGTGGTACATGTGTGAGTAACTACATATGTGAAAGGCAGTATATATGTGTGTTGGAGTATATAAATGGCTATAAGTGAGAGTGTGTGATTCAGAGAGTGGCTGTATGGATGAGTGTGTGCTTGTATAAGAGCGCAAGAATGGGCGAGTATTTGTATGAGTGATTGAGCTGGTATGTGTATAACTGTGTAGTTGAGTAAACAGGAGTGTGATGAATTATTTGCATGACTGACTAGGTGTGTGAGTACCTCTTTCGATGAGTGGTGGTGTGTGAGTGTTTATATAGGTGTATGAGTGCATATGATAGTCCTGTACTGAGTGGCCATAAGTATGAGTGACTGTACGAGTGAGTGAGTGGATGTGTGTGTAAACCTAAAAATCAGTGAGTGTGTATGTAGTTATTGCTGTTGGAGTGTCTATGGTTTTGAGAATGGCAGTCTGTTATTTTAAGTGGGTGTTTCAAAGGTTATATTAGGGTATGAGAAGATGCATCAATGTATCACATGGATGATGTCATCAGTGATGTCATTTGAGATGTCATCAGTGATGTCACTGACCATGTCATGAGTGATGTAATATGTGACGTCATCGGCAGTGCATTGCGGGGGCGCAAGTTATAGTTAGCAGAACTAACTAGAACAGAGGAATTTCTATGCTTTTGTGCAGTGAAATGTCCAGCTAACTAGAACACCCCTGAAACCTATGTTTTTTTCAGTGAATTTCTAAGGTTTTTTAAATGCCAATTTCTAAGTATGACGTGCCGTGAAACCTCCTCTGTAAGGCCCTTGTACATAATAGGGCAAGAGGATTAAAACTACCTCTTAAAATGCGCTACGGGCCATTTTAAGTTGGGAGATTAAATCCTTGAATCCCGACGGTCCCTGGGGTCCAACTATCCAACCAGGTACCTCTAGTAAGCGCCACAGAGCTGCATTGTAGAAAGGTGTAAAAAGGGCAGTGGTCTGGACCAACTCTCTGAAATGCAGGCGTCTGGCACTTACCTCAGGTATCTGGTGGGCTAGTTGGCCCCCAGGGGCCCTCAGGATTGAAGGGGAACTAATTATCCAGCTTAAAACGCGCCACAGGGCGTGTTTGCACACATGTCACTTCAGGCCCAGCCCCCTTCCTTCACCCCTATGCAAACACACCCCGTGGCACGTTTTACTTTGGGGGATTAGGCCCTCTTGAATCTTCAGGGTCCCTGGGGTCAAACAAGCCCACCAGGTATCTCCAGTAAGCGCCACAGAGCTCCATTACGGAGAGGTGTAAAAAGGGGCGTGGCCTGGGCCCTCTCTCTGCAACGCAGCTCTGTGGCACTTACTGGAGGTACCTGGTGGGCTAGTTAGCCCCCAGGTACCCTCAGGATTGTAGGGAAAATAATTCCTCAGCTTAAAGCGCGCCACAGGGTGAAGTTGCATAGTCTTGGCGGGAGGGGGCGGGCCTCCGGCACAATGCCGGATTTTTTTTTACTTTTCTTTTATAGAGGGGGCTGTGTGGCAGCCCTTCCTTTCCTGATTTTGGGGCCTGGATACCCCATCCGCCAGGGCCTGACCCATAACTTTGTTTTTTGTATTTTTAAATCGGGAAGGTGGCGCGTGGTCCACCCTCCCAAGGTCTTTTTCGGCCCTGGGGACCCCAGCCCCCGGGGTATCTCCACTTTATTTATTCTCTTAATATATTTACAAAGGAGGGTGGCTGTGTGGCCCCCTCCTGAGGTTTCTTTTAGCCCTGGGGACCCCATCCCTGGGGCTCTGTCTCATTTTTTGGGGGGAGAGGGGCCGCGTGGCCCCCCTCCCGTCCACTTCTAGCCCTGGGGAGCACATCCCCTGGGGCTGGCCTTCTCTTTGGGAACCATGGGGGGAGCCCCAATGCCCCCACGGTCCTACCGACTCCCCGCGTCCTGCTGGAGCTGGCATTGCTTTTCCACATGGGAAGCTGCTGACATGCAGCTCCCCGTGTGGAAAAGCAATTCTGCTTTGCTTCGTTGAAGCAAGAGCAGGTTTCCCTGCTCTCGCTTCAATGAAGCAAAGCAGTTTGAACTGACAGGGCGGGAGCCGCTTTGGTACCCCAATACCAATTTTCTTCCCCCGGATATGACCTTTTTGAGTGACACACATGCGTACGCGGCATTTCCAACAGCCGCTACACACACGTGTCCAATAGACCAAACACGAATGCCCTGGAGCAGGCAACCAGGCACCCTCCCAGCTATACACCGGATCTTGCGATCTTGCACAGGCATTACCAATTCCCTGATAATTACCAGCCAATTAGTCACTTGGCAGTAGGATAAAAACCCACTCCTTACCCACCATTTTCAACGGCAGGGATGCGAAGCGGACGACGATAGATGAAAAGGCTGGAAGCGCTGAAGAAAACAGTAAGAATATGAGTGTCTTGGATGATTGAGAAAGCGTAGCTTTACGCTTTTTGATGCACTTCAACCCCTCCGACGAGGAAGGCATCTTTTAAATGGAAATATGTGTGTGTTTTATCTCCCAAGCATGGACCTGATTTATCAGTAACAGGCTATGATTCTATGTACCCCTCTCCTTTTAGAATGTCACAGTAGGCCCTTCCACCCTCGACCTCCCATGGAGCAAGTATGATAGTGATGCAGGGTAAGCTCATTGTTAGTGATGACATGTATGAATGTCACGTGTTTCACTTAGATACCACCATGCGCGCTGTAAGTGTGGTGATGTATGTAAAGCAACTTTACAATCATTATACTTACACTTTCGGAATGTATGTGCTTTTGTTTCCATTTTCCCACAGATACTCTCGCATAAATACTACACTATACGGGGAGTTTCATCCTCAAAACCCCGGTGAGCGGACCGGAGCAGGCCAAACGTTTTGAAAATTTTGAGAAGATTCGTCAACCAGCGCAAAAGTTATTGGGCGACTGCCAGTAGGTGATATATATATATATAATACCTACTGGGGGTCGCCAGTAGGTAGTTATAGTTAGGACCTATTATCCATAGGAAATTCGTAACATTCTTTTCCCAATAACTTTGGTGCTGGTTGACGAATCTTCGCAAATTTTTCAAAACTCGTAGGGCGCTCTAGTCAGCTCCTATCTTTAATATTTTGGGGGTGATTCAGCAAGCGGGGGCCGAGAAAAAAGGGGGGTCCCTAAAAGTGTTTTCTCCATGTTAACTCCCGTAGGAAACTTTAGACACTGCTACAGCCCAAACTGCTAAACGGAATTATACCAAATTTGGCAAAAAGGCAGCCCTTGATTCAGAAAGAACTATTTTTTTAAATGGTGTAAATCCGTTCAGTAGTTGCTGAGAAAATCAAAATTAAAAAACATTGATATATATATAGAGGCGCGCTGGATCCGCGCACCCTGCCGATCATGAGCTGCATGCTAATTGGCTGTCAACACTTCAAACCAGGAAGGCTTGGCAGCCATCTTTTGACTGAGGCACAAGAAAAGAGAAAAACAAAGGCGCAAAACAAGAAAACACCCTGACCCCCTAGGCCTGCTCAGGGGGTCCCACTAGGACCCCCAGGGCCCAAAAAAGCTTTTTTTCCCCAAAAATCACGAGGTGATCGCTGGATCCGCGGTTCTGGTCGCGAAAATTCTAAAAAATGAAGCACCAGCTCCTGTGCTTTGTATAATTTAAGCTCCCGGTGGGCCAGGTCTCGGGGGCAGTTAAAAAATGTGGGGGTCCCCAATCCTCCCACACTTCCCCGGGGAACACTACCTACGGGGCTTATTTTTAATCTGTGGGGGGCCTCTAAGGCCCTCCCAAGCCCCTGGGACCTTAACCGCCCAGGGCTTTCAATAAATAATTAGCGGGGCACATGGCCCTGCGCTGTCCCGGGAACCATCACCCCCTGGGGCTTAAAAAAAAAAACTCCTGTGTGGGGGTGCTTGAACCCCCCCACATGCCCCGGGGTCTGCCACCCCCCCCGGCACTAATATTTTATTTGGGGGTCCGTTATGGACCCCCGGGGACCACCCCCAGGGGTAATGCAATTGAAGGGAGGTGGGCCGCGCGGTGCCCCTCCTGGAGCCAATGATGGCCCTGGGGACCGCCAGCCTCCAGGGCCGGCTCCTACAGTGTCCTGGGGTGCCCACCCTGGGACACTGCTTTTTGCAATGACAGGGCGGGAGCCGCTGTCATTGCAAACTGCTTTGCTTAAGTGAAGCGAGAGCAGTGAAAGATGTTCTCACTTCAATAAAGCAAAGCAAATTGCTTTTCCACATGGGGAGCTGCATGTTAGCAGCTCCCCATGTGTAAAAGCAAGGCTGGCTCCCGCAGGGCGCGGGGAGCCGGCAGGACTGTGGGGGGTCAGGTACCCCCCCACGGTCCCCAACGGATAGGGCAGGCCTCAGGGGATGGGGTCCCTGGGCCCATAAGTGGCCTGGGAGGGGGGCCACGTGACCCCCCTCCCCATTATAAAAAAATAAATTAAAAAAAAACACATTAAGGCCAGCCCTGGGGGATGGGGTCCCCTGGTCCATAAATGGCCTGAGGAGGGGGCCACGCAGCCCCCCTCCAATAATTTAATTTAAAAAAACTGGCCATGCCCCGGGGGATGATGTCCCTGAGTCCGAATATGGACTCGGAAGGGGGCCTCTTCCAATTTAAAAAACAAATAGGGGTTAGGCCTTGGGGGATGGGGTCCCCAGGGCCAATAAAATAGGAAAGGAAGGGGGGCCACACAGCCCCCCTTCTTAAAAAAATACATTTTAAAAAAAGACCGGCATCACGCCGGTGGCCCCGCCCCATCCCTGCAGCACTCTGCAAACGCACCCCCTGGCAGGTTGTAAGATGAGGAACTAATTCCCCCTGAATAATGAGGGTCCATGGGGACCAACTAGCCCACCAGGTACCTCCAGTATGAGCCAGGGAGCTGCTTTGCAGAGAGGTGTTCAGAGACCATGCCCCTTTTTACACCTCTCTGTAATGCAGCTCTGTGGTGCTTACTGGAGGTAACTGGTGGGCTAGTTGCACTCCAGGGACCCTCAGGATTCAAGGGGACATAATGCCGCACAGTGTTGAAGGGAGGGGGTGGGCCTGAGGTGACGTGTGTGCAAACACGCCCTGTGGTGCGTTTTATGTTGGTGAATTAATTCCTCTTCAATCCTGAGGGTCCCTGGGGGCCAACTAGCTCACCAGGTACCTCCAATAAGTGCCACAGAGCTGCGTTGCAGAGAGGTGGTCCAGGCAGTGTCCCTTTTTACACCTCTCTGCAACGCAGCTCTGCGGCGCTTACTGGAGATACCTGGTGGGCTAGTTGGACCCAAGGGACCCTCAGGATTCAAGGGGACCTTATACCCCAACTTAAAATGGGCACAGGGCGTGATTTCACACATTTCACCTCAGTCCCCCCTCCCTTCACTAGTGTGCAATTGTGCCCTGTGGTGCATTTTAAGAGGTAGTTTTAATCCCCCTGCCCTATTATGTACTAGGGTCTTACAGAGGAGGTCATGCTAATCACAGGGGTACCCCAACGCATAGTGTTCCCTAGTGTATGTAGGTGTTTTTTAGCATAGCACTGGCTCTAGGCCTGGTTAGTCAGATTCAGTTACCACCAGTAGCCGTCTGAAAAAGTTGTGGGCACAGGAGGACTTTCTGGTCCTCTGTTGGTTCTTTTTACACATCTCTTCTTCTTCTTGTACTTTTCTTCGTCTTTGTGGACTTCTGTTGCTTCTTTATGCACTATGGACATACCAATGCCAGTTACAACACATCTATTCAGTAATTCCAAGATCTATACACACATCCACTCCCTCACCAACAGTCCTTTACAGTCACTCATACATGTACTCACTCATCATATGTACTCATACACCTACACATCCTGTTACACACTGGCACTCATCCATAGAGTTACTCACACACATAGTCACACATGCAAACAAAGTATCAAACATCCATTTACTTGCATATACAGTTATACACACACTGCCACACTTACTCTCTAAAACAATCACTTATAGAAACACCTACTTATTTATACAGGAAGTCTTCGAATCTCTCACTCTCACATACTCACTTATATACACCAATACTCACATATACTAGTTTAAAACATATGCAGTTACTCATAAAGACACTTTTGAGACAGTCATTCACTCTTCAACACACCCATACACACACTCATCCACCCATACAGTCCTGCACACATGCTATCTTCAACACATACCAACAGTGAGTCAGTCATTCATGCATCTATGTACTAAGTAATACCCCCCACTGAACCATACAGACACTCATACTGATACTCAAAAAACCAACTAATAACCCATATAGACACTCATGTAGTTACTCACCAACACATGCAGCCACTTATACACAACATGAGAGACTGATACAGATATTTACGTATTTAAAGATTTCTCACTAACCCATGTATTTACTAAGATACACTTAATCAGTCAGTTATACAATCAATTTTACCCAAACAAATCATCCATTTAGACACTTATATACCCATTTATTCTTCGATCAACCTTGAGATATACATATAAAAAACATATTTAATTTTCAGAAAAACACACATTCACTGGATGATGTCATCAGTGATGTCATGAGTGATGTCATTTGAGATGTCATCAGTGATATCATGAGTGATGTCACTTACCATGTCATGAGTGATGTAATATGTGACATCATCAGCAGTGCATTGCGGGCGCGCAATTTATAGTTAGCTGAACTAACTATAACGGGTACATTTTTATGGTTTTGTATGAGTCAAATGTCCAACTAACTATAACGCCCCTGAAACCTATGTTTTTTTCAGTGAATTTCTAAGGTTTTTTAAATGCTAATCTGTAACTATAACGTGCCTGAAACCTATGGTTTTTTAATTCAATTTCTAAGGTTTTTTAAATGCTCATTTCTAACTATAAGATGCCTGAAACCTATGGTTTTTTCAGTGAAAAAAAAAAATATATATAACATAATTGCAATCACACATTGTAGGAAGTAACTGCATGGTCAATGCCTTTGTTAGATGCCCCCCTAAGACATTCACACACACTTACACACTTTTAGACAAACAATGCAATTCTGACTAATGACAGAATTGAAAATTATCTTTCACTGCTGATCTTAAAAATATAATTTTCTATCCTATAAGACTCAGTGTATGCCTGAAATGATATCACAAAAACTGTAATGCAACCAAATATAATGAGTTTGCTGTATTTTATAATTGTAGAAAAAGATTACTAACATATGATGCAAAGATTGAAGAGGACTTTTTGTATTTACGGTTGTTAGTAGCTTACATGCATGCAGTATGTTCTCCTTAACGGTAGTATTTTAAGCCACATCATGCATATTAGATTATTTTTGTCTTTATCTTGTATCACAACTCTTTACTTTACTATCAAACCTTGTTATTAATTTATATTTGCTTTTTTTGTCTTCATTTCATGTGACTATATTTGAATATTTTAACGTAAATTGAGACAAAAAAATATTTTAGGATGAATATGCATTACAGATGTTTAACTGAATTCCTTTCATTGATATCCGAAGCACATACTTGAAATTAAAATGTTTTTTTTTATATATTTTAAGACATTAATACAAGAATACCCTTGGGGACAATGTAACCCAAATTTGAAACTGAAATATCATCCTGTCTACAATACCTATGGATGCTTACAAGAATGTAAAGCCAGATACATAGGAAAACACTGTGGATGTTTACCTTTTTTATTACCAGGTAGGCAAATACGTAATTTGTTATTTAATTTAGTTTATGTAAACTACTCCCTCACATGGTTTAAAACACCTGATTTTGAGTTAATAATGTCATTTATAGTATGGGTTTGGGTACCAATTATTGTACAGTTTAATGTGTAGAGTGAAATTGGAGTACATTGTTTGAATTTCTATCTGTGATGTTCAGCGTTCTCCTGTCATAGGGTTTCAAATTTCCCAGTAGGAACTATTCTTTTGAACAAGATAAACATTGGAATTGTGCCAGACTGATTTCATGCACCCCCTCAGGATATGCTAGCCTATTGACCTGCTAGCTCACAGTGCCTCCATATGCACCCCTAAACCTAGTAAGGTAACAAATGGTTTTGGCAACCTCAGAACATGACAACCCTGACTCCACAAGAAATCGCGGTAACAGATCTAGAACCTTTTTGCTCGGTCCCTCAGAGAGATACACAAGAAATACACAAAGGGGTATTTTCAATATTTATTGAACCATTTTGTTTCTTGTATAAAACGTATTCACTGCAATGATTAACAGACAGAAGCTGGTAAAAGGGATTAGCAGTAAAAGAACAGTGAAGTGGATGAACGATTCCAGCATTGTACATAAACTGTGTATATTTGCTGGCATATAAGTATTTATTTATGCAAGCAAATGTATGTCAAAAGTCACTGTGATGAAAAGAAGGTAACTTAAAAAAACGCGGGTACATTTAAAATGGTAGTGTTTCTTCCTGAGCCAAAGCTAGCCACTTGACACTCCTGTATCCACGAAGAGACATGCAGCATTGTAAAAGGGATATAAACTAAAAATACATAAAATGTTATCTGAACTCAGTCAATGAATGTACGCACTGGACTGGAGAATGGGGGTGGAGGGGACTAGTCAGATTTACAAAATGCTTGGTTCATGGATCACCTATATTAATGTATTAATAGATGTGATAGATTTCCCACCAGTTTAACGGCACTAAAATGTACACCCTAGTGATTATCAGTTCTACACCTTGATGGACTAATGCCTGGTCTATCACCATTTATGTACCATAGCAAGATATCTCAGCATTAACATCACCGCTAAGCTCCCTTTCTCATGAAACGTCAATACAGTCGTCAAAGCACATCTGTGTGCTGTGATAAATATTTCCAGTCCTATAATTATATATATATGACAGAGCAGGTGACAAGACAGTGACTAATGAGTTCTGGCTGGCATCTGTGTACTAGAGCAATTATGTGTAGAATTGAAGCCACTCCACCTACTAGGTGAACCGGGTTCCATGCACATTAGAAGAAGGTGCATAACTATTGCCTAAATAGCATAACATATACCTGTTTTAAAGATATTGCAAGGAAGGCAATTACATTTTTTTACAAGATAACTCGCAGTGGAAACATCCTCCTGAGTCACAGGAGACCAGGAGGACAACATCATAGGAGAAGTACCTGAGGAGAAAGGGAAGTGAGCTTCAGGTGTAATGAGGAGGAAGAGAAACAACCAAAGCACTATCTGTTTTTTAATGTTTTATTTTTGAAATATTTGTATATAGTACAACAGAACAAATTTTGTGGCATCTGATGATATTTCACATTTCTCAGCCTCATTTTATTACTATAATCACATTAAAAGGTATATATTTAGTTTATTAAATTCTTAACTCCTTCCACTCACAGATATGTATAACAGCTTCTGCAACCAGTGCAGCACAATCTAGGAAAAAATCCAGTATTATTCATCATTATAGTAACAGTCCCTGCTTCTCTCTGCCACTCATCTGCTCTCTATGGTTCCCAAAGCCTTTTGGGTATGCGTTTTGGTTCACTATTTCACAATATACAGCCATTACTGCACTACAGTACAACACGTTCTCGAACACCTTCTCAAAGGTGGGGCTTGAGACACATCCACTGCATTGCCACCCGCCTTTTAGCCAAGAGAAGAGGCATTGATACAAATTGGCACCGTTTATGAAGTCTAGCATTAGGGAACCCCAGTTGCACCATATCATAGGAAGGAGCAATCTCAAATGTAATCATCCTACTTAGGGACTCAAAAACCTCAGTCCAATATGCAAATACTAGGGGACGTACCCGTGTAATGAATGGGAAATCTGCATTGATCATTTTACACTTCTTACATATCACAGCATTGCCCTGGGTGACTTTAGCAATGACCTATGGAGTATAGTATAGGCGATGTAAAAACTTAAAGTAAATCAATTTATGCCTATAATGAAAAGGTATCTCCTTGAGCTGCAAGTAGCAATATTACCAGCATTTGTTTGTTAAGGGTCGACCCAAGCCTACCTTTCATGCTTCTTTAGCTGCATAATCTTGCACCACTCCATGTGAACTATTTCTATTTTATATGCTGTCGTTTTGTGTTATGTTGTGTTACGCTATGTTATCTGTGATTTTATAGCACTCTAATCACAAGGGAGGGATCCAGGTGGTCTGTAGCAGGTCTTTGAGATACTCGAGAAGGACAGACTCAATTGCGTGTTGTTCGCATAGGTGAGAATGTTTATGTTGTGAGCTCATATGGCATAGGTCAGTTGGTACATGTAAATGTTGAAGAGCGCTGGTTTGAGCAAGGAGCCCTGTGGAACTTCACAAGTAAGATGTTGTGCTTCAGAGACATAGGAGGGAATGTTGATGTTTTGGGTTCTTCTGGTCAGAAGGAAGCAGATCCCTTCCCGGGTGAGTTCCTGGAGGCCTACTTCAATGGAATCATTGGATTGGGATGGGGTGGGTGATGGTGTCAAAGGCTGCTGATAGGAGTAGAAGGATGAGGTCTTCAGTTCCCCCCTGTCAAGGATCATACCAATGTCATCCCTTGCTGCTATAAGGGCGGTTCCGTGCTGTAGTTGGGTCTGAAACTTGACTGTGTGGTGTTGAGAATCTGGTGTTAGGTGAGGTCGTTGGAGAGTTGCTTGCTGATGGCTTTCCCTGTACTTTGTCTGGGTAGGGAAGGAGGGCTATTGGGTGGCAATTGGCGAGTTTGGTCTGGTAGCCTGGCTTTCTTTAGGAGGGCACTGATGGCTGCATATTTCCATGGTTCGGGGAAGGTGGCTGTACTGATGGAGGGGTTAAGGGTAGTGGTGAGAGCCTCACTGACAGAGATTGCTCCTTTGCCGAAGGTGTGGTGGAAGCAGGGCTCCACCATCGCCCCTTGGTGAATGGTCTTTGTGATTGTTGTACTTTTCTCTGTGGTAATGGTGTCCCGTGTGGTGATTGTGCCATCTTCCTTTGTCACTGAGAGACTTCTGAATAGGGCCAAGGGTTCCTGTTGTGAGGTGACGTTGCTGCATATAGTTGCACTTTTGACACAGAAAAAGTTTGAGAGGTGGTTGCACAGATCTTGTGTTTGATTGATGTTTCCGGTGACAGTTGGTGTGGTGAAGTCTTTGTCGACTGCATGATTCTTTGTTTGACTTCCTGGTTCGTTTTACCAATATACATTGTTTGGCATGGACATGTTATTGCATACACTGCGTTTTTTGTTTTGCAATTTGTGAACTCGTACTTCCATTGTATGCGGTCGTCCATAAAGTGGCATTGTGTGACCTCATTAATATGATTTTTAAGTTTGCACCACCGGAGCGTCACAAAAAGTCAGAATGTAAAAACTTTAACCAGATGATGCACTGGCGCATCCGACCTCCACTCCTCTGTGGTTGGTCTCATGTTTAGTCCCAGTCAACCATGAGCAGTGCGATTTGATTTGCACTTTACCTTTTCATGGTGCTTTTTGTCTTAAAAATATATATTTTTTAAACATAATTATGGTTCCCCTTAGTCTTTTTAAATAATCCTGTTTTTTAAGCTCATTTAAACTTTCTTTCTTTTTTAAAAAACATTTGTTTAACAATTTTATTGTGTTGTGTCTTTTACTTTAAATTTTTTTGGCACTGCTTAAACGTCACCCATGCAATTCTTGCGAATGCATTCTATTTTTGCCACAGCTACCAGTTCCTGCAGAGATTCTTCGAGAACTGTATTTTGACCATCGTGTTTACTCAGTATAGTGAGGACGATTGCTCTCCTATGTTGCACTCATGAATCCTCTATTGTCTCCCTCCCATCTCACAGCTCACAGCAATCAGTGCTTGTACTTTTCAGTACATTACAAAAATCTATCAAGAAATAAATATCAAAATGCAAAATATGGCAATTCATTGTGAGCTTTTGAAATTTACACACAAAGTAAAATACCACCAAAATAAAGATTGGATCACAGATGGGAAGGAGTCGTTTTTTTGTCTACACTGACAGAATGGCTTACATTAAACAGTACAGTGATCCTTGGTGAATCGCATCCCAGAAATAATGTAACCTGTTGTGATTTCAACTGGAATCATGACCTACATTATTCGTAGTGTGTGATTTTTTTGAGCAATCTGACATAAATTGCTCACAAAGGAACTGGATTTGTGTCCTTCTAGGTTTTCCTCCATTTTTAGTGCACAAAGATCCACAGCTGAATCAGCTCTAAATTTAATGGGATGTCTATTATTCTCCACGCCCCAATATGAGTCAGGCGTTTTTTCCACCCGTGCGTAAACCCTGTTTACACACGGAACAGAATTACAAATGGAGTGTTAAATATCTCAACCTTCATGAAATATTGGCAGTGCAACCCTGCCAAAATTTTACAGGGGCAAACCAAAAAATCTTTACCGTGCCATGGGAATTTGGTGTGTTAAACATTAAAGGCTCGATGTACGACCCTTACATTTTGCAAAATGCAATTTACAACAGTGTCGTGTTAGCGATTCCTAATGGGGTTGCAAATTGCCTGCCTTATTAATATTCATGAGGCAGGTGCTATTTGCGACCCCATTAGGTATGGCTAGCACTTCCAGGGACGGTGGCCTGCTGGGGTCAGAAGACCACCATGTAAAGCATTTAAAAAATAAAAATTAAACTATTCAGTTTCATTGTTTAAGGGCAGGCAGTGGTCCCTGGTACCACTGCCTGGTCTTAAAAAATATTTTTGCAGCCATTTACAAAGGGAATGAGTCCCCGTGGACCCCTTCCCATATGCGAGTGGCTTACCACCTACTTGAAGTATGTGGTAAACTGCGACTGCTATGCGACTGCGAATTCAGTCGCAAAACAATGGTACATGCCATTTGGACTCACTATTTGGAAGGGATGCCCTTGGCATGCCCCTTCCTAATAGCGAGTCGCAATCCTTATTGTGTGAGTCGGTAATTCGTTACTGAGTCGCAAAATAGGGTTTGTGCATGGGCCAGACCAATTTTGCAGTCACAAACAGGCCGATTTCCCGTTTGTGACCGTAAATAAAGGGCCATAAATCTGGACCCAAATCTGCATGTTATTCCCCTGAAACTCATAATAGGTGCTATTTACTACACCCAATAAATTTGAACCCCATGGATTCATTTTGTACCAGGAACGGAAATATAGCACCTATACTGGTAATCAGGTCCTAAGTCCTTTATTATGAGTTGGACAGTACTGTAGAAACAGTGAACTGGCATGCAGATGTACTTGCCATTCAGTAAATCTGTCATAGAACTCTCTAATTATGAGTTTAAACCGATGGAATGAGGAATTACTATTGGGAGCTGATTTATCTGATTCTAAAACAACACGGAAATTATAATTCCATGGGGTCTAATGCATACATTGACCATGTGGTCTGAACATGTAGCACATGTATGCAGGCTTTCTGTGTAGGGTGAGGGGTGGTTATGGAGGGAAGGAAAGGGTTGTTTAGTTCTAGCAGGAACAAATTAAACAGAGAGGCTCGGTGTGTTACTAGAGCCAAAGCTTGAAGCTAATTTACCATGCAGAATTTACTGCACAGTATGATCAGGTACGGAGTTCTAACACCCAGGAAAAATGATTGAGGGTAAACTGACCCACCTATTATCATATAAAGTTGAATTCCATGCACTAATTCTGCTACAACTCACTTGTTATCAGGCCCTACGGTGGAAGGGAATACCAAAGATTTCCTATATCTTCCAAAACGGCTTGTACCATTGACTTATCTTTGGCCTTCATTTCCCTGCAATAATGATCCAACCACACGCTCTATTTGAGTGATATAAAGTAGTTGGGAGATTCCATAAACAAGGCAGCAGATAATGAGTTCATTCGATTTCAAACAATTAGTTTGTATGAAATGCATACATTGACAAACTTACATCAATTTGTTTTACGTTAAGCGTCTACCTTCATAAAATCAGTCTCAGGGCATTCCAGTTGCCTGACCACCTCCCAAAACAAAGCCCAACCCAAACCTTACAAATTCTTTTTAGGACTTTCAAGGTGCTTATTACTCTAGTTCTCCACTTCTTAACTGAGGGAACTAACCAAAACATATGATAAAGGGATACTAAATCAAGTGGCTCCAGAATGCAACCTAATTCTAAACTGTTTAACTCAAAAGCCAATGTATAAAATCCAGTGGAGCTATCTATATTATCAGTTAAGTATAACACACCTCGAAGAATTCTGGATGGAATCAGTCACTCCACGCTATAGGTGGTATATGTCAGATGGTATATTATTAATCTAAACTAAAAGTCAAGGACAGATACTTGTACTACTGCAGAGAAAGGTCGACAAGCAATAGTGGTACAATGTCAAGATATATTCATTTTTTAAAACATTTTATTTGTTTTTCATCAACAACTCCTTGTGGAGAATAACGTATTCAATAAAGTAACTAAACACCGTTACGTCCCACCTCCCTTTGCTTGGTACCTCATATCACTGCTCGGATCAAGTCCACAGGTATCCTGGACCTTCAGGACTCCTATTCGCCCTTCCCTCTTACTATTCTTCTGGTATCTTCTGTGTAGTTGAGCTGACAGTCCCATATCTTATTAAACTTCTCTGGGCATACACTTGCTTTCCAATTCATCTCTTTCACTCGAAGGAACCAGTCCATATTGCTTTCCCATTGAGTCAAAGTAGGTGGGTCTGAGGCACCCAATAGACAGATGTTGTCCCTCTTAATCACCACTAGAGTAAAGTTACACAAGATACCCAGGATCATGAGTGCTGGTGTGAGACTTATATCTTCTCCCGTGGCATCCTCCATCCCCTATCTTATCTCAGACCACGGGTGTTGGATATATGGACAGTTCCAAATCTTGTGTCGTAGGGTCACTGGTTGGCTGTATCATCTCAGACCTGTCTATTTGACCAATCTATTGCAGCCTCGTTTTTGTCGAGTTCGTACCATGTAGGGTCTTGAGTTGCACCAATCTGAGCCCCGTGTGCATTGCTACCTCCCTAGGGTATCTCAATGACTCTCCCAATCTGAGTCTTCCAGGACTCCCAGGTCCTGCTCCCTCCAGTCTCGTAGGTCTGTGTGGTGGCAGCATGCCTTATGCCACCAGCGTTTTGTAGATTTGTCGGATGGCATGCATGTGGAGTAGGGAAGAGTGTAGCCTGAAACCTAAGGGGTTTTCCTTCTCTGTCATCGCTAGTTTCGATGTGTATTTGGCGACTACATGTCTCACTTGTAAATATCAAAGCCAATTGATCTCTGCCAGCTCGCACTGTGCCTGAAGTATGTCGAAGGATACCATGCCATTCTCCCCCAATATATCCACCAGCTTGGAAATTCCAATGAGGTCCTAGTGCCTGTGACAATTGAGGTGGCATAGGTCTGCAAGCATCCTTGAGCGCGGCTGAGAAGGGTTCCAGAGTCAATATTGTACCCCATCCCAAGTTTTAGTTGACTGACTTTCATACCACAGTAGAATTTCTGTGGGGATCAGGAAGGGCCTCCCCTGTCAAAGGCAGTAAAGGCAGGGCAAATGCTCCCCCTCCCAATTGCACTTCAGTCTGAGAGCAGAGCTGGTTCCTGTTGAGGCGAGAATGCCCATTTGTTTATTGTAAGCAACTGTGCCACCCAATAATAGAACTGCAAATCGGGCTAGTCAATACCATCCTCACATGGTCCCGCGGTCAGCTTCTGAAGCATTATTCTTGGGGGTCCCCAACCCCACAGGAGTTGTCTGACCATTCTGTCAATTGGATGGCAAAATGTATTTGCCTCTGCATATGGTGTATTTTGTAACATGTATAGGGACTTAGGCAAAGGTTTCATTTTAAACAGTACTGATCTTCCTATTAGTGATAAAGGGAGCCATTACTACCTTTCTGCGTCCCTTTTGCATTCCTCTACGACCACTCCCAGATTGGCATTATGAAACCTTGTTATGTCCTTGGTGATATATATTCCTAAATATTTGAACCCTTCTGAGGTCCACCACAAAAGGTACTCCCAGTCCTTTGGGTCACGCAAATTGTTATAAGGAAAAGGATTGATTTGTACCAGTTGATATGAAGGTATGTGAATGTCCTAAAGATTGATATAATATTTAGTACCCAATGCATTGAGCTTTCTGGGTCTGTCAGCTATAGGATAAGGTCATCTGCATACACGCAGATTCTGCCGCTCCACTCACCATACCAGCATATGACTTGTACCTGGGCATCCTTCCCAATTCAGCATATCAGTGGCTCCACTGCCCGGGCAAATGAGGGGAGATTGAAGGCACCCGTGTCTAGTCCCTCCCTGTATGAACTCACCTGAGAGCTCCCCATTTACTTGCACTCTAGCTATTGGGCCTGTGTCCAAGAGGTGGAAACACAGCCAGGATTCCAAGCCAAACCCCATCTTGTCCAGGAAAGCATGCAGATGAGGCTACTTCAAGGAGTCAAATGCTTTTTCTGCATCTAGGGATGGTATTACAGCTGGTTCAGCCACATACTCTGTCCTGGCCAGACAGCCAAACAGTCTCCTAAGGCTGTGTCTTGTGACAAGATGAGGCATTCAGTTGGATTGATTATGTGATATTGAAAACACCATGTTTAGTTTATTCAAGTCTTCAGTCTTTTAAAACCATTACACCAAAACAACATACTTACATACATAAAATATCTTAGTAGAATCCATTAATAAACCTATTATAAAAATATAAAACAATGGATCGTGGAAGCGCTTCTGCTTTATATGGACCGTTACTTTGTTTCCATTTATTGTGATTTCCTAAAGTACTTTTAGGGATCCAGAGAGATTTGTCCTATTTCTTTTAAGTTCAGTTTTAAAAAGTGTAAACCCCTACAGAATCGGGGGATTGAAGACCCTCCTAACAATGGGGTTACCACTACTCTGCAGGTTTGAATGTTCATTTTTATAAATGTTACTTCTAGTATTTTTTTCCTTTCTGTCATGAACTTTGGGTATTCGCAGAAAATATGTGTTAAAGATTCTAATTTGTAGTTACACAATCAACAATCTTGGTTTTGATACTGGTTTTTCCAGGAAGAGATGAGATCTTTCGTTTCCAACAGGCAGAAGCGAAATTTCATGAAATGATGTTTTAGGGCCATTGAGAAGTGAGCTAATAAGTATTCTTGAGGCTTCCAGTTAATATATGAATTAATCACTGTCCAGGCATGACGTCTTTGTAATAGAGTGTTCACATCTGCAGTATAGGACAGGTGTCTAATGGTTAAATTAATTGCTTCATTAAAGGCCTCTTTGCCAATACCTGCTTTCCAATATTTCGCACTCAAATATCATTGATAACCTGGTTTAGATAGAAGCCCCAAAAGCCTTTTATATTGTTCTGTTTTTGTACCTCAATTTCTTTCCAGCACAGGTAGTTGATAGAGCCTCTTTCAGATGCATATACGCCTCCTGCATAGTTTGATGAATGTGCCTTTGCTCTGGAGTGTTCCATTGGCCAGGCCAAACTCTAGACGAACTTGTGTCAGAGACGCTGATTTCAGGATGTGAAAGATGTACTTGTAAACTTTGTTTGGATTTTTGTTAAGATTGATACTTCACTACCCCTGATTATTTTGGTTCCATTGATTAGGTGATATAAATTTGTCAATCACCCTCCCCGGATGCAATGCTAGTATTTTTGCAAATATGTTTACCTTGAAATTGAGCAGAGAAATCGGCCTAAAGGATTCACTGTTGTCAGGCAGTCTACCCTTTTTATGTATTGGGACTACTGTTGCGGTCCGAAGGTCAATGAAGGTATGCCCATCTGGGCGCTCCCTAATGAAAAGCACTTGCATGTGTTTGCCTACTTTAAAATGCACTACTTTAAAAAACTCTGAGGTATCCTGTTAGGCCCAGGGGCTTTCCCGCTCTCATTCTAGATTGCTTTTAGTATCTTATCTACTATCTCTATTGGGGCCTCCAAATCAGTTTTTTCGTCCGCTTCCAACTGTGGGGTGGGGATTTCCATCACTTAATTCTGTAGGCCTCCTTCAGTGGCCCGAGTATGGGAACTGTACATTTGTTTCAGTGCCCCCTGGAACATCTCTGCTATGTCTACTATGGTTTCTGTGGAGACCCTATGGACCCACCTTTGTTACTCTGCTTGCTGTGCTAGGCAGGCATCTTCCCAGCCTTGTTCCCTTGTTCGTACAAACTATGGTGCTTATCCCTATAGCTTGCCCTAGCTTCATTATTCGTCAACTCAATATATTTTTCCCTTGTCAGTGTCAGTCTATGATGAAGCTCAATGCTCGGGGTATTGAAATATTGTTCTTCCATCTGAAGGAGGAGGGTCTCAATTTCTCTTCCCTCCGTGTCCCTGCATGAATTCAGGGCCCCTCTTATAGTCGGATCTGAACTACAAAAGCCATGTCCTTCCCAGAACGGAATCAAGCATCCGAGGACCAGACCGGTTTCGAGGTAACACCTCTCATCAGCCCGGCTAGCTTGACTCCAAGTGGTGTGGAGTGCCTGGGACCCAGGTCTGGGCATCCCCAGCGCACTTAGGGCGGCAATTGCAAAAACAACAGGTGATGGACCGAATGTGGATCAATGTCACACATTCAACCCAGTCCAAGGATCTGGGCCCAAATCCATCGTTTTTTTGCACTCCACACCACCCTGGGTTAGACAATGGCGATATGCAAATCAGCTCTGACCCGTCCGGTCCTCGGATGCTTGATTCCGTTCTGGGAAGGACATGGCTTTTGTAGTTCGGACTGGACTGTTCCCATGGGGCACAGGGTCAGAGCTGATTTGCATATCGCCATTGTCTAACCCAGGGTGGTGTGGAGTGCAAAAAAACGATGGATTTGGGCCCAGATCCTTGGACTGGGTTGAATGTGTGACATTGATCCACATTCGGTCCATCACCTGTTGTTTTTGCAATTGCCGCCCAAAGTGCGCTGGGGATGCCCAGACGTGGGTCCCAGGCACTCCACAGCACTTGGAGTCAAGCTAGCCGGGCTGATGAGAGGTGTTACCTCGAAACCGGTCCGGTCCTCGGATGCTTGATTCCGTTCTGGGAAGGACATGGCTTTTGTAGTTTGGACTGGACTGTTCCCATGGGGCACAGGGTCAGAGCTGATTTGCATATCGCCATTGTCTAACCCAGGGTGGTGTGGAGTGCAAAAAAATGATGGATTTGGGCCCAGATCCTTGGACTGGGTTGAATGTGTGACATTGATCCACATTCGGTCCATCACCTGTTGTTTTTGCAATTGCCGCCCTAAGTGCGCTGGGGATGCCCAGACGTGGGTCCCAGGCACTCCACACCACTTGGAGTCAAGCTAGCCGGGCTGATGAGAGGTGTTACCTCGAAACCGGTCCGGTCCTCGGATGCTTGATTCCGTTCTGGGAAGGACATGGCTTTTGTAGTTCGGACTGGACTGTTCCCATGGGGCACAGGGTCAGAGCTGATTTGCATATCGCCATTGTCTAACCCAGGGTGGTGTGGAGTGCAAAAAAATGATGGATTTGGGCCCAGATCCTTGGACTGGGTTGAATGTGTGACATTGATCCACATTCGGTCCATCACCTGTTGTTTTTGCAATTGCCGCCCTAAATGCGCTGGGGATGCCCAGACGTGGGTCCCAGGCACTCCACACCACTTGGAGTCAAGCTAGCCAGGCTGATGAGAGGTGTTACCTCGAAACCGGTCCGGTCCTCGGATGCTTGATTCCGTTCTGGGAAGGACATGGCTTTTGTAGTTCGGACTGGACTGTTCCCATGGGGCACAGGGTCAGAGCTGATTTGCATATCGCCATTGTCTAACCCAGGGTGGTGTGGAGTGCAAAAAAACGATGGATTTGGGCCCAGATCCTTGGACTGGGTTGAATGTGTGACATTGATCCACATTCGGTCCATCACCTGTTGTTTTTGCAATTGCCGCCCTCAGTGCGCTGGGGATGCCCAGACGTGGGTCCCAGGCACTCCACACCACTTGGAGTCAAGCTAGCCGGGCTGATGAGAGGTGTTACCTCGAAACCGGTCCGGTCCTCGGATGTTTGATTCCGTTCTGGGAAGGACATGGCTTTTGTAGTTCGGACTGGACTGTTCCCATGGGGCACAGGGTTAGAGCTGATTTGCATATCGCCATTGTCTAACCCAGGGTGGTGTGGAGTGCAAAAAAACGATGGATTTGGGCCCAGATCCTTGGACTGGGTTGAATGTGTGACATTGATCCACATTTGGTCCATCACCTGTTGTTTTTGCAATTGCCGCCCTAAGTGCGCTGGGGATGCCCAGACGTGGGTCCCAGGCACTCCACACCACTTGGAGTCAAGCTAGCCGGGCTGATGAGAGGTGTTACCTCGAAACCGGTCCGGTCCTCAGATGCTTGATTCCGTTCTGGGAAGGACATGGCTTTTGTAGTTCGGACTGGACTGTTCCCATGGGGCACAGGGTCAGAGCTGATTTGCATATCGCCATTGTCTAACCCAGGGTGGTGTGGAGTGCAAAAAGACGATGGATTTGGGCCCAGATCCTTGGACTGGGTTGAATGTGTGACATTGATCCACATTCAGTCCATCACCTGTTGTTTTTGCAGTTGCTCGAAATGGTGCACGTACAAATTAGCTAGGCTCGGCGCGAAAACGCACTGAAATACATCTAAGTGCTGTTGTCTCAGCAGTGTTAAAATGCATACATTGGAGATGTCTAGGCTGCTCTTACTTAGGTACTCCCGTTCTCCTTTCATAACACTCATAGCTATATTGAGATTCCACCTGAGCACTCATTGGTGCAGTGAACTATGTAAATGACTGTAAATGACTGTAATGAGGTCACTAGGCAGTCATGTACATTGGACCAGTTATGATTGGGCAAGCGTAGGCTCATAGTACTACTGCATACCGGTAGAACTACATAAATGGCCGCTTTGTGGTCATTTTGTAGTTATACTTCTAGCCATATCGTATGAGTTGAGATATAGGATTGGTAATATCTGTTATAATTCCTCTTTCGCCCTTTCATCTACTGAAGAACAACTGTATACATTTCTAAAAACCCTGATTTGTGAAATACCGGCATCTGTGAGAGCACGCGCGACCCGCGCCCCCGGAACTACAAACATGGCTGTGTTTACGTCACTCTGTAGTTCCGCGGAAGGTTTTGCGTGCCCGTTTTTTACTACTAAAAGGTTCCACATGGGTATAGAGCTAAACGGGGTTTGTTAAATTAACTACGGTAGCCATGAGGATGAGGGACCCTCTGTGGAGTGGTGCTGGCTGTTCTGCATTGCTGAACAAATGAGCAAAAACGGGGCATATACACACGAAAGAAAAGTAATCCCCTTTGGTGAAACAGTTTATACACTCATATCTCCTCCAGACCGGCGCCTCCCCCAAGCCTCAGGATAGTTTGGTGGCACCGACGGAGAGGTGAGAGAGCAGGCTAGACGGCTAGTCACTATAGATGTCGTATGTAGCTAGTAACTGACTTTGATTATCGAAAGGGATGAGTTATGATTATGAGTGATTTGGACTGAATAACTCACCACAGACTGGAGTGAACATAACAGCATTTCTCACTACCTTCAAGGGAGATAACTTTGTTGATTTAAGATGAAGTATGTGTTTTTGAGATGAAAGACAGGCGTTTTTGTAATGCAGGTCTATGGGGTGTCTTCCAGTGATTGGGGGCTGCTCTGACATTGATTCTATTTGTGGATAAATATGATGAATTTAGCAGGGAATTTAGATAGGCATATCTGGATTCTACATAATTAGTGATTCTACATAATTAGTGGAAGTTTGATGCCTTCCCCCTGTTTGCATTTATTTGATCCACAGTAAGGGGCCTCTTATACCTGAGCACGGTCCAGGTGAGGTGAGGTCATTCTGGGTGAGCAGAATTTATTTATTTCAATACATATAAGAGATGATGAGAGCACCTGTGCTTGTGAATCGTGTAACATACGGTACTAACATGAGTATTTTTACTTAGATCACGTTCTATATCCCTTGACAAGGAGGATGAGTACATAATCTGTAGGTACAGGTTGTATCGTTCCCAACAGTTATTATATATATTCTTTTCACTTATTAGGTTGGTGTATTATTTGTTCTACACATTTATAACAGTAGCAACTATTAAAGAGCAGTGGCCCTGATGAAAGCTAAGGGACGTTTTGCCCGGTAGGCAAAAACATGTTGGCCCATATTGCGACAGTCATTTGTTTCATATTGTCGTTTGCGCTGTTCCTGTTTTTTAATTAGGGGATGTGCCTTGTTTCCAATAAAAATTTTGTCTAGACATATCACCCTATTTTATTCACCACTTTCGGTTCATTGCACTGTGTTTTCACTACTTTTCCTCTACCATCATAAACTGGCCAACAATTGGTGGTTCATAGCTAACTGTGGACCTGATCCAGTACCAACAACTTACTGTGTGACACAGGGTCTAGATGATCAAAGGACCTGCCAGGTCACAGTTTGGACGGCCAAATGATAGGACTGATCACTTGGTCTGTTTGATGGTTATCCATAAATAGATGATTTGGATTTTGTTGACCAGTTTTTGACTTAGCTCTCTGCATCGCACTATTTGTTCTCTGCACACGTGTCTTTCTCTCCTTCTTCTTGCTCCTTAGAATTCGTTCAATGGTGACTGCAGCAGCTACTGACATAGTACCATAGATTTAGTCATAGCTTCTTGTTTTTCCCTGTTATCCTGGCCGTTAACATTCCATAAGAGGAAACTAAGACCTAACTTCTGGTCCTAACATTTTCCTTTTTCTTTCATCCTTTTCCCTGTCGTGCCCTCTCAGAGGTACATGTGTATCCTGCAGAAACCATCCTAGGTGTCAAGGGTGTGTCAGTCAGTGTGATACAAGTAACTCACCCCCACAAAAAACACCCTCCAACCCCGCATCCTCAAATGCTGAGTACAAAATAACTTGCTGCCCCAACTTCTGAGGTGTCTGCCACCTTCCCATCTAGAACAACAATTTATGTGATGCTGGTATGGGTGTGTGCTCAGGGCTTACTACAAACCAGATCACAGTCTTCCGTGTAGGGGAGCCCATTTCCAGCCTCAGGTATCAGCTTATTCTATGGGGTGGGGGTTGAGGTCTTCATACCTCCTCCAGCCCCTGCTTTGCACTAGGTTCCACCTCTGTTGTTGCATGCCTGGATTGAGTTCCTCCGTGTTCTCTGCCTGAATGGTGCATCTGGAGTTGGTTCCATGGTCTTGCCACTAGCCCTCTAGCTATGGCTGGCAAAAACCATGTCCTCACCTTCGCTAGTATTCACAGCTTAGCTGCGAATAGCATAGCATCATGTAACTCCATTTGTGCAGCTCCCCTTTCACGTTATTGAATTACGACATTGAAAATATACTTCCTTGGGTGCAATCCTGGAAAACTATTATCACATTGTTTTTAAAAAGCGAGGGGCCTTGCTGATTCACCACTTTCACGATATCGTCCATGAAGATACAGAGCTTTGCAATGAATGGATGAGGCAAGGAGTCAGGTTTTAGAGGCTCTCCAGGTGGATGATGTTCCTGCTTCACCACGAATTGTGCAGAGATGTCACTGGGTTTCACTGAGTGCAAGATAAAGTGCTACACAAATCTCTCTGCATTCCTCCTTTCAGCTCTCTCCAGGAAACCCACACAGCAAATGTGTTTTCTGTACCAATGCCCCTCAGCATCTTCTACTCAGAGATGTAGGCTGTGGGTTGCTTCTCAGAGTCGTCATACTTCTGTCTCCAGTGTTTTGATTGTTTCATTGAGGCGGGCGGTGCTGAGAGCATTGCCCGCCACACTATTAAAAATGCAGGATGCGCCCGCCACAGTGGCGGGCACATCCTAATACCCCCCACAGGACCCCGCCCTTATGGCGGTCGGTCCCAATAACCGATAGGATGGCGGGCGTACTAAGTCCGCCCGTCATCCTAATGACCCCCTAAGTGCTTGATTTAGATCTCAGCGGAGGGGATACTCCATTGCAGCTGTGACAAATATCCTGTCCCCAAAATATGGTTCCGTTTGTAACCTATGGGATTTATATTTTTGTTGACAGGATATCAGTAACTGTTGTGACGAAGTGACCCATCTGCGAGAGATCTAAATATGACCCTGAAGCTGCCCTTTTTTCTGCGAGCTGTTCTTGTCCACTCCCAGATAGTTAATCAGAGCTAAGAGTTAAGCAGTTTATTTATTTATTTAAAACATTCATATAGCGCAGCTGTCACCTTGCAGGTATCCTGGCGCTGGAAAAAATTACTGCTGAGGTGGAAATGTGATGGGAAAAGCTGAGAGCGGGATGCCAGAGATGTAGTTAAGGGAAGAGCCAGGTTTTAATACGCTTTCTGAATGGAAGGAGTTGCGATGTTTTGCGGATGTCGATAGGCAATCTATTCCATAATTTTGCAGCTGCCACTCTGAAGGATCTTCCCCCAGTCCTGACCTTGTTGAATCTTGGTACAGAGACAAGGCAGGCTGAGGCTGAGCGGAGGGTTCTGGTGGGAATGTACCAGGTGAACATGGCTTGCAACGATCTGGGCCCGACTCCGTGTAGTGCTTTAAAAACAAGACAGAGTGCTTTGAAAGCCACTCGCTGCTTCAGAGGAAGCCAGTGCAGCTCGGCTAAAGCCGCTGTGGCTGAGGATCTCCTGGTCCAGCCAAGGGCTAGTTTGGCGGCGGCCGTCTGAACTCTTTGGAGTCGGTCTAACAGTACAGCTGGGACTCGAGCAGCAATAGTCAATGCGACTAAGAATAGTACACCTGACTATTAACGCTCGGGCCTGTGTAGGAAGAAGTGGCATGATCTTGCGTAATGAACCCAGTAAGGCCGAGCAGGTGGGCACTGTTTTCGTGACCTGCGTTTCCATGCTAAGCTTGTTGTCCATCATGACACCTAGGCTGCGGACAGTGGTGACTGGCTGTGGCTTTTCCAGTGCTTCCGGGGGCCAAAATTTGGTAGGGAACAGGCGAGGAATCCGGCTTCCAGCGCAAAACAGAACCTCGGTTTTGGAGGAGTTAAATTTTAGGGAGTTTTTGTGCAGCCAACCAGCTGTGTCTCTTAGGCAGTCGTGAAATGATTCCAGAGGGATCGATTCTTCCCCCTCCCAGGAGAGGATGAGCTGAGTGTCATCCGCGTAGTTTATGGCTTTTAGCCTATGGGATTTAATTAATGTGACTAAAGGTTTGAGGTAAACGTTAAAAAGAATGGGGCTGATGGATGAGCCTTGAGGCACCCCGTGGGGCACTGGGGAGAAGGCAGATTGAAAGGGGGGAAGGGACACAGCCTGCTTCCTGTCCCACAAGTAGGACTGGAACCAAAGCAGGGCGGTGCCGTCAACCCCTGCCTCCCTTAGTCTCTTTAGCAGAATCACATGATTGACCGTATCGAATGCGGCAGACAGGTCCAGTAAGATCAAAGCTACTGCCTGGCCCCTGTCTGCACTCAATAGAACTTTCTTAGCTCTGAAGCAGAAAATTGCTGGTGTGCCAACACATTAACAATATGCAAAAGAAACAACTGATGGACGGAATGCTGGACAATGCAAACATTCACCCCCAGTCACAAAGGTCAGGGTTTAATCCCCCATTCTTTTGCTCATCACACCACCCCAGTTTGGACCCAGCCATATGCAAATCAGTCTTGACACTGTACCTTGTGGGAACTAACATTTTTGAAAACATAATGTGTGAAGGTGTGCAAGCATTTATGTATGTAATAATTAGGAATACTAGTGTGTCCCTTTTTCGAGAACCTTTAGGTAACAGGTTCTCTCAATTGTTCTGTACCAAATTTGAACTTTAAGTATTGAGTCTATACATTGTATATGCTACAGATTTTTGGGAATTGGCGGGGTGTAAATCACTATTTCTTTGTTATCCACAATTTTTTTCTGTTTCTGTACTTGAAGAGTGTCAACTTTCCCTTCTTGCGATATAAGAATGTAAAGGGAAAATAATGGGCGAGGTGCAAGTGTATCTTTTTATCTGTGAATCATATCAATTCATACCTGAAACTACAAGAGTTCCACGATTGAGCTTGTTGGAAAATGGCCCTCTCTGAAGTGTCACCCCAAACCTTTTGCCTTCCTCCTCTTCTTCCTTTGACCTTGTTTTTGTTGGTTTTAGGACTCTCTGCAATTTTCCACTGCTAACCAATTGTAAAGGGCATATGCGCTCTCTTATAAACATGATAACATTTGCTCATACCCAATTGATAAATTTCATTTACTTATAAGTTACTAATAAAGTTAACTACATGTCTCCACGAATTTCGTTGCGCGCACTGCATCGCATTTGGTGATGAAGTGCGCGCAAGGAAATTCGTTTTATTTATTTATATGTTTACTTACCTGTTAAGGTCCGTAATCCATACATTACTACCCCCCACCCTGCCCCTTCCCCTCCCCACTTCACTGCCCGGCCGGTACTCCCACTACTGGCCGCGGCTGGGCTGCACTTTCTTAAAAACTGTGGATTCCCGAAGAAACAGCTATAAAAGCAAAGGAGGGCTCGGACGGCTGGAAATTATTAGATGTATGCTAACATGTATTCCCCTCCCCCTCCCCATCCCCATGTCACTGCCCGGTCGGTACTCCCACTTAATGCTTAACTGGATCACCTTCCTGCGCGGGGCTGACAACATTACAGCGATACACTCACCGAAAACACACAGACAGTCGAATATGTGGGGTTCCCTAGATAACTACCTATCATCGCATAAACCCCCATAGGCGGCGAAGCCAGGCAATCAGCGAAGCGGTTCACCTCACCGGTCTCTGTGCCTACAACAGGAATGTAACCTGTAACATGTAACCTGCAACGCTCCTTTCTGTTTTCTTCCTCGACCTTTCTTTTCTATCCTCTCTATCCTCCCGGGCGTGGGACCAAGTATGTCAACCAAGCAACAAAGGGGGCGGCAGACGACATCGGAAAGCAGAACTTGGAAGACTAGCAATCGGACTAACCCCAATAAGACTGGAAGCTGGCAGCGATCAACCCCCCCCCCCCCCCCCCCGGGCGTTTTTTCTTTTCTTTTCTTTTCCCTTTCCCTCTTCCTCCACCCATGTATATTCTATGCTCCATATAAATATATATTTTTCTACAATAAAAATTTACAGAAATAAAAAAAACTGTGTATTCCCGAAGAAACAGCTATAAAAGCAAAGGAGGGCTCGGACGGCTGGAAATTATTAGATGTATGCTAACATGTTTTCCCCTCCCCCTCCCCCTCCCCATGTCATTGCCCGGTCGGTACTCCCACTACCGGCCGCGTCTGGGCTGCACTTTGTTAAAAACTGTGGATTCCCGAAGAAACAGCTATAAAAGCAAAGGAGGGCTGGGACTGCTGGGAGTTATTAGATGTATGCTAACACCTCCAACGCCAAAGTTTAAATAGATACATGCTTCCCGACAAATGAAATTAAGTAAAATGGCAAACCCTTTCCATATCTAATATAGTGCTAAATCGTATCTCAGAGCAAATTTGTATTAACTGGTCAGTTTCTAAAATGTGTCCTAAATTATTGCATTGACAGACATGAATTCTGCAAGTTTGCATTTCGTTTGTGTAATTTGTGAACATAGCGACATTTTAATATTGTATAATGTTTTCTACAAATGTAACATAAAGCCTAATTGTATCTGCTTGTGATTGGGTCTGATATTATTCATGTACTTCGTTTTAAGGTAAAGGAAGAGAGTGTGACCTGGAAAAGCTCTACAAATGTGTCTCACCAGCACTTGGTAAGTGATTTAAAGAAATAAATGCGTATTACATGGTTAAAAATGCATTATCTTAAAATTAGTGAAGCGGAGACAATTGTGAAGCATGACTAATTGTCTCTCAAAGAATTGTGACAGGCTTAGAGGATGAGTTGTTCCAGAATTAGACACTTGGCATGTTTCGCGCCATATTAAAAGCATTAAACAAATTCTGCTACTTACACTTATTATGCTATATCTACTTTCCAATTTAATGTTGCTTGCGGCACAGGACCAGAGGAGTAAATGCAGGTCACTTATTTATTTCAGAGTCTATATGATGTGGTGAAAGACGGCCCGGCAGCGGTAGGACATAGACCACATAATTACTAATCTTGTTTTGGAAAGTGCGAGATAAAAATAAGGAAAAATGGAAACTATTGATAAGGATATACGAAGGCAAAGTTTAAAACTGACTAAAACCACGGATACTGAAGGAATAAAAAAATAATAAACAAGTACAGGCAAATTAATTTCAAATTGCAATGTTTCTAGGTGAGAATGTGGTTGGCTGAATGTTTAATGGTGTGCATGCCATCAGAGATTGATAACCCTTTGTATCCAGATTCGTACTCTGTTGATGCCCGAGGTAGTTCTGACCCGGTAGGTTATGGGTCTCATCTCCGGTCTAATGCTCTGTTGATGTGTTGCTTAATAGTCCGCCTGATATATGACAGAATTCAATCAGAATCTCATTCTTCCATGAAAGTTTAGGTGAATATGCAACTGTTCTTTCTTTCGTCACCACATAGATAAGGCAAAGCTTTGTCTATCATTGACTCCGAAGAACATCAGCTTTGCTTCATATACCAAGCTTTGTGGTGAAAAGTTTCACTCTGTCTCTTCCTCTTAGACGTTGTTCTTTTGCTAGATCCTGACATCATTAAGTTTATTGTTCGATCGATGTTGTTCACTATATATTGTCAGTCTGCATTTCCGTAGAAATGTTTCTAGTTTGTGTATCAATTTACCGTCAGGTACACTTCACTTTCAAAGTCTGATAAAAATGTCATTTAAATTTCTATTTACAGTACTCAATAGGCTACATTTCTAGATATACTGTATAACAATCTTTTGGACGCTCCTGAGGCATGAATGGTGGTTTCTTTCCTACCATCACATTTCTTAAACCACTTTTATGTTGTGGAATAATTGGAAGCAGACTTTCTTAAGCAGTATGGAGACTGTGGCCCCGATGGCAATGCTGGGCGGAGCTGGTCAGAGGCTTTCCGCCCGCCATGGTAGGTTTAAAGTGTGACTGCCGTATTAGGATGATGGCAGTTGGAGTTTAAACTGGCGGGGGAATCTGACGTGGTTCCGACGGGCTACGTACTCGACAATCAGTCAGAGACACGCCATAATCACTTAAGGATGGCGTTTCTGCCGTCAGGATTATAATGTTGGTATCCAACAGTCATTCCATGTTGCCCTTTCACACATCGAAAGGCTGTCAAAGAAACATTGGGGGCCTCTAAGAAGGCCCCCTTACCCCCTGGCCTTCGCAATGTGGCCTGGGGGGCACCAAAGGTGTCCCCTAAACATCCCTGCCCCATGTGGCAGGCACTGTGAGGTGCCTGCCACACGGTGCAGGGATGTTTGACAACACCTATTTTTCAATGAGAACTTGTGCTGCGGGCATTTTGAGCCTTCCGCACAAGCTTCCACTGGAAAATGGATGTTTCTGGTCGCACTATGTGTGGGTGCATCCTAATTAGGTTGTAGAAACAGCCGACCTATGGTCAGGCAGTTCTCTCATAAGCGCTTGATAGTCTCGCCCATTTGTGAGAACCCCGGAGCACTTTATCCAATATAAATCCTCAAGTGATGAAGTTTGCCTTTCTTCAGGGAGGCCTTGAACAGTCATTTAAGAAAGTCATAATGCAGCCTAGGGGTAGGCTGCAGTTGTCAGAGTTCTTCATCTAGGAATGGCAAAAGGAGAGACTGCAATTAAATATGCTCTCAGTACATGAACTTGTAATGACACAGAAAAAGAACCTTCCAAAACCCTTTTGCTATTAAAAAAACAGAGATGAAGAAGTGCACAGCAATGTAGCCCATAGGCTGCTATTATAAGTGAAGAAAACATAAGCTATGCCTTTAGAAGCAGAGAGATCACGAATATCCTATCGTGCTCACTCAGCCAGAGGCACAGTTCTTTTCTAAGCCTATACTAAACCAATAATACTGGAGCATGAATTGATCTGCCTACTCCACCAGGGAGGAGGGAGGACTGCTTTTGACCATCATGGAAATACCCAACGAGAGAACTGGAATTACGGGGAACAACCTTTACAACGCAACTTTTACAACGCACTACCATTACAATGAAACTTTTACAATGCAACATCCATTACAACGCATGCCATTACAACGCAACCATTACAACGCATGGCACTACAACGCATACCACTACAACGCATGCCATTACAACACAGTCATTACAACGCATACCATTACAATGCATACCATTACAACGCATAGTACCATTACACTATCCAACACTTACCTACTGTTGCACCCCCTGGAGTTAGAATAGTAATTTTTACTCCTACACTATCCAACACTTACCCTACTGTTGCACCCCCCGGAGTTAGAATAGTAATTTTTACCCCTACACTATCCAACACTTACCCTGCTGTTGCACCCCCTGGAGTTAGAATAGTAATTTTTACTCCTACACTATCCAACACTTACCCTACTGTTGCACCCCCCGGAGTTAGAATAGTAATTTTTACCCCTACACTATCCAACACTTACCCTGCTGTTGCACCCCCTGGAGTTAGAATAGTAATTTTTACTCCTACACTATCCAACACTTACCCTACTGTTGCACCCCCTGGAGTTAGAATAGTAATTTTTACTCCTACACTATCCAACACTTACCCTACTGTTGCACCCCCCGGAGTTAGAATAGTAATTTTTACCCCTACACTATCCAACACTTACCCTACTGTTGCACCCCCTGGAGTTAGAATAGTAATTTTTACCCTTACACTATCCAACACTTACCCTACTGTTGCACCCCCCTGGAGTTAGAATAGTAATTTTTACCCCTACACTATCCAATACTTACCATACATGCAATGTAATGTTATGCGTTGTGAGGGTATGCATTGTAAAGGTAGTTTTAAAATTTTTTTTGTAATGGCATGCGCTGTAATGGAATGCGTTGTGATGGATGAATGAGCTTCAGCAAATCTGCTGCTCGATTAAGTCAGGCTCCCCCCGCGACCCGGCATCACCTAAACTCCTTGGAGGGAGTATGGAAGCTCTTGCGCCTTACATTAGAGAGGTTTTGGATCTCTCTTTTATGAGCGGCACCGTACCTAAAAAATGGAAGCAAGCGATTGTGCTCCCGCTCCAAAAGAAACCTAACCTCAGTTGGGATAGGCTAGACAATCTTCGACCTATCTCCCTCCTTCCCTATATGGCCAAAGTGGCAGAGAAGATCGCCAATCTCCAATTGATGACCTTTGTGGAAGATGCCAACCTTCTCCATCCGACCCAGTTTGGATTTCGGGCGCGTCACTCTACGGAATCTGCGATGCTCCTGGCAACTGAGACCATTAGGCAGGGTGTAGATGAGGGGCATACCATGGCTCTCATCTTACTCGACCTAAGTGCGGCATTTGACACTGTAGCACACTCCACCTTGCTGCAGTGTCTGAACAATGGCGGGGTAAACGGGATGGCACTCAGCTGGATGCAGTCCTTCCTGTCTGAGAGGGGCTTTCAGGTCAGGCAGGGGGAACACTACTCTCGGGTGTTCAATCTCGAACAAGGGGTTCCCCAGGGCTCGGCCCTCAGCCCCACCCTGTTTAACCTCTACGCCTCCCCTGTTGCCACCATTGTGGAAAGGCATGGCATCCAGCTGGTGTCGTACGCTGACGACACACAGCTGGTCATCTCGTTGTCACGGGCACCCGATACTGCGGCACTCAACTTCAGGGCCTGCATGCAGGAACTTGCTTCCTGGATGTCCAACAACTGCCTGAAGTTGAATGGGTCCAAAACGGAAGTGCTCGTGGTAGGGGGAGGCCCGTCTGTGTGGTCCTCAGCGTGGTGGCCTGACTCTCTGGGCTCTACCCCCACGCCGAGCCACCAGGCGAAAAATCTTGGGGTTCTATTCGACTCTGATCTATCCTTTGCTCCCCAGGTTAACCGGGTGGTTGGAATGTGCTTCGGGATACTGAAGAGCCTTCGCAAGGTCCTTGACCTATTACCGATTGGTGCCAGACAAACTCTTGTGCATGCTTTGGTCACATCGAGACTTGACTATGCCAACCTATTATATCTGGGTATTACGGCCAAAAGTCTCAACCGTCTCCAAGTTCTACAAAACGCCACAGCCCGGCTGGTACTGAGACTCCCCAGGAGAGCACCCTCTAAAGCTGCCTTGAGGTCCCTTCACTGGCTTCCTATCCGGGAAAGGATTACCTTCAAGGCTCTCTGCATGTGCCATCGCATCTTTGGAGGCAAAGCACCCGGCCCGCTGAACAGCCTTATTACTCCCTACAGACCTGAGCGGCTGCTCAGATCCTCTGGGATGGGTCTGGCTGTTGTCCCCAAAATCCGTAAATCTCGGATGGGAGGTAGATCTTTCAGGCTCCTTGCAGCCAAGAATTGGAATTTGCTCCCCACTGAAATGCGTCTCGAACCTTCTGAGACTAAATTTCGTAAAACCCTCAAAACCTATCTCTTCCGCCTAGCATTGTTATAATCCTCTGACTCTCTTCTAGGTTCTCTTCAGCGCGGGGACACGCCGGTGTGCGTTACCAAGCGCTTTACAAAATTCCAAAATGAAATGTTGCGTTGAAATAAATGCGTTGTAAAGGTATGCGTTGTAAAAGTATGCGTTGTAACGTCATTCATCCGGAATTACAGATAGGAAACTATACCTTCTCCCTTCTGGGATTTCCATGTATAGTCATAAGTGTTCAATAGAATAGCAAGCTCACCCCCGATGCAGTGGAGTAGAGAGAAAACACCAGGAATGTACCCCGTGAAGTAAAACGTTTTCTGAGGGATGCCTTTCCTACTTGTGCTTCTGCCCAAGCATCTGTGTCCAGGCAGTAGTGTTTAGTTAACATATGGGCTGATCTCCAAGTAGCTGCCTTGCAAATATTCACTAAGGGAATATTCCTCATTACTGCAGTAGTAGCTGCCTGTCTCTGGTAGAATGAGCTTTGGGCCTACCAGAAAGAGATTTGTTGGCTAGCTGATAACAGCAGAGAATGCAAGAGACAATCCACCTAGAAATTGTTTAGAAGTAGCAAAACCTGTGCGGCCTGGGCCATAATTGATAAACAAGTGTTGTGAGTAGGAATTGCCTTGGTCTTGTCCAAATAGAAATTTAATACCCTTTTAACATCCAGCGAGTTGCGGTCTCTCTCCGCTGGAGACGAAGTGTTTGGAAAGAACGTGGGAAAGTGACAATCTGGTTACGTGGAAATCTGAGACAACTGCACAGCACTACTTTGGAAGAGTGGAAGACTGTGTATTGCAAAAGGGTTTGTGAAGGTTTTTTTCTGTGCCATTACAAAAGTTACGTGTACTGAGAGCATATGTAATTCCAGCCTCTTCTTTTGCCATTCCAAGATGTAGAACTCTGACCCTGGAGGTCTACCCCTAGACTGCATTATAACTTTCTTAAGTGACTTTTTACAGCCTTCCCGAAGAAAGGTGAACTTCAGCACTTAAGAACTTATATTGGATAATATAATTATGAAGAGCTACGGGGTCCCCGCAGATGGGCGGTACTATTCAACGTTTATGGCTGTCATGGAAATTCCCCTATGAGAGAACTGGAATTACAAGTGAGAAACTATACCTTCCTGCCCTGCACAGCAACATCGTAATCAGGGCATGTGTATTTTTTCAAAGTTAATTGGTCTTGATGCATGATTGGTTGGTCAGAAAGTGGGTTACTACGTTAATCAGAATCACATATTTTTTTACCAGGAATCTCAGAAATTGATTTTTACTTGTTATTTCATGATACGGAATTGCTTGTTCTCTATCTACAATTATTAGCATCAGTGAGTTTTCTGTTTTCAACATCCTCTTCAATGTGATTCAGCCTTTTACCGGCATGATATGAGAGCATCAGTGGCCCCTAGAATGGTCAAGCTTGAAGAATCCTTTGGGGATCCCAAATTTTGACTGGTTATGAGTCTTTCATTCCAAACGTGTAATCCAGAATTTTTCTCCATGCTGGTTCACTTTAGGTCTATGCTTTTTTCAGTCTATTTAGTTTTCTAGGGCTTTGGGTTCCTAGTCACATGTATTGACCACTTGTCGAGATTCATAGAAAATAGTTCCAGCCTTCATCACTATCTATTGCTTTAGCGCTTTTTGACTTTCACTGTCAAGAGACATTTGAGCTATATCAATGCAATCAATCAATTATTAAACTATATTTTCACCCATTCAGTGGCTGTTGCTAAAATCTGCAATTTGCAGTCTTTGCTGTGCGGTGGGGCTATTACCTCATACTTTTCATGCTACTTGTAAGTAGCACATGACCAGATTTTCTTCTGAAAGCACAAACACTTGGGAACCTCGGAAATTCTATGAAATATACTGAGTCCACTGCATTTGTGATTCTTGCAATGCTTCCTGGAGTCAACATAGATATGTCTTTCTCCTTACTACCTTAAATTAACAACTATTCACATGTTCTGTCAGAAATAGTGACCAAATCGTAGAAATGTCATTCCATTTCAGTAACAAGTTATTCAATATAGTTGATTGTTCCCTTTGGACTTCAGGATCCCCCGAAGAATAGTTTGTTGGTTTACAGACCTGATTTAATGACTCTCACTTGCATTATTGTTTGATCCTTTTGTGCCTGCTTTTCAATTATAATTGATGGATGCTTTGTTCTTTACTTTTCAACCTAAAGTAGAATGGTTTGCTAATTTCCCAGTAACTTTCATTGCGAGACCAACATTGCCTCATTAGAGTCCTTCATGATATCAGTGTACTACGGCTAGGCCAGGGTGGAATTTAAATTACGCCAGTGTTATTCACATAATTTCGGGAATTTCACGTTAGGCTTGTTTCTGAAATGCATGGATGAAGGCCATTATGTCACTTTGCGTAGTTGCACACTATGACTGTGCCATACATAATAAAACAGAATGCAAGCAGCTATTGTCAGAGCTGCTTTTGATTTGTTGCTATTTTTGTTTCGAAGAGAAATGGATCCTCAAGCCAAAAAATTACTTATGAGCGTATTTTGCACCAAAATGTAGTTTGAAATGCAAATGACAAACATTTCACGCACAACTACTCATGAAAACATGATGGGTGGTTGTTCATGGTGATTTCGATTTTTTACTCTCTTTTGTTAGTGTAAAATTTGCCATTGATATGAGGGTGCATTTACACCGATTTTGCATACCTCTACTTAGGACTACATGAAGAGTGAACATATATGTTCACTTCAAAGGGCTATGGCCTACATGCATCAAAATTATAAATTGCGAATACCTAATTGCAAATTCCTGAGAACTGCAATGAGGTGTTCGCAATTTACAATGCATGAAACCAAAGAGTTTCAGATTGCGACTCCTAGGGGGTCGCAAATCGCTCTACTTCGTTAATATTAATGAGGTAGATCGCAATTTGCGACCCCCTAGGATTTGCAAAAATCACGGGATGGTAGCCTGCTGAGGTCAGCAGACCACCATGCCCGTGATTATTTTTAAATAAAGCAATCTTTTTTTTGTTACAAAGCAGCCCATTATCCTTAAAGTAAAATAAGATGATCACTACCTGCTCTAAAAAATGCTTTTCCAACTAGTCACAGTCCTAGGGACCCCTTCCCATTTGCAAATGGGTTACCACCTACTTGAAGCATTCACGGTCACAAAACATTGATGTATACCGTTAGGTTTCGGTATTTATAAGGGATGCCCTAAACAGGCCCCTTCCAAATACCGAATCGCAAACCCATTTTGCGATTCAGTAACAGGTTACCTAATCGCAAATTGGGTTTTGCTGCATCTGAAAAGCATTTTATGTGTTCACAAATGGGCCGATTCTGCGAATCGGCCCGTTTGCGAAGGCAAAAATGCTTGATACATGTGCCCCATGTTGCTTATTTTTAGAATGTGAACTCATTCTCATGAGTAAGCATATGGATGAGGAAGAATGTGATTTACAGAGTATTAATATACATATGTATGTGTATATTATACAGTGGTGGTCACAACTGTGTGGGTATAGTAAGAAAAATGTTTTCATAGGAAGAGCATTTTTTTGTTTGATGCTGTTTGACAAATAATGAGAACATTTTACACAAAGGTTCATCCACCTCAGCTCATCCCTGGAAAGTTTCAGGGTGCTCCATCAAGAGGGGACCCGAGAAACAGGGGGGCATATTATCAAGCAGTGCGATAGGCAATTATCGCCGCTTTAGCGGCTGTTTTTGGCTGCTAAGCGGCGATAATTCTATTGCCCTATTAGCAAGCTGTCGCTAACTGATGTTAGCGACAGCTTTTAGGTGATAGCGAGCGGTTTGGGGCCCGCTTTGCATGTCAGCGATGTTTATCGCTAATGACTTGCAAAGTGGGCGTACCCAACCAGTTAGCGACTGAAAACAGTCGCTAACGTCGCTATTGCCTATTAGCAAGGCAGGCGTAGCGATGGAAATATTCGCGCTAAGCGCGAATATCTCCAAATGCTAACACCTGCCCAGACCAGTTCTTAGCCATGTTATCCAATGCGAGGTGGATAACATGTCTAAGAGCATTTCGTTGCTAATGCGTGAATATCGCTGTAGTCTCAGCGATATTCATGCAGTTCGACGCTATCGCTGGATATTTTAGCACAATGGAGAAAAATGTTGCTAATAGCATGTTTTCTCCGCTAACATATCCAGCGATAGGCTGCGATAAAAAAAAATGTGCTAAGGAATTTTGCGATAAATATCGCTATTCCTTGGTAATATGCCCCAGAAACGTTTCTAAAACTCAATTTCCCCATGCATTCTCCATGAAGAAAATTAGACAATGATAGAGAAAACCAGTTGAACACAATTGCATGAAACTTGTCCGAAAATTAGATCTTTACCCAGAAATTATGGTTTTCTTGTTTTTAGAATTATCCGTTCAGTAATTTGGAGTAATTAGGGTTGAAGTTATACAGGTATATTGGCTGTTGGTCCCTGGGGAGGCCCTAGGGAGTCTCACTGGACTGAGAATTAAAAAATGTAGGGTTATATTCACAAGAACGAGTGATAACTACCGCAAGAGTAGCGTAACGCAACTTTCAACATCACAGCCTATTGCGGGAAACCAACTCTGTGACAAAATAGAATTCACAACATGGCGGTAGCATGCGATAGTCTACCGAAACCGCGGACAATGTCCCCAACACAACCACCTCGATGGAGACAAAAACACAAACCACGACACCAAAAAACCTGCAATGGGTCAAAGCGCGATGAGGAAACCAGCGATAAGCACCGCCAGGCCTGCAACACACACCTGGTAGGCGGGAAAAATCACCATAAAAGTAGAAAAAACACCCAAACATAAACTGATCAACACCCAAGCACCATATAGGCAGCCGGAGCAGGCGCAGAGGACGAGCGCAACCTCACAAGCACCCCAGACGACCAGCACGGGACCTCAAGGACAGGGAAGGGCAAGGAAAAGAAGAGAAGGATGAAGTTCAGTACGCAGCTGAACAGGATCATAGTCATGGAGGTGATGGAACACCATCAATAACTGTTTGTCACCTCCAGCTTATCATTGGGGACGAAATATGGAATCTAGTGGGACATCGTGGACAAGGTGAATGCCGTCGGGGAGCACAAGGGGACAATTGACAATGTCAAGAGGCGTTGGAATGACATCAAGCAGAGAACCAAGGAGAAATTCTCCGCCAACCAGAAGGCAGCAACGCAGACTGGAGGTGAGGGCCCAGCGCCACAGCTCGTGCTGGATGACATGGAGGAGATGGTGTCAACAGTCATCAGTGTGGAGACTGTGGCCGGAGTCGGGGGATCGGACACAACACAACCGCAACAGGGTGAGTGATCACCAGGTACTGGGAGAACGGGTAGAGATGGCCAAAATGGCACACATGAACAATCAAGCAGAGCACAGTGCACATCCATAATGACTCTGGGTCCACGCCCAAATCTACAGACTGTCGCAATGTACAATGCCATTCTGTCTGAATGCCAACATGTACCATGCGGCTACATACATGTGGACACATTAAAATACATCATCTCCCCTTCACATCACAGGGGCACCATCAACATCTCCTGCAGAGCAGTCCCAGCCACTCTTCACTGATGATGAGTGTTAGACCTGGCACCATTGGCATGGGTCTCCCTTTCATTTTTGCTGTTGCCTCATATGTTTTTGCTGGTGTTAGATGCGTTGGACACTGTGCCAATGCTGTCAGTGCCACAGTGCAAGTGCTCCCTATTGTAAATTAATATATGAATTGGTGTTTCCATGATTGACTGGTTTGGTTTACCTGTCAGACCCTAGTACAGTGCACCAGGAGTGCCCAGGGCTTGTAAACCAAATGCTGCTGGTGGGCTTGCAGCACTGGTTGTGCCACCCACAGAATCGGTCTATAAAAGTGTGTCTAAGGTCTGCCATTGCAGAGCCTTTGTGCAGTCTGGTACTGCGATGTTCACTGAGCACGTGCACCCACATGCCAGGCCCTAAACCTTCCCTTTTCTTCATATCAGACACCCCTATGGTAGGTCCAAGGGCAGGGTGCATTGTAAGTATAAGGTAGGACATGCACTGGTGATTGAGCATGTCCGAATAGTGAATTACAGGCAATTTCTTTTTTCACTATTCCAAGGCTACCTGTTCTCCATAGACCAGAATGGGCAGTTGGATTATTACATCTTGTAATCCTAAATGACTCAGAGAACATGGTAGAAATTCGAGTTTAGTATGCCCGAACTCAGAATGATAAAATACATCTTTTAGTGAAGTTGATTTTAACATTCTGTGTTTGAAAATACCACTTTTAGAAAGTAGGTATTTTCTTGTCTAACTATCCAAGCCTGCCTCTGCTAGGTTGTGTATTCCTTGTCTGGAGTTTTGAGTGACAGGGTTGGGGGATCCCAGGAGATGAATAGAGTGGTAAATAGAGAGATCTGCATCTAGATGGGAGGGAGGAGTTGAACCTGGGACCTGAATTGGGCTGTGCTTTTCCTCCACAATGCTGGCTCCACCTCCTGTGCTGCAGCTGATGTCTCTGCCCTGCACTGTAAAAGAAGAGAAGTAATCATGTCAACAAAGAGCTCCAGGGCTGTGCTTTCCCTCCACAATGCTGGCTCCACCTCCTGTGGGGCGTCTGAAGTTTCTGCCCTGCACTGTGAAAGGAAAGAAGGAGTTTTGACAACAGAATTCTCCAGAACTGGTTTGGACTGGGCAAAGGCCCCTCTGCTCTCAGAGGACAAAGGATTTTGGGGTATAAATATTGGGACCCTGATCCCAAGAAATTAGATCACTTATGGACAACAAGAAGAAATGCTTGCTGAGGAGAGGAACCTGAAGAAACTGAAGAGAGACTATCCCTAAGCTGAAGTGCTGCTTGGTGGATTGGCCTGCAGTGGTTGCCTGACTGCCAAAGAGAGGAGAGAGGGACTTTGTGTACTTTCATCAACTTGTAAGGATCTCCAAGGGCTTGGAACAGAGCTTGTCTCCTGGTGAAGTCTCAGGGACAACAGATTTCAACCCAGAGTTCCTTGGGAAGTGCCTGCTGCTGTTTTGGGCCTTCTGAGGAACTGCGTGTCGCAAGGAGCTGGAAGCGCGACGCATGAGAAAGAAGCGTGCCGCCGTCGCTGCTGCCGTCGCATCTTGAATGTCGCCGCTGTAGCTGTTGCATTGCACCACATCGAGAGAAGCGTCTCACAACGAAGAAGAAGCATGTCGCCATCGCTCCTATTGCCGTCGCATCTTGAATGTCGCTGCTGTTGCTGTCATATTGCACCCATTGAGAGAAGCGTCTCGCAACGAAGGAGAAGCGTGTTGCCGTCGCTGCTGCTGTCGCATCTTGGATGTCACCGCTGTAGCTGTCGTATTGCACGGCCTCAAGAAAAGTGCATCCACGGATAAGCGTGCCGCCGTCGTAGCTGCTATCTTCTCATCACGGAACAAGGTTGTTGTCGCTGCAGTTGTCGCATTGTGCGGAAGCGTCTCGGAACGTCCGAGAAAGAGTGTCGCCGCCGAAGCTGTTGTCATCGCATCACAGAACAAGGGTGTCGCTTCTGCAGCTGACGCATTGAATGGAGACTTCTCGCATCATCCAAGAAGTGTACCGCATCTGGAAGATCTTCACGTCTTTATTTCTTTGCACCGGAACTTTGCTGCATTTCCATCGCTGCAACACATTTGTTGTGGAAGCGTAACGCATCCTAAGGTACATTGACTTAAAGTGTCACATTTTAGAATTGAACAGAACTAGGCTAAAACTACCATTTTAAGTACAGTATTGTGGATTTCTGTCATTTATGGTCTTGTGTTAAGTCTATATAAAGAATACTTATTTTGATATAAAATATGTGTGGTGTCCATCTGTAGTGTTGTTATTGGATTACTATATGTGTTCACAAATGCTTTACACACTGCCTCTGAGATAAGCCTGTTTGCTCATGCCAAGCTACCAAGGGGGTGAGCAGGGGTTATTTTAGGAGTGTACCCCTTTACCCTGACTAAAGGCAAGGGTCCCTATTTGTCACAAGTACCTACCTTTGCCAACTAGAGACCCCCAAATCTAACAATAAGGAGGACAACACCGGCATCGACACCCAAACCATCCAATACATCATTGACCTCATCTGCCACTTACCCCCAGGATCAGGGCAGCCCAGCTACATCGAGCAGACCCCACCCACTACCCAAAGTACCCAGCATGAGGCACTCACAGCCCCGGCACCCCCTCAGGACCCTGAGGAACAACACATGGCCTTCCAACGCCTTGTGTTGGAGTGCCAAAGAGAGACCGCAGGCAGGTGGTAGTTGGGCTTCGGCATCATGGTAACCAAACTTGATGTCATCCTTGGGTGTGTAGGCTCGCTCCATGGTCTCCAACGAGCCCTAACTGACATCGCTGGAGTCATGACGTGGAGAGAAGAACAACTGTTCGCTCAGAGTGGCTCCCGCGATACCAGCCGTGAGCTGGCACACATGTGGAGGCTCATGGAGGACATGGTGCAGATGGAGGAGGAAAGGATGGCAGCCACCGCTGCACATCAGCAGAATGTAGCTAGGATCTACCATGCCCTGCAGATCCTCATCATGGCCTTGCTGCCACAAGGCGTGGCGATGATGAATGCTGCTGTCCCCACACCATCCACATCTCCGCCCCCTGGTGTGTCTCTGCCTCCCAGTGCGGCCCCTGATGTATCAGTGGCAGACAGTGCAGCAGCCGGTACAGCAACACCCGCAGGTGGGGTAGAGCACACATCCGGGGACAGGGAAATGGATGTGCCTGTGATCAGAAGGACTTGGTAGCATTCATTTCCGCCACCTGGCCTGTTTCTGCTTGGTCGCGCACATGGCCTCATGACCTTCCACTGACCCCCGATCCACACAGATGCACTCACCTTGGACTACCACATGGACTGCCCCATCCTGTTTGATTAGCAATGAAACGGTGACCAGACTGCGGACTACACCCCTCCTCTTCCGCAGTACTTATCATTCCCGGATGGACTCTGGCTGGCCTTCCATGGGCCCATATTGTGTAGAGTGTTCGGATTTGCCCTGTACTGCTCCAGCTGTTGAACTGCACTGGATGTGCAATAAACATCCAGTGACGCACTGCTGTGTCATGTCTTTCATAATTTGTGTATGTATGTGTGGATGAATACAGGGACAGTGATTTCCCTTGCGTCAATGATACTCATCCTGTGGGATGCCAGTCAGAGGGTGCTACAGAGCAATTTGTGCTATGGGTCCCGTGGACACCACAACAGGGACACATGCATCAGCCACTTTCTTGTCCGGACAAGGACTGAACCACGCCCACAGCCCCGAGCCATTGTTGCAGGCCCTGCGCTGGTATGGCGTACACCAGGCCAGACCACTCCACTTGCACTCTGAGGGGGGGTCTCATTGCTACCCGTCTCAGGCGTACTCGCTTGTGGTGTGCAGGTCACTGGTCTATTTGGCAGCATGTCACAGCCACTCCCTGAGGGCAGGTTTGTCGCACACCACACCCATCCGGCACAGGTGTCACAGGCCATAAGACCCTGCAAATATAGGGGGCCGATGATGTCACATACCCCTCTGCCGGTGGTGACTGGATGACGGACCACGTGGCACAGACTGGGTTTGAACAGGGTTTGTGGCACACGCTGCATTGTGGACAGCACAGGTACCCCGCCACAGGACGGTGACTGGGGTTGAACAGGGTTTGTGGCACACACTGCATTGTGGACGGCAAAGGCACCACGCCACTGGACGGTGACTGGGGTTGAACAGAGTTTGTGGCACTCGCTGCATTGCGGACGACACAGGCATCCCGCACAGGATAGTGACTTTGGGTGCAATGAGTCATTGGCACCTTGAGCTGCTGAGCAGGTGTGCAGTTTGCAATGATGTCCCGTCCCAGCGGTCCGGACTGCTCAGGATTTGTGTGCCTTGCTGGAGTGCAGTGTAGGCTGAGACAGCGGGCTGCGTGGGCCTACCGCCACGTGGCCTCGCTTCCAGGATCACAGAGTTAGTGGCACCCTTTGGGCTGAGCAGCTGTGCAGACTGCGATGTTACTGGGTCTCCTGGTATGTCCTATGCCATGGTGTAAGCAAGACCCAGCACCATAGGTGAGACCTGGTGGCCTGCGCAGCGTGGTTGCATGGTGTGGAGGTTGCCATGTCTGCATGCCCCGGGCTTGTGGCTGAGCAGTGAGGCCCGGGTGTGCATGGGCGTGCATGCTCAGATGGGCTGCGGGAGGGGCTGGATGCCTCTGCTTGGGTGTGCATGGGCGGGCGGGCGATGTTGTCTTGTGCAAGTGTGTGTACTGTGCCTGTCATGTATCTGGACTCTGTTTCAGAAGACGGCTCTGACTCTGATGTGTGACCTGGTGTACTGCTAAACATACCAGCAAGTGGTTGAAGACACACCAGTGGCAGCAGATGGGCAGTGTGGCCTAGGTATGCAGGGGCGGCACTCTCTCTCTCTCCCCCTCTCTTCTTCTATCCTCTCTTTCTCTCTCTCTCTCTCCCCGTTTCTTCTTCCCTCTCTCTCCCCCTCTTTTCTTCTCTTTCTCTCTCTCTCCCCCTCTATTCTTCTCTCTCTCTCCCTCTCTTCTTCTCTCTCTCTCCCCCTCTCTTCTTCTCTCTCTCTCTCTCCCCCTCTCTTCTTCTCTCTCCCTTCTCTTCTTCGGTCTCTCTCCTTCGCTCAATCTCTGTCCTTTGATATGCATAGAACACACCTTCTCATCATGTTTTATGTCTTGCAGGCTGTGACCTACTGATTGTCTCGAGGGGAGCTGCCATTTGTTAATTTAAAACAAGTTTCATTGGTTGCTTCGAACGTGAATGTGTGTTGCTCATTTCTGTGATGACACATGCATGTTACCTATTGTGATTGTGCAACATCAGGCGGATTATTTTGTACATGTTTAGGTGTAGCTGATGTGGCATCTCTTTGGTTGGGGGTGCCAGGGAGGGGAGGTCCTGGGTGTGGTGTCAATGTGTGTTGTGGCCCTCTTGGGTGTCCGTGCTGCATGTTCAGTTGCTCCATGGCATCTGTTTGTCAACAGGTGTGGCTGTGGGCTGGGCTCCCTTTTTTGGTGCAGGCTGTGGTCCGACTTTACACCAGGTCAGAGCAGGTGTTAATTTGCTGCTGCTAACGTGCCTTATCGCTTGTTTTGTGTTCTTATCCGGCTAGTCGTTGTGACTTTTGAGGTGTCGTGTTGTCGCAGGTTTTCGCACGGGAACGCCTACCCTGCATCTCATTAGCGATAGTTGCGCGGGTCCTCTGTGGCGATGTTTTTAGCGGCTGCTATCGTGGGAAAACTGGTTCTGGTGGCTGTTCGCACCAGCTTGTGAATGGGGGGTAAGTGTATCACGACATTGGCTGCGATCAAGTGCTGTTAATTCGGTGATAGCTTCTGTGAATATGCCCCGAAGTGTTGTGAATAGCTGAGCAGGCTTGTTCTCCCATTTATCATTTTGCACCCACTTGATGTAGTGAGCTCTCTGATTGGAGGGACACAATATGAGAAGAAATGTTGCAGCCATTGTTACAGGACACAGGGACTCGGTCTCTGTGTCCTGAAAATTTTAAAGAATTCCATATAAGGGGGTAGGTTAGGAGTAGCCAGACTCCCTGGCCTTATGGGGGGGGCTCCTGAAGGACACCCCTGGGATCAAAATAAAAAAAAATAGGGGATCACTGCAATCCAGTGGGACTCCTGAAGAACTTGGAAAATGATATACAAAAATAAAATATGAAGTGGGTGTCTGTAGGTCATTGGCTCATTGCAATAGGTTGGTTACAGAACCTAACTGCAAGCTGTGTCCTGCACCCAACCACGTGCCACTGAAGGATGTAGTCAGTGTGCAGCAGGGGGTTGATCACCTGCAGGGTGCAGGGTGCAGAGCCTAGTCACAGACCAAGCCCTGTGCTGTTCATGACCAAGGGCTATGTGCAGCGTGGGGTTGGCAACCGAAAGGGGGTTGGGTAAGATGTTACTGTACATTTTTTTTAAACTGAGAAATTCACTAAAAAAACAAAGATTAAAGTGACATTATAGTTAGGTGAAAATACTAGTTAAACAATATTTGAAACAAAAAAAACTGAAATTAACCAGTAATAGTGGCATAGAACACCCCCCCCCCCAACACACACACACAATACACTGCTTATTATCACACAGTTATAGTTTACTGACCAACTAGAGCTTGTGCCCCGACCATGGGGATTCATGCTCTAGTTAGCTCAGTAAACTTTAACTAGTGAATTTCGTTTTTTTAGTTTAAAATGCTACATTTTAACTGACATTTCGCTTAACTGTAAAGTAACTTTAACCTTTAGATTTTCAGTAAAATAAAACTGTGCAAAACCACTTGGTGTTCCGTCTCTTTTTCCATTTGCAATGCTGAATGAATACTGATCTCTGAACTTTGGTGGTGGTTGCTTCTATCTACGGCACCGGATCTGCGAGGCCAGTGGCGGCGGTTAAGTAACGCTGTTTGAAATGTGTATACATATATATATATATATATATATCCAAAGAAAGGAAACGCGCTCCGTCTGTCACGTTATCCAGGCCACACCAGCATTACTTTAAATGTATTCTTTATTAAAAAGATTCATGGGTATGACGCGTTTCGAGTCTGTGACTCTTTATCAAATGCCAAACAGCTGCAAAGTCAGTGGGTTCGTTTGAATTTAAACAACGTGACTATTAAAAATCAAAAAGGGACACAGTCCATTGCTCCCAGGTTAAAGGGACAGTTCATCCTCAATGTCTTTTTCGTTTTATTCTTTCATGGTGTTCTTTCCCTTTATGCACAGTTAAGTACCAGTTTTTAATTTAGGTTACATTAACCTCCAATTGGCAGCAAACTCCAGGTTTTCTGTGCACAGGCTTGCGGGTGACTTTCAGCTCGATTAACTAGTGAATTTCTTTTTTTAGTTTAAAATGCTACATTTTAACTGACATTTCGCTTAACTATAAAGTAACTTTAACCTTTAGATTTTCAGTAAAATAAAACTGTGCAAAACCACTTGGTGTTCTGTCTCTTTTTCCATTTGCAATGCTGAATGAATACTGATCTCTGAATTTTGGTGGTGGTTGCTTCTATCCACGGCACCGGATCCGCGAGGCCAGTGGCGGCGGTTAAGTAACGCTGTTTGAAGTGTATATATATATATATATAAATATATTTAAAAAAAAAAATATATATATATATATATATATACATATATATATATATATGTATATATATATATATATATATATATATATATATATATGTTCGAAAGGGCTCCCCACAACAGATAAAGTCCCAGGAACCACAAAAGACTTGCACTCCAGGGGCCGTGAATGAAAAAGCGTTTATTGGCATATATTACCTACTGGCGGTCGCCAGTAGGTATATATAGTTAGGATTTTTTTCCTATGGGATTTCTGAAAATTCTATGCCTAATAACTTTGGCGTTTGTGGACGGAATTGGCTGAAATTTTCAGGAAAATGGCACATTTTGTTTCTGAGCAGCCCTTGAAAATTTGGGGGGGTTTTGTGGAGGGGGGGCCGAGAAAAAAGGGGGGTCCCAAAACACGTTTTTCCCATGTTAATTTCCATAGGGCGGTTGGACTCACTTTTAGCCCGAACGGCTGAATGGATTTTCACGAAACTTGGCAAAATTGTAGGGACTGTTAGCCCGATGTGCCTTTGCTAGGTCTCAATATATGTGCTTCAGTGGATTTTGAGAAATTAACGTTTAAATCAAGATATATATCTGTAACAGCGCTCCGGGCAGCTATCCGGTTAGCGAACCTTTCGCGTAACGGAACTTTGCGATGAGAAGCTGATTGGCCCTCCGGTGTCTGTCAACATTCTAAACAGTCCGGAGCGGCCGCCATCTTGTCTCTCGGTAGGATCGAGAGACAAGAGGAGGGCAAAACAAAGGGGGAAATTACCATAAGGGGGCATAGTAGATCCTCGTTGACCCCCTAGGTTTTATGTGGAGGTTTTAAAAGGGCCTAGGAGGGTCCAAAAAAAAAAAAAAATAATTTTTTTTTGCGTGATAAGCGCCAAGTTCGCGAACCGGAAAGCGTTCTGGGCAGCGAACTTTATGGATAAAAGAATGAAAGACTTTTCTAATGCTGTATGTTAATTGTTTGTTGTTTTTCTTGTTTTTTTTTGTTTTCTTTTTTTTAAAGTGTTTTTTTTTTTATTTTGATTCTTTTTCATAATTTTTTAAACTTTCTAATATTTCAGTGTCTGAAATGTCATTATTTTCTTGATATATTGTTTGCAATCTGTGAGGTTGCAAAATGTCCTCATTTGCAAGGAGGACATCTACTGCTTGGACACATTGCAGCAGTTCATTATCCAAGCTTTCATCCATAAATTCCATGTCAATTTGTTCAATTAATTCCTGGCTGCTCTCTTGCAGGTCCATCTCAAAAGAAACTTGCTGCTCGCCTTCCATTTTGCCTGAAATTTGGATTAAAAAAATATATATTAGTAGAGATAGGGCACTGTTGGGATTAATTTTAGATAGGCAGTTTTTATCAGTGAATTTATCTTTTGGCAGTGTATAGTATGAGAGTGGAAATAGGACTATAATTTTGCCTGAAATTTGGATTAAAAAAATATATATTAGTAGAGATAGGGCACTGTTGGGATTAATTTTAGATAGGCAGTTTTTATCAGTGAATTTATCTTTTGACAGTGTATAGTATGAGAGTGGAAATAGGACTATAAAAAAGTGTATGTGATTTAACCAAGACAAGCCTTACTCCATTGATAACTATAACAGAGAAGTCTATCTAAATACATTACTACTACAGAGGGATAGTGTATATCTAGCAAAAAAAGTCTACTATATTAAGTCATAGTGCATAATATATTAAATTATAACTTACCTTCACAAAGAAGTTGAAGTTTTTTGAAGCTATTGAAATAGGAGGTACAACAAGAAGTAGTAGTCAAAATGGCTGTGTTTCCTTCTCTCCCTTTATATATATACAGGTATATAACCAATCAAATGTCAGGTAATAAAAGTAGAAAATGAAAGTAACATTTTCATTGGTTGTCAATGCCAACAATTCAGATGTGTTTTGTGAAGTAATTTACCTCACGGTACTTGGAGAGGTCTACAGGCTAAATGGCTAAATTGAATTTCAATGAAATTTGTGAGAATGGAAGGGATTGTTATGTAGTATGAGCTAATCTATATTTGGTGAGAGTGTCTCTAGTCGTTTTTCTGTAAATTACTTTCCCGCCTTTTTTTAGGACCGCTTTCCGGAAAGCGGCCCGGTTAGCGAACCTTAAGCGTCACGGGAGTCCACCATTTTGTGTTTCGGTCGCATTAAGATACAAGATGGAGGGCAAATAATGTTTAGAATGGGTAGAAGGGGTCATGGTAGACTTATCTTGACCCCCTAGGTTTTCTGAGCGTGGCTGAGGAGGCTTATATGTGCGGAAAAAAAACTTTTTTTAAAAAAATCCGCGAGGTTAGCTTTCGGTTAGCGAACCGGGTAGCGCTCCGGGGAGCGAATTTTGTGGAAAATTAGTGAAAAAAGTTAGAGGAAAATAATAATTGTGAGTGATCAGATGTAGGGTAGCTCTGAGAAGAGCTTTTGGGTTTATGGTACATTTAGGTACTTATAAGTAGGTACCAATGCACAGTCTTAAATTCAGAATGAAAATTCTGTTGCCCTCATCTGAGAAGTGAACTCCATCTCCTCTGTAGATATCTTGCATGTAGTAACGCAAGTTATTGTTGTACAGAGAGCCCATTCCATGGTCTCTCATGTAAGCTGAAACAGATTTGTTTACATGCTTCCTCGCTTTCTCAATTTGTGGACAAAATTGGTTGGACCACCTCCATTTCTGTCTTTGGCATATATTGGAATATACCAAGGCAGTTTGAGGAAAAAGTGCCATTAATTGCTCAAAGGTGTCCTTTAAAAGCATTTCCAGACCTACCCCTGTCAAAGTGCCCAAATCATTACCTCCACAGTGCACTATTAACAGGTCAGGTTTTGGCAAATGCATAAAGGTTTTCACCAATGGTATCAATTGGTGACATTTTAATCCTCTTTGGCCCAACCACTTAATTTCCACATCTTGTAAATTGAGGTTAGGTAAATTTCTGCTCTCAGCATACCTTTGAGCCCAGTGGATGTAACTATGTCCAACAATCCAGACCTTAAACATGGTGGGAGAAGGTTGTTCTGCAGTCAGATGAAGTGTGGTAATGAAAGGGCAGTTGAAACAGTAGGAGTTTCTAAAGAAAAAAAACTGTGGATTTACAATGCTAATGATTCATTAGCAGTGATTGGTGCATTTCCATTTCTGAAAACAGAAAGTTAGGGTGCATGGATGTGTTCTTTGAAAGATGTAATTTGAATGGTCAAGGAAGAAACATTTATTGAAAGATTGCTCTGGATACGCAGGTGCACTGAGAGTTCAGAGTTCAATTGAAACATTGTTGTGTGAATTTGCAAACATGAGAGGTCTTCCAGGAGGTGGTTGCTATGGAAACAAGGGAGAGAGGGCAGAGGGGGGAAGGGTTTTGATTTGAAAAAAGTGAGGGAAGAGGTATGATTGGCTAATATGAGAGATATGTGAAATGAATATCTGTATTTCTGTGCTTTCAATAGCTGCAGCCTTTGGAGTGCATCCTTTTTCTTCTGCTGAAGACAATTTGGTGTATTTCTGAGACTGTTTTCAAAACTCAAACAATATTTGCTAAGGTGAGAAAAGATTTATTTAATTTAGATAGAGAATAGTATGATTTAAGGAGAAAATGATGAAGAAAGCTGTGTTTTTAAATGTGGTTTTGTCTCTAGTGAGATAGTAATAGAATTAGTTTTATATAGAAATTGTAATTGCATATTTGGTGTAACATTCTGGCATGCAGTAACACAAGTTATTGTGGTACATGGAGCCCATTCCATGGTTTGTTATGTAAGCTGAAACAGATATGTTGTTTTTAAAAACGATTTAAGAAATCAATTTATGTGCGATAAAATTCGCCGAAGTGCGGCGATAATTATTGTCTCTAAACAAGTTAGAGACAAAAATTACCGCTAGTTGTTGGAAATATGCCCCCGGGTTTTTCCTTGCAGGAATCGGGAAGCGAAAGACTAGCACTGAAATCAGTAGTCTCACACCTGAATCGGGAGGGTTGGCATGTCTGGATACTCTACAGCTGGAGCCATAAACTACATCCGCAGGGCTAGGTGATAGCCTAGGTCCGGCCTGGACAATCGGACACAGAGGAAGAGAAGTGTCAGAGGGTGCGGTAGTGAATAGGGTGAAAGGGAGGTGTCGAGCGGGCACAGGGTGTGATTCTCAGAGAAGAGCAGCGCAGATGGGGGAAGTATATGGCCCATGCATGAGAGAGAGAGCGCGGGTGACCATTGCGTGTGGGAGATGCGTGCGAGGGTGGGGAGCCATGCTGAGAATCGGCGGCGTGCAGAGAGTGGCCCTGGTCAAGGCATCTAAAATGGCTGCCGTGCACGACAAAATTGTGGCATTGGACAAAAACGCAAGATGGCGCAGACAATGTTTATCAATAAGGATTCATTTATAATAAAATATTTACTCGCAGTGACAAAATGGTGTTCAACACTTCCTGATTTCCATCGAATCGAACGTTAAGAAACGTCACGCAGCAAAAAAAAAAAAAAAAAAAGCTCACGCACAGAGCGGTTTTTAGCCATGTTATCCAATGGAAGGTGGATAACATGGCTAAGAGCATTTGCTGGATAATGCATGAATATCGCTGACTTTTCAGCGATATTCATGCATTTTGGCCGATGTGCGGCGATAATTTTTGTCTCTAAACAATTAAAACGAAGCACAAAATGGCGAATTCCCGTTTCGCTACCAGTTTGCGGCCCAGTTTGCGGCCCGTGAAGCGCTTCTACCGTGAAAAATCATTTTTTTTTTATTTTCCCCACGGGACCCTTTAATAACCCGAACAACATTCCTAGGGGGTCAAGAGGGGTATACCTTGCCCCCTTTCAATAAATTCCCCCTTCGTTTTTCACCTCTTCTTCTCTCTCGATCCTACCGAGAGATAAGATGGCGGCCGCTCCGGACTATTTAGAATGTTGACAGACACCGGAGAGCCAATCAGCTTTCTGTTATGCAATGGAAGGTGGATAACATGGCTAAGAGCATTTGCTGGATAATGCATGAATATTGCTGACTTTTCTGCGATGTTATGTTTACCTTTTTAAATGGAAAGTGTTCCTCTTGGGGCAAGTGTCTTGTAAATACGCTCCCACTTGCGCTTGGCAAATTTAGATTTTGATTATGGGAGTTACCTAGCCATGTTAATAGTGTCTCAAAAATGGTGCTAGGGCATTCCAGAAAACACTTTCATGTGTCTCAAGGACATTTTTAGTCATTTCTTCATGAATGCAGGTATACAATTGATTTATATGCTGTGTTTAAAAACGAATTTAGAAATCAATTAAATTTCAGGATATGTACTGTTAGAGCTTCATAGGTTGTTTGGGGTCATATTTAGAAGGCATTTTAGTGTCTTTGATGTTATTTTTCCCTTTTTAAATGGAAAGCGTTCCTCACGGGGCCCTGAGCAGTTCTTAGCCATGTTATTTAATAGGAAGTGGATAACATGGCTAAGAGCATTTGCTGGAAAATGTATGAATATCGCTGATTTTTCTGCGATATTCATGCATTGCGGCCGTTTTTTTTCACATTTGCAAGCACTTCTTAGCCATGTTATCCAATGGGAGGTGGATAACATGGCTAAGAGCATTTGCTTCAAAGGTTGTTTGGGGTTATACACCATTTTTGGGAAATTATTAACATGCCTATCTAACTCCCATAATCAAAATCTTAATTTGCCAACCGCAGGTGGGAGCGTATTTACAATAAATTTGCACCATGAACAACGTAAAATAGCATACTACACACTCAAATGCCTTATAAATATGACCCAAAACATCTTATGAAGCACTAGTAGTGCATATTTCCAGAAATGTATTGGTTTTCATTTAATGATTTACTTCATTGGTAGGCCTTCACATGTTTTTTTACCTTGTTTTTTTTCAGTGATAATCTTATCTGCAACCATGTGTTGGCCTCACCTCAAATAAACAAAACAGGTGATGGACTGAATGTGGATCAATGACACACATTCACCCCAGTCTAAAGATCTGGGCCTAAACAAATCTTTAGATAGGCTACATCTTATCGTCATCCTGAATTAATGATTTAAAATATTAGGGAGTGATTTATGAGTGTTGTATGCCTGTTTTGTACCATTGAGTGTCATTTTTGTGATGCAGTGCTGGTGGAAAATATTTGCTATGTTAAATAATTAGTACGGCATTAAGTTTTAGATGACTGTTATTTATTTACTGTTTGGTAATAGTGGTTAATAACATTTTATATTATATTTTTCCACAGATTCAACTGCAGATTCTTTCATAGTTTGTAAAATGCCTTCCAAAAGTAGAATAAGAAAGGCTAGAAAACGTCAAAGACAGCAGGATGATGTTTTATTGCAGCAGTCCTCTTCCCCAAATACTTGTCAAAACACCAAGAAAGGTCCGGGTAAGAGCACAAAATCATTCTTAAGAAATATTTGTAGTAAAAAAAGTTTTGCTCAAAAAAATGTTTCAGTTCACAAAAAGAAAAGTAATTTAAATGGAAAGGAGAGACCCATCACAAATGTTACTGGTAGAGGAAGAGATAACTCTGTGCATGATAGTAGAAGGAAACAACAGTTTAGGGACATTCGAAATCGAATGTTCCGTAATAGGATATTAGTTAATTTATTGAAAAATATTAAAAAGAAAGGCCAACAGAAAGCGGCATTTTATAAGAAGAAGAAAAATGTAGAGAAAATTATTGATCATGCTTTTGAAATTAAGCGAAAGTTGTTTATTTTGGTAATCAATAGAATTAGGAAACTAAGCAAGGTAATTTCTGATTTCAAAACAAAAAGTAGATGGAAGAGAGTAGTAAATCGTACTAACTTTTGTGAAGTTTTTTCCGGAGAATGGATGCATAGTTCAAGTTCTGAGGCATTTTTTAATGAGGAGACTTATTTTCAGGATAATGATTTGGTGCATGCAGTTGACATCAGTGGTCGAGCTTATGAAGTGAAGGATGGTTGTCCAGTTGAAAAAGAACAACTTGTGACAACAGAGACAGAAGAGGCGCTAAGTGATGAGGTTTTAGGAAGACGTCCTAAGGGTCCTGTGTACATTTGGAAGTGTAGTTCTATTTGCAGTGTGCGACAGGTTTCCATCAATTTGCTTTGTGATTTTATACGGACATTTAATAAGAAAAGTTTGAAGCAGAAAATGAAGTTGTTGCAAGATTTAGATCCTTGCAGAGTGAGACAAATGACAGGTTTGCGTGGTCATTCACTGGCTTGTCTTTCCAGGAGAGTATGCCAGAGTGTTTTTCATCATTTCAGGATGCTAGCAGTGCATCATAATAAAGTGAGAAAATTAGTGAGAATGTTGTATTATGCTAAGAGTCCAGCAATTATGCTTAAACAATTATGTGCTGCTCTTTTGCATGGTTCTGAAATAGATGTGAAGAATATTTGTGAAGAAATTGAGTTTTGTTACTTTGGTAGTAAAGATGAGAATGTTCAAATTGACCCTGAAGTAGAGGGTAATGTGGAAGATAATGTACAGGTTTCCAGTACAGATAATTTTCAGAAGGAAATTGCCACGTTTCAGATGAAATCAAGTGAGAGGCCTAATTTCACTTGTGTATGTTGTCGACGCACTTATTATAAGAATCAGACTAAGTTAGTGGATTTATATGCAAAAAGTGAAAGGGAAAATAATAGTGAATGGAAGGATTTTGCCACATACTTGATGGTAGAAAATTGTTTTGATTTGGGATCGGACCAACGTGTGTGTACTTATTGTTGTAATAAATTAAACCAAAACCAGATGCCTGCTAGGGCAGTTCATAATAATCTGGAATTGGTTGAGATTCCTTCTGAATTGAAGGATTTAAATACTTATGAATCTATTTTGATTCAAAGTATCCATCCCTTTCAGGCTATTGTAAGAATGGAGCCAAAGACAGGGAAGTTGCCTCCAGCAGATTTACAGAGAGGATTAAAGGGAAGAGTTGTTTATTTGCCTCTAGATTTGAACAAAAACATTAACACAATTGGAATAGAAGAAGTGGAAGAGGAACCTCTGGTTATCTTGGTTAATGGGGTTCCGACAAAGAATAAGAAAATATGGCAAGATTTAGTGGATGTTAGGAAAGTCAAAAAGGCAACAGTGTATTTGAAGAAAAATAATAAGTACTATAAGAATGTATATGTTGCAGAAGAGGAAGTAAGTGATGAAGAGGATAGCGATTTGTGTGCTGGCCAAATTGAGAAAGTAGAGGCCTCTAAAAGTGAAGAAATATATGAACATTATAGTGTTCATCCTTTGCATTCCAAGGAAGTCATGGGGAATGCTATTGAGTTGTTTCAAATGAAACAAGCCAAAGGGAGTCCCATTAGTGTTTGGGAGGAAAGTTTGGAAGCTCGGTGTTTCCCACAGCTATTTCCCACAGGTCAAGGAGGAAGATATGATGAGCGACCTCATCAAATTCCTGCGTCTGAATACCGGACTTTACGATTGTATGCAGCAGATCCTAGGTTTCGGCAATGCATTCCCTATTTGTTTCATCTCCTGTTTGAAAGCGATCTGTCTGGACTGTCATATGCAGTGAACCACATCTTAAAAAGTGGTATACAGATGCGAAACATCTCGGCAAGTGACTTTATGCATAAAGTCAATGTCCAAGACAGTATTTTGGATTCTCACTTAATTAATCTCATGGCGTGTCAGCGTGGTACTAATGAGTACTGGTACCATCGTCATGGTGATTTAAAATGTATGCTGAGGAACTTAGGAACTCCAACATGGTTCCTCACTCTGAGCTGTGCCGAGTATGGCTGGGAAGACTTACTTGAATTTCTACGAGAGGCAAATGGAAATATTGAAAACATTGAATTCAAGACACCTGGAGAACTGTGTTCTTTGGATCCAGTGAATGTATGCAGGTACTTCAATCATAGATTTGAAGCTATGATGTCTTTCATCACAAATAAAAAGAATCCACCTCTTGGAGAGGTGTTGGATTTCTTCTGGAGAAAGGAGTACCAAGCAAGAGGTGCCCCTCATATACATATGTTGTTGTGGATCAAGGATGCACCTAAATTTGGAACAGATCCGGATGACTTAGTGATGAATTTCATCGAACAGTATTCTACGTGTGCTGTTCCAAACGCAACGGAGAAGAAAAGTCTAAGAGAACAAGTTCTACGTTTCCAAAGCCATCGTTGTGGAAAGTACTGTCGTCGTAAATTCAGAAACAAGGAGAAGTTCTACAACAAATGTCGTTTCAACTTTCCACGACCGGTGATTTCTAAAGGAAGAGTGAACAGTTTGATGTCTTCGCTGCGACATAATGTGACGAGGAAATCACCCAAGAATACATACAATTTGAAAAGGAACGAAGAGTCCAAGTACATCAATGACTACAACCCAGTGATTTTGTCCATGTGGAATGCTAACATGGATATACAGTTTGTGGCTGACAACTGTATGGCTGTGGCTCGGTATGTGACATCTTACATCACCAAAAAAGAAAAGACCGAACTGAAGGATATGTGGGAGGATATTTCTCATGAAAAGAGCCTCAGCAAGAAGTTGTACAGTTTCAGTCTGAAGATGTTGTCGCATCGAGAAATCGGAGCTTACGAATGTTCTGACCGGTTGTCTTCAGCAAGTCTCTATGCCAAATCCAGGAGTCTAGTTTGGGCGAGTCTTGGTCTTGCTGCAACGCGAAATCGAGTTCTAAAACCTGTCCGGGAAATTGAGTATTTGGCAGAAAAGGAACCAAACAGTACCGACATTTTGAAGACCAACATGTTGGATACATATTATCCAAATCGAAGCAGTCACCTTGAGAATGTTTGTCTATATGAGGTTCTCCAAAATTATATATTCAAGAGGAACATCAAAGAAGATATTGAGAAAGGAGTGTATGCTGTAATTGGAAGTGAGGGATGCCTGGTCAAGCAAAGAAAATGCCAATTAGTAAACCATCGAAAATTGAGTGGTGAATCTCCAGAAAAAAAGGAGTTTTTTTATTTAGCACTTTTGCAACTTTTCAAGCCTTGGCGTGCAGAAGAGGAACTGCTTGGAGATTTCCTCTGTTACGAAGACTCTTTCAATGCAGCCAAGGAGTCCATAGAATGTCCTGCTTTTTCTAAATATCAAGAAATGCTAACTTTGGAAATTGAGCAGGAAGCAACGATTGCAGCCGAGATTGCTAGAGACAGTTCTCAGGACAGTCAGAGTTCTGTTTCATTGAGTCAAGATCCACTTGGAGGACCTATTATCGAAAATGAAGCTGCCACTGCTATGAATGAAGTGGAAAGAGCCATGGCACATGCTCAGGAGGATTCAGTTAACTTAGAAGACTTGGAAAAACAACTCAACGTTGAGCAGAGGAAAATATATGATGAAGTTACCACGGAAATTGAGCACGGATTAAGTCATGAGAAGAACAAATGCTCATGTACATCGTTGAAGCCTGTCCGACTGTACGTGAGTGGAGAAGCGGGAACTGGAAAAAGTTTCCTCATTAAAGCAATCTCTTGTTATTTGAAGGAAAGGACTGAGTCATCGCTGTCTTGTGTTGTCACCGCTCCTACTGGACTGGCAGCACATAACATTAAAGGTATTACTTTGCATCGTCTACTGATGCTGCCGGTGGAGCATGACAACAAATTACAATACAACAAGTTATCTGGAGATGCTTGCTGTGAAGTTTCAAGAGTCTTGAGGAAAATGAAACTACTTATCATTGACGAAGTAAGCATGGTTTCCAATGTCATGCTTGCCTTTGTGCATTTGAGAATGCAAGAAGTACTTAAAACTGAATATGATGTGTTATTTGGTGGGAAACACATCATTGTTTTCGGAGATCTTCTGCAGCTGACACCAGTAAAAGGTCAACCTGTGTTCAAAATACTCACGCATGAAGATACCAGGAAGTGCCTAGGGAGCATTGGCAACGTCAATATATGGTTAAACTTCAATTATGCAGAACTGCATCAAAATATGCGTCAGGCAAAGGATGAAGATTACAAGAATATTCTACAAGATATTAGAATTGGAAAAGTGACTGAGCATGGGAAAGAAGCTTTAAATGCACGATTACTGTCAAATTTATATCCCAAACAAGAGATTGTGCCTGAGAATATTTTTCAGAAAATTACTGAGAAGAAATCCGGGATATGTCTCATGCCAACTCTTGCAGAATGTGCCATCTTCAACAACAAAATGTTGAATTTAGAAAAGCAAGAGATTGTGAAACTTGAAGCTATCGACAAATTAGAGCATATGGGATCAACAATTATTTTGTCAGACAATTTGAAATCAAAATTGGATTCATTAGAGAAGACTATATCTAAAACAGCGGGTTTTGAAAAGACTTTGAATGTGTGTTTAAATTGCCGAATTATTTTGAGAAGGAATTTACATGTAGAAAGAGGTCTGGTAAATGGATCAATGGGTAATGTTGTTGATTTTGAGAAATACAGAAATAGAGATGGAATAGAATTTTTAAGAATTAAATTTGATGGCATTGAGGAAGTACAGCAAATTGGTCGTTGTTCTGCTAGGTTTTTGCTTGTTAAAGATTTATATGTTCGCCGTAAACAGTTTCCTGTTTGCTTGGCATATGCGGTGACAATCCATAAATCGCAAGGTTTAAGTGTAGACTGTGCATTGGTGAATATTGGCAGTTCTGTGTTCAAGGAGGGTATGGCATATGTGGCATTGTCACGAGTTAGAACTTTATCGGGATTGTACTTGATTGACTGTGATGTCACAAACATTTGTGCGGATCTAGATTGTGTTAAGGAATACAATAGGTTAAGAAGAGAGTATGCGCCACATTTGCCTCAATATCCTTTGTTTGAGAAACGTGTGGTAGGCCGCAAACGTAGAAATAGCAGTAATAGTAGGGAGGTTGTTGCAAAAAGACTAAAAGTCAATGAACCGAAAATTGTTAGCAGAAAGAAAGTGGATTCTGTTGAAGATGTTGTCGGTTTTCAATTTGAAAACAGTTCTGGTGTCAACTGCTATGCAAATGTAGTGGTTAATGTTCTCTTTTCACTAGAGAGTTTAAAAGAACAGATTCTGTTGAATTCTGAACAAATTTTATGCTGTTTGTTGAATTCTGTTTTCGAGAAATGTAGCACTGATCGAACAAAAGTAGAAAGTGTGTCTGAAGTTCGTTATCTGTTAGATGAATGTTCAGGTCAAACAGACTTCTCTCAAAATAATCAGCAAGATTGTCAGGAGTTTTTAATGTATATGCTTGATATATTGCAAGTTGAGGGTGTAGATGTAGATCACCTGTTTGGGCTTTCTTATCAATGGCAGCATGACTGCGAGAATTGTAGGGTATCAAGTACTACTAGTGTAGACTCAGAAAGATTTATATATTTAACTTTGCCAGACAGTAAATCAGTCTCCTTTAATAAGCTAGTAAATGCAGCGGATCACAACATGGAGTGTAGCCAATGTAAATCTGAAATGATGTCAACATTACTTATACGTAGATATGGACAGTATGTCATTTTAATGATCCAACGATGTAGGCCTGATGGATCAAAATTGTCAACTTTAATAAAAAATTTTGTGGCTTCTCAGCTTTCAATATCAGGAAGGACTTTTGTAACTGTAGCAATTATCTATCACGATGGTCCTTCAACAACTTCAGGACATTATACAGCTTATTTAAAGTCTCGAAACGGCTGGTCATTCTGCAATGATTCCGTTGTAAGTTTCAAAAAAAAATTGCCGTTTGACCTTAAAAATTCTTACCTGGTGTTTTTAAAACCAAAATTTTAAAGAAAGAATCTCGAGATTTCCTGTGAAGAATTGGAAAAGGTTCATCAAGTTGAGGGAATGTAAGTCTGCAATGCTGTCTAGATTATTGGTCCAAAACTTTTAATTATAATGTTATTTTGTAAAATCCGACTATATAAACCTGATGCAAGTAAGTCTGCTTCATAGTAAGCAGTATCAGTGTCATAGGAAAAGGAGAACATGAGTGACAAAGAAGAGTAAGATATTAGTAGTCCAGGATTGTGAAAATAATCTCAAATGTTTTCTTTTTGCAAGTTGCGAAAATAGAAAATGTCGGTATTTGATTGGAAGAATTACAAGACTTGCGAATCGCGGCAACATGATTTGGCCTAGTGGAAACATGTGATAGAATGAGAGAAGTCTTTTTTTCTATGTAACATATTTTTCGTATCGATGGAGGTTTTCTTTCAGAAAGTGGCGGGCTGAAAATATTTATAGCACAACAGAGTGGATGCTGTTCATAGGAGATCCTTCGACGTCATTGAAAGTAAGTTAATTTTAAGGAGTTTTGAAATCAGATTTCTTAGGTTGTATGGGTTTTTTAAACACAGTCATTTTGATTGTGTTTTTTTTTCCCCGCTGTTACATGATGAATATCTTCAAGTCACTGATTTAAGTGAAATTTGATACATTCTGAGAACAGCAAAAATAAACCATTTAACATGTATAATTAATGTTCTTCTGTTTGTACTTATGATATACATTTAGAAATGTGAGGTAGATATGGAAAAACTGAGTCTTTTGTAAGTGTCAATTTTAATGCTTATAGTGCTGTATTTCCGGGTACTGTTTTTTTTAAAAGGAATAGGCCTCACCTCAAAGAAAGCTCTTCAAAGCAGACATCTTATTTGCATCCTGAAACTATCATTTAAAATATTAGAGACAATTTTATGATGGCTTTACATCTTCAACATCAAGATACAGTTTTTTGTAAAATATATATATTTAGGATTGTGTAGGGGACGTAGAGAAGCAGAGACTTCTGTAAATGTCAAAGTTGTTGAAAAACTGTTTGTTTTTGAACCTTTTCCCTTGTCTTTTCTAATTTTTAAATACATGTTTTAATATTTTTGGAAATGTTTGTTCTCTGTTTTACAGATTGAAAGTATGAAAAAATATTTTAAAAAGGTAACAAGAATTATAAGGTAAATGTTTTCTACTCTTTTTACCCGCAATGCACTGCTGATGATGTCACTGACACTATCTCTCATTTACTCTCTATAGCTGTCTTTCTTTTTACATTATTCTCTGTTTACTTCCCTTATACTAACTCTTCTTTTTTTTAAAAAAATATTTTTTTAGTTCGCTTAAAGTTCGCGAACCGGTCAGCGAACTTGAAGCGAACCAAAAGAAATAGAGCTTGCCAGAGTGATAAACATTCTAGCAATTTTATTTGAAAGGGGAGGTAGTTCTGAAAAGAACTTTTTTTTTTGTTTTTGTTGTTTTATATATTTTTTTTTTTTCTGAACATTTTTTGATTTTTTTGTATTTTTAGAACAGTTTTATGTTTTTTTTGTGTTTTTTATGGAGGGGAAACAACAAAAAAACAGGCATTGAAAACGGCTCAACAGGAGCAAAAAAAAAATTACTTCTTGGGTGCATTAGGGCACTTATGGTTTTCGAACACCATATTAATCAAATTGATGCTCATGTTCCCATACGACAACATTGCACCGCAATATATACAAGTAAACCTCATATGTTGGAAATTTGGTTGAATATTTGGCACAGTTTCCTGTGCCTCTCTTCCTGACAAAGACATTGATGAGGTAGATCTGGCCACAGGAGTTGTCGGGGGATTGTCTTGTAGGTCCCTTAACTCAGCCCGGCTGTAGTTCAAGGGATGCCACCTGGTCATATGTCGATGCATAGTATAGTTGCCCATACTATATTTCTTCTCTGTGCCTCTTGACAATCTGTAATCACAGATGAGGCAGGTGACATATTTCGCATTCACCTTCTTCTCCCCTGGAGGGATGGGAAAAAACTGCCAGATGAAACTAGTTTTTCTCTTTGAAACACGGGGCAACTCTGGGATAAATTGTTGTTGATGTGGATCCTCTTCTTCTTCTTCCTCCTCTTCCTGCTCTCTGTTGGAGGTAAATTGACTTGGTGGTCCTCTCTTCTTATGAGGAGGTGGAGGTGGTGGTGGGGGTCCACCAGCTGCAGCAAGTACAGAAGCCATTGCTCAATTGTAGGTAAATGGTCTTTCTCTCACCAAGATGAAAGTCAGAGTGAGGAAAGAAGGAGGGGTTTACATGATTTGGGAAAAGCAAAAGTTCTGAACCAATGAAAAGTGTTATTTTTAGGTCACATGACCTAGTATTACATCATTAGGAAACCAAAAGTGAAATGAACTAATGAAAAGTGTTATTATCGAGTCACATGACCTGCTGTCTTTACGTTTCGCGCTTTGCGCCACTATCCAATCCGCTTCCGGGTCCGCTAACTTGGCGCGTCGGATAACGTATTACGCGACAACGCAAAACGTCATGATAACGTAACAGTTACGCTTAAGGAACGATTACCGGCTCGCGCACCAAGTCGCGGCTTTGAATTCAGCTAACGGGAAGCTGACCAGTTCGCGGACTAGGAGCGGAACAAATTTTTTTTTAAAAAAAAAATGTATAAAAAACATGTACAATATATTTTATGATTTAAAGAATAATACATTTTACAGATACAAATATTAGCTTTCAAAAAACCATTGAAATTCAATGAAAAAACCATAGGTTATAGACCATATATAGTTAGGAATTAGCATTTACAAAACCTTATTTTACTCGCACAAAACCATTGAAATTCCATATATAGTTAGATGCGCTAACTATATATCGCGCACCCGCAATCCACTGCTGATGATGTCACATATTACATCATTCATGACATGGTCAGTGACATCACTGATGACATCACTGATCACAACATCCAGTGACTGTATGTTTCTGTAAAGTTAAAATATGTCTTACATATTGAAGAATGAGTGGATGTATAAATGTCTGGATGAAGGATTTAGTAGGTGCATGACTAATTGTATGAGGGAGTGATTAAATGTGTCTCACTGAGTGCATGGGTTAGTGAATAAACTATATTAGTTTGTGCATCATTATATCTGTTGTTCTGTTAACTGCTGCATGTGTTGATCAGTAGCTATATGAATAACTATATGGGTTATTGATTGGTTGCTCAAGTATTTGTATGGGAGACTGAGTATATGTGTGAGTGGCTGGGAGGTGTGTGACTCTGTGCATAGATGTGTGAGCAGTTGATTCACTAGATGTATGGTTTCAAAAGTGCATGTGGAAACAGCTGTATGGGTGGTTGACTGTGTGCATGAGTGTATTGGTGAGTGAATGGATATCTCAGTGCTACATGTCAAAGTAAGTACATATGTAAAACACAGTACATGTGAGAGTTAACATATATAAATACCTGTGCATTAGAGCCAGTGAATGTGTGAATGGCTGTATGGATCATTGTGAACTTTTATTAGGGATTATATAAGAGAGTAAATATGTGTTAGAATATGCTTCAATAAGTAAGGTGTGTATAACTGTATAGTTGAGGAATTGGAGGTGTGATTGATTCTTTGTATGACTGTCTAGGTGTATGAGTAACTCCATGGATGAGTGACAATCTGTGAGTGTCTGTTTTCACTGAGTGTATCTAAGGATATATCAGAGTCTGTAGAGGTTCATCGTATTAACACATGAGTGATGTGATCAGTGATGACAAATGAGATGTCATCAGTGATGTCATTTGAGTTGTCATCAGTGATGTCATCAGTGATGTCATTTGAGATGTCATCAGTGATGTCATTTGAGTTGTCATCAGTGATGTCATCAGTGATGTCATTTGACATGTCATCAGTGATGCCATCAGTGATGTCACTGACCATGTCATGATTATGTAATATGTGACATCATCAGCAGTGGATTGCGGGTGCGCGATATATAGTTAGCGCATCTAACTATATATGGAATTTCAATGGTTTTGTGCGAGTAAAATAAGGTTTTGTAAATGCTAATTCCTAACTATATATGGTCTATAACCTATGGTTTTTTCATTGAATATATATATATATATATATATATAGAGAGAGAGAGAGAGATAGATAGATAGATAGATAGATAGATAGATAGATAGATAGATAGATAGATAGATAGATAGATAGATAGATAGATAGATAGACAGATTTATTTATAAGTTGTCCAGGTATTCTTTCTCAACTCCCTAACAGTGGATATTTTTCACATTGCGGTTATGTTTGTGCATGTGTGTGGCGTCACATGATCATTTTTTCATGTGTCATATCTTGAGTTGGTTACCATAGAGCTTCTTTCCAAATGCATGCATTAAATTGAATATTATCTTGTTTCTTAGCTTCCTAACAGTGAAAGAAACTTTCTTTACTACATGTAAAAGTGATTCAGCGATTGCACTAACACCCTGTTAGAAAGGTTTTTTTTGGTTGGTTAGGGCATTCACCTAAGCCAAGCAGAACCCAACACTCTAGCCAGGTAAAGTTGCATACCCAAGATAACCCCTGATCACTCCCATGGTAACTTGCCAGAGCAATCAGGCTCATCCCAGAGGCAATGGGTAAAGCGTTTACGCAACACACACTCACACACCAGTGGCTCAAGAAATATACCACAAATGAGACTCCACACAGAATTATACTCAAAAACCTTTCTGTATTGCATATAAGCATAGACCAAAACCACACAAAATCACTCTGCCAACTATACAATTCTAATAACCATACAGTTAGTGCCATAAAGACTTTTGCATGTCATAAAAACACAGTCACTGTACTTACTATGCAGATCCTGAAGTAAGGCCCATTATCCTGTCACTGTAAGTCATAAAACAACACATAACATCAGGGCATAATATTCAGCAGTTAGGTCAGGGAACTCACATAGAATCAAAAATGCTGTACATACTAGGCAGTCCTGGATTACTACTCGTTACTACTCGTTATCCTGAAAGTGCAAGGAATAAGCACAACATATTTCTTTACATCAGGGACTAGAAAAGCTGAATATATAGAATTACCCCAGAATTACCCCAGCATCCCCAAGAACACATCAATACCATACAGCCCACCCTATATGGCAAACATAGATTCCATGTGGGGCACAAGTGTTACTGCACGCCTCTTAGCAGTGATGCGGTACACTGTTACTCAGATGTAGGTTACCGGCCCACCTGCCCACCTACAACATGGATTATGGTATTTGATGGTTTCAACAGATTTGGGACATCTGTTGAGGATTCCTTCCCTTCTTGTCAGTGAAGTCATGGCTTCCCCCTCAATGAAATGCCACAAGATAAGGGCACACACTTTCCCCACATCAGCAGAGAGACCCCACTAGGTCCCCCGCATTTGGAATTACCCAAAGTAGCTGCCCGCAAAAGTGTGGTGCATTCGCCAAAACTCAGCCACTCTGTGCAAAGACTGCAGACTGGAGAAAGGCCCTCATGCTCCCATATTCATTGAGCTACTCTGTTGCCACTGTAATGAGGCAATACCTGTATGCCTGTAAAGGACTTGTGAAGGGCTACGGACCTGAAGTATTGTGGGTCCGAGCATCGTTGGAGCGATCTCATCCTCCTCCAGTGCAGCCACTTCCTTGGAAAGAGGGGATAGGGGCCCACAGCAGTTTTCGGATGGCCTGCCCTGGTTTTTGCAGGCAGCACACACAGCACCCAGTTCCAGGCTTCCTCTAAGAACAGGTTACAGTGATGCTGGTGCCACAAGGTGGTAATACAGATCACTGTGACGCTCTAGTCCTCCCCTATTGGAGTATAAGAAAGCACTCACCCCACACTGGAATTAGAAATCAGGAGCACACACCAGTGCTAACCAGTGCTGCCGGAAACAAATTATCCTGGACTGTAAGTGAAGAAAAACGTGCTCTCTGCACGCTTAGTTTTCAAAAGCACGGGGTAGGCAAAAAGGGATCTTTGGTGGCCCTGAGATCCAGAGAACAGGGGGGCAAGCCAACAAACCCTAAGAGGTCACCAGGGCACTCACTTAACATGAAGCAAGCAGCAGGCCAGCACAAAGAAGTGAGTGAACAAAGTTTTAGTCCTTCTAGTAGCTAAGCAGGCCACAGGTCAGCACACCAAGCAAGTCAGTCCAATGGTGGTGCTTCCTGTCAGCACAGCAATCCTAGGGTGAAGCATTTTGAGCCAGAAGCAACTGGTTGCAAGTCACACATAGTGTGTAAAACAATGGGGTCAGAGCCCCTGTACTTATACTCAAAATGCCATTGATCTGGAGGTTACGTCAAACAAACTTTTATAAGTGCAAAACACCCCCATTCAACACCAGCCCTGGCTCAAGACACACTACAGGGGGATGGAGACAGCTTTGTGAAAGTCAGGCACAGCCCTATTCCGGTGCAGGTGACAATTCCTCCCACCACTCTAGGCCAGGAAGACCCATCAGTATATGCGGGGAACACCTCAGCTCCTTTTGTGACTGTCTAGAGTGAATGTGCAAAACAGGCCCCTGTCAGTCTACACCAGACGTTGATTGGAGTCATACTACAAAGAACAAACAGTCATAAACGCATAGAAATGCCCATTTCCAAAAGTGCCATTTCTAAAACAGTAATAAAAATCTGGTTTCACCAATAAGCAGGGTTTATCACCACTATTCCAAAAATACCAAATATGGCAATACTACTCCTTTCATATCAGAAATTACCACTGAAGCACATATCAGGGAATTCAAACCTATGAGAGGAGCAGCCTCAGAGCAGTGAGAAACCAAATAGGCTGTTTGTCACTACCAGGACATTCCACACCACCAAAGCATATGTCCTACCTTTAACCTACATCACACTCTGCCCTTAGGGCTGCCTACGGCCTACCTTAGAGGTGACCTATACGGCAAGCACTTTAAATGCCAAGTCACTATGGCAGTATTCTGCAAATGAAGCCCCTGCAAAGGCAGAGGCCTGAGACAGGTTTGAAAAGCTACTTCTGTGTGTGGGACAAGCAGTGCTGCAGGCCCACTAGTAGCAGTTACTGTAAAGGCCCTGGGTATATAGGATACCAATGTACAAGGGACTTGCAGTTAAATTAAATATACCAAACAAGTGTAAACCAATCATACCATGTTTACATAAGAGAGCACATGTACTTTAGCAGTGGTAAAGTGCTCAGGTCCAATAGCCAACAAAAACAGATTAGAAAAATAAGTAGGAAGGCAAAAAGTTTGGAAACAATCCTGCTGAAAGGGCCAGGTCCAACACACCCTGATTATTAGTGGCCCAGTAATTATGATTGGACAATTGGATTTATGAGTTATGATATTTCACATGGGGCTGCTGCTCAAAGGAGCAGCAGCAATCTTTGAAACACCAGGAGAAAACATGTGAGAATCTACCTGGAAACACAGAATACCTATACGTTTTCCTGTTTACCACATCTTAATAAAAGGTTCCTTAATTTTAGAGGAGTGTCTCATTCTCCGTGGGGCACATCTACAACATATCTGCTGTAAGAAATAAAGAACATGGAAACATATTTTCATACAGTTTAAAAATATGTAGGATGTATGGCTACTACTTTAAAATAGTGACCTTGACCGTTAGTAAATTCTAAAATATTATTTAGATGAATGATTCTCTCTTTTTACAATCGTGGCCACCTAAAAAGGCACATACCTCTGAGACCGAAATTCAGTGTTGTGGAATTTCGGGTAGCAGGTGCATTCATCTTTGCTTATTGTATGCTTTTCTTATTTCTTTATTATGTCTTGGTGAAGAATCACTCTGATGTCTGAAGGTCGCCATTATACCATAACTTTTCATGATAGAGGCCCTAGTAATGTTGCAGGAGTTTGTCACAACATAAACTATAACTAATCGAATTGCAAAGAAAGGAGGCACAGTTAAGATTCTGCCTGAGGCTCTTTGAAATAGTTATGTGTCCACTGACTGGAAAACTTGAATTCGTAGATCTAATATGTTCATGGTTTTTCAAGCTCTTACAACAATTGGATTGCAATGTCAGATATTCTGTTATTTCAGATGCATTTAATCATTCTTACCGCTGAAAATTTCAGATGACATCGAAATATTGGGCATATGTTCAGTCGGAAGATACAATTCTACATGTCCTGCGCCTTGTGAAGAAATTGAGTATCCTGCCACTGTCACCTATTCAACATTTGCAAGCAAAAGTTCCATAAAGATTCTTTCCAATAAACTGGGGAAAAGCGTGGAATATATCCGGTAATATTTCTAGAGAAGTTAACTACTGTCTTTACTGTCTGCTTTTTTCATTCTATAATTGTATTTCCCAATACGTCAGAAAACAAAGTGAAATTGCTGAGAAACAAACAATGCATTCTGTAGGACATACATTTTCTAACAGTCAACAATATTTACTCATTCATGCGCCCTTCCATTCCGGGCCTGTTTTTTCAGAACACAGCAGCTGGCTCTCTTTCCAGGACCTGATTTGGTAGTTCAATCAATCAATCAAAGACATTTATAGAGCGCACTACCTACCCGTAGGGTCTCGAGGCGCTTGGGGGGGGGGGGGGTGCCGCTACTGCTCGAACAGCCAGGTCTTGAGCTTCTTCCTGAAGGAGAGGTGGTCTTGGGTCAGGCGCAGGTCGGCCGGGAGGGAGTTCCAGGTCTTGGCGGCCAGGTAGGAGAAGGACCTTCCTCCTGTAGTGGCTCTGCGGATGCGTGGGACGGCGGCGAGGGCGTGGCTGGCGGATCGGAGGTGGCGTTTGGGAGCGTAGAAGTTGATTCGGTTGTTGAGGTAGCTCGGGCCTTGGTCGTGGAGAGCTTTGTGTGCGTGGGTAAGGAGGCGGAAGGTGATTCTCTAGTTGACCGGGAGCCAGTGCAGGTCTCTTAGGTGTCTGGAGATGTGGCTGTGTCGTGGGATGTCGAGGATGAGTCTGGCTGAGGCGATCTGGATGCGCTGGAGTCTCTTCTGGATCTTGGCGGTGGTTCCGGCGTAGAGTGCGTTGCCGTAGTCCAGTCGGCTGGTGACGAGGGCCTGGGTGACGGTCTTCCTGGTCTCTGTGGGGATCCACCAGAAGATCTTCCGAAGCAGGCGCAGGATGATGAAGCACGACGAGGAGACGGCGTTGATTTGCCTGGTCATGGAGAGGGAGTAGTCCAGGATGAAACCCAGGTTGCGTGCGTGGTCCGTCGGTTTGGGTGCGGTGCCCAGGGTGGGGGGCCACCAGGAGTCGTCCCAGGCGGAGGGCGAGGAGCCCAGGATGAGGACCTCCGTCTTATCTGAGTTCAGCTTCAGGCGGCTCGTCGTCATCCACTCGGCTACCTCTCTCATCCCTTCGTGCAGGTTGGCTCTGGCGGCGGCGGGGTCGTTGGTCAGGGAGAGGATCAGCTGGGTGTCGTCGGCGTAGGAGATGATGTTGAGGTTGTGTTGGCGTGCGATGGCCGCGAGGGGGCTCATGTAGACGTTGAAGAGAGTCGGGCTCAGCGAGGATCCTTGAGGGACGCCGCAGATGACTACGGTGGCCTCTGACTTGTACGGTGGTAGGCGGACTCTTTGTGTTCTTCTGTCGAGAAAGGAGACGATCCATTCCAGCGCCTTCTCCTGGATTCCAACGTTGCTGAGGCGCTGTACTAGGGTGCGGTGGCAGACCGTGTCGAAAGCCGCAGAGAGGTCTAGGAGGATGAGGGCTGCTGTTTCCCCGTTGTCCATCAGGGCTCGGATGTCGTCAGTGGCGGCGATGAGGGCGGTCTCGGTGCTGTGTTTGGCGCGGAATCCGGACTGCGATGGGTCGAGGGATCCATTCGTCTCGAGGAAGGCGGCCAGCTGTTTGTTGACGGTCTTCTCGATGACTTTGGCTGGAAACGGGAGTAGAGAGATGGGGCGGTAATTCTTGAGTTCGGTGGGGTCTGCTGTAGGTTTCTTCAGTAGAGCGCTGAGTTCGGCGTGCTTCCAGCTCCCGGGGATGGTGGCGGTGTCGAATGAGGTGTTGATGATGTCCCGCAGGTGGGGTGCGATGACAGCGTCGGCTTTGTTGAAGATGTGGTGAGGGCAGGGGTCGGTCGGAGATCCGGAGTGGACGGAGTTCATCGTGTGGACGGTGTCTTCGGTGTTGACCGGGGTCCAGGCGCGGAGGGTGGTGGTGGGTGGCGTTGCTGCGGTTGTGGCGTGCGTCGGTTGAGTGCTGAAGCTGTAGTGTATGTCCGCGATCTTGTTGTGGAAGTAGGAGGCGAGGGAGTTGCAGAGGTCTTGCGAAGGGGTGATGTCGTTGTTTCCGGCGTTGGGGTTGGAGAGCTCTTTCACGATGTTGAAGAGTTCCTTGTAGTTGTGTGCGTTGTTGTCCAGTCGGTTCTTGAAAGCCGTTTTCTTGGCGATGCGGATCAGTTGGTGGTGTTTCCGGGTGGCGAGCTTGAGGGTGGTCCTGTTGTCCGGCGTGGGTTCCCTTCTCCAGGCTTTCTCGAGGGCTCGGCAGTTCTTCTTGGAGCTCTTGAGTACGTCGGTGAACCATGGGGCTCTCTTACTGCCGGGTCTGCTGGGCGGGGTCCTCAGTGGGGCGAGTTCGTCCGCGCAGTTACTGATCCACTTCGTGAGGTTGTCGGCGGCCTGGCTGGGGTTTGCTGAGCTGGCCGGAGGGTGCTGGCTCAGGGAGGCGGCGAGCTGGTCGGCTGTGATCTTGTTCCAGCTTCTTCGGGCAACCTGTTGCTGGTGGTGGTGGAGCGTCGTTCTTCTGAAGGTGAAGTGGATGCATCTGTGATCCGTCCAGTCGAGTTCTGTGGCGTGGCTGAAGGCGCTGTCTTTGCTGGATGAGAAGATGGCGTCGAGTGTGTGTCCGGCGAGGTGGGTGGGGGTGGACACCAGCTGCTTGAGTCCAAGGTTGGCGAGGTTGTCGAGCAGGGTGCTGGTGTTGCAGTCGTTGTTGTTCTCCAGGTGGAAGTTGAAGTCCCCCAGGAGGATGTAGTCAGCGGAGGGGAGGGCGCGCGGGCTGACGAAGTCGGCGATGTCCTCGCTGAATTGAGTGCGTGGTCCCGGAGGTCGGTAGATCAGGGTGCCTCTGAGGGTGGTCTTCGGGTCGGTGTGGATCTGGAAGTGCAGGTGTTCGGCGGAGGGTGGGGTGTTGTCGGTGCCGGTCGTGATGCGGATGGTGTTCTTGTGGATGATGGCGATGCCTCCTCCCACCTGGTTGGCGTTGCGGTCCCTCCAGGTGATCTTGTATCCTTCTGGGATGGCGATGGCGATGTCGGGTGCTGAGGAGGCATTCATCCAGGTCTCCGTGATGAAGGCAACGTCAGGGGCTGTGGTGTCGAGGAGGTTCCAGAGTTCGATGGCGTGTCTGTGGACGGAGCGGGTGTTGAGCAGGATGCACTTGAGGTGGTTGCTGCTGGTGTTAGGCATGGCAGGTGCTGGTGTCGGGCAGGTCCGGATGCAGGTGAACTTGCAGGAGTTGCAGCTGAAGGGTCCGTGGATGCGTCGTGGGGTGGCTCTGCAGCATCCCGGGACTCGGCCGGTGTTGAGTGCGATGAGGGTGGCGGCGGTGTACGTCAGGCGGGTCGGTCGGGGTCCTCGAGGGCCAGGGGTCCTGGCACTGGGCGCGGTCCAGGCGCGGACGGGCACAGACGGGCTTACCTTTGGCGCGCCTTCGGCGCACAATCGGCGCGCCCGCTGCGCGTGACCGCTGCGCGTTCGCACGGTCGCCATATATGGCGAAGTGCGCGGGTGGGCGGAGCAGCTGGGAGGCGGGAGCGGGGAGGGAACAGAAGGAAAAAAGGGGTGGGGTCAGCGGTGGTGGCGGGAAGCGGGGAGCGGGGAGGGAAGACGGAGGGCGGCGACAGGCAGGGAGAGACAGGCAATACAGCGGGGGAAACAGCAATGAAGACAGATAACAACACAAATTAAACAGTAAATACAGTAAAAACACCAGGGGCAAATTAAACAATTAAGCACAGAAAAACGCCAGGGGCACAGGGAGAAGAGCGCCGATCCCGGACCACGCCGCTCGAAGGAGGGGGCGTGGCTACGAGGCGGCAGACGGGCAGCGAGGCACAGAGGAAGGGGGTGGCACACGCAGCAGCTGGTGGTCGTGCGGCGCGGGAGTGTCCTAGAGCTAGTTCGGTCTGGACTGTTCCAATGAGGGTCAGGGTCAAGACCGATTTGCATATGGCCAGGTCTAAACTGTGGTGGCATGATGAGCAAAAGAATGATGGATGTAACCCAGATCTCTTGAATGGGGGTGAATGTTTTGATTTGTTCTGCATTCCGTCCACCAATTGTGTGTTTTTTCCTTCTCTTTCCAAACATGCCAGCATTGATGCAAAAGGGGATAGATATATTACCTCACAAGAGTATTGCCGGGAGGTTTAAAATGACTGCTATAATCTCCAATGTTTCTATTTGCTTTTCTCTGCTCTTTGAAAAGGTTGGATTTGGGGGGTATTCAGGTTGGAATTGAGTGGTGTTCAGGTATACTTGACTCTTATCACTTTTGGTAATCTGTTTTGAAAGTTTGATTTGGCGAAATTGGACTACACAGTCTGTATTTATATAAAACCAGCCTTTGTGCTGTTAGGATGTCGTTTGCCACTAAGTGACCTTTCTCTTTGTATTTCGTAGAACGTTACAATATACCTATGGTCTGATGGCAAAGTCAGCAGTCGTAATGTATTATAGACACTGTACTAGTCAGAAAAGCATTAGGTCAGAGGTAGGTCTGGGTGGTAAATTCTGTTCCGCTCTCAGAATTTGCGGAATTTGGGGAATTTCGCGTTCGGCGGAGAATGCAAAATTGCCCAAAATTCTGCATTTCACGACTTCGTGAAATGTTTTGCTTGTTCGCGTTCTCAAATGCGTGTTCGCAAGATATTTTCCCTCAAGCATGCAAACAGCGATTGTGAACACTAAAAAAGCATCGCGAACAAGCAATTCTGAGTGTTCGCGGAATTTCTGCGTGTTCGCAGAGATTTTTTACCGTTGTGCAGAGATTTGCGTAACGCAATTACGCAAATTCCACCCACCCCTTGTCGGAGGGAGTCAATGTAGGGATATTAAACAGGGCCTTTCAGGCTGAAAGCAGGGGAGATGCACTGGCCATTGATAATCCCATCTGCCCTGGCTAGTGAAAATAGTTATCATCCATACTAATATAATAAAGAGAGAGACCAAGCCTTTGAGGCGGGTAAGCTCCGGAACCACAGCGCCAACCGGAGAACCGCATTCAGCGTTGGAAAGGTGAGGCAAAGCAGATGGACATAGGCTATACACCGGCGCAACATATACGTTGGAGGGGACAAAGCACGTTGTGTGACAAAGTAGTCCGTTGGAAGCAGCACCGGTTTTGAGGTGGGCGTGTGGTACGTTTGGAGCGTGTGAATAGCGTTCTATCGTGGCAGCTGAGTACTCCGTCGGGTGACGTTTGGAGTGTGTGAACAGCGTTCTATCACGGTGGCTGAGTACGCCGTCGGGTGATGTAGACGCGGCGTGTGGCGTCTCAGTGCATCACGCCGTGTTGTGGATGCAGAGCCCGGGCACGATGTGCACGGCAGGACAGCAAGAGGCACATATCGCTGGGGCAGACTGTGAGGCCAGAACTTCAGAGCAGGTACACACGCATCGGCGCCTGCACATATCACTGGGGCGCATTCTGATTGCAGACAGGACGGCAAGAAGCACATATGGCTGGGGAGCATTCTAATTGCACACATGTCTGTCAACGTTGGGACGGGCCGTTAGTCCCATATAACTGTGGTAGAGAGCAGTCACCAGGACACGTGGAGCACCTCCAGTGAGAGTCTGACATTCAAGCCTATGGTGCAGGAAAGGTATCAGTTCAGATAAAATTCACACAAAGAATGCAGGTATGCCCAACACTGCAGTGAACCTTAAATAGCTTACCACACAAATCTGTAAGTTTCCACAATATTTTCTGGATCACATTAATTGCACAGGTATTTCTGTGAAACGTGCAAGGACAGCATCCTATTTTTATTCAGTTATTGTATGTATTTCCTCCAGGAAGAATACGTAAAGTAGCACTTTCATGTGAATACCTCAACAATACCTATATCCTTGTATCAGATAGGGGCATTAACTGTACATTAATTTTTTTAATCTGTATCTCTGAGAGCAAAATCACATGCAAATCTGTTGCTATATTGTACAAGTGGATCCCCTCCTACAGAAGGGCATCGATTACAGGAATTCGGGAGTGGTTAGTAAGGTAGAGGTCTAAATCTGAAGGGATATGGGGGCAATGAGAGAGATAAAGATGGGGGGGCTAGGAGTAAAGACCAAACAGCGTGAGGGAGTGTGTACTATACCTTTAACAATTATAAGCTCAGAAGAGCTGCTTGAAGAGGAGGGTTTTCGGCTTGCATCGAAGAACAGATGGCAAAAGTGAGTTTCAAAGTAACAGGTCCAGAAGAGGTAGCTCCGAACTCATGCTCAGAGACAATGCATTTACAATAGTTAAAATATGCGTTTGGATTGTCAGTCGCAGGCAGAAGTACTGAGGTTGTGGGCGGATTTATGCATGAAGCGCAGAACATTGAAGGCGACCCTAGACTGTAGATTCACACTGTAATCACTGTGGGGTAGGTAAATTGTCACCTAATCATTAATGAGCTATAACACTAGTGCGGCCTGAATGTGGGAAAGGAGGGACGGGAAAGGCTTATGCTGAGATTCTGATTGTGTTTACATGTTTTTAGTAGGGGTGGGCGTAGTTCGCAAATCAGCGCTACGCGTAGCTACGCGAAGTGCACTTGGCACTACGTGAGCTACGCGTAGCACTACTCGAACTGCGCAGTAGCATGTTCGCACTGTGCAAGATGTCGTTTTCAATGATTCAATGATTGGACAGTGAGGACAAGCATCCGGCACTGTGCAATCATTGAAAACAGCATCAATGCGAGCTATTCTTTTCTGCCACTCGAGTAGATTTTTACTCGAGATGAAGCTTTCTCAACGCGGACTGGTAGTTTCTCATCGCCAGCGGTCGCGAGCATGCGCGACCACTCGCAATGAGAAACCTGACCTCCCCGCTTTGAGAATCTCGCTGGTAGGTATATTTTTCATGCTCACGATCGGCAACTTGATGTTGCTGATCGCGAACAAGGAAAAAGCCTTGCGAGGATGTCATTGTGCTTGCTCGCGGTTGCCAACTTGACGTTGAGGACAGAGAGCAAGGAAAAAATGACCGTTGCACTACGCTACACATGTTTGCACTGTGCTACGTGCAGTTCGCGTTGTGCGAAGTTGTGCAAACTTCGCAAATTACGCAAGCGTAGCGTAGTGCTTTGCCCAGGGTTAGTTTTTACTAGGATGTTGATTTGGTGAGCGAAGTCATACAAGATTCACAGACAAAGTTGGCACCAAGCCTGATGAATTTATATTTTTGACCACTGAGGCAGCACCTTTCAGTTCATCCATGTTAAATGTGCTTAAGGCATGCTTATATTATCCTGATAGACAGAAAGGCATGAGTTATGAGGTTCTAGCTGGACAAGCTGAAGTAAGTTACTAGCTGGGAGTCCTCTGTAGTGCGGACCTTCAGAACACAGTCCCAGGTCCAGGCTGTTCCGTTCCATGAGGCAGAGAAACGAAAGGGAAGTGCCTTTTGAGACTTGACAAGCATAGGCATGTAGGTACTCAGATATTGCCAACACAAGCCAGATTATGGAATAAATGGACACATTGCAACTAGAATCATTGACCTTTCCAAAATGATAGGCAGATTGTTTTGTGCTTAGCTTTACCTGATAACATGGATACACATATTATCTATGACTCTTCCGGTTTCTCCCTCATTTCTCTCTCCCACAGTCTCTCTGTACCCCAGTGCCCACAATTTCACTCTGTCCTAGTTACTTGTTTTAAAATTTTCTTTTGAAGTACAGCTGTGGTAATTTTAGGTTTTGTGCGTCTTTCCATAAAATGCTTTCCTGTTAATATGACTGCCTCTCTCTGCCACTTTCTCTCTCCAGCTGAACACACTGCCCACTTACCTTCTCTCTCTGCCCTTGAAATCGTGTTTCAAATAATTTCCTATGATGATTGGTGGAGCATGTTTGGGAATAATTTTTTTTGCTGGGAAAGTACAGGGGTACTCAGGGGCATATCAGCAAGGGCCGGCGATAATTATCGCTCAGCGCACTTAAAGCGAGGATAATTATCGCCGGCTATTGTTGGATTGTATCGCTGAGATAGCGTGCTATCAGCAAAGCTTATCTCAAAAGCTATACAATTCCAATCGCAGGCTGTCAAATGTGTGATTATCACTGGAAATCCAGTGATAATCGCACAACGTTTGGCGATAGCTTGATGATAGGGCAGGGCATAATTAGCCATCATATCCACCTTCCATTGGATATAATGACAAAGTCAGACTGAAACAGGCGTAAGGAAAGTAGCGATAACCAAGGTTAGCGCAACTTTTCTTAACGCTATGCTGTTTAGCGTGTAGCTTGTTAATTGGAGAAATGTCGGTTAGCGACATTTCTCACGTTATTTAGGTCTGGAACGCCCACTTTGCATCTCATTAGATCCCTGACTATTTTCAAGGTGACTTAAAAGCGAAAAACATTGGCTTAGATAGATTGCATTCAATGCATCACTTTAAAAAAAAAAAAATTCTGTTCAATAATTTTACAATGCTTTTTGGATGTCAGAGTGAATGAGTTCGACCCCTTAGTGTCTAAATGGGCATCTAATATTGGTATCGCTGTAAATTCAGATGTGATTGAACAATCCTTCTCCCTGGCTAACACAATCTAGTTATTTGCTAGAAATAAACTGCTTCATTTTTAAAAGGGCTTGCATGCTCGATTGCCCACCGCATAAAATAACTGAATGGAAGGCCAAAGGGCCAGTGATATGTCCATGGAGATTATTAGATAATGCTGACATCGTACATATATATGCCACTTGCCCAAAATTGCATGTTTTTTTGGAAATTGTAGGGTATCTATCCAGTGGGCTCCAGGTTGTGTTGATTGGAGTGCTCCTAGCCAGTATATACCTATTTTTAGGTCTCGCCTAGGCAGCGCACATGCTCTGTCTCTCCGAGACATCAAGTAATCTATATCAGGGGTGAAACTCCGCCTTTTGCCGGGGAATTTCTCCTGACGCTTGCCATTTGTAAACACTTGCATTGCTTTTCTTAGAGGGCTTATTATTGCTGTAGATCCGATGAATCACTTCCGTTTATTCCGGAAGCAGTACTGCCTAACTACAGTTTTCGTCCCCTCTTGTGGTTAATGTGTGTCCGAGGGGAACTTTCTTTTTAAGGCCCCACTTGCATACATAATCAGCAAGGAGCTCGTCACGAGCGGCATGCTGTTATTTCTCTTAGCAATTTCTTTGCTGGCTATCTGCTACAGGAGGTCCAGATACAGCTAATAGCCATGTGCCACCTTTTTAATTTTAATATTTAATTATTAGTTACCTTGGGGTGAAAGGGTTTACGATATGTTGAGTAATAACCCACCCTGCACACTACTTGAATAATTTTCATTTTTGTATGCTAACTACAGTGGCCACAATGCTTTAGGGAACTTCCCTTGCCACAACTGAATAATCTGTGGGACTGTGCCGGTTCTTTATATGTTTTTGCTTATTTTTGGGTCATTATCATGTGGCCTATGTTTGAGCAGGAGAGGATGGTGTTGCATGATTGCATACGCTGTATGAGGGCTGCTCGTTGATCGCTGGTGGCATTGTATAGCTGCAGGGTTGTTTTGGACATGCGATGATACAGTGTAGAAAGGGGAATTTTTGCTGCGTCACTCCACACGATTTATTGGTGCTTGTACACATGCCGCAGCCTGCTTAAATTTGAATATTTGATATTTGGATATGGAATCATAACGCTCTTTTTAGTCTTGCCTCATAAAGCTTGATGAGTGCCCGTACGTGATCATGTGGGGCTGTTTAAGGGCAAAGTATAACTTAATAGTAAGATACATTGTACATGTACATTGTATCCATTGTTGTTTTTTGGAACCCACATAAGGATGGTGTAGATATAAACTGTGGCTATAAATTGTGAATATTCACATATGCTTTAAGCTTTTTCTACATACTTTATGTCTTTAACATGGTGTCCCCTATCAGTTTTTACTATGCTTTCAATGCCAGGTATTAACTATGGGGGCTGATTGGCCCAAACCATAGGAGATTCTGTGTTCTAAATCTGACACGTTTCACTTCCACTCATGTAAGGAATTTCACATTGTGGAGTGTGGACGCAGGACACAATGACGTTTGCAGTCATGCTCAGTGCTTCACGTCACGTGCTACATCACACACTATGGCAGCCACGCACCTTTAATTTTTCGGCACAGCGCTTGCAGCATCTTGCAACTATGGCATTTAAGATCGCTCCCCGTAGCTCAGGCTTTTGAATCACCCCTGCGAAACTCCCCAGCAGGGAGGGCACAAACAAAGCAAATTCACCCCTCGAATGCTCACAATCTCGGCCAGGTTGGTGAGTCGTGCTCATGTACACTGGGGGTCTCAAGAGTACAAGGAAGCTCGAACCAAAGGTGTGGGGCCACCGCCTAGTTTACTTCCACAGCTGCACTTTAGTCTTTCTTATTTTATTAGGCGTCCAGCTTTTCATTTCCTTTATCTACCGTTGGCTGTGCATGCTGAAGGGTGGGGGCAACGGGTCACAGCAGCGGGGGGTTTTACAGTGCAGAGGATCCTCCCGCCATAAAGTCAGCATGCTATTGGCGGTTGTAGTCCGTGGTGTATTGTGCAAAAATCACAGAGATGGTGGCCTACTGGGTCAGCAGACCACAATGTCTGTGACTGCTTTTAAAAAGCAATTAAAAAAAATGCAGCCCATTTTCCTTAAAGGAAAACGGGATGTGTTCCACAACGAAAAAGGAAACGTTTTCTTTTCATTTTTTAAGAGCACGCAGCAGTTCGTGGGTCCATTGCCTGGTCTTAAAAATGTATTAACAAACATTTATGAAAAAGGAAGGCGACCTTTGGGAGACCCCATCCCATTTGCAAATGAGTAACTGCCTACTTCTAGGCGGTTGCAAATTTAATAAAATATACATTGCAGTTTAGATATGCGAGTTGTTGAATTTCTGCACCGTTTGCAAATACTTCTGGAATACATACTCCATTCTTTTAGGCTGCTGTTCTAACCATTCTAATGTACGATACAGATACATTAGAACATCTACCTTAAATGTGAGTTTTAAATTCAACTAAGAGTGAGTCAAAATGCACCTTTTAAGTTTATTCTGAAACATACTTGAAGTGGCAAACTTTAATGACTATGGTAGCTCTTCCACTGCACTTTTTTGCACAGGGAGTTGTTGCATACCTTCACTGCACGCAGCCTTGGCTTTAGTGCACAGGGACCCTTTAGTGCTGTACCCAGAGGAAACAAATTAGAGGGAACATTGGAGACCATCAACTTCCCATCCTCCTAGGACCTCTGCGATAGACTGAACACATTCTTTCACCAAAAAATCAAGACCATTTATGACAACTTCGATGACAACAACCTCCATGACGAACCCTCTCCCACCGTTCCAAGCCCCACGCAGCTGACCCTGAACAGATGGACCACCCTCAGCATCAAAAGATTATAAACACCACCCACTCCGGGGCCTCAAAGGACCCATGCCCCCACCACATCTACCACAGGGCCACAGGCATCATTGCCCCCAAGCTTCAACAACTCTTCAACTGCTCCTTTGAGACCTCCTCCTTCCCTGATGACTGGAAACATATAGAGATCGACCATCTGTGGAAAAAATCCTCAGCGGTCTGCACCAACCCCAACAACTTCAGACCTACTCCTTACTCCAGGGTGAAAGACTTGGAAAAAGCCTGCAACAGTTAACTCGCCGTCTTCATAGAAGAAAACAACATCGTTGACTCCTCCCAATCAGGCTTCAGGAAAAACATAGCACCAAAACTGCCCTTCTAGCTGTGATGGAAGACATCCGCTCCCTCCTCGAACAGAGGAGAGACTGTGGCCCTCATCCTCCTGGGCCTCTCTGTGGCCTTCGATACAGTCTCTCATCGTACCCTAGCCCACAGACTCCATTACACCAGAATCCATAACAAGGCCCTAACTGGATTTGCTCTTTCCTCTCCGGCAGAACGCAACAGGTCAGACTCCCTCCTTTCCTCTTGGAACCCACACCGACCACCTGGGAGTTCCCCAAGGTTCCTCCATCAGCCATACCAACATCTACATCTACATGGCCCAGCTTGCATCCATTTTCAGACCTCACAGGCTCAACATGGTATCGTACGCAGACGACACCCAACTGGTCCTCTTCCTGTCCAACAAACCCAAACTCTCCAAACATAACTTTAAAGATGGTATGGAAGTAGTCTCCAGATGGATGAAGAACAGCTGCCTACAACTTAACACAGACAAATCGGAGGTGCTCATCATGGGCCCTACCCTGAGGCCTGGAAAGATACCTGGTGCCCCCTGCCCTTGAGAACCCCCCACGGTACTCGCACATATCCTCAGAATCATCCTCCGAACTCAAAATGGACAGCCAGATCAATGCTGTCACCTCTACCACACCCTCCGCCAACTCTGAAAGACCTTCAACTGGATTCCCCTCACACACCTGCTCTTATCAGCAGCTGACTAGAGTATGGCAGTGCACTCCAGAACAGGATCAACAAGAACCCCAACCGCAAACTACAGAACATCCAGAATGCCGCCTCCAGGATAGTCTTCAACTTACTGTGCTACCACCACATCAGCCAACATCCATCAGACTCTACACTGGTTCCTTGTTGAGAAGAGAATCACCTTCCAGCTTCTCAATCACAACCACAAAGCCCTCCACAACACCGGACCCCTCTACATGAACTACCGCCTCACATTCCACGCACCCCAAAGATCCCTCCACTCGACCCAGCTCTCCCTTGCAATTGTACCACGCATCAATAAGACCAGGATCAGGAGGACACTCCTTCCCCCTCTTTGCTTCCAAGTAAATACTCCATCACCCCCCAAGTTCTTGAAGGACCTCAAGACTGGCTCTTTGGCGGTTCCTTAATACCCCCTCAGCTCCTTGAGACCCCTTTCAGTTGAGAAGCTGTGATCCACAAACCCATGATTGATTGATTGAGAAGTTAGGGAAGCTTTTGGGTTTGCAACCATTCTATGTTGGTTTGATGCTGGGACATCGACAAGAGGAATTATTAGGGCAGAAGAGGCAGCAACTGGATTATCTGCATACTTGTGGCCTGGGGCCTGTCATGCTCCAGGAAACAGACCATCACTTGGTGAATTTTACTTGGACGTTGCTGACATGCAGCTTGTACCAACTGTCATGGCCCGGATCCCTAAGTACTCTCAAAGGGCCAGTTGGCTGGCCTCCTGTCCAAGAGATCCCAGGGGCAAAAATGATCTCCTCATTTCCATTTCCAGAGGTGCAGCAGAACTGAGTGGAAGTAATTGTCAGTTGGGCAAGGATCATCCTGTCGTACACCGTCATCACACTGTGCAGAGAAGTGTGCTGTAAAGATCAGCAGACCACCTGAAGTGCTAGGATGTGAGGAGTGCGAGGAATCTTGCAGAGTTTAAAGGGCCAGTGCTTGCAACCAAGGGACTTGTCCTAACTCACACTCCAGAGCGTGTGGTGTTCAAGGGGTGTTGGGAGCTGAGACTGTTTTCAACCTCCAGATCAGGAGGACGACAGTGCTTGACATCGTGACCTTCGTCCGAGGTCAGAGGTTCCCTCTCTCTGGACCCATGTCACAAGGTACTTTGTTGTGAAGAACATCGGAACAGGCCATGAGGGGTTTTGTTTTGCTTTGTAGGCATCTATAGCTGGCCGTCAGGAACTACAGCAGCTCACACCCCACCTGAGGGGAATCATTTCTCCAGACTTGGAAGCTCACCAGCTTCCTGGGCCCCAATATTTTGTCTAAGGGGGTGGGGGATAGCGATCCAGCACTCGTGCATGTGCCAGACCTAATCCAGATGGGCAAAACAAATTACCTGTTTCTTTCCGGTTTAGGTGGTTTTGTCATTCTAATCAATGAGTTGTGAGCAGGGACAATGTGTATCATTGGCTGGGGTAATTGAGTGACTAGTGGGGCTGGGTCACAAGGCGTAGTCAAAGACCTGTGCTTTCTTGACCATTGCAAATGTTGGGGTAAGCAATATTGGAAATATCATATCTGTTGATTACCTCTGAAAAGGGCATGTATGGTAATGCCATTCCGAAGCTAATGAGAAAGTTTGACAATTGCATATAAAGATAAAGTATATATTCAGTGTGCAGATTGTTGTGATTTCAATGTAAATATTGTGTTGATGATCATTTTGATTTAATTGTATATATTGTGTTGATTTCGATGTGTGTGTGTGTAATAGAGATACCAGTGTTTTATACATATGGTGTGGAGTCTTTTTGTAGCCTATGCAGTGTGGCGAGGGTGGTGTTGTGCTATTACTTTACACATGGACCCTAAGGCTAAGCCTGACTGCTCTGTTCCAAGCTACTCACAGGTGAGAACAGGTTATCAGACATTTGTATCATATTCATCCAATCTAGAACGGTGGATTCTGACTTCGATGCATCCCATGCAAACGGAAACCACTGGGTCTAACACACCTCCAATATTACTGTATGGTATTGCTAGTTTATAGACTCTACACACTGGAGCACTGCTGTGCAATGCCCAGTGTATGTTCTCGGACCCCTAAAACACACAGAAAAAGGCTAATCTCTGAATGGCATTTTTAACTTTTCTAAACTATTATAGTATATGGTGTGGAAATACACCTCTGCCATGAAAAGTAAAATATCACCTCTGGGCTGCAGCACTTATTTTGCCATCCACTAGTATTAAGGGAAAATATGGCTTCAGGTCTAATATTTTAGCTTTATTGCTGCAGTGTAAAACCTGCAATGTGACCTATTAAAATTACCCTTTTTGAGAGGTACAATCCTCTCTTTAAAAATATGAGGACGCCACCCCTTTTTAAGCCTTGTAGCCCTCAAAGTAGGGTGCATGGTATTTAAAATTTAAACATGAAGAAAATTAATATTGCCATGTCTCACAGTGCAAAGGCTCAAAATTATATTTTCTTGCAAGCCCAGCTTTCCTATGTAGAAATTCAGAGTTTGAATTAAAATACTGATACTGTATCTCAGGAACAGAACCAGCCTGATGTCCTCGGGGCTTAGCAGTGTACTCCTCTGATGGCTCAGGCCTTCAAGGGGGCGAATACAAAAAGTATATGACCGGATGTTTCACAAAGTCAGATTGGATTTCATGTGTGTCCCACATGGAGAAGTCCCCTCTCAGTTTGGGCTTAGAAACGATTTTCAAACGTCTCTATTTCCAGACCCTAACAAGGACATACTATTTGTTCTATCTCTTTCGGAATAAAATCACTTCTAGCGCAACCAATGACTGCCATCTGCTCTTTGCAATTTGTGTTGCAATATTAAATAACATTTTTAAACATTTATGTCTCCACTTCCCTTTATTGGATTTTGTTTTTTCTGTGTCATTTTGTTCACAGAGGTTTACACTATTTTGATAAATTGGAGTGGGATATTTTTTTGCGTTGTACTCTCCACTTTGTGACTGTTTTGGTATTGTTAAATGTGTTTTACATTTCTTTAAGTTAAGTCTCTCTGCTCTGTGCTATTGCTTCTAGGGGATGGGCTCAGGTTTAAATCACTGAAACATTTGACTAGACTTAACAGAACAGTGCCTTTATTACTTGCGGTGGACACCAGTCCACCCCAACTAATAAAGAATATTATTACAGGAATAATGTTAGATGGTCAACAGGGATATCATATGTGCCATTACTGTGAACTATGACATGGCCACATATGCGGTAACACTTTATCGGCCACAACCCTTGCTTTCCATCAGTAGGAATGTTTTCTTTTTGATAAATTTAATTTAAATTCCTTCTAAATACCTTATTACCTCAGGGAGCTTGCTTAAAATGGCAAACCACCACTGCTACTGTCATCATAATTTGATAGCCATTTTAAAGATTAGGTAATCTTGTCATTTCTACATTTACAAAACATTCCATAATATGTTTCATAATTAATAACACTATCAAATTATCCTTCTATCGTAATATGTGCAACAGACATTTACTTAATGTAATCCATCTAAATTGAATACTAAGGGAACAGTATCCAATTCTATAAGATCAATGATTCTGACCTCAAATCATATTAAACAATAATGCAGAACTATTCTTTAAATTATTTTATATTCTTTGCCCAAAGTAGTATAATCTGTCATTATAGGATTCACTCCACTCCAGAAATGGTAAAGGCTAATGCATGATGGAAGATCCTTGGAAGTCAGAGGTGAAAACTTCTGAAATGCCTCAGCCCTCAACTACAAACTGAAGCGTGCTATCTTAATAGCAGGATGTTCCTAAAGATCAAACCTCTGAAATAGTCTCTTGAAGAAGTCTTTCATTGTTTTGAAAGTGATGAAGAATGTCAGATCTTTGGAATTCACTGATCCTAACTCTTGTGTTTATTATTGATGAAGACATTTTTCCTGTTCTCCCAGCTCTCCGGGCTATGTCCATCAAGGGTCCAGTAAGATCATGAGCTCCTATAGCATCCAATCTAGCAGATAGTAGAGAAGCAAATGTCCAGAGCTGGACTTGGAACACAAAGCATCCCTGGCAAACTTTGTCAGACCAGCCCTGTACGGTGAATAGCGAGTGCAGCAAATAAGCCTGACCACTACAAGGAAAGTTTCGGGGGGGTCCTCCCCCCAAGAAAATCTGGTCAAAATGGGAATTTCCACAACACATTTTCAATATATATTCAATAGTATTCGTTTTTAAAGGATAGTAATTTGTGACCTTAGGGTGCACCAGGATTCAACGTTCTTTTTTGGGGCTCTTCAATGATTCCACAACTATCACCATCCAATAGCCTCCCAACCCACCATAGCCCCTCTCTCACATGTATTTCATTTGTTTTATAGCACCTCCCAGACCAGTGTAGGATGTTCAATCACTTTATGTCACAAACACATACAGAGACAATGAATAATACATGTGTAAATCAATGTATAGAAAATGTTGCAAAGGGAAATGCAAGTTGTCAGATTCATGTCATCAATACCGGTAGGCATTTTTTAAGAGTGCTGATGTGGAGAAGCACAAACCCTGGATTCAGAATGTACCACAGTGGTTAGGGATAGCTTTATGAATAAGAATTTATTTCTACCCAATTAAACCCGTTTTAGCAACATAATAAGGATAACGAAAGTCTAAAAAAAATATATAACCTTCTAACCTGTACCAAGTAGTTTGCATGTAGCTCTTTGATGACACTTCATCGCCCACTGTGCTAGATTATTATGATTGTAACTTATGAACTGCATAGTAACAAAAGGGTCTGTATGATAGAAGCAGTAACCCACTAAGCTATGCACATAAAATACTGTTCTGTGATCTGCATTGCATATACCCTTTGCAGCATTCTTATTAGCCCCCTTGCTACCTTAGATGAGTCAACACTGCCACAAATGACACAACTCTAATATATTTCCAGCAGCTATATTAATCACTAGAGTTATCTTGACACTTTTATTGTTGCCTGCAAATTACTGGATATGCAAGGAACTCTGCAGCGGGTGCTTTCAAAACGGCTGCACTGCCAGTAAGAAAACCAGACCCCACCATTCCAGCCTCCTGGGAAAAAGCCAAATGCTGGTCCAGTCAGTCATCCTTTGTAATGTATGCACAATTAACTACTGATACTTTCTATCTTTTTTTGCCTAAATAACTTTTAAAACTACATTTTTGGTAGATTGACCACTCTCCCTGTGGTTTTCCCCCTTGAAAGATTAGAAACCATTGACACCCGTTAGTATGTTAGATAACATTCCTGACACCGACAAGGCATGCTCATATGAATTTTGAGTAGTATTCGTAGAAGTGCAAAGACTGTGCTATAAAATCAGAAACATTATACCCAGTTTTATCCTGTTGTCAATTTCATTCACATTCATTGAAATTAATTTTAGGTTGAAGCTTTTCTTAGCTGCTTGTTTTGAAACATATTATGGTTAACACAGTGATTTCATGAATCACTTTGCCTTTCTTCTCTTATTCAGCTTGCCTCTGCTCCAACATTCCTCATCTAAAAAAACTTCCACCATCCCACCCAATCTACATTTATAAGATGGGGACATTCCTTAGCCCAGAATTATCCATTCATATGTTGCCAAGTTCCAAGAAATGCAAACATGGCACCTTCAGTGGATTAGAAGTAACCCAAACATTAGACAGACTGAATTTCCAATGATACTTAGCTAAACCCCACCAAGCCCCTGTAGGAACTTCCAGAAAGGGAAAAAATCATATCCATAAGTCTGTCAGGAGTGTAATAGATCTATGTGTTTTGAAAGTACCTTCCTACCAATTACTTAGTCACTAGTCACTGTATCAAATGTATACTATTGTACAAATACTTTCTAAATAAATGTTATTAAATGTGTATGCTCTTTAACCCCTCCCATGCTCATGACAAGCTCAGCTCGTCATGAGCCACGGTGGCCGTGTGCTCATGACGAGCTGAGCTTGTCATAACCATTGTGCCGCGCCCACGTGGGGATAATTCCCTTGCTGTGCGTTCCATTGGAACGGGCGTGGTCATGACGAGCTGAGCTCGTCATGAGCACATGGCCACCATAGCTCATGACGAGCTGAGCTCGTCATGAGCACCGGAGCGCTGCGCGCGCGCCCCCATCCCCCTAGCACAGCGGGGGAAATAGCCCCGCAGTGAAGGGGTTAAATATAACACAATTCACATTTAACAATTCACAGATTTGTTAAAGCCAGATCTCATCCATTTTAACATAGTGACTAGAAATGGTCTGAAGGGTTCTATGTGTTGTTGGTGAAAAACAAATTGGTGAAGCTGGTTACTAGGAAGCTATTTCAAGATGGATGTCATTCAACTACTTGACTATTTGAACTTCTTGAAAGTAGTTTATTACAGAAGTATTTCACTGAGATTGTTGTCCTCCTAGCTCTTCTTCTATGTCTCTTCACTGTGTACAGTTGCAGTAGAAATAAAACATAGACTACGGTCCACAACTCTTTCATTTACTATGATGTTGAAGAAACAGTCCACTGCCATTCTCACAAACCAGTTCCCTTATAATAACTCTTTGACAGTATCCTTGAATTTCACCCTGTGCATATTTGTCTTTTGACTAGATTTGTGCTATACGAATCCATACTAATATAATAAAGAGAGAGCCCAAACCTGTGAGGCAGGTAATCTCAGAAACCACAGCACCAATCACAACACCCAATACAGCGTTGGAAAGGGCAGTTGCAGCAGAAGGACATAGGCTAGGCAGGCACCCACCATATGCATTTAAAAGCTAAAAGAACAGTGCCAGCAAAGTAGTCCCTTGTGGGCGTGTCTGCGTTGTGCTGTGGGAGTGTGCTGGGGGCGTGACAAACGCTGGGAGCGTGTGGTACGTTCCGCCCTTCATGCCATGTCTCGTATCGTGTGCTAATCCCACCCTGCTCCCTTTAAATACCCCTGCACCCCAAAATCATTACCCACCCTTTCTCCTTAAAATACCCCAACACCCTTAAACACTAACCCATCTTAACCCTATAAATATACCCTATACCCCAAAACCCAAACCTATCCCTAAAGCCTAAAAATACCCCTGTAACCCAAAACCCAAACCAAGCCATGATTCCTATAAATACCCCTGTACCTCAAAACCCAAACCTACTGCTGAACCCTAAAAAAGCCCTGTACCTCAAAACCCAAACCTAACACTGAACCCTAAAAATACCACTATACACCAAAAACACAAACCTAACCCTGAACCCTAAAATACCCCTTTACCCCAAAACCTAAACCTAGCCCTGAATCCTTAAAATACCCCTGAACCCCAAAGCCAAACCTACCCCTGAACCCTAAAAATACACCTGTACCCCAAAACCCAAACCTAGCCCTGAACCCTAAAGATAACCCTGTACCCCAAAACCCAAACCTACCCCTGAACCCTAAAAATACCCCTATATCCCAAAACCCAAACCTAGCCCTGAACCCTAAAAATACCCCTGTACCCCAAAACCCATACCCATCCCTAAACCCTAAAACTACCCTTGTATCCCATAACCCAACACTATATCTGAACCCTTAAAATACCCAAACACCCCAAAATATATATACCTCAGTACCCCAAAACATATACCCCTATACCCATACTTACCTTATCCAAACATTTAAAAAAACATGCTTTTACCATTCATGCACTTACAACGAATTTCGTTGTAAATGTAGGCGTGGTAAAAAGCATATAAAATGTAATGCCATGCGTTATAATAGCATTGCGGAGTCATGGCACTTTCGTAATGAAAGTATGTGGAGTGATGGTATGCGGAAAGAAAGTTGCGGAACAATGGGTGTTTACCCTCCCCCGGTAAGTACATTGGTTGCACGGCGGCCCACATCTCCAGCAACATACTCATATTTTTTCACCACCCATTTGAAAAATGCACAGGTGTCTCTCATTGATGGCCAGTGAAGTACCGGGTTTTTAAGAACCCAGTGGTGCCAGGGAGAACACCCAAAGACTTCGAGTCCTTCCTGTTTCAGACTACAGAAACACAGAGTCTTCTTGGTGAAGTCAAAGATCGTATTTATTGGCTGCAGCCAGTAGCAGGTATCCTAGAAGTACAACAGCATGTATGTTCTCAGGAGACTGCTCAAAAAAACAAAGCCAGCCTTCTCTTTTTATACAAAATAATATGCTTCAGGCAAACATTCCTTATTTTACAGTTGACCATACACATATTTTCACTACAAAGAAAAAGCAGAGTCATAATGACAAGCCCACATTTCAGTTTGTCCAGTCCATAATAAATTACCCGGCAAGGCCCAGAACTTTCATCAGATATCGACGGACCCCCAATAAAAACGGGCACCTCCTCCTCGTAAAGCAGGTCATAAAGAAGAAACAGGGACAGGTGTGTGTAAGATTAGGCATGGTTTGTGTGCGATGAAGGGTTTATGACATGTTGTGCCTTGATACTAATCTCATTCGGCCACTGGGATGGGAACTGCCCGAACAGGTTTGGCTCCGGGCAGTGGAGTTAGCTTGCCCAGGTCACAGAGGAGTCAGCAAAGGTGTACGTGTCCTTCAGATCGAATTTTAGCCTTAGTTATTTGGCTATGTGAGGGCAATCACAAAATGGCTGCCGCTCACAAAATGGAACCCGAGGGCTCAGGACGAAAACTTCGATTTCAGGGTGACTCCTTCACTCGAACATGACGAAAATGCTTATGGTGAGTATTTAAATCATTACCAGTCTGCTAGTACCAAAATCGTTATGATACGACGATGTTTATGACACGCGTCTAGAGTTTTCAGTACCACAGACACCCGAGTCCAGAATTTTCAGTACCACAGACCCCCGAGTCCAGAATTTTCAGTACCACAGACCCTCCTTTTGCCCTTAAATAGGCAATAACCTATACTCACGCTAGTCAGAGTCCAGGTCTATATTCATAAAGTCATTGAGATGTTGCTATAGCATCATCCTATTATTTAGTTCATTTTTTTATACAGGTTTCCTTACACATGATGTAACACAGAGGCCACATATTGCAGGAGCACACTGTACACACAAACAGAACAGGAAAAGAATGGCTAAGATCATCCCAATGACAATCAGAATCTTCCATCCTCAGGCAGATATCAGTTCCCAGAACCACCCCATCACGGACCAGTCTCCTTCATCCACGTGAATGGATTCAGAGATCTTATGCAGTTTGGAGATGTCTTGGTATACTGTCGGAGCGTTGTCTGGGATGAAAATGCTTCGGAAAAGGGGGTGGTGATGAACACAGTGTCTGAATTAAGCAGACCACTCTTACCCAGTCCAAAGATCAGGGTTTGATCCATCACCGTTATTTATCTCACTGCACCATACCAGCTCAGAACATGGCTATATGCAAATCAGTCTGTTCTTGGCCCAGTGCATCATGGAAACAGGGCAGACTAAACTACCAAGCCAATTCTTCACCAGAAAGGAGACAAGCTACCGGGGACCGGTTTCTGGCATTTCAGCCTTCTTTGGCCCGGCTTGCTTGAATCCTGATGGTGCAGTGAGAAAGGGACTCATGTATGAGTATACCCTGCCACACCTATAGTGGCCAAAAACGATTCAGAAAAGGGGGTGGTGATGAACAGAGTGTCTGAATTAAGCAGACCACTCTTACCCAGTCCAAAGATCAGGGCTTGATCCATCACCGTTATTTATCTCACTGCACCATCCCAGCTCAGAACATGGCTATATGCAAATCAGTCTGTCCCTGGCCCAGTGCATCATGGGAACAGGGCAGACTAAACTATCAAGCCAATTCTTCACCAGAAAGGAGACAAGCTACCGAGGACCGGTTTCTGGCATTTCAGCTTTCTTCGGCCCGGCTTGCTTGAATCCTGATGGTGCAGTGAGAAAGGGACTCATGTCTGAGTATACCCTGCCACACCTATAGTGGCCAAAAACGATTCAGAAAAGGGGTGGTGATGAACAGAGTGTCTGAATTAAGCAGACCACTCTTACCCAGTCCAAAGATCAGGGCTTGATCCATCACCGTTATTTATCTCACTGCACCATCCCAGCTCAGAACCTGGCTATATGCAAATCAGTCTGTCCCTGGCCCAGTGCATCATGGGAACAGGGCAGACTAAACTACCAAGCCAATTCTTCACCAGAAAGGAGACAAGCTACTGGTGACCGGTTTCTGGCATTTCAGCCGTCTTCGGCCCGGCTTGCTTGAATCCTGATGGTGCAGTGAGAAAGGGACTCATGTCTGAGTATACCCTGCCACACCTATAGTGGCCAAAAACGATTCAGAAAAGGGGGTGGTGATGAACAGAGTGTCTGAATTAAGCAGGCTACTCTTACCCTGTCCAAAGATCAGGGCTTGATCCACCATCACCGTTATTTATCTCACTGCACCATCCCAGCTCAGAACCTGGCTATATGCAAATCAGTCTGTCCCTGGCCCAGTGCATCATGGGAACAGGGCAGACTAAACTACCAAGCCAATTCTTCACCAGAAAGGAGACAAGCTACCGGGGACCGGTTTCTGGCATTTCAGCCTTCTTCGGCCCGGCTTGCTTGAATCCTGATGGTGCAGTGAGAAAGGGACTCATGTCTGAGTATACCCTGCCACACCTATAGTGGCCAAAAACGATTCAGAAAAGGGGGATGAAAATGCAGCAACTCGATTGGATCACTCTACATACCCCACCTCGGTCTGCAAGTATGACATCTAACGCGACCCTGTTCTGAAGAGTCATAAGGCGATCTGACTGGAGCTCAGCAGTCAAATTACTAAGGCCACAGGCAGTTTCAACTATAGTGGATTCGACCACCCTTGTCAATTGTCTTATGTTCCTGCTGTTCACCATAGGCCCCCAAAACGGCAGAAAACCCTTTACAAAATCTCCAAATTCTTGTCCTGCAGTGTCTTCTTTACTGATGACACCTCTAACTATCCTTGTCCTATGGTAATCTGCCATGTCCTTGTAGATGGGAGGCAACAGGAATGAGACAAAACATGTGCCCGAGAAGTCAGGGGGCAACCATGTATAGGCCCTATCATGGCAGATGAAATAAGTACCCTTAGCTGCTAAGAATGAAGGGGAATTCCGAGATGCAAAAACATATGTTTCAGTGCAGACGCTCTTCCCCAACTGAGCTCTGGGATTTTTGCCATTACCTTGCAGACATAGGTGACCCTGATGGGGTACAATCCAAATAGAGGAGGATCTGTTTTCTCGCTGGTTCTCACTCAAAGCAACTCCATATTTTTTTATATTCCATGTAACGTAAGCTTGCAACTCGTCTTTAGGAATCGTTTTGTACGAGTCAATTGTTCTGCTCATTTTTGCAATTCCTACTACCAATGCTTTGTTGCTTGAGTTACTTTTTGTGGAACGTGGGGAATATGGTTCGGTGGGAAATATTAGGCATGAGCGGATTTTGCGGATTGGCAATCCGCGAATTTGTGGATTTGCGAATTTGCGGATTGCGAAAATCCGCAAAATCCGCGAATCCTCGCAGATTTTTTTTTTTTTTATGTTCGCACGGGTTTCTGCAAGTTCGCGAGGGTTTTGTACAATTTCGCAAATTGCAAAATTGTACAAAACGCGTGCGAACTTGTAGAAACCCGTGCGAACACAATGTGACCAGTAGGGTATGTGCCTCTTGTGTGAATAATAGGTCAGAGAAAGATCAGTTCAGCAGATGAAGAGAAAGAAGCTCCTGGTCACAGGAACAGCACGGGTATTGCGCTCGTGAAAGTCAAGGATGCAAAGCCTATCCAGCATCACAGCTGATTTTCCACGGTAGATTTGGGAAGAAGGCACACCTGTCCAGCCTCGACGACGCTCACGATTGTTTTTGGGCTAATGAATGAGTCACTGAATTTGAGCATCAACTAGTTCGAGCGACCATGTGTGTGTTATTACTATGCAATCGCCCGAAGGGCGCAGGGGTCCCTTGAGTGAGCCTACTCATGCAACTATTTTACAATGGCGCCAGCAAGCTGCCAGCGCCGTTGTAAAATAGTTACAAAGTTAGCTTGCACAGGAAGCACTTAGATAAAATAAAGCAGCACCTGCTTCGTTTTATCTAGTGGTTTCTGTGCAAGCTAACTTTGTAACTATTTTACAACGGCGCTGGCAGCTTGCTGGCGCCATTGTAAAATAGTTGCATGAGTGGGGGTTCAACTTTTGAACCCGTTACGTTCGCGGATTTTTTTTGCGGATTTTGCGGGAAATCCGCAAAATTCGCGGATTGCAAGCGTAACGGATTTCCCGCTCACCCCTAGCAAATATGAACATTGTCTGAAATGCCCACAAAGAACCATTGTAGCTAAATGGTAAGACCAAGTATGGGATACCCTTGTCTGTCGTATGTGGCATAAGACCACACACCCAGCAGTTAGTTGTGTTTACTTCTAGTTGGTGTTGGTGTAAAAGCTGAATGAAAGAGTTATTAATAAACTCTAATCTTCTAGAGGACTCATGTTCAGGCAGAGGGTGAAAGGAATGCGAGGAAACAGTAGGAGGAAGTATGGGCTGTGTCGTGGGTGCAAATGTCACTTGAAAAGTGAATAAAGCATATACTATTAAAAACATCATTACACCAAGCAACATGAAAATACAAAATACCAACGATCTTTTCTTCGTCATCAATATGCACATTTTGTCTTTAAATTTAATATGTTTGGCAGGTCTCTCCATCTTAAAAAACTCCATCCTCTCTAATTTGCTGCCCGCAGTGGTAGGGTGTTTTTGCTAAAGAATGCTTCTGTCAGTCCAGGGCAACTCCCTTAGACCAACCAGAACTGTTGACCTAACGTCTCCAGCTGCACTCCAAAGACTTGGGCAACCGCGACCCTAGCAGCAGAACCGGATGGCGGTTCAAAAAAACAAAAATGAGCAAGTTTCTCAGATGAGAGAGCTGCACAATCAAAAAGTAAAAAGAAATATTTTATTTGTCCATAGTCATAGTTCTCGGCCTCAAATTGTAACGGTTTCTTCCAGGTGCTGTCTGGTCTTGGAATAAAAGTTCAGGCTCTGTAGTGTTCAATCGAATTGACGGAGGCCCAGCTTCTTGCAAGATGTTGTCGCTTTCCTGTTCGGAAATTGTTCCTTTTACACGTGCATCGCTAAAAGGTAGAAAACAAGGCACAGTCTCAGCTTCAGAGTCAGCGATCCCCTCCTGGACCCGCCGGTCGTACGGAAGAGGCAGTGGGACCCTCTTACAATGAATGCCGTGGATCCAGTGTTTCTTTCCATCCACTCGAACAGCTGATCTTGTTGAGAGAAGAACTAGATGAGGGCCGGTCCACCGGGGCTGGTCATTCTTTGTTCGCTGAAAGTTTTTGATCAGCACCCAGGATCCAGGATCAATTGGATGTCCCGGAGCTTCAGAGGCCTGAGGTCGAGTGTCGTGGACCTGTTGGTGTAAAACACGCAATTTAGCCGTCAATTCGTACAAATAATCAAGCAGCACAGGGTGTTCAATCTCGCTAAACTTGTTTGGCCTTGGCACTCCCCATATGTTGGCCGGGCGGACAAACACAATTTCATAAGGACTAAGTCCCACTCTTGAGTGAACAGTCATTCTCGTTGATAGGAGTGCCAAGGGCAGGGCGTCAGGCCATTTAGGACCAGTGCTCGCTTGAATCTTGGCCAGTTTCAGTTTTAGCGTGCCATTATAGCACTCTACTAGTCCAGCTGATTGGGGGTGATTTGCAGCGTGAAATTTTTGCTGAATGCCTAGCCCTTCACACACTTTCTTCATCACCCGACCCACAAATTCACTCCAAACCATTCTCGGCATTCCAAATCTGGGGAAGAATTCTTTGACAAGGGCTTTAGCTGTGGATAAGGCAGTATTATCCTTTAAAGGATATGCTTCTACCCATCTTGAAAAGGCACAGACAACAACAAGTACGTATTTCAAATTGTTGCACCTTTCCATGTGGATGAAATCTAGCTGCAAAACCTTGTATGTTAGAGGCGCAAAATGACCAGCTGGAGTTGGGGTTCCCCTACCAGGATTGTATTTTAGACACACCATACAATTCTTGACCACATTCTCTGCACACTTAAGAATTCCAGCATTTTGCCATACTGGAGCTAACAACTTACAAATCCCTTTCACACTGATATGAGCCATTCCATGAGCCATTGTCACCACTGCAAGCACATACGCATCGGGTAACAACCATCGATGATGTTCTGACAATTCAACCCAACAACCATTCGCATCCAATTTACCCTTACTTTCTCTCCATTCATTTAACTCTTTCTCTGTAGCTTTAGCTTGAATGGACTTCACACTCTTAATCGTATCTTCACACATACCAACATCACCAACCCATCTTGCAGGGCCTGCAACATACATTCGACTCATTACATTCCTTGCAGTTTCTTTCGAAACTTCATCCGCAAACGCATTTCTGTGACCAACATCATCAGTAACTTTCTTGTGTCACTGCATTTCACAATCGCAACTTGTAACGGCAAGGTCAGTGACTCGAGAAGCTCATTCACCAACTGACCATGCTGGATCTTAGCACCATGTGAAGTCAGGAACCCACGTTCTTTCCACAATCGTCCAAAACTGTGAGCCACACCAAATGCATACTGGCTGTCTGTGTACACATTCACTCGTTTTCCTTTCGCCAACACACACGCTCTTGTAAGTGCAATCAACTCTGCTGCTTGCGCTGAATTGTGTGGGATACGTGCAGCTTCAACAATCGTATGCAAAGTCGTCACAGCATATGCTGCAGTTGTATCACCATTCGGCAACTTGAAACACGAACCATCAACCCACAAAGTACCATCACATTCTGGAAGAGGAGCATCTCTAAGGTCTACTCTCCCTTTCGTTTCTTCTTCAGTTCTCAGAAAACAGTCATGCTGTTCTTCACTATCATCATCTGTCTCAACTGAAATCGGCAACAACGTGGCTGGGTTTAACGTATTGCACCTCTTTATGTGCACATGACTCGCTAACAGTGTCAGCTCATAACCTGACAATCGAGCACTAGTTAAGTGCTGTGTCTTTGTTCTGTTTAACAGAATGTCCACTGCATGCGGGACCATTACAATTAACATGTTATTCATCACTAACCCAGCAGACTGTCGAATAGAAACAGCTGCTGCCGCAGTGGCTCTCAAGCAACTTGGCAACGCCTTAGCCACCGGATCTAAAGTCGCCGAAAAATACGCGCATGGAAGCTGTTTGTCCCCAAAAGACTGTGTCAGAACTGACAATGCACAACCTTCCTTCTCATGGACATACAATGTAAAGGGCTTATTGTAGTCGGGGGTACCCAACACAGGAGCCGAACACAATGCATCACGCAATTCGGAAAAACTTTTCTGACACTCTTCAGACCATGGAATGGGATTCAGTGTATCTTTACAAGTTAATGCCACCAAAGGTTTGGCCAATAAGGAAAAATTCGGTATTCATTGTCTGCAATATGATGTAATGCCCAAGAAAGCACGCACTTCTCTCTGTGTCCTTGGGACACTCAATTTTGCAATTGCCTGAATTCTTTCTGGGGTCATTTTCCTTCCCTCCTTCGATAAGAGGTGACCTAAGTAGGTCACTTCTTGTTGACAATATTGCAACTTTGAAAGAGAGACTTTGTGGTGCAGATCGCACAAATGACGCAACAACGACAAAGTGACTTCTCCTCAGTATCTGCAGCGATTAGCAAATCGTCAACGTACTGAATAAGGGTAGCGCCGTCAGGTAAAACAATCGTATCAAGCTGTGTTTTTAAAGCCTGACTGTATATTGATGGACTTTCACAGTAGCCCTGAGGAGCGCGTTTGAAGCGGAAACTTCGGCCTCCTAAACTGAAGTCAAAAATATCCCTGCTCTCCTCGGCAATTGGGATGCTGAAGAAAGCGTTCTTCAAGTCAATCACTGAGAACCAAGTGGCTGAAGCTGGAATCATAGTCAATAGGGCAGTGATATCGGGGACAACTGGAAACTGTGGCACAACTATTTTATTGACCTCCCTAAGATCAATCACAAACCTATAAACAGGTGGCTGGGAAGTATCAGTACGCTTCAAAACCGGCAGAACAGGACTATTACAAACGTTGCCTCTTGTCTCTTCAATTACATCTTTCTCAATCAGATCATAAATGATCGCTAACAACGCCTTTTCACCTTCACTAGAGATCTTGTATTGGGGAATACGTGGCATTCTAACATTGGCTTTCAATGTTACAACATATGGCGCTATTTCCAAGAGACCCACATCATTAGGACCAGTAGCCCAAAGAATATCCGGAAGAGAAGACAGTTCTGTCGGAAGTTTATCCTTCGACAAATACATTGGAGAAACCACTTTCTTACCCAGTGTAAGTTGTACTCCCGAAGGAGAACAGTACAAAGTCGCATATAGTCTTTTCAACAGATCCAACCCCAACAAGTTTTCACCACAACCTGTTGTAAGAATAAGGGGTGCTTCGAATTCATAAGGTCCAACAGAAAGGGACATAGGACTAGAAATCGGGTTCCTAACTGGGGCGCCAGAAAAAACTAGTGAAACGTTCATTTCGCCAGACAAAGGTGCACCAGGGAGTTTTGAGTGCATAATAGAACTCTTTGTAGCACCAGTATCCAACAGAAAAGGCTCTGACACACCTGATGTAATCACCTCAACATAAGGTCCACTCTGATCTACTGGAACTGAAACAACTCCCTCTCTTTGTCCATGGCTGTCCTAGCAATCATCACCTTCCATATTCTCATTTTCTGCATAGTAGTCATCAGCATAGTATTGAGCCGTCCTAGCAAACGCGTTATTCTGCTAGTCGAAACTATTCATCGAATTCTGAGGCGGGAAGGAACGAGCGTTCTGGGGGAAATTTCCATATCCCCTACCTCTAGGAGCTTGTTGAACACCTCGACCTCTTGCACCAGAAGCACCATTCGTACGCTGTAACAAATCCGGACAACTACTCTTGAAATGACCCTCTTCTTTGCAATATGCACACTGATTGGGTCCATACAGTAAACGTTGTTGAGAAGACTCGTTTCTTTGCGAGTTCCTCGAATATTGCTGAGGTTGCTGATAGTCGCGCTGACTATTAGTATGAGGTGGATAAGCTTGCTGTAGGAAGACTTTAGTTTTCAATTCCTTAGTCTTCTTATCCGCTTTCTCTAACTCATCTTTGCGCCTATTTTCATAGTACTGGGCCGTAGCTAAAATCTGTGCTGACGTGGAAACAGCCCAAGCACTCTCAGAATCCTTCAACTTATTACACAGTTCAGGAAGCAAATTATGTACAAATTTGTCAACAAAAAATCTCTGGCCACCCTCGGTAGCCATATCCTGACCACTATGATCGACGAAGGTCTCTTCAAACCGCGTGAAAAAGTCAGACACAGTCGCATCTTTTTTCTGTTTGCACGCAGAGAACTTGTCCCAATTAACACGCAATTCGGGCATTAAAGTCTTCATATACGTAATAATCTTATCAGGGAGTTCAGTAATCAGATCCTCAGGCTTAGCACCTCCTACTTGTCTATTGTCGGCGTCTCTAAGATTAACCCATGTATCACCCAATTCAACCACATGATCCGTATGACGAATCTTACTCCAAATAGGTTGTGGGACAACATTACCAAACAACATGTCAATGTCCACCAAATTCATAATACACGAACCCACGGTCTGAGTCAATTCTTTATAGTACCCTGCTGAATTTTTGCGTGGATCAGGTAAAGACTGCTTAATAGCTAAAACTTCAGCGCGTTTCCATGGAACATACACCCAGACGCGCTGAAAATGGGCCGGTACAAGTGGCGGATTATTACCTGGACCAGCAGCCACTTCCTCTTTCCACACCGGGGGAACTTCTCTCATTGGATATTGTCGTGCCTTTCTCCCAACTGAAGAATTAGGCCTAAACAATTGTTGAGAAGGAGACTCACTCCTCAATGACAACAACATCGCAACCGCTTTCCCAACATCAGATGGACTTACAATAGTTCCCTTCGAAAACTCGGAATGTATGCGGTACAACTCGTCAGGAGTTTGTCCTACTTCCTCATCCCATCTTTCAACAAGAAAAGCACACATCGTATCGAAAACGTACCGTTGCTTCGGCTCTTCCCATTGAAGGAAAACATGCATAACACCCTCAAGATCATACTCTGTATCGTACATAACCCATTTACATGCCATGTGGTCCAAAATCGTACGCTCATCCATATTTGGCAACTGACTACGCCACTGTCTACGCTCCGTAGCAGGGAACATACCCAATTGTCCCAACAAAGGAGAAAAGAAACCAGAAACAGCAGCAGTCATTCGCTGTCTAGTAGAAGGAGAAGATGGAAAAGCAAGTGAAGATGGAGCAATAGTAGAAGAATCCAAAGTCGGAGCAGACGGAGTATTAGGATCAGGCGTAGGAGTAACAGACAAAGTAGAAGGCAAAGGTGGCAGCGGCCCCTGAGGAGGCTGCGCCAAAGGAATAGTAGCCAACGGAAAAGGAGCTGGCTGTGGAGGAATCACAGGAGGCACAACAACTGGGGGTTTTGCACTAACAACTGGTGGCGGTGGTGCCGTAGCACTCTGTGCATAAGGAGGTGGTGAACTCAAGAGGTGTGACATTAAAGGATCTTTCTCAAGATCTTTCTTTGCGTCCTGCTCTTTAGTTGGCAAAATTGGGTAGCATCTATCTACCGCTAACTTTCTCACCCTAAGCATCTGTTCGCTTTCTTGCTCCTCCTCATTATCCCTCAACGCAACAGCAGCTTGTACCATTGACATACCTCGTTCTCATTTATTTTTCTTCGCCAATTTAATTTTTCTCTGTTTGGCTTCTTTACGCCATATGCAAAAAGAGTCAAACATTGCCGGCCGGGCTTTCTTCTTAAAAAGTTTAACTTCTAAATTATCCAAAAACTCTGTGTCAAAACTACCATATTGGGGCCATTTAAAAAACACCATCCTTTCTGGTGTATCGGATCCATACTTCATTATATGTGATAGGGCCTACGCCATGTTTCACATATAATTCATAGGTCGGAGTCCCAATCGGAGGAACCGGACACAAGTCCTCCAATCGGGAATCCCTATTACAACTAAGACAAAACAAATTTCCAAGTCTGCTAAGACCAGGCATCTTCGCTCTCTAGTCTGGCTTCAAACTTCAAAGGATTATCGAATACGATAGTCTCGTGAATACACGAGTCCTTCGGCTTTGGCACTTGCAAGTTCCAAATCAAAGCAATCCCAAGGGATACCAAACTAAGAACCAAACTAAGGACTGGGAGACGCTCCACTTATACTTAACTGAGGTATCGATGACGTCACCTGAAGACTCGTCTATCGTTTCACTCTACCAATCATCAAGGGTCCAAAACAGGGCGATAGTCAGGGCAGCAGTCCTTCGTAGCCGTCGGGACGCGGGGAACCTCGCAGCAAAGACTTTCGGACCACGTCAACATACAGGGGTCGATGAAGTGGCTGGCCTTCCTCCAGAATTTTCACACAAAGCTCCTCACGAACCTCTGGCTTGGACCAGTACCGCTGATACCGCCCCACATTGGGCGCCAACTGAAATACTGGGTTTTTAAGAACCCAGCGGTGCCAGGGAGAACACCCAAAGACTTCGAGTCCTTCCTGTTTCAGACTACAGAAACACAGAGTCTTCTTGGTGAAGTCAAAGATCGTATTTATTGGCTGCAGCCAGTAACAGGTATCCTAGAAGTACAACAGCATGTATGTTCTCAGGAGACTGCTCAAAAAAACAAAGCCAGCCTTCTCTTTTTATACAAAATAATATGCTTCAGGCAAACATTCCTTATTTTACAGTTGACCATACACATATTTTCACTACAAAGAAAAAGCAGAGTCATGATGACAAGCCCACATTTCTGTTTGTCCAGCCCATAATAAATTACCTGGCAAGGCCCAGAACTTTCATCAGATATCGACGGACCCCCAATAAAAACGGGCACCTCCTCCTCGTAAAGCAGGTCATAAAGAAGAAACAGGGATAGGTGTGTGTAAGATTAGGCATGGTTTGTGTGCGATGAAGGGTTTGTGACATGTTGTGCCTTGATACTAATCTCATTCGGCCACTGGGATGGGAACTGTTGAACAGGTTTGGCTCCGGGCAGTGGAGTTAGCTTGCCCAGGTCACAGAGGAGTCAGCAAAGGTATACGTGTCCTTCAGATTGAATTTTAGCCTTAGTTATTTGGCTATGTGAGGGCAATCACAAAATGGCTGCCGCTCACAAAATGGTACCCGAGGGTTCAGGATGAATACTTCGATTTCAGGGTGACTTCGTCACTCGAACATGACGAAAATGCTTATGGTGAGTATTTAAATCATTACCGGTCTGCTAGTACCAAAATCGTTATGATATGACGATGTTTATGACACGAGTCCAGAATTTTCAGTACCACAAACACCCGAGTCCAGAATTTTCAGTACCACAGACCCCCAAGTCCAGAATTTTCAGTACCACACCAGCATCGACATACACTTTTAGACACACCTCCCGCCACAAGTTCTGGAATTGCGAACTTTAGAGCTGGGGAGCTACGTTCGAATCTCGGCATTAGCTCAACATCCTGTGATTCGAGGCAAATCGCTTTGTCTCCTCGTGCCTACCACAAATGAATGTGTTCTTCTGTAATGTATATTGTGCTCATGCCATTCGCGCTATATAATATTGCAAGGAAAAATAAGGTAGGGAAACTCAAGTTCACACACTACTGAACGCGCACTCTTAAGTGCATCAGCAGTGCACTGTGAATTGGAGCGTTTCACAGGCCTGTCACAGATAAGAAATGCTATCAAAAAGAAATCCTAAAAAACAATATACTACTGGCCGGCAGCAATTCATACCCGGACAACGTCGGGACGGGCTGCTAGTACCATATACATACATACAATTTATCCTTTTGTACTTTTCTAAAAGATATTCTGCACACACTTCTATTTTGTGTTGTATTTGATTTCTAGGAAGATTCTCTAAGGTTTTAAAACATTCTTTTTTTAAAGTAACCTGAGTTTCAGTATTTGCAAATAATGTACTAGCCTTACTGCACCAGGTGGTCACTCATTGGGTGAGCCCAGCATTGCAAGGGACAAGTGAGCCAAAATGTGTTTTCCCAGTTAAGACACAGGCAGTGTAGTGATACACCGCACTCAGTATTGACTGTAGTGTTGCACCAAACTTTGGTGTAACACTACAGTCAACCCAGATGGGAGCGTGAATTGTGGACTGCATGTATCATGATGTAAAGGAGCAAACATTTCTAGGATGTGAGTAGTGTCTGCCAAACTCTTTTCCATGCCCAAATTGATTTTTGTGACCTTCTCTACCATGTATCTCACATTCATAATTTTCCTTTTTGTAAAAATTGTGTTCTGGCCCATTGATTCCGGCTAGACTGTGGAAGTGAAGATATGACTCGTAGATGACCTTTGAGAATACCAAATGTCATAAAGTTTGAATTGTCTCAGATTTCCTTTGTGGATCTGTCCCTTCGTGTGGCTGTGCATGTGTATGCAATTAAATTATAAGCTCAGAAAGGTTATATTCTGCTTCCATTCTTTAGAAATATTCTTCAGCAGGTAGTCAGTGAGGGAATCTAGATGGGCAAATACCCACATTCAATTGGATGCTTAACTTTTTTAGAATCTCCTGGAAGTTTTCAGCCCTTCCTCTGGTTAAAGTAGTGCCCTCCTGTGGTGTAACATGTGTCACCCTAACAAATAATCCCGAACAAATAATTAATAACAAAAATACTTTGAAAGTCAGACTTCTTCAAAGTTAAGCAAGATGGCGGCCGCCACTGCAGCCGTGTGAGGAGCTGCTCGCGTTCTGCCCGGTGACTGATCCAACCTGGCGTAACCCGTGGTGCTTGCTACAGCGCTTTCGTCTGGGATTGTCGTCCGAGGCTGTATGGGACTTACCGAGGCTCCGAAGAGAAAGACCGGCTTGTTCGTGTTAGAGCCGCTGAACCGCTGAACCGAGTCGGGACCTTCTCCCGCTGGACGGCGCGACCCAGGTGCTTCTGTGCTTTTGCGCTTACTGCACTTACAGCGTTCCAGTCTCACCGCGCCTCACCGCATTTGTGAACCGGCTGCTACGAGGCGTGCAAAGACGCGGGTTGGGCGTCTGTGTTAACGATTGTTAACGACGTGTTGCATACTCGGAAAAGCTCCTCTTGTGTTTCTGCTACTCCGACTGCTACATTGTTGCGACTTGATCTGTGGCACATTGATTGAATCCTGACTTGGACGCAATTCAAAGCGTCTTTACCTAGGAAGGTACTGGTGGTGTTTCGGATGCTGTGTGGAGCTTGAGGACGCGATTAAAGGCGTTTTTGCTGGTGTTGAGCAGGCGACTGAACTTTTAAGTCCTTGCAGCTATTAATCAACATTGTAGCAGTTTCCTGAGCTTTCTTTTTCTTTCTGCCACGCTTGGATTTACAGAAAATTCAGCCGGTGAGTGGATACATTTTGCTGAGTTTGCTACATCGTGGTGCTTGAACATTTTCTTAGCAGCTGGCAATAATTGACAGGATATAAGTGCTTTAATTGAATGAACAAACTTTTATTTTTCCATTTTTTGATATACTATCTGAGACATATTATTTGAGAGTTTAAACATGGCTCCTAAAGGCAGAGTAACAAAAAAAAACACCACTAACTTGGCTAATTCTGCAAACTCTGCAAATACCACCCCGGGGGTGGCTGAGAAATCAACTACAGCTACAGTAGCAGAGCCAGAAAACCGCAATTTACAAAGAAATGGTGTTACTAAAGAGCCCATTATACCTGATTTATTCAAGAAAAAGGTTATAACTAATCCTAACAAAAGTATTACAAATGAACCGACCCCCTCTAAGGCTCCACCATGCCCTAACTCCAAAAAAACTGACATAAGCCAACCAGGTAAACCCTCTGCTGCTTTAGCCCCAGATGACGAAGGAGTCGGAGTAAGAGGGGGAGTGAATGATGATGACGTATTATCTGAACTTTGCCTCGCTGTAGAGGGAGTTAGAGTCTCACCCAGGCTGATTGAACAACAAGAACAACAAGATGCAGAGTCTATAGAATCAGGGGGTCAATTTTTCTCAATGTCTGATTTATCAGTTGCATCAGAAGGAGATCTTGAAGAGGAGCTTTTAAATGAGGGGCATTCTCATGAAAAAGACTGGGCGGATGATTGCAATCAAATCTCAGAGGAAGATATGCTCGCTCTGATTTCTTAACAAATGAAGGAGTATCAAATACTGTCCGTAAGGTCATAGAGGAGAAATCTAATGAGAATATAAGTGCCATCAGTCAACCTCAATGGGATGGGGCCGGTGCAAATAATGAAACTGATCCTGAAACTCCAGAGTTACTAGAGGAAACTGAGGAGGTTACACTAAAATCCATATATAAGTTACAGGCTTCAATGTATCGTTTGATTATGACTCACAGAGTGGAAACCAAGGCTGAGGGTCTTCGGACTCAGGGAGCTGTACGTAAACGCCAGAATGTCGTTCGACGATTGGCCAAGTCTAGCACGGACACTAATTTGAAAGTGCAAGAGACTGAAACACGTATATCTGTGGTAGAGGATGAGTTAACGCTACAAAATAATTCAATTAAGGACTTGGATAGTACTAGGCAAGACGTGGACTGGAAATTAACTGATTTAGAGAATCGTGCACGGCGTACCAATTTACGTATTTTGGGAGTTGGGGAAAAATCAGAAGGGAAGGATGTTCGCCAGTTTGTAGTAGAGATGTTTTTAGATGCCTTTCAGGAACTTACTGGATGGGACTGGGACAAAGAAATTATAAGAGCCCATCGGTTCCCATTTAACCAAAAACCGGATCAGAAGGGGAGGAATAAACATCCAAGAGCTATTCTCATTTGTGTGCAGAACTATCTTCTCCAAGAGATCTTATATGATTTGGCAAGGCGATCTAAACCCAGAAAAGGCTTGGGGGATGAATTCTTCGTTAGACCAGATTTTTGTCCCGCAACTGGAGACTTAAACAGCTTATGGCACCTATGCAAGCCAAGGGGGGTCAATCCTTCTTATTGAATCCAGCCAAGCTTAAAGTTGTGCATAAGGGAAGAACCTTATTTTTTGTTTCGGAGATAAAAGCACAACAATACCTAGAAATTATGTAATAATCCTTATAGGATGGAGGACATGGGTAATACTGTATTTAGCTTGAATGGGCTGACCCCCTAGCAGTGTCTTATGCTATTTTTCTTTTGCCTTTCTACCTCTAGATGCACTCTATTCTTCATTTGTCAGGCTGGTCAGACCCGGGCGGAACTCACAGCTTATACTCACATACCATCAATGAGGGCAATAGCCCTTACGCTTCTGGTGGGGGGGTGTTGGGGGAAGGGAGGGGTGGGAGGGAAGAGTGGGGGTTGTGGGTGGGAAGAAGTCTTTCTTTTGGGGTGCAAGGTCATACAGTTGGAAGATGTATATGTTTTGTGTTTAAGATCCACTTACGGCAGATACCGAATTTTGGTAATTGTTGCTCATGTATTTTTGTCTCGGCAAGTTTACTTAAAAATGCTTTATAATGGCTAAATTGTCGATATATTCTATCAATGTATGTGGTTTGAATGATAAAAGAAAAAGGGGTATAATGGCTCAGATGTTAAAAACTATGCGGGTGGATGTAGTATGCATTCAGGAGACCCATATTGCCTGGTCTAGCAGAGGGAGCTTAAGAGATCTTGGTTTGGAAGTGGTAGGGTGCTCTCGCCAGAATTCTACAACTAGAGGGGTCGCAATTCTTAAGAGACATGGAATGGGGGAGGTAAAAAGAGTTAAAGAAGATTTATCTGGACGATGGGTGATTGCCGAATTTAAATATGGAGGACTGATTATTACTATATGCTCAATGTATGCATCTATACTGGATGATTCTGCTGCGCTTGATCTTCTAAGTGTAGAACTGGCACAATGGCCCTCCAATATTATATTTTGTGGAGACTTTAATCTACATTTGGAAGAAACATTTGACATTCATAGCAGTACTCCATATAAGGGTAGGAAAAAGAAGGTATTTGCAGCACTTAAAGGGATTATCCAAGAGTATAGATTAACTGATGTAGGGCATGAGAAAAGAGCAGGGATGTTTGGGTATACTTCTTTTACGGCACCTCACCAAAGATTCTTTAGATTAGATTATTTCTTTGTATTTAAGGGACTATGCAATGACCTAGCGCAAGTGGAATATGAGGTTCTTCCGAAAATTATCTCAGATCATAACCCTTTAATGTTTAAATTTGAACTGAATACTTCTAATACCACCCGTTCATGGTCTTTTGACCGTAAATTATTGTATGACCCATCTTATATTGACCATATGAATACTTGGATCCCGGAATTTTTTTCTAATAATAAAGGTACTGCATCTCCTGAAATAGTCTGGGATGCCTTCAAATGTGGGGTTCGGGGTGAAACACTGAGTTACTCAATAAGTAAACAAAAGGAAGCTAGGCTCCAACAAAACTCTGAAATTAAAAATCTTAGATCTCTAGAGGTCCACCTTATGCAAGCATGCAAACAAGGAATACCTACTGAAACTGTTATAAAGAAATTAACAACTTTGAAAGTCAAGATATATCAACGATTTGCTACAAAGCTTGCACAACATGTCTCTGCCTTCAGGACAGAGCTTTATGAAGTTGGAGAAAACTCTGGTAAATTATTGGCAAAGAGGGCGAGACAAAAAGCAGCCTTTGCTAGTATTAATAATATAAAAAATCACATAGGGACGATTGTTAGTAAAATGGAAGATATTCTTAGAGTATTTAGTGATTTTTATTCTAAGCTGTATGCTGATGATGATCGCCCTGATTGCTCAGATCAGATTAATCAGTTTGTTGACTCAGTTTTGAACTCTACCCTATCTAATGAAGAGAGGAGAAATTAGACTTACCATTCACTTGGGAGGAGATTGAACTCTCCCTAATGTCGCTAGCTTCAGGAAAAGCTGCAGGACCCAATGCTATTCCTTTAGAATTTTACAAATTCTTCAGGAATGCTTTAAAATTAGAACTACTGGATCTATGTCTGAATGCACAGCAAGGCAGCGCCCCTCAATCATGGCACGACTCTATTATTACGGTGTTTCTTAAAAAAGGCAAGCCTTCATTATTACCTCCATCTTTTCGCCCTATTTCGCTTATAAATACTGACAGCAAAATGTTTTCTAAAATTTTAGCGGTAAGACTATCTAACATTATCTCCCCTTTAGTTTTTAAGTACCAACATGGTTTTATCCCAGCTAGAGACACTGCCGATCACATTGGACGTGTGATTTCTTTCTTGGATTGGTCCCAAGCAACTCGGTCTAATATTGGACTCGTATTTTTAGACACTGAGAAAGCTTTCGACCGGGTTGCTTGGGGCTACCTTTGGGAAATATTGCTTAGGAAGGGACTAGGACAGGGTATCATAAAAGCCTTAAAAACTTTGTATATTTCCCCCAGAGCGTACATTCGCATCAATGGGCAATTATCGTCACCTTTATTAATTACGAGGGGTACCCGCCAGGGATGCCCCTGTTCTCCCCTACTTTTTGCTTTTTACATTGACCCTTTAATTAACCATTTTTTTTTTAGAAGCCAATATTAAACCCATACATTTAGCCAATATTAATTATCGAGTCCTTGCCTACGCCGATGATATTGTGATCACTACTACGGACGTTCAAACAGCCTTACCTAATATTGATGAGATTGCTAAACAGTTCGGGCTTTTTTCTGGTTATAAACTCAATTTGGAAAAGACTCAAATCCTCTGCTCAGGAGAAAACCCACCTGCAAACATCTCTATCACCTCAGAAGTCACATATTTAGGAATTAAAATTTCTTTACCTATAGAAAAGATACCAGAACGCAACCTAAACCCTATAGTAACTCAAATCAATACCTCATTACAGCGCCTTGATCATCTACGCCTATCTCTCTTTGGTAGACTTAACATTTTAAAAATGTTGGTTCTACCAAAGGTTTTATATTTATTTCGTACAATACCTTTGGATTTTCAATTGCTTTCCTTTAGAAATTTAGAGAGAACTATATTTCGATTTCTTTGGGGCTATAAACGCCATAGGAAAGCTGCTAAGAAAATGATTCTTAGCAACGAATGTGGCGGATGGAATGTCCCTTACTTTCTTTTTTATTATTTCTCTGCCGTTTTACAATACATTGGCCCCCTAATTATGGGAGATAGAGTCGAACTTCTAGATTGTCAGACCCCATCAATTTATCAAATGATCTTGGGTGAGAAAGTTAAGTGCAGCTTTTTGAGAATGGTAGAACCCAGCTATCACAAAAAAACTAAATATAAGACGCTGAAATCAGCTTTTGGAGTCTGGCAAAAAATTCGAAAACATATAAAATTAATGAAACTAAATTTCTACACTCTCCTTACATCAAAGGATTTACTTCCAGAAATTTTTTATGATTTAACCATGTATAGATGGCAGCAGAAAGGAATAAGGTATCTGGGTGATTTATTTTATAATGGTCAAATGGTTTCATTTCAGGATCTAACGACTAATTTTTCTGTGGTAAGAAATGATTTTTTCAAATATTTACAACTTCGCAGCTTTCTACAGAATCATCCTTTAATTCCTCCAGTTAAAACCCCATTGCTAGAGCTTTTACAAAAAAAACCCCGTATAGGAGCTATTTATTTAAGTTTAATACAGGAATATGGGGATGATTTAGACCAATGTCAGCTGAAATGGGCTAACAGTCTAGGTATACCGGATGTTGATATTTTATTGTCGATTAAAATGGCTGCAGAGTGTCTTATAACCGGGATGATGAAATCCCAACATTTCATGTGCATCCATAATCTTTATTACACTCCAAGTAAAGTTGTTAAATGGAGTACGACGGCAGGTACGACTTGCAGTCGGTGTGGATTGTACGCAGCCGATGAATTACACATGTTTTTTTTTTGCTCTAAATTGTCATTGTTGTACCAACAAATCGAAACTTTCTTATCTATTATTTTGAAATGTGACATTAAGATAACTCCCGAACTAGTATTACTTGGTATAGACCACACTGTTACTAGGCCCAGATCAAGCTCTTACTTTCTTTTTCTTTGCATGGCCGCAGCCAGATCCTGTATTACTAAAGGATGGATTAGCCAGGATCCCCCCACGTTTTTCATGTGGCGGGAAAAATTATTATTTATGTACAACATGGAATCTGCTATATATAAGCTGAAGGGGGCTAAAAAAAGAATTATGGGGGAAAAAATCTGGGCACCAATTGCAGAGTGGATTTAATTTCCTTTATTTTCTGTTCTATTCTTCCTCCATTATGTATTCTGTTAAAAACTGTTACATATTTTGTCTTTTGAATATATTGTGTTATTTCGCTTACTATGGTGTGCTGTATTTCCTTGCAATAAAACAATAAAACTTAAAAAAAAAAAAAAAAAAAAATCAGACTTCTTCACTGTTCACTAAAGAATGATGTAATTGTTACCATGTTACCAGTAATGGGGACCGACTAATCAAATAAAAAAACAACGCCTGGACAGATCTCTTGATACTTAACTAAAGTCTATGTTTTCTGATGCTGCTGTGCTAGGGTCTGGGGCTCCATTAAGCAAAGAACAATGTTTCAGGAAGTTAATTTTGGGGCCTAACCCACCTGCTTCCACAGAGCAAAGAGCAGATTTACCCTAAGCACTATTGCAATTGTGAGCTGGCAAGGAAAGTGTGAGGGGGTATTTACATTCCTTTATGCCAATTTAGAATGACGGCCCTTTGTGAGACAGTTATGAGTGTGTTAGGCTCACTCATAAGGGGCTTAGGAAACGTTGTGAGCAGAACTATCATTCAGATTTCAGTGTTCAGGAGAATGAACTGCGATTTGTATGTTGTAGTCTGAAGAGTTCCACTACATCTTTCCCTGGGCACGCCCAGAACAGAGGCACGGACCACATTCAGGAGACAATGGTTTGTCTTTAAAAACATGTGATCTTGACTCTCAGAACTACTCTCAGAACTACTCACCTTTGATAAAGGCAAATGGGAAAGCCCAAAGCATCAGTGAGAGCATGCTGCCGTATATTCAGCCATCCATACCAATATAATAAAGAGAGAGCCAAAACCTTTGAGGCGGGTAATCTCAGGAACCAAAGCACCAATCACAACACCCAATACAGAGTTGGAAGGGCAGTTGCAGCAGAAGGACATAGGCTATGCAGACGCCCACCATATACATTTAAAAGGTAAAAGAACCGTGCCAGCAAAGTAGTCCCTTGTGGGCGTGTCTGCGTTGTGATGTGGGCTTATGCTGGGGGCGTGACAAACGCTGGGGGCGTGTGGTACGTTCCGCCCTTCATGCCATGTCTCATATCATGTGCTAATCCCACCCTGCTCCCTTTAAATACCCCTGCACCCGATAATCATAACCCAACCTTACTCCTTAAAAAGCCCCAACACCCTTAAACACTAACCCATCTTAATCCTATAAATATACCCTGTACCCCAAAACCCAAATCTATCCCTAAAGCCTAAAAATACCACTGTAACCCAAAACCCAAACCTAGCCCTGATTCCTATAAATACCCCTCTACCTCAAAACCCAAACCTACCCCTGAACCCTAAAAATACCCCTGAATCCCAAAACCCAAACCTAACACTGAACCCTAAAAATGCCACTGTACCCTAAAACCCCAACCTACCCCTGAACCCAAAAATGCCCCAGAACCCCAAAACCCAAACCTAGCCCTGAACCCTTAAAATACCCCTGAACCCCAAAACCCAAGCCTACCCATGAACCCTAAAAATACACCTGTACCCCAAAACCCAAACCTACCCCTGAACCCTAAAAATAACCCTGTACCCCAAGACCCAAACCTACCCCTGAACTCTAAAATACCCCTGTACCCCAAAACCCAAACCTAGCCCTGAACCCTAAAAATATCCCTGTACCCCAAAACCCAAACCTAGCCCCGAACCCTTAAAATACTCCTGTACCCTAAAACCCAAACCTACCCCTGAACCCTAAAAATACCCCTAAACCCCAAAACCCAAACCTAGCCCTGAACCCTAAAAATACCCCTGTACCCCAAAACCCATACCTATCCCTAAACCCTAAAACTACCCCTGTACCCCATAACCCAAACCTATATCTGAACCCTAAAATACCCAAACACCCCAAAACATATACCTCAGTAACCCAAAACATATACCCCTATTCCCTTACTTTCCTTATCCAAATATTTTTAAAAAACATGCTTTTACCATTCATGCATTTAAAACAAATTTTGTTGTAAATGTAGGCGTGGTAAAAAGCATATAAAATGTAATGCCATGCGTTATAATGGCAATGCGGAGTCATGGTACTTTCGTAATGAAAGTATGCGGAGTGATGATATGCGGAAAGAAAGTTGCGGAACAATGGGTGTTTACCCTCCCCCGGTAAGTACATTGGTTGCACGACGGCCCGCATCTCCAGCAACATACTCATATTTTTCACCACCCATTTGAAAAATGTACAGGTCTCTCTCATTGATGGCCAGCACCGACATACACTTTTAGACACACCTCCCGCCACAAGTTCTAGAATTGCGAACTGGGGAGCTACGTTTGAATCTCGGCAATCGAGGCAAATCACTTTGTCTCCCCGTGACTACCACAAATGAATGTGTTCTTCTGTAATGTAAATTGTGCTCATGCCATGTTGTCAAGTTCGCGCTATATCATATTGCAAGGAAAAATAAAGTTGGGAAACTCGAGTTCACACAATACTGAAAGCGCACTCTTAAGTGCATCAGCAGTGCACTGTGAATTGGAGCGTTTCACAGGCCTGTCACAGATAAGAAATGCTATCAAAACGAAATCCTACTAAACAATATACTAATGGCCGGCAGCAATTCATACCTGGACAACGTCGGGACGGGCTGCTAGTTGTCAAATAAAGCGCCCGATGATCTTTAAATCTGGTGTATTGTGTCTTTTCTTGAATGTGTAGGTAATAGGAGGATTCGTTCCCACTGCCTCCCTGCTGTGTCTGGGGTTGCCTCAAGCAAAGAGGGAGGATTTACCTTAAGCAGTATTACAACTAGAGGCTGGCAAGGGATGTGAGAGGAGATATTTACATTCCCTTTTGCCAAATTTCAGACAACGGAGCATTGTGAGACAGTTATGAATGTGGCAGGATCGCTCATAGGGGCAGAGGAAACACTGCGTTTGGATGCATACAGAACTATCAATCAGACTGTTGTGTTTATGAGAATGAATTGCATCTTTTCACGGGCACGATCAGAACAGAGGCATGGACCACGTTCCATGGCGCATCTTTTGCGTCGCCGCTGAGTCACAAAACTGACGCAACGGTAGTGTAAAAGAGGCGCAAGAGGCTTGTAAATCTGCCCCCTGGTGTTTGCCATTTTATTCTTGGATACTTAACTAACAGGATGCTTCATTACCGCTCCCACCCTGCTGGGTCTGGGACTCTCTTAAGCTAAAACAACGTTTCTGGAATTTAAATCTGGGGGCCTGACCCACTTGCTTTCACATGGCAAACAGGAGGATTTACCCTTAGCACTATTGCAACTGGAGGCTGGCAAGGGAAGTGAGAGGGGGTATTTACATTCCCTTTTGGTGATTTCAGACAACAGTGCATTGCGAAACAGTTACAGGTGTGGCAGGTTCACTTATAGGGGGCAAAGGAAACATTGTGTGCTTGGATGCATACAGAATTGTCAATCAGAGTGCAGTGTTTATGAGAATGAACTGTGATTTTTATGCTGCAGTCTAAAGAATTTCACTACGTGTTTTCCAGGGAACACCAAAAACAAAGGCAAGGACCACACTCAGGAGACCATGATATGTCTGTTAAAAAAACGTGATCTTACTGACTCTCAGAACTGCTCAACTATGATCAAGACTAATGGGAAAGCCGAAACACGTCAGTGAGAGTGAGCTGGCGTATATTCTGCCATTGTCAAATAAAGTGCCTGATGATCCCTGATATAAAAGCTCAGGATCCTTCCCAATCCCTGGGAAAGAAAGCAGCACTCTTGGGGATGTTGTCAAAGCGGTATTTTATTGCACAGATAGACGCGTTTCGGATAAACTTCCTTCTTCGGTGTCTAAATGTAACGCGCTGCGCGGCGCCATTTTAATTCACAGGCACAACGTAATGAAAACAAAGGAGGGACTCCTGACGTCTTGTTCAATAGTGACGCCATATTGAAAGTATAATCAAGTATATTCATCACACTAGTCTCATTTTTTTTACCTTGGATGGCATATGTAACATGATAATTTTAATTTTAAAATTGTAATTATGTAAATTATGCCACTACTTTCAGACACAATGACAGAAAGAGCAAGATACAGAACATCCCAGAAAGGTAAGCAATTAGAAAGTCACATGGGCTACATGCATAACCAAAAAAAACACATTGATGGAAGATGTGAATTGAAGGGAACACAACCACATCCCAAATGTGACAGAAATATAAAAAATGTAGATATTGCAGGATATAAGAGGTGCAAGTACTAGCACCTAGGAGTCCACAACCAAAATTCTAAAGAAATATAGTACTTAAATTCCCCTAACACATCATAGGCCAATTACAACCAAAACCCACATTAAGGGGCAGATTTACAAGCCCCATGCGCCACATTTACTCTGCTGTTGCGTCACTACTATGATGCAGTTGCGGCGTAAGCCCTGCCCCACATTGCGCCTTATTTACAACGTGACGCACCTAGGGAGATGCGTCACATTGTAAAGCCATGCGCCACATGAAACCTGCATTGTAGAAGTGATGCACTGAAATCTACATGATTTCACAAAGTCACTTTTACGTCCATGCTGCGTCAATACCCTGTGCCTGTTTGAAGCAGGCGTAAGGAGTGATGCAGCATGTTAGGCATAGGGCGCCTCTGAGCATTGCTGGAGCCGCGTCAAGCTTGCGACACAACTCCAGCAATGCACCCCCCTTACTCCACAGGATGCAAAACGCATCACCCCCTCCTTGCCCCACTGTGTACCGCATTGTAAATGCAACGCATTTGGGGTGGTGCAGGGAGGGAATTGCATGTTGCATCTGTTCTGGCGCATCCCTGCTGATTTGCTGATTTGCAGAGATGCGCCAGAACTCGTAAATCTGCCCTTAAATGTTTAAGTGCATGAACCAAAAAGCCACCAGTGATACGCCTCCTGCCCCAAGAAGATACCAAGATAATGAAATAACTGAACCCTTAAAAATTATATATAATTAGGTAACCTTTCTGCTGTTGTATGAAAACCTAAACAATAATAGAATAATCCTGATATATTACACAGCAGAAAACATACAAAAACTAAGCCACTGTTAAACGTGGATGATGGATGGGACGATTTGCTCGGATAGACCATACATGGTGAATATCAAAACACAAATAAACTTTTTACATATGCCCAACCACCAAATTAGCAAAGTAGCACTTAGTACAAACTTTTTAACCACATTAAACATAAACCATATAACTACTACCCACAAAACATAATATTAGACTTTGAATAAACCATGATTCAAAGCATTTAATAAAATGTATCCCCACACATCCATGAAAGGCTGTTAATACCATTTTAATTAAAGTATATTGAGACACCTCCAACAGTCAGCACTTAGGGTCTTATTACAAGTACGGTGGTCCACTGTATTATGAGTGTGGTGGTTGGACCGCCACAAGACCGCCAGCTCCACCGAGATCGAGGATCTTTCTGCACCTGTGGTCTAGAACTAGCCAGGAATATGCTACTGGTGCCATGACGGCTCCAGCGAGCATAATCCGATTTGAATGTCCACCGCCCCTTCCATGGCAGTGAACCTGCCATGAAAGGAGCGGCAAACATTCATGGAAAGGGGGCTCAACAGGGCCCCAGCCTCTTCCGGGCATGGGGGTGCATGCAGGGGGGGAACATCTTCTGCTCCCCTGGAATTGCACCCCTGTTCCTGCTTGGTGTGGCATGCATGACTTGGTGCATGCCACACCATGCAGGAACATGCTGCAGGCGCTGTCATGGTGGCGGTCTGCTGTTAAGGCCCTTCTATGAGCCTAATAGACCACAGCTATGAGTCCACTGCAGCACCACCCGCCCGCCATGGATTACACTCGTCATCCAGCAGGCTGGAACACTAAGGGCTTGGCAGTCCTCCTGTCGGTGCTGCGGTGGCAGGCCAACAGGAGGGCTGCCAATCTTGTAATAAGGCCATTAGTGTGGAATATGCTACAAACAGTCACTTTGCCTTGAAAATAACAAATTATACCACTAGCCTATGTTCCTATGTTCCTATCACAAAGGTTGCTCACCAATAGAAATTGTTACTAGAAATTCAATTCTACCAATAAAATGAACAAAATCTAAGCCCCCTAATGAATTATTTTTCTGATACTTGGGTTATCAGACTACATTGCTTCAGACACTAACCCAAATTGCAAATACCATGGTGGAAAGTCAATGACAGCACATTGGCACAGGAAGCCGAAACAAACAATGCAGTGGAAGGATGGCACATTGACTTCCGAACCACATTAGGCAGAACCCAAACTCCACTCACAACTATAGAAGCATTACAAAAAGTGCAAAGCTAGCAACACCTACGAATAGAGCAATCTATACAACAATATACAACAATATCACCTAAATTTAGCAACTAAACCAAAAGAATCTACACAATGCTACAACTGAAAGTCAAATTCTTCATAAACAACAAATAAATAGATTACTTAGCAATCATAGGCAAAATCTTATTATAAAATAAATACTTTCCTACAAAACTCTCAAAAAACTATGAGATAACCTTAACCAACATAACAAGCATTTTTATTTAAATAATCAACATAATGTTTTATTATATTTGAAAATATATTATGAAATAAAACTCTAATGTACATACAAATGCTATGAAAAAATAAGATTTAGCTTATTTATATTAAAAATCTAAACCTTACCAACCAAAACGCTCAAATAACAAACTCAATCTGTGACATAAATTATTTACAAAACATAAAATATACATTTTCAAATAACAATCACATAATAGTTCCACAAGTAATAAAATATGAATTTTCCCACACAAAACAAATAAATTATGCATTACTTACAGTTTAGTAGCTACAGATCATCCTCTGTATCCATGTCATCAAAAAGGATAATCCACCATAGACAAGAAAAATATGTTTAAAAAAAACAAGGAAAGAGGGAAAAATAAAACATATCCATAAAGATACTTTCAAGCAAGTCAAAGTATTAATTTACCATACATCCTAAAAACATGTTTGATAAAAGAAATGCTCTTAAAAACCAGAAAAAAATGAATTCGAAGTAAACATTCTTTTTTTTTATGAACCAAAAGAGACTACCTTCAAATAAAATGGTGAATCCAAAAGCCCAAAGAATACGTTCATAAAGAGCAGACCTGCAAAGTAAAACACAAAACCCACCAACAAAAAGCAATACATTCCAAAAAGAACACATGCATTAGACTTAACTATCATAAAGCAAATTATATAACACAATTTAACATAACTTATTGATACTGAAATAGTGTACGAAAACTCTTGACAATATTTTTTCTAATGCCTTGAATGTAGTGGTTGATCCACCCTTCGCTCTGACGTGGACTGACCATTTATCTCTAAAGTTCTTTGTAAATATCCTTAAACCCAGCTCAGCACCTCCTTGAAACTCTCGAGATCATGGAGGAAAGTAGCCCTCTCCACCAGGGCCGGACTGGCTACCGGGCAGTATGAATGCTGCTGAGCTGGGGGCTGATTTTGTTGATGGGGACCTGCATGTACAAAACGAAATTAGTTTTGTTTTCATTATTTCGAAGTACACGTAGGTCTCCATGTCCGAAATCAGCCCCCACTGCAGTAAAATCAGCCAGCAGCTCGGCAGCATTCCAAACTGCTCTGTAGTCAGTCTGGCCTTGCTCTCCACTTTCTTCCCTATCTTTCCACCGCCTGCCATAAATGAGTTTTTGGACAGTGAACTTATATTAAAAGCTTTTGAGGATGCATTAACTCAGGCGTTAGACACTATTGCTCTTATCAAATTATGTAAGATACAAAAGAAAAATTCCCCATTGCCCTGGTATAATGAAACCCTAAAAAAGGAAAAATCTACACGCTGGAAGTGGGAACAGAAATGGAGGAAATATAAACTTGAAGAGGATAAACTTACTTATAAAACTGCATTAAGGATTTATTAAAACATTTTTGATACTGCTAGAAGAAACCATTAAGGGGCTAGAATCAGCTCTGTAAAAAACTCCTCAAAAGAGCTTTTCAAAATTCTAAAACGAATTTACAAAGCTGAGCGTAGGGAACCCTTCAAACCTCTCATCTCAAAAGCTCTGGGGACGATTCGTAGGTCCTAACAAATGATAATAATAATAATAAAACTCAAACCAGCATGCTAGTGAAATACACTAAAATTAATACAACTAAATTTAAATAAACAGTAATATAACTAATCTCTACACCTCTCCTCAACATCTCATCTAGCCTCAAAACCCTCAAAACATGATGACCAACAGCACCTTACCATGACCTGGATCCTGGAAAACAAACTAAAAATGACACAAGTAAAGTACCAAATAGAAGATAGAAAAACAAAAACATAATTGCCGCTAAATAGAAGTAAAAAATGAGGGGTGACATTTACTATTCCCATTCCATTGTAAACCAAGTTGGGATGGGTTTTGGATGCTAAAGTGGTGACATATACCATTCCCACCTCCAATGTATACCAATTTGAAGAAGGTGTTAGACACTAAAGGGGTGACATTTACTATTCCCACTCCAATCTAAACCAAATTGAGGAGGGTAGTGGACATTACAGGGGTGGCATTTCCTATTCACACTACAATCTAAAACATTTTATGCAAGGTGCTGGACACTAACAATTTTACATACATAACCAATACTCCATACCCACACATAGGGGTCAATTCCGATTCGGGAAAAAAACGTACGTACGATTTGTATCGGGAGCCCTCTCCGTACAATCGTACCCGTCCGTCCGAGTCGCGAAGTACGATCCGTATTCCATGAATCCGTCCAAATCGTCTCGATCCGTACGTATTGCAAGGCTGAAACCGTGAACCGTACGACTCGTACACATACCTTACGACTCGTACACATGCCGTACGACGCGACGACTACGATCCGGACTGGGGTATGAGGACGCAATTCGTACGGTTCACGTCAGGTAAGGGCGAGTTGTACGGAAAAGCACACAAACACATACACACCTACGGTCCGTACACACCATGATCGCAGGGGGACGCACCGTATCCCTGTGATCATGGGGTGTATGAGCCGTACCCCCATTGTACGATTGGTGTACGATCGGTGTACGAGCCGTATCCCCATTGTATGATCGGTGTACGAGCCGTACCCCATGTACGATCGGTGTACGAGCCGTACCCCAATCGTACATGGGGTACGGCTCGTACACCAATCGTACATGGGGTACGGCTCGTACACCGATCGTGCATGGGGTACGGCTCGTACACCGATCGTACATGGGGTACGGCTCGTACACTGATCGTACATGGGGTACGGCTCGTACACCGATTGTACACCAATCGTACAATGGGGGTACGGCTCGTACACCGATCGTACAATGGGGGTACGGCTTGTACACCCCATGAGGGGTACGCACCGTACCGAGGGGGGCCATTTCGTACCTGTTTCGGCCCAAACTCTGCTTTTACGGCTGTTTTCAGCTCCCGTAGAAAAAGGGTCGTACTGTGAGTACCCGACACGCATCGTACTTGCTGGGTCGTAAAAACCAGCCGCGAACCGTACAGATGTCGCGTACAGCGAATTCAGAGGGAGAATCGTACGGAGATTAAAGTCGTACGGTGTCTTGTACGACTCGTACGGAGTACGGCTCCTGGTACGAATCGTACTTTGTCGTACGTACGGGGGACGTTGCAGGGTACGATTCGTTTGGGAAAAACGCTCCGAACGGCCATATGTAGCGGTTTTTCCCGAATCGGAATCGACCCCATAATGTTTGATCTATAAAAAAATTATTACTTAAGAAACACAACATCCCAAACTAAAAACACATATATTTGGAAAAAACAATATGTTGTATCGCTATTAATAATTTATGTATTTGTAATAATACTTATTAATATTCCAGTAATTTTCAGCATAAAATAAAAAAAATTAACTCATAAAAATCATAAAAGTTAAAAATATATATACATTAAAATTAGTACATTTTAGGAAATATGATCTTAACCACAGAACCTAATCCAATAAAAGCATATTAAAAATGGCATTAATAAATGTTTCATAAATAAACTTATAACATATTAATATTACATGATATACATGTATACATCATAAATAAGACAGCTTTACTCTATTTTCATAATTTAATAAGACATTTCAAATACTTTTAAAATCAATGTAAATCAAATGTAATCATAATGACAATATAATTTCCAAAAAATAAAAAAATCTTCACAAAGATTTTAACATTTACATTTTTTTATTGAAAACATATTTTTTGAGTTTTTACATAAATGTTTCTATAATTTAATTCATTTTTTATGTTTAATAAAATGTATATATGCATTCCAAATAATTATAAAGCCTGATTTAGAAACATTAATAATGTAACTAAATACATTTATAAATTATATATATTAATTTCCATTCCAACGAATTAAATAACATTAAATTTAAATGAAAATATTCACTTTCTAAAAATCCCTCCATCATTATCCATTGAAACACCTGCTACTAAAATACAAAATTATATATGTATACCTTATTATTACATATTAATACAGATAAAAATACATCATTTCAACAATTTCCTAATTAATTGAATATCTTACTAAATATACAAATAAAATCATTTTTAAACTTATAACATCAAGCACACTACAACTACACTTGCAAATGATATTATTCACAACAAGATTTTGTAAATTGATATTTTTAACAACGATATTAAAAACAACACTCAAAACTATATTCTTACCTTCATTATTTCTGCCGACAATATTTTTGACATCCCAATATTCTTAACAAAATATTTTTCTGTAACATCATTTTTTATTCGATATTTTGTCCAAACACCCATAGGCCTCAACCTTTCTTGTACACTGTACACTACCATATTTACATTCAAGGTCCCATAGTTGTGTTCTGTGGGTTTGTTGTTATTCATAACTATATTCCACTAAAAGTTGTACTGTCTCTCTGAAGTGCTTTTAACCACTTTGATGCTGATGACGAGCTGAGCTCGTCATGTATCGCGGTAATTTAAAAATTGCTGCACAGCGCAAAAATCGCCGCAGCAGCGATGCGGTTAAACTATGCCTCAATATCAAAAATGTAAGTGAATGCATTACAGTTTTCCCAAGCTCACTGACATAAATTAAAATAACCGCTTTTCGAATATCATTGCTATTTTTTCATTTTCAAATGGCAAATGTATTGCTTCTTGTCACCAGTAAAAATGTAGGGCCTCATTACAATGTCGGTCGGTAATCATTCTGACCGACTCGGTTTCGGAATGGTTTCCGATTCGCTTCCGACCGACCAATTTCAATATTGCTGAACACCGTTCGGTCAGACTCCCATTGACTTCAATGGGAGCCTTTGTTCCGGCAGATAATACAGAAAGGGGTGGTTGCAGAAAACCATGCGCCCTGTGGTGGGTACCACTGTGCATGGTGGGAAAGGGGGGTCCCTTGGGTATTCCCCACATTCCAACCGAAGACCTCCGGTTAAAGGGGGGCCTGCTACAGGCCCCCAAAGTCGATTTCTGACTGCTGATCCATGTTGGACAGACAGATTTGAAAAGGCTGTCCAAATCCGACATAGTAATCGCTCGGTCGGAAATGGGGTCCGTAGAGACGTAGGAGTCGACTCTGACTGATTCGGTGTCACTAAATGCCATTCGGACGCAAGTCAGAACAGAGTCGGACAGTCCAAATGGTTTCCAACCATCGTAATCGGTCTGTTGGAAATGTTTCAGAGTCAATCGGAAACATGGATTTTGAATCATATTTGGATGAACCGAATGCCATTCAGAGCCTTTCCGACAGACAACGTAATCGCCCCCTTAGTGCTTACAAGTTTGTCCTGGTGGACATCATACAAGCAACTGTATCCTCCTTCTCCAAGCTGATCATAGCCATCTACTGAATGGTAGGAATCCAGTTTCCTATTGTTGGACATTCTCTGTGACTTAAAACTTAAGACTTAGGACTTAAGACTTTTTTCTTTTGCATACAAGTAGGATATTGTCAAAAATACAGTGACGCCCTTGCAAAACATTTGGCCCCTATTCCAATGCCGGTCGGACCACACTCCATGGCCCTGTTGGATGCGGTTGGACTGTTGAAGGTCTCGTCGGAAGCGGTCGGTCCGACTGTCGGATAACGATGCATCCAGCCTGTTCTGCGACCGACCGCTGACAGACTGCTGACTCTGACAGCTTTCCTTCTACCACCGAGGTGGCAGTAAGGGGGGAACAGAAGCCATAGGACAAAACAGGGAGATTCAACTGGCATCCGGATTACAATGTTGGTTTCCGACAACCCAACCATGTCGGTCTGACCGTCTGCCTCGAGCTGACAGAAATGAAAGAAAAGGGGTGAATACTCAGCTGATTCCCTTTCTCCCCGGCGGACGTCAACATGGATTCCTTCCTCCAGGTCCACACTAGACCTCAGCAGCTGCACCTCGAAGTGGACGGTCCTCAGGCTTCGGTTCCTACCAGATGAAAAGCAACTCAGGTAAAGCCATCCTAAAAAAGCCAGCCACTGATTCAGTGGTACCAGGAAACTACCGTCCAATCTCTCTGCTGCCATATATTGGAAAGGTACTCAAGTCTCTGGTTAATAAACAGCTAAATACCCATTTGGAAAGCCATGGACTTCTTGATCCATCGCAATCAGGGATTAGGGCAGCACATAGTACCGAAACATCAGTAGTAGAGGTTGTTGATAACATCGGGCTGGCCCTGGATAATAGGCTATCAGCCATGCTTGTCCTTTTGGATCTGTCAGCCACAATCAACACCATCTCCCACATCATTTTAGAACATTTAGAACAACGGCTCTGGGAGATGGGAGTCAGGGGAAGGGCCCTCGACTAGTTCAGGAACTATCTCATGAACCAAACAACAACAGTACAAATAGGTACCCTGGCCTCATGTTGTCAGGCTGTTAGCATAGGAGTTCCACAGGGTTACATCTTGAGTCCTATGCTTTTCAACCTCTATGTAACACCTTTGGCCATGGTAATCAGGTCCTATGGCTTTGAGGTGGTGTCCTATGCTGACAACACTCAGCTGTTAATTACGTTTGGCCCTGACCCCATAGATACAATGACCCGTTTTAAATAATGTATGATCCATATTAACAGCGGGATGGGCAGCAACCACTTACAGCTAAATGGAAGCAAGATAAAGATCATTCTGTTTTGGAAAAACAGACAAGTACTGGTCTAGCGACTGGTGCCCCCAAACCTTAGTCCCATGTCCATCCCCTAAACAAGTAGTGTGCAACCTCGTTATAACAATTGACAAGAAGTTACCAATGAAAAACCATGTAAACCTGGTAATAAGCACCTGCTATGGTATTTTGCGGAAACTACACAAAACTTCCAATGGATTCCAATATATTCCTGTATGTTTACATTTAGATGCACTCAAATTTAGTGACACTTTGAGAAGGCAATTAGTTTTACTGCTATCCTCTTCTGAATATCAATGTGGGTGGGCACTTGCAGGAATTCATGGAATATGTTTGACTATTTACTGCTATCCTCTTCTGAATATCAATGTGGGTGGGCAATACTTTAAATAGTCAAACATATTCCATGCATTCCTGTAAGTGCCCACCCACACTGATATTCAGAAGAGGATAGTAGTAAAACTAATTGCCTTTTCAAAGTGCCACTAAATGTGAGTGCATCTAAATGTAAACATACAGGAATGTATACTACCCCTCTCATTATAAACACGGGTCTGCACAATCAGAATGTTTGGCAAGCAACAAAGTCCACAGCACAGTGAATCTCTAGACTGCATGATAGCTACCGTGAGGAATCTTTGGGCCTGATTACGAGTTTGGTGGTATTCCTGATGGACCACCGCCATGGCATCCCAGTAAGACCGCCAAGCCTGGGGCATTCCTGCCTGCCAGATTACAACAGCCATCCAGGACAGGCATGCCATGGCAGCACATGCAGCATGTCTGTTCAAGATGCAGCATGCACCATGTTCTGCATGCCACACAGTGCATGTACGACTGTGCACTTTTGGAGGACACATAAATGCACCCCAATTGGCTGTGTACACAGGGGCCCTGCTGCTGGCCACTTTACATTTCTTTCCATCATGCTTTACATGGTGGGGACCCCACCATGAAATGCGTGGTGGAAAGGCAGTTCATAATCTGCCTGGTTGTGCTGACATCAGCACCGCTGTGATTCTGGTCTTCTTCCCCTCAAGCCTCCCCGCCTCTGGATCTTGGATCAAGTGGTGACAGCCACCATCGTAATCTGGGGGGATGGCTGATGGCATGGCGATGGTCGGACTGCCATCTGACACACTGTTGGTCTTCGGACCACCATCATTGTAATCAGCCCTTTTATTTCTACAACTAAGAGTTACTTAACTTATTCAGTCAGTAACATTCTTGCTGTGGTCATGGTTTTCCCTTTTGTAATAGACTTCCTATTCCCACCTTTATTTTTTACTAGATTCATGCAACTTCCCTGCTCCTCTTCTGATCTCCTCTATGGGTGTGTTTTTACAGCTGGAGATCCCCCCATGCCTCCACCTTCTGTATTTTAAATGGCCGTTCATACCCACACCCACCTGTGATCTTTCTGGCTTTCGCCTCTGATAATGATTTTTCTTTTTGTGGCCATCCTTGTTTTCCCATTTTTGCTTATCTTTGCTTGTAGCAATGATCTGTTGCTCTCCCTGTACTGTATTTCACGTAATACTTCTAACTGGTCCTGATCGTCCAAAGTATGCACAGGCAATCTCCTATACAAACTAGAGTACTCTGTTTTGGTACAAAGTTGAAATTGTTTTCCTTGTGTTTGTCATCTCTTTTTTAACCAACCCATCAAGTGTGCCACTCATCATGTATATTGTGTGTTGGTTGTACTCAATGAGATTTTCATTCAGACAGTCATTGGTGGAAATTACCATGCACCACCATGTCATATAGGTGGCTTTTCCAACTGTCTCAACTGTGTTACTTAATAGTTGCCATTCTCCTTGCCTAGGTTGGACACAATATCCATTCACCTCCAATCCACCTTAAGGAAATGCCACATCTTCAACTCTTCTGTGTTGTATCAGCCTTAATAGTCTCTTTTAACAAGTATCTGTGTCTACGTGTTACAGTCGTTATTGGATGTCTTTAGATAGCTGGTGTATGTTTCTGTAAGTTTTTAGTGACAACCATTACATTTCTAGTATGCATTCTGAATAGATTCCCAGTTTAAAGCAAGTATTTGAAAGAATTAATGTTAATCAATTTCAGCCAGTAGCATTATTCTACCCCCAATTTAATACAGAGGGATTCCATGGATGCTAGCAATCCACAAGGGGCGTCCCATAACAGGGATAAATGAGGAAGTTTATGGAGAACTACACATTTTGTTTTGGTACAGATTGTAGACTAATGTATAGCAAAGAATACTTTTGCATTGCTTAAATAAAGGCTATGTTATATTGTGCAACTTTTATAAAGCACAACATCTGATATTTACCAAGTCTCTTTGTTCTGGCAGCTATTTGGGGTATGTCTAATAGTTGAGGATTTCCAATTGTGAGAATCCTGTGGGTTCATGTGGAAACTGCAAACTTCCCCAATAGCCTTTCATGTATGGATATGGGTCATGGGGTCTGTGGTTATACATTTCCCTACAGTGGCAACTGTTGATCCTATGTGGTGGAGACTGAGGGCATGAATACGAGTTTGGCGGTCTTCCCACCATACCTCCACAGCAGAGGTTCATAGAAGACTGCAGCAGTGTCCAACCCACCATATTATGATGTGACCGCTGGCTCAGCAGCGGTGTTTCTGACAGAGGGAAATATGTTTTCATATGAGTCGAGGCATGTGTGTATATTTTGACTACCCAAGTGTGGAATGTACACATATGCATGACCCATGAAAAAATACCAGTGCTTTCCCATTGCTGGAGTCTGGACCATATGTGCCCAGTCCAGTCAATGGGTAAATAATACATAACAGACTTACCTGGATTTTGACACCAACAGAGTCGGATTTGGGGGGTCAAGATGCTGCTGTGAAGGGGAGACCTGGAGGAAGAGATCCATGTGAGAGACTGAAGGGAAGATAAGTAAATGGGTGATTATGCACCCCAATTTTTTCCAATCCGCCTACTAGAAGTATGCAGGTTTTTCCGCCACGGTCACCTCATTGGAAAGCCAACTCATAATTTGGATGGCAGTGAACTTCTCTGTACCATCCTCTGGCAGCTGCTTTTCCACTACCTGAGGCGGTGTGTGAATGGCTGACAGTGGCAGCTGTGCTCCGGCAGTCTTTTGTTCAGCAAACCACCAACATAGTAATACAGCGGGCAGACAGGCAACTATATGGTGAGGTTTCCAATGCAATTTTTATGGTGGGTCGCTTACTGACAAACTTGTAATCAGGCCCTGAGTCTAATTAAAAACAAATACGAATTTGCAAAGTTTGTGAATCATTACTCTCCAGATTTTATTTGTATTACAGAAACCTGGCCCGATTCTACATTGGACCCTGATTTACAAATTGCTATTGCCAATGGTTACAATATTTCCAGATTGGATTGCGGGCTCGCAATAATTTCTGCAACCATCTTAAAGTCTCATTTCATGCTATCACACATTTGTACTTATGTTTAATTTTAAATTGAACAATAATGTTGCCTTCAATGGCATTTTAATCTTTCGTTCAGCAAAGCCCAGAGCACAATTCATTCCTACCTTAATCGGGTTCACTGAATCGTGTATGGATCTCCCTAATTTTGCAGTTCTTGGGGACATTCATTTTCATATAGCGCTTTCAGACAATAAAGATACAGAACACCTTATTGATATATTGCTCAGTTTTGATCTTACTCAAATAAACTCAGCGACCCATTTAGCAATAAAACCCTCAATAAGGTTTTTACTAGTAATCATGAGTTGAATATTGAGAAAATCTTGCCCTTGACTTAGACAAGACCAAACTAAATTATACCCACTTTTGGAAATAACATAGCCACAGTTACCCCTGGTTATTCAAACTGGATTGACTCAGCAGGCCCCTATAAATATGATCAAAACCCATAGAAGTAAGTTCTCTGCCCCATACTATTCACAAGGCCTAAGATTATAAAAACAAGAATGTAGACATCAGTAATAAAAAAGGAATAGCAACTGCTCCACTAATGAAAGGAACAAATACAAGAAACTTATCTGCAAGTATAAGTCCAGGGCCGGACTGGCTAATGGGCAGTTTGGAATGCTGCTGAGCTGGGGGCTGATTTCATTCATGGAGACCTGGTTTAATTATTTTGAAGCACCCACAGGTCTCAATGAACGAAATCAGATCCCACCGCAGTGAAATCAGCCCCTAGCTTGGCAGCATTCCAAACTGCCTGGTAGTCACTTCGTCCCTGTATAAGTCTCTGATTATAGCGGAAAGGTCTTGATACTTTACAGATAAAACTAACACCACAAAAAAACTCTACCAGAGAAATATTTTAAAATGTGAAGACTCTGACCAACTGTAACGCTCACAACACCATGTAACCTATTCCAACCCTGAGCAATAAATTTACAGTTTTCATTCAATTAAAAGTTAATGTAACCTTCAATGAATTCACCTCACATATGAATGGCAACTCCACTGTATTCAGGAATGTTAGAACTAATGCAACATCTAATACTTTTTCAGCGTTTTCCTCTCTCAGTAGTGAAAAGGTTGCCAAACTCATTGAGGTTATGAAATCAGGTCCCCTTACTGATCCATGTTCCCCTAATGTTCTTCACAGCATCCAAGGGACTGTAGCAGTTAGATGTGAACAATTATCTGCCCATCTCTTACCTTTCTTTGCCTTCCAAGATTCTCGAGACCATTGAACATGGATCTTATGGTTTTTCTTGACAAACACCTCCTCCTAGACTGCTCTCATTATGGTATGAGGGCCAAGCACTCTACTGAATCAATCCTAGTGGCTGCTCCAGAGGAAACCAGGTCCAGAGTCAACAAGAATGGTAATGCGGCTCTGATTTCTCTGGAGTTATCATCCGGATATGATACCATCAACTACTGTCGACCAGCTGCAGTACATTTGTATCAGGGATCCTGCCCTCTCCCTTTGAAGTTCATTCTTGGTTGATAGAGAACAAGTGGTATCACTGGGTGATTTGACATCCAAGCCTTTCTCCCTCCCCTGTAGAGTGCTGCAGGGCGTCATCGTTAAGCCCCACTCTTTTCAATATATATGACTATGTTGGCCAACTTGATTTGATTATGTGTTTTTTCTGTGATTTCTTAAGACAATTACACACATATTGTAGTTTCATGTGACATTGAAGAGGTGGTCAAACAGTTTAACAACAGTATGGAACAACTTGTTATTTTGATGAAGGATAATTTCCTCCAATTAAACTCAAACAATGCAGAGGTACTTCTATTTGACTATTACACTTCTTTCTAGTCTGCTTCCCATTGGCTTAAAAAACCTCCTCTGTCCAGTAAATAAAGCGAAAAGCGTATGTTTGCTCTTTAATGTAAAACTATCCTTTTTGGACCAAACTAATCAGGTCACGTCATCCTGTTTGTTCCTGCTGAGAATTTTGAGGAAGATTTTCCCTTGTATTCCCCTAGAACTCCAAAAATCAGTTATTATTGCCTTAGTAGTCAACTGAATTGACTGTTGCAATACTTTTTATGTGGGTATCCAACAACGTCGGTTGATGAAACTCCAGACTCTCCAGAATGCCGCAGCTCGTCTGCTCATGAAAATTCCACAATTCAGCTTGGTATCTCAAGCCATCATTAATCTTCATTGGCTTCCAATTCGCAAGTGGGTCAATTTTAAAACTCTTTGCATAGCACACAAAGCCCTTCACAATTCAGGCCCTTAATTCTTCTGAAAAACTTCCCAATGGTACACTCCCAAGCGCATGCTAAAATGTTCTGCAGCCAAATTGGTGGTCATCCCCAGATTTAACAAGGTCCGTTGAGGTGGCAGAAGTTTCTTTGCCCTTTAAACTCGGAGCTCATTCAGATCTACTACAATTTAGGACACAGATAAAAATGCAGCTCTTCAAGCACTTTCTCTCACATTAGGTTTACCTTCTGGGGTTGTCTGGTGCTTGCGCCAAGAAGCCAACAGACATTTGCACGCTTTATTAGCCTTTCACTTACTTACCTACAATCTGAGGGTTATCATGACTGTGCATATTTGTATCCTGACAGTGTCGCCCAGTCCATGTCTTTCACTCCCTGGTCGAATGGCACTGACTATATGCCAGAATGCATGATCTCCATGCCCAGGTGTGAATATCTTCCAATCATAACATCTATTTCTCCCCTTCACAATGTTCATGTTTCCTTGTCCTGTAGTCCATGTCTTCCTATCACAGTCTATGTTTCAACCAGATTCAATATTCAAATGTACCTGCCTCTGCATCTTGGTCTCTATGCTGAGAACCTGTGTTTTCCTTGGCTAGTCTTTGTGTTTTCCTTCCAGAGTGTACACTTCCCACTGTACAAGTGTCCATGCTGAGCTACCGCATGTCTGCTTCACCTGGTTCACCTGGTCCCAATGTCCATGCCTTTTTGTGGTCAAGTGCTGTGATTTTCATGTGCAGGATTTAAGTCTCACTGCTCAGGTATTTCTATCTTCATGCCCCAGTGACTGGGTTATCCTGCTCCTGTGTCAGTACCTTTTTGTCCCAATCTTAGTGTATCCTTAATGATTAGCATTTGCCTCTCCACAACAGTTTCATTGTCTCTGATTGTAACTGCCACAACATCAACGTCTTCGAAATCAAGAGTACATTCGAGACTTCTTTAGTGTCTGTATCTCCATGGCATACTGCTCCAGTGTCTGTGACTCTATGTCATACTGCTCCAGTGTCTGTTTCTCCATTTCATACTGCTCCAGGGTCTGAGACTCTGTGTTATACTGCTCCAGTGTCTGTATCTCCATGTCATACTGTTCCAGGGTCTGTGACTCAATGTATCGGAAGGGCAGGGGCAAGATGGCAGCCGTGATGACGGCCGAGTGAGCTGCTCTCCTCCTTCTCTCTGCAGCTGACTTACCGGCTTGGCTATGAAGGACTTTCTTCTTGCGCGCTTTACACTGAATTGGATTGTTTGAAACTAAGCCCTTATTGAATGTGGCCTGACGGACCTAGTCACTAACATGGATGATCTGGCGCTGTTGTCCTAGGCTGTGGGGCACTCCGCTCCCCTGTTTTCTGGTATACCGACGTAGAGCAGGCTGTGCATCTGCTTCGACTGCTGCTTCGCCGGCTGTTGAGACGCGGCCCTTTCTACCTGTGATTATGCCGCCAAAGGTCTTCAGCAAAGGAAACAGGGGCCGCGGTTCAGCCGTGATCATGGCCGGAACCGCAGCAATGACTCCTGTTACTGATTCTGCCACTGAGGGTCGGGCTGTCAATACCTCGCTAGCAGCCTCAGGTGCAACGGCAGACCCTGGGAAAAATCTTATCACTGGCCGTGTCAAGCAGACAGTTCCCGGGTTGTTCAAAGCACAGTCATTGAAAACTAAGGCTGTATCTGGTGCTTCTGCTGGGGTCAGAGGCTCCGGTTAATCGAAATCCCCTGTCTCCATCTTGAGTAGCAACGCTGAGGGGCCGCTTGCTCGTGGTAATACTGTTGTTTCTCCTGTGCCCACGCTAAAACCGTTCAGGAAATGCTCCCAAGGGTTGGAGTCTGTGATGCTTGCATTGCCTGCCAGTGAGGTAGTAGGTGAGGTAGTGTAAGATTTTGCTTTGACCACTGCCCAGGCAAAAACTGGTACGGATACAGACATAGCTGTTGCTCAGCAGAAGAGATGCATGCTGGTAAATAAGGTCCCCCTCTTAGAAAAACAGGTTGTGGAGACCCCGGTCACTTTTAAAACGGGTGTCCCAAAGGAAGATCTAAATTTAAACAGAGATGATGACACAACAGATAAGTTTTTCTCCCTGTCAGACGTGTCAAACTCATCAGGAGAAGACGACATTCAAGATAAAGACATGCCTGGGGAAGGTATTGACTCGAGTAGCCTTCACAGGGAGGGGGGTGCCGATCATTCTCTGCTGAGCCCAGAGACCGTCAAACAAATGAAAACAATATCGGTTTGTCCCATTCTGATGGAGGAGGCCACTCTCGGGATGTCTTGGGACTACTCTTACTCACCAGGTATGCGGGGTCAAAGCATTACAACGAATGGAGCAGTGCCTAGCAGTACAGGCTTAACTACTGCTTGCCCTAAAGAAATTACGCTATCAACCATCTATCAAGTGATGATGGCTCACAGGGAGGAGTCAAGGGCGGAAAGCTCTCGCACACAAGGGGACTGCAGGAAACTTCAAAACTCCATCCGCAGGATCGCTAAAACCTGTACGGATTTTTCTTCAAGAATAACAGAAGCCGAAACCAGGATCTCTCAACTCAAAGACTACTTGACCTCGCAGAAATTCAAGGTGGAGAACATACAGTTGGTAAAAGATGATACCTTGCTTAAACTGACTGACCTAGAAAACCAGGCTAGGTGAAATAATCTAAGAATTTTGGGGATACCGGAGGGTCAAGAAAGCACCAATATCCACCAATTTGTGGTTGAACTCTTCGAGGAAGCCTTCCCGGATCTCCCCAATGGGATTGGAAGACACAAATTCAAAGGGCACATCGCTTTCCTTTCAATCGACGCAATACAGGTGGTCAGTCTGACAATCGCCCTCGAGCAATCTTGATCTCCCTGAACAACGTTTTGGCCCGTGAATCCTTGTATGACCTGGCTAGGCCTGATCGTAAAAGAGTTGGGAAAGGATGTAGCTTCTTTGTGCGCCCTGACTTCTGTCAGAGGACAGTCGAACTACGTTGGCACCTAAGACAACTGATCCCAGAATTTCAGTCAAAGGGTGCTCAGGTTTTCCTTTTGAACTCCTCTAAACTAACAGTGATTTACAAAGGACAGACAATTTATTTCAATCTGAGATTCAGGCTAAAGAGCATCTACTCTCCATGATGGCAGGAGGAAATCATTGATCTTACTCTTAGGACTACCAATGGATTGTGTAGCACTTTTGCTATTTTTTGCTATTTTTGGAAAGATTTGACAGACTATGGTTCAGTTCATTGTCTGGGTAACGAACCCTCGGGTTAAGTGATGAGGGTATCTGGTTTCTTCCCCTTGTTTTCCTTTCCTTTTTAGTTTTTTTTTTGCAAATCTCTTGTCTTTCCATTCTTATGCTTAAATAATTGTGGTCCTTCATTGCCTCTATTTGCTAACTTTTGAGTTTTTTTTAGTTCAGCGGTGAGAATGCAGGGTTTATCAGCTCTACATCACCAGGGACCGTTGTTCCCCATGCCCTTAATGTGGTGGGGGGGTGTAAGGGTAGGGAGAGGGGTAGGGGAGGGTGGGCAAGGATGTGTTTGGGGGGGAGGGTTTGGGGCACAAACAGCTCTTTCACTAAATTGTTATGGCAAACAGTATACATTTTCTAAAGTGGTATGTGTTTAATTTTTACTTCATTTTTGGCATTACACTGATCATAGACATGGGTTTGATGCACGCGAGTCTGGGCCTCATTGGGCTGGTTTGGGCTGCTTTTAAGGATGATGGGTAGACCTGAATTGATTCGGCTGTGTTCTTTAAATTGCTGCTGGTTAAATGATAGGAAAAAAGGGGGATCCTGGCCAAACTTATTAGACATTTAGATATTGATGTATTATATCTACAGGAGACTCTCGTTTCCTGGAGCAATCGAGCCTGGCTCTCGGAAGTGGGTCTCGACCTCATCGCTTGTTCGCGGCAAACTACAACTGTCAGGGGTGTCGCTATAATGGCCAGGCGAGGTACCTATGTTTCTATGCAAGTGAAGGTCGATAATTTTGGGTGGTGGGCACATGCTGAAATAGTAATCAGGGGATCACCTTTTACTATCTGCTCTTTGTACAGCTCCAATCTTGACGACCCTGCCATGTTCAATTTTTTGAGCATTGAACTTGCTTTGTGGACCTCTCCTAAAATTTTGTGTGGAGATTTTATTCTCCATTTGAGTTCAAATATAGATTTGTACAGTGATACTCCTTATTTGGTGAGAAAGAGTGAGACGTTCAAAGCAGTCTGTGGACTTAGCCGCGAGCATGCTTTGGTTAATGTCTGGCAGAGATTATGTTCGACAGAACCCAGCTATACGTTTGCTTCAGCTCCCCACCGAAAATTTGTATGGCTAGACTACTTTTTCATTGCAGATTCAATCCTTGGCGGGGGTTTTTGTGTGAGTTACATCCCAGAGTAATTTCAGGCCACAATCCAATAATATTGCAACTTCCCTCTAGTGGCTCAAGACCTATCGGGTCAAGTTGGACATTTGAGCATAGATTATTGCTTGACGATGGGTTTCGTAGTAACATGAATACTTGGATAACTGGCTTTTTTGAGATTAACAAGGGTACATCCCCTGAGCTAATTGTTTGGGACACATTCAAGGCAGCAGTGAGGGGGGAGACTCTAAGTTTTTCTCTTCACCGTCAGAAGGTAATCAAAGAGAGGGTTAATGGCTGGATTAACCATCTTCGAGCAGTTGAAGAAGAATTCATTCAAGTTATCGATGATCAGGTAAAAAGGGAGGAGTTTCAACAACAAATAGCAATCTGTAAAAACAGAATACAGCAAAACTTTGGGGAAGAGCTTACTGTAAAGTTCATCCAACATAGAACTGACATATACGAGTATGGTGAAAACACTGGTAGGCTGCTGGCCAAAATATTACAACACAAGGGGATGTTAAACAGGATCAGTTGTATTAATGATAAAAATTGCCTTACTCAGGATCAACCAGATAAAGTGCTTGGGGTGTTTAAAGATTTGTATGAGACATTATATTCTTCAGACAAGGATGCTGAAGCTGATTTAGGGGAGGGATACCTAGATGATATATAACAGCAAAGGTTCCATTGGAGCAGCTGGATGTGCTTTCCTCTCTGATATCAAGGGAAGAGATAGAATTAGCGATAACTTCACTGGCAGCAGGGAAGGCCGCTGGGCCGGAATCACTAACCCTGGAATTCTACCAAACATTAAGCAATATTCTCTACGGGGAGCTCGAATCCCTGTTTTTATTGGCTCAGGGAGGTCGAACACCAGACTCTTGGCATAAGACTACTATTGTAGTCTTTAAGAAGAAGAACAAACCAGAGCTTACTCTTTCGTCCTATCGGATGATTTCCCTAATTTGTGCTGACAGTAAAATTTACGCCAAAATGATTGCATCCAGGCTGGGAAGGGTTATTATCCCCCTAGTTTCTGCTGGACAGCACGGTTTAACCCCTTTGCCATGACTGCGATTTCAGGGCAGTGCGGCACTTCCGCAAAGCACGCGGGTCCGCGTCGGCCGTTAGACGTTCGAAGCACCAGCGAGGTAGTGCTCACGACGGCCAACGGCTGACGGCAGCAGGGAAGGGGTTAATACCTACCCGGGAAACCTCCGATTATATTAGGCGGGCGATCTCTTTATTTGACTGGGCTCTTGCCTGTAAACAACCTTTGGCAATGATCCTGTTGGACGCCGAAAAGGCGTTCAACAGGGTTTCTTGGGACTTTCTTTTGCAACTGTTGAGATTTAAGGCATTTCCACAAGAATTTATCACAGCCATACAAGCCTTGTATATCTCTCCTAAGGCTTCAGTTCACATTTCGGGATAAGAATTGCGTCCCTTTCCCATTAGCAGTGGAACTCGCCAAGGTTGCCCCTGCTCCCCGCTTTTATTCTCAATATACATCGACCCAGTTTTTAACAAATTAGATAGCAATCCGATCATACCGGCGGTTATGGTTAAAGATGTGGCTTATAAAACATTTGACAATGCCGACGACGTTGCCATTTTCAAGAAGGATGCTCTCTCCACTCTCCCGGCTGTCTTTGACTCTGCCAAGCTTTTTGGTTCAGCTTCCGGGTATCGCCTTAATGCTGACAAAACCCAAATCATACATTCTGATTTCTTAAAACCAGTAGAGCCTCCAATAATTCCAGTTGCCACTTATTTGGGTGTTAAGATAACTGCGGCAGTAGAGAAGATACCAGAAATTACCATCTTGCCAATTATTAAAAAGGTAAACCAAACATTGGAGAGACTGGATCATTTACATCTTTCACTTCATGGCCGCTCTAACGTTATGAAAATGTCAATATTCCCTAAATTTCGATACCTATTCAGGACCATCCCTACTGAATTCCCAAAGAAGTACATCTCTAATGCAGAAAGGGCCTGCTTGAGGTTTCTTTGGGGGTATCATAAAGCCAGAAGAGCATCTAAGTGGTTGATACTTCCTAGATTAAGGGATGGTTTGGGTTTACCGTCTTTAATGTTCTATCACTGGGCTGCTCTGTTACAACACATGAGAGTATTAATATCAGGGGGTAGTTTTATAGTGCCGGAAATTGCTAGGCCTACAATTTATGAGACATTACTTAGTGAAGATGCTTGTAAATGCTTAGTAAGCATTTTTGAACCAAGTTACTATAAGAAAGTCAAATTCAACATTTTTCAACAGCTTATTCCAGTTGGAGGAAAATTCGGCGATGGTTTGGTATTCCAGCTATCAATGCACAATCCCCCTTGTTGGCCCATGGTCTTTTGCCCTTAATATGCCTGGATACTAATATTTTCAGTTGGGTTAGTTCAGGAATTAGAGTACTGGGTGACTTCTTTCATGAAGGCCAAATTATCTCTTTCTCCGATCTCCATGGAAAATATGGGCTCTCCACTAGACACTTAAGTATCTACAAATTAGGAGCTACTTATTGAAATTTACGACAGAAGGATTCGATATGTTTCGGAAAATCCCTTTAGTGGGAATTATAGAGAAAAGGTCAAGGATTGAGTTAATCTACCAAATGCTAATATCTAACTTGCCTGATGACCTGATTACTCAAGTGAAAAATGGGACATGAAGTTTGGGCAAGAAGGTACTGATTTGTCTGCCTCGCTTGAATTGGTTAATCAGATATTGATAACTGGTAGTCCGAGGGCCCAACATTACATGGCAGTCTATGACTTATACTACACCCCTGCCAAAATCTCTAAATGGTCTAATCTTTGTGGGAATTTGTGTAGTAGATGTGGAATCCTTGCTGCTGACACTTTACACATGTTTTTTTCCTGTCCCATGCTTGCTAAATACATACAAGATATTGAAACTTTTCTCACTCCGGTTAGCGGGAAAGCTCTGAGGCTAACACCTAGTCTAGTGATTTTGGGGCTAGAATGATCGCCAAATTTGCCAGGGCTTAGTAAACCTGATAAATACTTCTTACTTATAGCCATGTCTATTTTTAGATCAGGGCTTACCTCTCAATGGATCAGCCCTGATTTCCCTACTTTTATAAAATGGAGATCCCGGCTGTTGGCAATATTTAATATGGAAACAGCAGTTTATAGATTAAAAGGGCGAAAGAGGCAAGAAATGGGCCGATAAATCTTGACTCCTATTATGGACTGGATAGGTTAGACTGAATTGCCGCTCTGCTTACTTCTGTGTTCTTCTTTTGACCTGTTTTCCTGTTTTTTACCCATGTGATCTTGTTTAAATATGCCCTGCAGACTCCATATTTAGCTGAGTTCTTCTCATCATGTGATATGTTTTGGGTAATATATTGCTCTTGGTAATGTTTTGTTTTGCCATAACTTAAGTTTGTAAAAAAAAGAAAGAAGAAAAAAAAAGAAAGAAATATATATATTTCTCCCCTTCACAATGTTCATGTTTCCTATCAAAGTCTATGTTTTGAGAACCTGTGTTTCCCTTGGCTAGTCTTTGTGTTTTCATTCTGGAGTGTACACGTCTCAATGTACAAGTGTCCATGCTGAGCTACCACATGTCTGCCTCACCTGGTCCCAATGTCCATGCCCTTTTGTGGTCAAGTGCTGTGATTTTCATGTGCAGGATTTAAGTCTCACTGCTCAGGTATTTGTATCTTCCTGCCCCAGTGACTGGGTTATCCTGCTCCTGTGTCTGTACCTTTTTGTCTTAATCTTAGTGTATCCTTTATGAGTAGCATATGCCTCTCCACAACAGTTTCATTGTCTCTGATTGTAACTGCCACAACATCAATGTCTTTGACATAAAGAGTCCATTTGATACTTCTCCAGTGTCTGTATCTCCACGCCATACTGCTCCAGTGTCTGTTTCTCTATGTCATACTGCTCAAGAGTATGTGACTCCGTCACATACTGCTCCAGTGTCTGTATCTCTGTGCCATACTGCTCCAGGGTCTGTGACTCTGTGTCAGACTACTCCAGTGTCTGCATCTCTGATTTATAATGCTCCCGTGTCTCTTTCTCCAGGTCATACTGCTCCAGGGTCTGTGATTCTATGTCATTCTGCTCCAGGGGCTGTACCTTTCTGTCCTAATCTCAGTGTATCCTTTATGAATAGCATATGCCTCTCTACAATAGTTTCATTGTCTCTCATTGTAACTGCCAGAACATCAACGACTTCTACATCAAGAGTCCATATCATACTGCTCCAGTGTCTGTATCTCCATGTCATATGGCTCCCGGGTCTATAACTCCATGTCATACTGCTCCAGTTTCTGTATCTCTAGGTGATCCTGCTCAAGGGTCAGTGACTCCATGTCATACCGTTCCACTGTCTGTTTCTCTTTATGTCATACTTCTCCAGGGTCTGTGACTCTGTGTCATACTACTCCAGTGTCTGTGTCTTTATGTTATACTGCTCCAGTATCTGTTTCTCCAGGTCATACTGCTCCAGGGTCTGTGATTCGATGTCATACTGCACCAGTGTCTGTACCTGTCTGTTCCAATCTCAGTGAATCCTTTATGAATAGCATGTACCTCTCTACAACAGTTTCATTGTCACTGATTGTAATTGCCACAACATCAACATCTACTACATCAAGAGTCCATTCCATACTTCTCCAGTGTCTGTTTCTCCATATCATACTGCTCCAGTGTCTGTATCTCCATGTTATGCCGCTCAAGGGTCTGTGACTCCATGGCATACTGATCCAGGGTCTGTAACTCTCTTTAATATTGCTCCTGTGTTTGTTTCTCCATGTCATACTGCTCCAAGGTCTGTGACTCTGTGTCATACTGCTCCAGTATCTGTTTCTCCATGTCATACTACTCCAGTGTCTGTTTCTCCAGGTCATACTTCTCCTGGGTCTATGATTCAATGTCAAACTGCTCAAATGTTGTGTCTCCATTTCATACTTGTAGGAAGCCAGCTCTGTATATACTATATAAAAAGTGTTATAGTGTGTACAGAGTCCAGTGAGTTCCCAAAGGTATGGTAGAGGTTAAAGTAGATCATATCTTACTCTCAATTTAGTGGTAGCTGTGCTGAACTGTTAGGCTTATCAGAGGGTAGTGTGAATGCATTTGTCATACCCACTCATACAAGACAGGAACACACATTCAATGACTAACTCCAGACCAAAGGAATGCAAAAATATCACTTTAGTTACTTTATTTTAAGAACCGAGTTGAACTCAGTTACAGTTGTATGCAGTAGATAAAATGCAATGCAATCATAAGGAAGTAAAACAGGTCTATGCATCAGCAGGTAAGTACACAACTTACTTTTCCAGTCTTTGGGGCTTTTGGGCCAGCCAAGGTCAAGGGTCTGTTTAAGACAGGCACTGCACCGCCGGTGGCACTTGGGCAGCCAGGTGCAGAGTTTGCCGAGCCCAAGGCTAGTCTATGGAGACTGGGGCACCCGAAAAGGTCCTGAGTTCAGTATCTATGCGGGGGCGGTCGATTCTGGAAATTATGTTTGCTTTTGCGGTCAGTGTAGACCAATGGGGATTAATGGGAGTCAGTAGGACCCCAACACCGGTAATATTGTGGTCAACTTCAGCGAGTCGCTGTCGGTTGAAGAGAGGCACCAGCAGCCCAGAGGTCACTGTCACCGTTGTGGGGATGGAGATGTGCAGGGGATGGAGGAGTGCCACCGATGTTGCGCCTTCTTGGAGAGGCTGCCGTTCCAACTGCAGTGCTTTCTTCTGGCAAGTCAAAGTTGCGTCAACACGAGTGTCGGTCCTCTACCGCTGAGGTCTTGGGGTTCTGTTTGTAGTGGTGAGTCATGTCAATACAACTGTTGGTCCTCAACCACTGCGGTTCTTGTACCAGGGGACACTGAAGATGAGAGCCTCCAGCCAAAAGGGAGGTTCTTGGAGATTGGGTGAAGGCTGGAAGGTCTCTGGGGTTTCTTGGAGGCCTTGTGGGGTTTCTGGAAGGACAGCAGGTCCAGTTGTTGATCCAGCTACAGGTGGCGGGGTTCTTTCTTGGTTATGTCTGCACTGTTTAGTTCCTGGTCCAACAGCAGTCTTCTTCTGTCTTCTTCTTTGATCCGTCGAATCTGAGGAACAAGGTTCAGGAGGGCCCTTAAATACTACATTTAAGGGTGTTACTGAGGGCGGGTATGGCTGCTGTCCACTAGGGTGACTACATCCTTTGGGTGCCTCCTCCCCCTGAGGAGAGGGGCACATCCCTCATCCTATTGAGCCTAATTTTCCAATTCAATTGGGAGAATTTCTAAAAGAGGGGTTCACCTCAGCTCCTGGCTACCTTAGGGGTGTGTCACGTTAAGGTGAACACACCTACTCTGCTTGATAATTTTCCCGCCTGTCCTGCCACTAAATGTGGGACATGGGCAGAGGAGTGGGCATCCACACTAGATGCAGCTGCCCAAATCAGAACATCACAAGGTGAGAACCACGGGTTCCTGTTACTGCCAGGAGGAGGTGTGAAGCACCTCCACCAAAAGAAGGCTTTGTTCTTGAACTCCAAGAACACAAAGGCTTTCATCCCATGAAGTCAGAAAACTGTTTGGTGGTGGCTGGTGGGGGCCAGTCAGCCAATACACTAGAAGTTGGTTGTTTTTCAGGGGGCATCTCTAAGATGCCCTCTAAGTGCATTTTATAATAAATCCAACACTGCCATCAGTGAGGTTTTATTATGCTGAGTAGTGTGGTACCAAACTTATCAGTTTTTTAGTAAACCCCTCACGGAGCTGTTGCATTCGTAATGACAACCTCCCAGCCCATGTACTCAAAATGGCTTCACAGCTCTTACAATGTCTGTGAACGGCACATACACTGCAGGGGCATATTGCTCATGCAGCTATGCCCTCACCTGTGGTATGGTGCACCCTCCCTTAGGGCTGTAAGGCCTGCTATATGGGTTACTTACCCATGCTACAGGCAGTGTTGGTGGGCATGGCACACAGGAATGTTCATTTAAGAAAATTGAATACAGTTGTGAACTCCTGGTTTAACATTGATCAATCTTGCCCAAAAAGCTCTTTTGTGTCAATATGCTGCACAGATCCGGGGTGCTGCCTATTGCCCATGTAAAATCTATATATGCACTTCAGAAAAATGTATGCCTGAATTCCTGTGCTCACTGTTAATGGTTTAAGACCTATCAAGTTTACCAATGTGCAGAAAAAACACTTCAAATAGATTGTCAAAACAACATTTTCATTTATTTTATAGTTTTCAAATATTCAATATATTTGTTTACAGAATCTTCCAATTCAAAACAGTATTACATTATTACCTCAGACTACCAGAACACAAGTTTGCTTTTTGTATTGAAGATTAGACAGAGAACAAACAGATTAAACAAATGGTTCATGGGAATCACGTTGGAATTTAAGGTATGGCTTTCAGAAGAGTCGGATGTAAGGTACATAATTATGGCAAACTCTTTTTGCTAAGGACTGTGTTATTCTACAGGAGGATTTGGGTGATGTCAGGGTATTATAGAAGCTACTGAAGATCCCACTTAGATTGTGAGTAACCTGTTGCTATACATAAGATCATTTAATTAGGGTGATATGCGGTGACACAGGTTGAATGACATACAGAACATGGGATCACATGAATGTACATTTAAATTGTGAACTGGTCGTCTGAGGTAATGTTGGCATGCTGTTGATCATAACCGATGGGATTCACATGTTGTTGGTGAATTTCTATAGATCACCATACAAGCAAATTAGATAAGGAATCACTTTACCAGAAGTAATGGCTCCTTGGTTGAGATGTTAGTTTTGGTTAACAAAATTATGGGGCATATTACCAACAACTAGCGATAATTATCACTATGTTGGTTTAGCGGCGATATCTTTATCGCCTAGCTGCGGAGATTTTTATCGCTTAGGAACCTTGCTATTATCAAGGTTTATCTCTAAGCGATAAAAATTGGCCGAAATACTTGAATATCGCTGAAAAGTCAGCGATTTTCATGCATTACTGAGGTAATGCTCTTAGCCATGTTATCCACCTACCATTGGATAACATGGCTAAGAACTGCTCAGGGGCAGGTGTTAGCTTTTGGAGATATTCACGCTTAGCGCGAATATCTCCAAAAGTTGGTAATAGGAGATAGTGATGTTAGCAACTGTTTCCAGTCGCTAACATCTTGGCACGCCCACTTTGCATGTCATTAGTGATAAATATCACTGACATGCAAAGCGGGACCCAAGATGGTCGCTATCTCCTACTAGCTGTCGCTAACTGGTGTTAGCGACAGCTAGGTAAAAAGGGAGATAGTTTTATCTCCGCTTTCTTGGCTTTTAAAAACCAAAAAAGCGGAGATAAACCCCCTTGATAATATTGTTGTTGAATATAGAGGCCCCTGAGTATGGGACCTAAGTCCCAAAATGCAAAGGGTGATATCAGAATCAAATGGACTCCATAAGAATCGTTGAGCTTTGTATTTTTGAATTCATGATGTAATACTATTTCAAATTGTTTGATACTGTAAAATAAATATATGGAATATCTGAAAACTATAAAACAAATTAAAATGTTGTGTATACTGGTAAACTTGATAGGTTTTAAGCCACTAACAGTGCGCATAGGGATTCAGGCATACAGCTACCTGAAACACACTCACAGGGATGTGTGCCATGTCGACTCTCCACTTTGGTCTGCACCAAAACATGCAGCCTGCAATGGCAGTAGGTGGGGGTTAAGGCAAGGGGTCTCTGAGGGTGGCCAAATACATGCTGCATCCCTCAGAGGCCCTCTCTGGTTACAAGGTCGTTGGTACCAGGAGTACCTTTTTGGTAAAGAACACTGGTGCTGGGTCCTGGTTAGCAGGGTCCCAGCACACACTCAGTCAAGTGGGCATCTATTATCTGGCAAAAAGTTAGGGGTAACCATGCAAAAAGGGGCACATTTCTATAATACTGCTCCAGTGTCGGTTTCTCCTTGGCCCAATGTTGCTATGTCCTTGCCCCAGAGTTAATTTCTGCCTGCTAATGTGCTCATGGTATGCTGTCTCTGGGTCAGGAGCATAATGTAGGCCCCTTCAGCCTCTGTGGTACACGGGGGGGGGCCTCCAACTCTTTGGGGACCCCAATACTTCAGGAGCTTCTATTCTGCCCAAAGTCAATAAATATCTGAGACATAGGAGACTCGGTGGCCCCTTATTATATTTTGGAGAGGGGCCCCATCATGTTCCGTTGTACCCCTGCTCTTTGCCTATGTCTGACTGCCACAGTGTGATTGTGTCCCAGCTCCAGTGTCAGTGTCACGCTGCTACCGTGCCTGTGTGTCCTTGCAGCTGTTTTTGACTGCCCCAGTGTCTTTGTCTTTTTGTCACAGAGTCGGTACCCCCGGTTCCAGTGCCTATGGCTCCCTTCCACTGTCTGCGCCTCCCTCTCCTGGTGTATACATCTCTCCCACCTGTGCATCTCTCTAGAGACCTTTCTAAATCGTATGTTCTTTTTTGGGTCCAATATTAGTTTGTTACTTTTCGGATAATAAGTCCCAAGTATTGAAAGCCAAATTTTCAAAACAATTTTCTGCAGCTCATTAAAAAGTTTTAAATAAATAAAAGAGCTTCGAAATGTTAGCTTTGTGCTAGGCAGAGATTGCTTCGTGTCCGAGCAGCATGCATCCTACAGGTTGCCCCATAGTGCCAGCCCAGCAATGCCTACGCTTTTCTGTCAGGCACTGATAAAGATGTCAGCGTGAACTTTCCTTGTTTGATGTTGGTCAAATGTGTTTATCTGTGCTCCGGTAAACACCATTGATAGCTCTGTTTGCTCAATGTGTTCATGTTCCGTGCCCTTACGTAGCGGTTTGCCAAATGCTGGGCTAAATTTAGCTGTGATTGTTAAAGGTAACTATCATAATTTGTGGAAAATTCCCTACTGCAGGACTCTTTGTCGATGGTGTGAACAGTCAGTCAGCCAAAATTACATATGTGAAAAGGTTTGCATGGAAAAGGAAATTCCTCCAGATGTTTCTCCATCAGTGGAGGATTTTGTCCTTCACAACTGTTACCCAATCATGTTTTAACATTTTCTAGAAATGTGAGATTTCCCGGAAGAAAACAAATACAATTCCGTAGCTAAAGGACATAATATGTACTATGATTGAGTTATTTACCTCCCACGACAAGTTAACTGCCAAATTGCTGTTTTTTAAACACAGTCCCCAATATTGCAAAATGTGCTTTCCTCATATAGTGACTTCTCAAAATACAGCCAATTACTAAAAGAAAATTCAGCTTTTCGAAGCGTCCCTCCTTGCAGCATTAAGGTATGATGCACAGTACTGAACAAACAAATACCCTGAAGGTGGATTTAAAATGCACTAGTAACCACACCGAGATACTAAGTATGTTTGTTACTTTGATTTCAACTGACATTGCAATAAAATTGTCGAGAGGACAGCCGGCTGTATACAAGTTAATGATCAACGGATGTTGAGGGTTGGACAGAAGAAGTGAGTGATAAGAGAAGCTAAATAAAGATAAGATTGTGTCAAAATTGCTTTTGATCTTAGGTACACTAACATTCCAGTTCCTTTGCAACTGTGCAAAGGAGTTAATGCTTAAATGATGTATGTAGGATCGGAAGCGGGGCCTGTGTTTATGCACTTCTCATTGAAGAGTTTGTAACCCAATTATATCATCCAAAATAATTTATGATTTCCATGCCTAGCAGTTACTTTCATGGAGTGCACACGCATACTTGATAATTACCTTTGTTGCTAAGCACTTGATCAATCGTAATCAAGTAAATGTATTAATGAGGTTAGGTTGCCATGTGTCAGATCTGGAATGTATTGATTGGTGAAAGGCAAAAAGGACCAAGGCATTATTTACAGTTTTTTTCAAGGATACAAATAAGCAATTATCTAAAACGACAGGCACTGTCATAATGGATTCTCTTATTACAGGGGTTGCATCCAGAGTGAATATTGATGTTAGCTTATTGCTCACATTACATACGGCATAAAAGCTTCCTCTAGTAATGTACACTAATAATTGAGTAAACACGAACACATTGAATATTTACTTGGAAAGCAATGGATAGTTTTAACAGCATACATTTTTTTCTCATGCCCTCAGTAATGAATGGCAACATTTCTATTAGCTATTAGTGGCTATTTATTTGCAAAAAGGTGTGCTAAATGCATTTATGGATATATAACATTTATATTGGCCGCTATGAAGTGAGTCCACTCATGGGGCAGCTTTAACAAAGACAAGGATCAAAAAGTTTTTGCTTGTGCTTACTGGAGTAGAGGAGTGGCTGAGCTTCCAGACTGGAGTGTGTTGAGGTTCCAGTATCACACAAGGACACTATCGGCCAGATTCATGAAAGACCCGTTTTGCGAGTCTGAAATAGCGATTCATAAGGAATCGCTATTCCAGACTCGCAAAACGGGATTCATGTAGGAATAGCAAATTTTTTTGCGATTCCTACTGATTCCTTATTTGCGATTAGCAACTTGCTAATCGCAAATAAGGAATAACTCCCCATTCATTACTATGGGCCAAAAGGCCGATAGGAATGAATGGCGAGTATTCCTTATTTGCGATTAGCAATTAGCTAATCGCAAATAAGATAGCGATTTAAAGGGTGCCAGGGGTGTCCAGAGGACACCCTGTAGCACCCCTTAAATGCTAATTTAAACAGGTGTTGCGCACACACATGTCCAAAGGACATGTATGTGTGCAACATGCAACTCAGAAAAATGCTTTTAAAAGCATTTTTCTGAGTTTTCGCTATATCCTATAGCCGGCCGAAATTGCGAATTCGCAAATTTTAAGTGGATGATGAATTGCATTTAAGGATTCTCAAATAGAGATTCCTTAAATGTAATTCATCGCAAAATAGCGAAATCGCTATTACCGATTTTTGCATTTGGGATGATGAATCCCAAATGCAAAAATAGCGCTCGCAAAGGGCCAGATTCTCAGAAACTGGCCCTTTGCGAGCCAATTTCGGCTTGATGAATCAGGCTGATAGTTTGCTCTGAAGCTTGCTTGGGGATTTTATTTCGGTAGTGGAGGGGTAGTAATCCAGATAAGAGTGATCTCGACCCCCTTGTGCAACTTGAGGCTCTTAGGTCATGCACTAATATCAATTTGAGGGTGTTCCGTTCCAGGTATTGGTCTGGGGAAATGTTTGTCGCTTCTGACGATAAACCTTGTTTTTGGAACATTTAGATCCTAATTGTGAGTTTTGGCGGTGTGGGTGTGGGTGGCACATCACCACCCAGCTCCAGCATCACCAAAACCTAGCGCTGCCCATCAGATTAAGAGTCAAATTGTGACCTGACTGGCGGGTGGTGTCGCAGTCCTGTGGAGGTACAGTTATAAGGCTTATATGTGCGCCTTAAACTGCACTGCCGCGGGACCAACAGTCTACATTCCTGCATGGCATGGACTGTACAGTCCACAATGAGCAGAAATGGAGTTCAGGCACCCTGGCTGTGAGGAAAGTTGTAATACGAATGACGATGGCGCAGGGCACCACCAAGCATATTGCAGCTCTAAGACGCCAATCCACTCCCAGAGGTCTCTGATCCCTCGTGGCTGTGGTGATGCCATGGCAGTCCAGTTGTAATCCAGGGTCAGACTGCCAGTACAGTGGGGCTGGACCGCCACAGCTGCGCCATCGTGAGTTTGGTGGTCCTCCGACCTCATAATTAGACCCTTAGGGCCTGATTACGAGTTCCTCGCAATATTCGCCCCATGCGCTAACCCGTTTATGTATCGTTTGGAATTACAAGTTTAAAGGTATGTAACGTATATGGTAATTATCAGAAGCGTTAAATAACTCATCCTTCTTTAAATTTAGGCAGGTCAAACCTGCTGAAATTTAACGTAGACAAACATAAGGCATTTACCGTTTCAGGAGGATTTTGATGTGTTAAACACCAACATCCACATGTTGTTCTCCACATACTCATAATTTGTTTTTCTAATCACACCTCATAATACCATACCCCGTGGTATCGTACTTTGTCAGCGATGATAAATAATGCCTCTGCTCTTAATACGGCCCTATACAGTGTATATTTTCATTTTGCTTCAAAAGAACAATCTTTTATAAATGGTGCTTTTCTGATTACTTTAATTGCCTCTCAGGTACTTAATGGATATACTTACTTGCTATTATTTATAGGAACAATTTGGTGCATATTGATGTAAAATATCATGACTTGAACTACAAGATGACCCAACAGCAGAAGGCATTGACAACTACAGAGCTGCTTGGTAAGTATGGCATATGTTGTAAGGCAAATGGTCATGCGAGGTGTTGCTGAACTATATTCATGCATGCTTCTTTGTCATTCAAATATCATGTCACATGTCACAACATATGCAGAGAAGGTGTTGGCGACAGACTTGGTTTTATCACATTACATATGCTTGCTGTCACTACCAGATCTTACTTAAACGTCTAATATTCATCTTCACACTAATTATGTGAACAGTAAGTATGGAAGTCACAACTCGTGACCACAACAAAATATTTATAGTTGGGGGTCCAAAGCATGCCACATGTTACAGAAACTGTAAGGTACAGAGATAGATCATAATTTTTCAGTTGAGTTATAAAAAACACAATTGTCCAATAGTTGACATTTGTGGTCCACTTGAATAATTACAATTCTTGATTCAATTTGCAGACAATAGCAAAACTATTTTCAGCTTGATGTATTTATAAGAATAGTTAACGAAATTACATTAGCATGGCTCCTAAAGGTGAGCATGTATGCATGAAAGACTTAAAAACGAACCAGAAAATTGATTAAAACACATAATCTAGAAAAAGAGAGCATCCGCTTTAAAAAAAAAAAACATGTAAACAGGCATGGCAGCCAAAAAAGCGATTTTACATCATCCATCAGACACAGTCTAGTAGGTCCACCTACCGTAATTTACTATGAAGTAACAATTATGAACATGACATAATAGCCATATGATCAAATCCATATCAAGACAGCAGAAAAGAACGGTACATGGTTTCTGCAATTTGTGCATGAAAACATAACTGAGAACGCTCTTATGCACATCAAAAGTAGAGGAAATTCTCTCTTGATGGGTAAACACATCGCATACACAATCGAACAATTATCACCTTAGAATAGAATGATTTTATCGACCAATCAAGACATGGTATCCACCAAAGAACTACTTTATGAAAGAGATAGAGAAAAAAAGCAAGTACGTGAGTGAATATGCCCCAGCCTAAAGGTGAAAAACTGGGCAAAGGTGGGAAATCAACAAAACTTGTAGAACATCAGCAATGAGCCAGGAGAAGAGTGTAAAATATACACATCGAAACATGCAAACATATTTTAAATTAGAATGAATGGGTGAAAAAAGGGGGTGATTCTGATGCATGTCTCCTATATTGCAGAATACACGTTTGTGGGTTTCATACAATACCAAGCAAAAATAAGGTCCACCATTCTGTGTTCATCGTTTTTCCTATTTTGCAAACGTCTTTGGAGTTTTCTAATGAGTATGGTGAAGCACACTATATTCTATTACTATAGAGGTCTATTTCCTACAGGGTGGAGTGGTTGGTAGTGGGACTAGAGAGCATGCTTAAGTTTATGTGCTTCAGAGAGACAGTTGCACTACAAATTACAGAAAATGCCCTCCTGACCACAGGTAAAGACAGCCTTTCACTTCTGATCATGCTGACCTGCTCAACTAGCATGGACACTGTAGATTATCCTGCCCTCATCTACTCCTTGAAGCCTCTAATTGGTACCACCAGCAATGTTTGTTGCTTCTCCTACCTTTCTAACCAACACAAGTTTATTCATATGGCACCAATAATTTCCTATCACCTGCATGTTTCCAAAGGGTTCCATATGTCCCCTATCATCTTCATGCTCTACATGAGCCCTTTGCCACTCTGCTTACTGATAAAAGCATCAACATTCACCAGTATGCTATTGACATACAACTATACCTAAAGGTTTTATGCGCTCTAGACATTCATTGCCTCAAACACTGCCTACATCTTATTCATACTTTGATGCCCAACACTTATCTGAAGCTCAAAGCTGGCAAGAGGAAATGCCTTCTGTTAAATAAGACTGACAAGTAGCAGCTCAACCAAAACGTGCTCAATGACATGCACTTGGATGGAATTAGACCCCAACTTACACCCAAGGTCAACTCACTTGTAATCACCCTGGACACCAATCTCATCATCAATGAACCATGCTGAGAAGACCAAGTTGGTGTGGTGACACCCTCCATTGAAATAAATGAAATCTTGCCATACAAGTTCTTGTACCCTTGCACCTGGATGGGGATAATAGATGGCTCCATGGCCTTGTAGACTCTATACTAGTTTCCTGTAAAGGCATCCCACATGATGCAGCATGTGTCATCAATGGCCAGAAATATTATGGGCACACCCCTTTCTCCTGGATGGAACTTCCCTCACTCCACTTGCCAGCTCCAGAAATTTTCAAGACCAGCCTAATCATCGCGGAAGTCATCACTACTGACATCCTCCCTTTTGTGGCAAACAGGCACACTGCTTCTGATAATATTCACCCATCTGCACCCAGGAGACCAACAACCTGGAATTAAAAAAGTGCAGAAAATGCACGTAGAAACGAAAAAATCCCTGTATGCATCAATTGAAGACCACAACGACCCTACTCCAATTAAGGAATGAGCAACCCACACACAGTACATTGCAACTTATTAAAAGTCCATCTTTTGTCTCAGAACCCAGATTCCCCTCCAATCACCTAAGGTGCAATTTGGCTATGTTTGCATTATTAAAAATAACACATGCATACAAACATAGATACGTACTGCTTGACACTTCAGTTTTTTTTTAATATAACAGAGGGCAGTCCTAGATTAAATCCTTCAATGCTGGCCCTTCTGCCTGTGTGGGTACTCTTTCTCAGAGAATTGACTGTTAATGCAGCTCTGCATGTTACCCAGGAAAACAGCAGGTGCCAAAGCGTACAGGTGCCAATTTGCCTCGTGGAAGGAAAAAGCAAACACAATGGTTTTGTGGGTCAAATTCTGCACAAAAATCTACCAACCAAATCCCAAACAACCCTCTGTGGGTATATCAAGATCCATTGTGTATGTGTATAGAATCAATGTTTCAAGACCCAACTTTGTAAATGCATTGTATTCCATCAACATGGAACAGCATATTTCAAAGTCTAGTGCATAATGCACAAGGTGCATAGAATCCGCAGTGGGTGAACTATATTTACAAAGCACTTTAGGCACCTTGCACTGTCTGCACTAGACTTTGATGTATGTTAATTGATGTTGGTGGAATAATGCACTGCTTTTACAGAATTTGATCAAGGTTTTAACTGGGTGTATGGGTCAGTCCTTCTTGTTTTACATATTCGAGGAATGAGAGGGCATGTTGTAAATAATGTAATGCCCAACAGCAAAGGAAGGGAGAGATGAGGTCTGAGTATGAAAAGACTGTGAAGCTAATTAATTTTTGATTCACTTTGCCAGCTATATCTACTTCTTGGGTGACATATTGCAACATCATTCTCACTGGACAGATCTGAATGTGGTAGTACATGGTAAAGCTGCATATATATATATATATATATATATATATATATATATATATATATATATATATATATATATATATATATATATATATATATATATATATATATATATATATATATATATATATGAACGCTCGCGTGTAAAAACACAGCCACACACGCGGGGAGAAACTTGAACTCGCCTTTCTTGCTACAGCATGCTTGAATAGCTGAGGAGCTCAAGAGAAAGTGATTCAGTCCCATTTCGCCGTGGAATTCCTGACGCGTTTCGAAGGCTCCCGCCTTCTCTTCAGAGGATTTGGCGAACTGATGTGGGTATACAGGTACCAGCCCTGTTAAGACTCATGGCACGCCCCTTGATGGGCAGTCCAAATGTCCCAGTGCCTGATGGGACTGGTAGTCCTGTTTCGTCTTGGCGCCCCATGTGTAGAACAAGGCGGACGAGTGGTCTCCCCTCGCCAGCCAGGCGACCTCACAATAGCGGAGTAGTAGGCGGAGTATATATATGTGTGTGTATATATATATATATATATATATATATATATATATATATATATATATATATATATATATATCAACAATTTTTCTCTCACAGTTTGAAGAGAAAAGGGGGACGCACACGGTATTCAGTTTGCTGACAGCATTTTAGTACAGCAGTGTTGAGGCACCTGACGCGTTTCGTTTTTTCCTAAAAACTTCTTCAGAGGTGTTGCCTCAGTCCTTGTGAGCTTGCGAGTGGGTCCAGGTGATATTGTTCACGTTTATGCCACGCCTCTGGTGGACGCCTATTGTGGCGGTGTGCTGGGCATTGTGGTACCTGGAGTCCCATTAGTTTTAACAGTCTCTTCACTCACTTTGATGCAAAAGGAGGATATTGTTCCTCAGTTCAGCAGATTGCCATTAACGAACTGCAGTGAAAGATTGTTGCAGCATTGTTAGTCCCCTCCATCCGAGGTTGACTCGGCATGCTGTTTCCTGCAGTGTTCAATAGTCAGCTCTCTGCGCAAGGGTCAGCTGGATCATCACTGGAATTCCTGGAACATGCAAGTGTTCCGTTTCCAGGCTGAATACCTCCCAGAATGCTTCCCAGTCTTTTATGGGACTGCGCGGGATCCTGACCTGACTCCGGTGTCAGGCAGCAGCCTGTTTTCCCTGGTTTTCGGTTTGTCCAAGACAGGCAAGTTGTGGTTCACGGGCGGGGAAACTTGACGGCGCTCTTTGTGGTGGTGCGTGTATCTCGGCGACAGAACCAGTCGCTATGTATCAACAATTATTCTCTCACAGTTTGAAGAGAAAAGGGAGACACACACAGTATTCAGTTTGCTGACAGCATTTTAATACAGCAGTGTTGAGGCACCTGACGCGTTTCGTTTTTTCCTAAAAACTTCTTTAGAGGTGTTGCCTCAGTCCTTGTGAGCTTGCGAGTGGGTCCAGGTGATATTGTTCACGTTTATGCCACGCCTCTGGTGGACGCCCATTGTGGCGGTGTGCTGGGCATATATATATATATAGAGAGAGAGAGAGAGATATATATGAACCACCAGAATATTGTCGAAAATTATAATGCTGCAGCACAGTACCAGAGACGTTTTCAAACAGGAACGGACCACAACTCAGGTTCAGTTGAATATAGTGTGCAATTTATTCCTCCATTCTCCCAACATGACGCGTTTCGACCAGGTCACCCCGGTCTTGATCACATGACATGCAAAGAATCCTGCGTGATTTAAATACTCCATTTCTCCAATGTAGCCCCTCCCAATACGAACATGGAATTAGAAGGCAGACTATGAGGGTAAAAATGTTCGCCACTCTAATTATAAACAATATTGTTATGTTTTAAAAACAAGGCGCAAATTATACAAACATATGTACAATAAAGGGCAAGTGCCCAAATTCAAACCCACATAATCAGTCATAAAATCATCTATTTCTATGGGGGCAATAGAGACTAGAGCATTTCATCAAATTGCAAAAAGTGTATCGTACTGCTAGGCAGACCCACCAAATACGCAAAAAATTAAAAAATAATGAATTAATTAATTAATTTTCAGGGTTTGACGGATGCAGAACAAACTTCACATTACAGAAAGATGTGAAAAAGGTTTGTGTATATATATATATATATATATATATGTATATTTATATATATAGAAAGAATGATACATTCAGTATATTCAAAAATACACAAAGATGCTGAAAACAAATTAATGATAGTAATGTGGAAGTTAATACATTTATATATTCATAAATAGTGTGCAAAACCGCATAAGCTACTTTATGATTTTAATACTACACCAATACCGGATAAAAACCAGTAAAACCAGGAACCTAGTTAAACCAATAAAAATCACAATAAAAGTGTAGCTAAAATTCAATAAATATTACGTCCACTGACACACTAAAAACCAATATATAAAAATATAAAAGTACACCAGATTTACATAAAATTTCATTTGTATATAGCAGAAAATATATATTCAGAATGACCCCGAATTATAAAAAATAGATCATCAAATTGAATACATGTTCCTAATAGTAGCAGCAAGAACTAGAAAGTGCATAAAGTGCTTGGGATTACAGAGATAGAACAGACAAACCCCATATTGGTATCATCACATTTGGAAAGCACAATCATATATAATATAATAACAATACATTTCAGATATGCTGTCAACCCATTAAAGAAAATTATAAAGGTCTTCCCCTGTATTAAGCCCATTGGGCATCTTAGTGTCTAATCGTATGATATATTGGCTTTCCAATTGGTGCAATTTCCTCTCCCTGTTCCCGCCTCTAATAGATTTAGGAACAGCGCCAATTACAAAGTAACTTAGATCTTGAAGGTTGTTTTGATGCACCAATTTAAAATGACAGGGAACGGGATACGTAGGATCCGAATTCACAATTGCTCGAAGGTGCTGTAAAATACAATTAAAAACAAGGAGTTTGGTACTGCCAACATATTGAAGTTGGCAAGTGCATTTAAGTACATAGACTGCAAAGTCGGTTTTACACGAATAAAGGCCTTGGATTTTATATGGCATAGATGAGAAGGCATCCTTAAATACCTGTTTATTAACACCAAACTTGCAGGATCTGCACGAACTACATTTATAAAAAACCTTTTCTCTTGGTTAACCAATTTTCTGAATTGCTTACTTCGGGACTAGTCCTTAGAGAGCGTCCCTAATGGAGGGTGCTCTTCTAAAGGTGATTGTGGGTTGTAATTTCAATTCCGGAGCCAACGTCATTTCTGTTCTAAGGATAGGCCAATGTTTGCTTTCAATCTTTCTTATTTGTTTTTCTTGGCTACTACATGTAGTGATAAGCCTTACCACTGATTTGGGTTTTACATCAGGTTGAGTAATGTTAACAACCTCGCTACTAATGCCAGATTGAGTAGCCTGATCCTGTACCCTAGCCATAGCTGATTGTAAGTCCTTTGAATCATAGCCTTGAGCTTTGAACCTATGTATAGATTCAGACAAACATTTATCCAAATCTTCTTTCTTGCTGCAAATTCTTTGAATACGTAAAAATTCCCCATAGGGGATACTTCTAATAAAGTGCCTAGGGTGGGCACTGCTGGCATGCAATATTGAATTGCCAGCAGTGGCCTTTCTATGTAATCTGGTATGGATAGTATTTTCTTCCACATAAATCTCAACATCTAAAAATTCTACTTTCAGATTGCTAACGTGAGCCGTAAATTGGAGGTTCAAGGTTTTATCATTAATTTCAGCAACAAATTTCAAAGCTGATTCCTGTGAGCCTTTCCAAACAACACAAATATCATCAATAAACCTCCACCATTTAATAACATCCCTGGAGATGTCATCAGCATGAGTGTGCGTGAGGACATGCTTCTCCCACCAGCCAACATGCAAGCATGCATAGATGGGGGAGAAGCACGCCCCCATCGCCACACCCCTCAATTGCTGATACATCTCCTTATTAAAAAGGAAGAAATTGTTAGTCAAACAAAGTTCTGTCATCCTTAGCAGCATTTTGTTATGTTCATAGAAGCAAACATCTCTATCTGCCAAAAAATGTCTGATGGCATTCAGGCCATCCTGGTGGTTAATACTAGTATACAGGCAACAGATGTCCATTATTAAAAAGCAATATTCATCTTCCCATTTAACCTCACTTAATTTTTCCAGGAAATGACCAGTGTCCCTGATGAACAAAGGGAGATTTTCTACATATTCGTGGAGAAAGAAATCCACATATTTAGACATGGCTTTCAATAAACTGCCTTGTGCAGAAATTATAGGACCCCCAGGAACTGGAGTGACTTGTTTATGAACTTTGGCCAATAAATACAGGGTGGGAGTAATAGGGAAATCAGTTCTCCCAAAAAAAAATACACACATTCACTTTGAACTAACTGTTTGCTGAAAGCTGGAGAAGGCAGTAATTTCAGAGCGTTAAAAAGGAAACTAATCAAGAATGCTATAAGTGCTTCCCCCAATGGCTCATATGGCATACAGGGTGGGGTATGGAAGTCTGACTTTATTAAATGAAAGATATGTTAAGTGTTTCTAAGGTTGAAGTGAGTTCGTTGTGGGTGGCTGATGGGCACCTGTGTGAGATAAGAGACAGATAGTGAACAAATTGAACCTAATAGTCTTTCGTGTTTTAGAGAAGAACGGACATTGAGAAACAGGGTGTGAGAAATTGGTTATTAGTTGAGGAGGGTAAGTACCCACCTCATGTGATAATCCCAACCCTCCTCAGGATGAACTCTCAAAGTCATAAAAGTAACCTGATGTAACCTTATGATAGCTATGGCAAAGTGCAGACAGGCTTAATTTAGGACAATGTATAAAGTACTAAAACAGCAATAAAGTTGAAATGAAAAACAATACCAATCTCACAGAAACAGAGAGTAAATATTATAAACAAAATGAATTAAAAATAAAGCTTGTCTTCAGTTCTGCACCTGCAGCATGAGCATCCAGTCTGATAACTGAAAATTTGACCCCGCAAAATAAACTCTTTGCCAGGCTTAAACCTTCCTTTTAAATACCTATAATTCACCTTTCAGATAGGCCCTAAATACTTATTGGACAGGGCTCATTATATTTAAAAAGTTGGACAAGTGTACTTAAGTTTTAAATGACTTGGCAGTGAAAAATCTCAAAAGTTGTTTTTTAATGTAGCAAGTCTGGCTCACCCATAGAAAAGCACTGGGTTACATTATAACACCATATATTGTATAAATTTAATTTAGAATAGCTAGTGTGAGGAAAGTGATTTATCATATGGTGTGGTTTTGCAACATCATTGTGCAATAAAAGCACAATTCTGTATCAGGTCTGGCCAGGTTTGTTTGTAAAACCTTAGCTAAGTCCTGGGTAGCTGTGGCTCAGGGCAGTCAGGCTATATCAAAGGAATATTGGCAAAATATTAAGCAGTACCAAAGCAGTTGAATAAGAAGAACACCAAAGCATAATAAATATCTGCCACCAATTTATAAAAAAAACTTTTTTTTTTTTTTAAAAGCCATCTCAATGGCAAAAATCTGCCTAAGGGTTCCGGAAATATGATTTTTTTTAAAGAAACAATGGTCACAACTTTTCATGTAGAACAATAACTCACTGTAATGGACTCCATCGCCCAATTTAGGATTAACCATACAAGTAACATGGAAAGGGCTGTAAAGGCACTTTTGTGTGGACCAACTCAGATAGGGAGCCGGTCACAGGGACCAACAAGATCGAGTTGGACAGTTACCTCATAAGAGCAGTCTCCAGTCCAATTTCAGGAGCTATGGGCGAACTTCCATAGGAATCAATGGAGTGGTCCGATGCAAGGGATGCAGGAAGCAGTAGATACCAAAGAATGCTGAGCCTGCTTTGGGGGGGTCTTCCTGTGGCCATCTGTTAGTCCACAACAAAAGGGGGCAACATTAGCCTCAGGGGTCGATGTCCCATTCAGTCTAGGTGAAGTCCAGCACAAAACTAGTTGCCACTACTCTGCTGGTCTCTGGTTGCACCAAAACTAGTGGTTCAATTTACCTTGCAGTAACGTCCATGCTAGGTGACCACTCTGCACTTATACAGCTCTCCCAGGTCCAGCAGACTCAGGTGCAACGTTGGAGGGTTGGGTCTTGGTCTCCCAAGCAGTTCCTTCGCATCCAGTGGTGACCAAGCTTCTTGGCACTGGGCTGTGAAGGGAACAGGTTTTTCTGCTTTTATGGCCCTGTGACTGTATCAGGAACTAAGCCAACTGATTCTTGGAGCTGCCTTCTTTGTCTAAGTCTTGGGGACAACTTTTCCCCTAGCAGGTCACCAAAATTACAGTCCTTTCTTTGCTAGCCCAAAAATCCGCAGGCGAAGTCCAGTCCTTGATGCAACCTCTCTTTGCTAGGTTCAGAGAAAAGCAGGACAGTTATTCTTTGGACCTCTCTCCACTCAAGATGTGATATGACGCCTAGGTGTCAGGGGTGATACTTTTATGCCCGGTTCTTGACCTCAGGGTATATGGACTTCTAGCTAATGAGATACCAAGTCTCCTCCCACCTTGTAGTGATTTCCTGCAACGTTTTGCATCCTGCTAGCCCATAATGTATTGTTCTACTCACATCCAACATGACAGACACTTTGATTGGGGTCTGTACCTTCCTAGTCCATCCCAATGATCGTTTACATGGGGGCTATCTGCCGATGGACAGCTGGTTTGTCAACGACTTCTCCCTCTCTGCCTGAGATGCCAGTCTGTCTGCTAAAATAAAGGAGCAGCATCTCTCATGTATTACTATGTATGGGTTTTTAATTGGTGTGTTCGTTTGTATGGATTCTACCCCTTATACACTGCTATTCAAATGCATTATTGGTAGTCTTTTTGTTTTTATTCATTGTTTATTACTTTTTGTTATTTAATTATTAGTTGTAAATATGCTGTAATATTTTATCTTAAGTATTTATTGAGTTTTTCTATTTCTTGTTTGTATTTCTATATTTAAAATGTGTGTCAGATGTTCTGTGTTGGATTTTCCATCATGATTGCTTGGATGCTGGTGGCAGAGCGGCCCTAATTTTGTTGGACCTCTCTGCTGCATTCGATCCTGTACCTCACTCTTTGCTATTGGCCCTCATTTCGGATATTGGTATCGTTGGGTGTGCATGGAGCTGGCTAAAATCATTCCTGGAGGACAGATTGCAGGAAGTTCGGCTCCCCCATCCTCATCTGCCCCTCAAAAAGTGATCACAGAATGCCTCAGGGCTTCGCCTCGAGTCCTCTCCTTTTTAATATTTATGTCACCCCACTGATTCAGCTGGTGGAGGAGCTGGGTGCTAAGATCATCGCATAGGCTGACAATACTCAGCTCCTCTTCTCTTGGAACAAGAATGACTCATCCACTCTTCAAGCTAGAACATGCCTTCGGGCTATTTTTCAATGGCTCCTCTCCACGCAACTTAAATGTAACGAGGACAAATCTGAGATCCTCCTGTTTGGGTCTTTTCCACATGAGTTTAGGGAATCACTCTGGCCGGTGGACTTTCCACTGCCCCAATTCAATGGGGCAGCCTACCAAAAACCTCAGAATTTGGTTCGATGAAAATCTCCGGTTTGCAACAAATATTAAGAGGCTAGCGGGGCAATGCTTTGGCACTCTTAAATCACTCCTGAAATTCCTCCCCCTCCCCCCTAGGGCAGCCAAGGAAATGGTTACCCGTGCCTTGATTTTCTCACACATCGATTATGCGAATGCTCTGTGTATTGGCCTGCCAGGGTACCTGCTAAGGAGATTGCAGGTGGTGCAGAATGCTGCAGCAAGGTCTCTGCTTGACATTACTGTGAGATCTAGCATAAAGCAACACCTGCATGATCTTCACTGGCTTTCAGTGGTTGAAAGAGTTACATTTAAAGCCCTTACCCTGGCCCATTCAGCCCTGTACGTACTTGGCCGGATATACCTCAGGAATCGCTTCAGGTTCTATGTTCCCATGAGACTCTGCTGGTCATGCAGATTCTGGCAGTCATCCCTCATTTTCGAACTCATGCGAATGGGCGGCAGCTCTTTGGTATATAAGGCAGCAGAGGCCTGGAATTCTCTTCCTTTGGACCTTCATAGTATCCAGGATCCGAGACTTTTTAGGAAATGGTTGATAACCTTTCTCTCCATATGACGATCCGGTGACAGCCACCCCTACCTGGTTTGCACCGAGACACTCTTTGAGTAGCTGTGTGCATTACAAATGTCAATAACATAACATACAAGTGATCGAAATATAGTGTTTTTGATTGATTGTTTATCCATCCTGCCTGGAGGGAGTTGCAACGCTTCCCGCAGCAGGCATTTTCTTTTCCTTCCTGAGAATCTTTCAGACATCACCCCATGAGGGCAGAGGTTGTCTCAAGAACAGCAGCTTGTGTCCAAATGTGAACAGTTACTGGAAACTTTGGGTAACAAAGTTCCCATTGGTGCAAATGTTAAATTAAATTTGTCTTGAGCAACAAGTCGGGTTAATGCAACAATTTTTTTGATATCTTGAAGTACTATATTTAGTAATGTTATCGCAAAAGTTAGCACTTTTGAGTTGTTAGCATGTAACTCTGTACTCGCCAGTGAGTCTATTAGCCTTTCAACAGTAAAAACAGCAATGTACGGTTTTTACTGTTAGGGCATGTAAAGTTACAAAAACACATATCTAGCTTTTACTATAATGCACTCTGCCATCAGGCCTGCCATAAGGATTATTGAAAAGGAAGGTTTGAAATTGCTGTTACTTTAATTGCAGTTCGAAACTGCTCTGCCAGCTGGCAATGGTGAGGACTTTTAAGTAAGTTAACTTATGCCAAATGTGGGTGAGCAATTAGACCTATATATTTTAAAGAAGGGTCAGAACACTGGCATTGAGGCCTATTTGGCCAGCAGCATCTGTCCTAAACTTGGAGGTGATCACGCATAAGATGCATTTTCCTTACAGCTAGAACCATGATTCAAGGACTATAATTGCTAGGAATAAAAAATCCAATCTGATGATAACATTCGATTTTGAATGATTATTTACAAAATGCCACTCTTAGAAAATTATTTAAGTACATGTGGGCAGCCCAGTACACCCTTGTGGGCTTGGGTTATTAAAGGTAAACAAGTATGGGTGCCAACAAGGGATTTGTTTAACCCAAAATAGTTTTATTTCAGTCTATATCTGGTTTAGGATATCCCACCATGACATCACAAATTAATTTAAAAATACGTGCATAGTGTTTGTCCGAAGAAATACATTCAATTAGATGGGTGTATCTCAGTTTATCCCAAAATTCAAATAATTAGGGGTCCATAACAGCAATTCTCACATACATTGATATGTCATAAGAATGCTCTCTTCATATCAGTTGGAAGCAGACTTCAGTTTACACGTATGAAGTCTCCCACCGGAGACTTAGTATTCATACATAATCTTTTGATAGTAGTGGCCTCAGCGCTGCCAGCCATCTCAAACAGCATTCCACAGGAGTCAGAATCTTTTCACGACATACGTTTAAACTGAAGTCTGTTTCCAATTGATTTGAAGAGACCATTCTTACAACATTTCAGTTTTCAAGTTATTGACCAAAGGTTACTGGATCTTCGCACACATTTTTGTGTCCTGAAGATGGTCTCACAGATATTTTACAACAGAGACTGAAACGTTGATGTGTAACCCAATCTTCCTTTTAGTTATTGTAAATTCACTTGGGTAGATCTAGATCCCATGTGTAGGACAGACTCCATTCTTGTTATTAAGAAATTGAGTAGTTATTTATTGATGACTAATTAATTTTCATCCAGTACAACTTTAACACCTGTTATAAATGAATATGCGAATTGCTAGTATGAACCCCTAATTCTTTGTATTTAGATATAAAGGGAATATGTTGAGATACACCCGGCTAATCAGAAAAATGCTATGCATGTATTTTGTCAATTAATTTGCAACATCTTTTTTTCCTTTTTTTTAGAATTGCTTTCCAACCCTGAGCCTGCTGCATACTTTCACTGGCCCTCGCCACACCCGTCAAAACCAGATACCCGGTTTCTAACTGCATGCAGGTGTAATCATAGGACCAATCATTGATTTATTTTGTTATCCTCACACTACTCAATCTTTGGAAATCGGCCCACATCTTACTTTGATTAGCCCCACTGGGTCTACAATTAATATCCATTCGGCAGTTTCGATGTACAGCTTGAAGCCAGTCCACCACTGTAGGAGGTAACGTATCTGTCCAATGCTTAGAGAGCTCCCTCCTTGCTAAAGGCATCAGATAAAACAACAGAGCCCTCTGCATTTAGTCCAAGGTAGGCTGGAGCAGATTTCCACTCCCATTAAGACCAAGTTAGACTTAGCATTATATTCACCTCAAAGATGTCTTTGACTACATTCTCCACCTCCTGCCAATAAGCCGTTATCTCTAGGCACATAAAAACGTGTTGGTCATCAGCTCTTAGGAGACCACACCAACAACATCAGGAAGTCAGCTCTTGTAAAACTTTGCTATCTTTTGAGGGGTCCAATATAATCTATTAATGGTAAAAACAAAAGTGGTTCACACATAATATTGGCTGGCTTTACCCTTCAGTAGAGTAGTTTTAGGGAGGTTTGCCATACTGTTTGAAGCATAGTCCCTTGAAGGACTCCTTCCAAAACAGAGTATGGTGTCTTCAATTTCCAATCCTCAGCATCATGCGACGTCCAGTACCACAGAGCGACCTCTTTATCCCTAGGAGACCAATCCTGCAAATCTGACTCAAATGCCCATGCACCCTCTATCTCCTGTGAGTTGGCTGCAAACTAAGACAACTGGGGATATTTAAATCTGGAGAAGGAACTACTAGTATTGGCTGCTAAAACTACCCAGGGTAATCTACCCTGCACTGTTACCAATTCCCCTCAAACCTCTATCTCAGCTCTCCGTAGTGGAAAGTTTAACCCATCTTTAAGATACTCTGGCGTACCCAGGGAATCCCAAATCGGTGTAAAATCTGAAAAATAACCCATGCTCAACATCCTCTAGACTACAAGCACAAGAGTCAACGCTGCCTTAAGGACCTTCAGCTGGGCCTTATTGAAGAATTGCTTAGCCCCAAACTTGCACAGAAATCCTTCAGAACCACACTCTCTTACCATCTCCACCAGCACACCTCCCTAGGTTGAGGCTCCCAATTTACCCAAGAGCATCCTACAATTTTTAAACTAGAAATCTGGGCAGTACAAATTCAAGTCTGGTAGATCTGAGCCACCCTTTTCAAGCCTACACCTCAGTTTTCTATGTGTGCTAAGCTCCTCTAGATGCCCATATAAAACGTACTATTTTCCCCTGAATGTTATCTATGACAGATATTGGGAGTGTCAAAAGTATGTGGTTAAAACTATATGTCAATTTTGGAGTTATCACCATCAAATGTACTCGCTCATTTATTGTTATCTGGCAAGCAAAGCATCTACATCAGTTGCTACCCTCCCCAAATCATTACATCTAGTGGATTTAAAATAGTAATACTTAAATACCTGATCTCATCTTGTTCTTCCCCCTTCCAATCGGTTATCAATTTACCTTCAACTTCAAAATATTTATGAAATATCCTGACAGTGCCCCAAATTCCTTCACCAGGATTTGCATCATGGGAATAGTATGGAATAGTATGAGCAAAATCCGAGGTATAGATTATTAAATCATCTGTGTATAACACGATTTTGCTATTAAAATGAGATGAACTAAAAGGGATAACTTGACTATCTCTCCATAAAAGCTGAGCGAACAGCTCAACATATATATCAAGCAATAATGGGGAAAGGGGACAACCCTGCCGAGTGCCCCTAGAAACAGCAAAGCTACTGGTATGCGATCCATTATGGAGGATCCTAGCCACGGTAGTGTTGCAATAAAATAGAGGCTGAAACCGAATACCGCCAACACCTCCCACAAATAGGCCCAATAGACACGGTCCAATGCCTTGGCTTCATCTAATGTGACGAGAGCCAGGGAGATCGACCGAGCCGTGGCGAGGTCTATACATCTAATGAGCTGCTAAGTAAGTTTGTGTATATGCCTCCTTGGGACAAAGCCCTTCTGATCTGAGCCCTTCTGAGCCGAGGAGCAAGTTTGGCCAATCTCCCTGCCAAAATACTTATAAATACCATATAATCTGCATTTAGAAGAGATATTGGTCGGTATGAATCAGCCTTCCAGGGGCTCTTTGCTGGTTTTAAGATCAGGACTATTGTGGCTTCCTTCCATGAATTAGGGATCCCTGCCTTACCTGATAGACAAAATTAAACAGGATTTTCCAGATAGGAACAACTTCCAACTTTTGGAGTTTATAAAGTTCCGAAGGGATGGAGGTCGGGCCAGCCGCTTTTCATACACACACAAACCCCTTTGATTTCCTCCTGAGTAATCAGTGCTTCCATACACTTTTTTCCTTCTCCTGTAATCTCAGGGAGGCCAAAATCACCCAGCCACTCTCTACGTTTATAAGGCTCCGGGGAGATCTCTTCCATATACATTGTAGAGAATAGGGCGATCTGATGACTTTGCATATCTTCTAGTTTGTTGTGACATCCCCCGGGGGGTAACAAACTGTTCCTTTATCATGTTTCTAGATCTCTCCACCCTCACCTTCCATGCCAATTGTGCCCCAGCTTGCTCCCCATACTCAAACTGCCCAATACATCAAGCCTGCCACTTCCCCCTGCACTTCATGTCCAGCTTGATTTTATAGATTAGCTGTGCCTCTTCTCGATGTTTTAGTACCAGTTCCTTATCCTCCCATCTGCGTCTGTAAGGAGGCCTCCAAAGCCCCAACTACTTGCTCCAATTTGGCCATTTCCGCCCTCTCCTCACTATTCCTAAAATGCACCTGGCTTTTCATTACAACCCGAATGAATGCTTGAAATGCATCTCATACATCTCCTGGAGGTGCCATACTTGTATTATCCAAGAAAAACTCAGCCCTTTTTAAAATAAGCACCACCTCATTGTCCAGAAGAAAAATGCTTGTTAAGGTCCACCTTAAATTGGGCCTATTTTATTAACATAAAGATGACTGAATGATCCAAAATATTCCCTGGGTGGTGGTTCACCTCTTTTATGTATGCCGCAAAGCCCCTTTCCACCAAGAAATTATAATAACCATAGTTTTTGCTATGGAAGGTGTACCCTCCACCTGGCTTTTTAGATGTCACCATACATCCACCAACCCTAGATCTTGGAGCATATTTCTAAGGGCCTGTCTTGTCCTGCATGCCTGGACACAATCTCTCCGGGTCTTTCTATCTAAGATAGGATCTAATAAAGTATTAAAATCTCCCCCCAGAACCAATGGGGCTGAAGCTCTGCTAAATGTAGTTCCAGATCTACAATATACTGGGGATCATCCAGATTTGGTCCATAAACTCCTGCACATATAAACTCAAGGCCAGCACATCTCATTCTGGCTGAAACCCACCTTTCAGAACTATCTGTTTTAGACTGCAAAAACTCCACCCCGGAAACATTCCTTGTCAGAATCTCAACCCATTTACAGTCCTGACCTAGATCTGATAGCACAAAACTTTCTATCCTACAGAATAGCTCCCTGCTCCCACTTTTGACCAGGTGTATCTCTTGTAGAATGATAATATGTGCCTGACTTTCTTCCAGATACCTCATGACCACCCTCTGCCTTACTCGGACCTGAGGCCATTCACTCTTAATGTTAAAAAGCCTATATTTTTGCCTATACCAGCCATCATCTGCCTAGATTAAGTCCCTCCTCAAATACTCTATCTCTGAAGAGAAAAATACCTACTTGGTAATATTGAGGGCATTTATTGTTTTTTCCCAGTGCTCCCCACCCTGTGCCCCTCCACCACACCCACCTTTCCACCCTTCTATCACCCCACCCTAGGGGAACCCTCCAAATCCTTACAGGCATATAAATGCCTTATGACCTACCCCAGGGGTTATAAACATATATCATTCATAATATTTTTAGCTGCAATAAAGCATGCTGTCATTCCCGACCTCATATGTCTTAAATTCAGAGCTGTCTATAATTCATAGGTCCTCTCCTTTCTTTTTAATGGAGTCTATCAATGGATCCACATTTTCCACCGCCCGATAGTTATACATTTGGTTATTCCACATGATCTGTTCATTGCAAGGAATTTTAGTTGTACTTTTGCATTCAGTTTCTAAAGATCCTCCATCCTCTTGCCTACCTCTCATTGTCACTGCTCAGTTGCCTTACATATGTTGGATCTAATTATGACAGAAAACCTTTAACAATGTAAGCCCCCCCTTAGGGCAACACTCAAAATTATCTCCTTCAGCACATATGAGAAAATGTTGAATTTTATCTAAAAAGGTCCCTGTGCGCTCTCTGGATCTTCTGCTCTAAATTAATTTTTGACTGTGTCTTGCAGCTGGCTAATTATAAAGGTATTTATGTCTGCACCTTCCTCTACGTCAGGGACATTCAAGAATCTTAGGTTATTCCTCCACAAATAATTTTCAAACCTATCAAGGTCCTCCCTCAAATCAAGTTTTGCTAAACCAGCATGCTCATCCCAGTGGCATTTTTTTGACACACCTTACCTTTTTGATCCTACCTCTTCTTCCAGTGTTTTAGTACAGGAAGTGACTTCATCAAGCTTTTGGGCTAATGCAGAGCATGAGGCTTGAATGCCCACCTGATTAGCCTCCAAGACTCCAAATACAATTTTTATGTCTTCATTTAGCCCCAAAAGGATAAGAGTCAGTGATTCCTCTCTTTTTTCCATAGGCATTTCTCCACATTTTTCATTCAATTGACTCCTCAAAGATAAATCCTGAGATTTTTCCGGCACTTCACTTGATGCCAGGACTTTAAACCTGTTACTGGTAGGGACCTGAGCCATATTCTGTAATGCTTCACCTAAGCTTATTTCTTCTAGGGGTGTGCGGAGTTTGCGGAGTCCTACTAAGTGGAATTCCATGGAGTTTCAAAAAAACTCTGCACTACGTGGAGTTCCGCGTTCGGGAGCAGTTTGCTGGTGCACCCGTTGGTGCTGTGTTAGGAATGTGGAGTGCATCCGCACGCTGCAAAATCACCCTACATGGCCCTAAAATGTGCTCGCGTTTTAAATCATGCATGAACAGAACCAGTACGTTTTTCAGTAATAGGATGCTTTTGCGAATAAAAGGTGTACTTGTCCTATAGTAAAACCTATACCATAGCATGGTGAGCGTCTATCATTCATTCAGTTTGCTGCACAACACCAACATCCCTTCTTCAGGCTTTGTGTGAAGCTCTCCTCATAAAACACTGGACAGAAAAGCCACCATCATACCCTGTGTACAGCATTTCAAACTACTTCCATCACCTTCAATAAATCTCCCAAATAATGTCACTTTCTCACTGCTAGTTCGGTTACACTTCCCCATAGATGCTTCTCCAATGGATGGTGGCAGGACTGGAATGAACAAGCGCATATCGCCAGCTTCAGATTAGACACAGTTTATTCGATCTGATGGCATTGGTACCATCAAACAATGGAACAACCCTGCGCTCCATCCATCTTTATGGAGCAATGTAGGCTAACACAAATCCTTTTCTAGCACAGACTGGGTTGAAGATGAATGGTCTAGGGTAGCTGGTCACTTTCCAGTGATTGCAGGATAAGGGCCCAGTACACAACCAATGATGTAAAGACGTGGCCAAGCGGATAGTAGCTAAGGAGGTTCACATGATAGCTGCCCCAAAAGATCCCAAACCAGACACTGATCTTGCAGACTGAAGAGAAACATGAAGCCATGTTCTGGGGTGTCAACTCATTAGATGACTCTAGTGAGAGACACTAGATTCACATTACATTATGAAAATATCTTTGACACCCATCACTCACTGTACTACAAAACATTTTTTAAAATTTGCCCAAGACAATCTTAAAAGATACAGGGATACAAAGATACAGGGAAACTCATTATTCCTTTTTCAAGAAAATCTTTTCAATAGCCAAAGTAGAGGATTTGTCAAATGAAGACCTCATTTTCGAGAAACATCAATCCTTCCTAAAGTTGCATTGAACTCACCCACACTCTGTGTGTGCTGTAGTATCTGACTTAAATAACCGCATGGCAAACATCGAATTTAGCACACTTGGGACCATTTCCATTGTTATGGAATAGGACTGGCTTTCATGGAATCTGAAGACTGGAGAGGGAGGTGCGGGATGGACTAATCAAACAATAACACACAGCCTTAAAATAAAGCAAACTATAAAACCGCAAAAAATAGCCTCTTTCAACATTTCTGCATCGTCATGTGCCTATCTTGTGCTTCCACCACCACTCCTGGAACCAGGAAAAACACCTAGGAATCCCAATCAAAGTATAACGGCAACATAACGTAACACATAAATCATAGCCAGACCCCTGCTGTAAGAGGACACAGAAGGCTGGCTGTTCTAAATACTTCCCAGTGTCGATGGCCGAGCGGAAAAAGATGTGGAATATTGAAATGGATGCATGGTTTCCGCTGTTGCAGTTTATGTTTTTATACCCCTGCAGCTCAGCATAAGAAAGACACAAGAATGAGACTCCTCAACAGGCGTGTTAACCAAATGCAGGTAGCCCACTGTGAACTTGTTAAAACCCCCAGATACTGGCCCTGCTCAGGTCCCAAGTATATCAATTTCAATTTTCAAAAAGCTTTATTCGATTTTTTACTATCATAAAAGCATATACAACCAGCCATACATCAGGATTACAGGTTAAAACAGATGTCTGGCATGAATTCATATAAAACCCAATAAAAAAGAGAAGATTTAGATCAATAAAACCACAGGTTAAAAAGTTAAAACATTGGATTTATCAACATTATATATGTACAATATAAAAATAGTTAAATCAAATCAAGGACAAAGTGCAATTTGGCACGCCCTCAAGATCCAAGCCCAGCTTAGGAATTTCGCCACAGCCAGTGCAATCGGTAGCGATGCATCTGTGTGCAAAATTCGATCAGCCTCCGCCGCTACTCTGGTACCCAGAAGCTTACAGATAGGTAACAACCAAGCCCGCCTTGGGGCAGCATAGACATCACAAACCCAAATGCCGTTGTCTCATTATTGGCAGTGCATCCTGGGCACCCAGCTGGGGTATTTGGTGACCATTTCAAGGTGTAAGATCTTACAGGGAGGGACCCCACCCAGAACTGGAAGTACAATTTGCGATCCATAGGTTTCGTGATTGCATCCCAATATAATTCCATCCCAGGGACCAGTTTATGGTCCATAAAGCGGCTAGTAAGGGAAGAAGACTCTTGTTGCCTTGCATTATTCAGTGAAAACAGTTACCAGTACTTAACCTTTAACAAAGATTTAAGATGGAAAAATTGAGTTTGCAGGATCGGTCCACAATACAGTCAGTCCTAGCTCCCCTAAAAGAAGTCGGACTGCCCTGAGCCATTTAATTTGATGTAATGTGTCTGACTTAATGATATCTAGGAAACCCTGGGCATAGCCAACAAGTTAGGGAGTGGTCCACAATCGCCTCCAATAGAGGAGTGGATGCAATTTGGCTATAGTTGCAATGGGTTTCTTACCTAGATCTAACAACAATGGACACATAGGAGAGCTCTGGGGAAGTCCGGTTATATTTCTTAAAAACATGTTCTCTACTGAGGTAAGAGCTACAAGGTTCTCACAGCCCCACACCTCTGAACCATACAATGCTGAACTAACAGCCTTCAGATTATAGATTTCAAGGACGGGACTGATAGGCTTGGAAAGGGTGCAATTGTACTCCTGTCAGAGTGCCCCGGATATCTGTCTGAGTTTGAGAGAGGCTATGTCGATTTGCCTCCCCACTTCATACTACCTTGGAAGGTAACTCCCAGATAGGTGTACTCATTGACTATTTCAAGGGGCCCTCTTTCATTGCAAATCCTCTCATGTTTGCCTTGCGTGCATTAAACGTCATTAACTTAGTTTTGGACACGTTGACCTCCAATCCCCTCTCACAGCAGAAATCCTCGAAAATTTGAAGAGCTTTCTTTAGTCCGCTCGGGGTCTTGGAAAGGATCAGTGTGTCATCGGCAAACATCAGGATTGGTACCTTTTCAACAGCAAGTATGGGGGCATCAGTCGAAATTCTGCTCATACAATCAGCAATTCCATTAATATAAAGCGTTAACAGCGTGGGGGCCAAGAATATCTTAAATGTACATCACAAAAAAGTTACTAGAGTGTTTCCATTGATTTCATTTTTCGCCTCGAGAAAAATGGCACAGGGGAGGTGTCAGTGAGAACTAACACAAACAGCCTACATACAGTTAAGGCATGTCAGTTACTACATATGACCCGCCCAAACAGCTCCCCAGACATTATTCTGTTCTCCTTATAGAGAGAAATGCCACAAGTTTAAATAGGACCATTTTGATCCAACCTGTGGGATACTTTGGGTACTATTTCACGAACCTTCACTTCTGTTTCTACAGACACATACCACACTTGGGACTCGGATTGCTTTACCAGCACAGCAGTACTATCGCAACTAAAGCTGGTCAACCATTCAGCGTTTCAAAGTTCAGAGGCTAAGTTGACACTCGAAACTTCCGACTGCTGATGTTGGATTGCATGCAGCTCCCTGCTGTAGGCACTGTGACCTTTGAACTCTCTCCACCATCTATGACCTAGCTTAGAATGAAATTACACATACACTCCAGATGTGTCTCACTTTCTTCAGCCTTTCTTTTCGGTCTGGGCTGTATCACCAGAACAAAATTGAATTGTAGTGCATGTTACTTTCCATCATCTTGTTTTTTTTTGTAAAAGATATTTTATTAAGGGAAAACAAAAACAAAAACAATAGAAAGGAAAGGGGGGATGAAGACACATGAATTGCAAATCAGAGATGTACCCACGCAGGGGTCAATACAAAGAGGCCAGGCAGCAGGAAACGTTTATGAAGGGCTGAGCCGTGTCAACACACAGGGCAGGACATAATAGTGCAAAAAAGAAAAAGTTCCAAAAATGCAGCTCGGGAGAGTGTCAAGCCCCCTGAGGAGTCCGGAGGGGAAAGCCTGCATGGCACCGGGCAAGTCAATGCAATCCAGAGGCTAGGTCGACCAGGTCCGTGCACGCCTCCCCGCAGTGCGGCCTCAAGAAAATCAGCATAATGTGCAATATCATAAAAGCAAATCGTCCACATCCCCTGTCAGAAAAGAAAAGCAAACCCCAAAAAAAAGACGAACCCCCCCCTCCCCAGAGACTCCAACCTCCCCAGTGCGCCCACCCCCCCCGATGGTGGCGGCCAGACAACAACCGTTCACACAGGCACAGATCACACTTGAAACAGATGCAAGGCACGTATAGTGGGCGGGCATACCGCGGACGGCAACCCACGAGAAAGAAAGCGGACCAGTGGGCCCCATCTGAAAGCAAAATTCTTAAAGTTGTTCCTAAAGATATCTGCCATCCGTTCCACACTCAGCAGCCTCCAAAGTCTAGCAAACCAAAGGGAAAGAGCCGGGGCCTCCTTCTTTTTCCATGAGGCAGCCAGAGTGAGTTTGGCCGCTCCCAGGCATAGCCAAAGGATGTGCTTATCGGCCCTGGTTTGGTGCTCCAGAAGCGGGTCCCGAAGGCCAAGGAGCACAAAGCCAATGGAATCTGGAACCGGGTAGCCCAGGATCTCCCTAATATGAGACAGTATCTCCTCCCAGTAGGGGCGTATGACGTGGCAGTCCCACCAGATATGGCGGAAGTCCCCCAAAAGTCCACAGCCCCGCCAACATCTGTGCTTCCCTAAGATCGATCGAATGATTAAACGTGTGTAGATCGCGCCAAAGATGCGACCACTCTGCGTCGGAGATGTCTCTCCCCAGGTGCCCCTCCCACAACCCCATGTATCTAGGGCGAGGTGAAACAGCCGTGGTTAACAGCAAATCGTAGAGAAAGGAAATCACCCCCTTCATGGAGGACGTGGGGGAAAATGTAGGACTCAAAAGCTGTGGGAGGCCTCGTCGCAGCGTCCCTCACCTCAGGAGACAGTGCCCAGTGCAGCAGCTGGGCATGTCGGTAGCGTTCAGTCGGTGGCACACCATAATCGCGCATGCAGTTGTGGAAGGTGAGCGGCTCATAGCCATGAAACAAGTGTGTAAGTGCATGGCAGCCTCCCGCCTTCCATCTGTCAAAGGGCCCCTCAACTAGCGCCGGCGGGAATGCAGGATTAAAGTGAATAGGTGTGAAGGGGGAAGGAAAGGAAGTCCACCGCTCGTCATGAGAGACCGAGTCCCAGACCTTCAGAGTGGTGCTAGTAGGAGTGCTAATGTATGCGTTGCGAGGCCGATCCCCTTTCTCCTTCCAAACCAGGTCCCAAATAGAGCGCCCCGCCACACTCCTGTCCATGTGCAACCAATGCTTCTCCGACTCCATTTGAGTCCATTCAGCCAACACCCGGAGTTGTGCCACTTTATAGTAAAGGAGCATGTCCGGCAGGCCCGCCTCACCCTTCCTCTGAGGTCGGCGAAGCGTAAGAAAGGAAAGTCTGGCTCGGCCCCCTTGCCAGACGTAACGCAGAATCATAGTTTTCAGTCGCCGAAAGAAACCCCCGTCCAAGGGAATGGGGAGGGCTTGGAACAAGTACAGAAGCTTGGGGAGCAGCGTCATCTTGACGGCATTCACACGCCCAAGCCAAGAAATAAACATAGGCTTCCAGCGAGTCAGCTCAGCCTGTATCTGAGACAGCAGAGGAGGGAAGTTAGCTGCATATAGGGTGGCGACGGAAGAGGTCAGCTGGACCCCCAGATATTGAATGGAGGAGCCCGCCCAGGCCAGGGGAGTGAGCGGTCGGATGCGCTCTACTTCAGAGGGCGGGAGCATGAGATTAAGTATGTATGATTTGCCGGGGTTCACCCGAAACCCCGCCACCGCTTCGAATTGGGACAGCACGTCCTGTATCCGCGGGAGGGAGGTCCCGGGGTCAGCTAGCGCCAGAAGGACATTGTCAGCAAACAAAGAGATTTTATGCTGTTCCCCCGAAAAGGGGAGGCCCACAATATCCGGATCCTCACGAACCCTAATAGCGAGAGGCTCTATGCTAAGTGCAAAAAGTAAGGGGGATAGGGGGCAGCCCTGCCTCGTGCCTCGAGAATGAGCAAAAAATGGAGAGACATGGCCGTTCACCATGACCCTCGAACGCGGGTTGTGATAGTTGGCCCGCAGCATAGTGATAAACGTGGGGGAAATACCAAATGCCTGTAGAGTGCTAAAGAGAAAGTTCCAGTCCACCCGGTCGAATGCCTTTTCGGCGTCAAGGCCGAGCAGGACAGCTGGGATCCGAAAGCGTTCGGCCTTCTCAATCAGGTGAATTAGGCGTCTAGTGTTATCGTGGGTCTGGCGACCCTTTATAAAGCCCGATTGATCCGGATGAATGAGAGCGGGCATAAGGTCCTTAAGTCGAGCGGCCAAGATAGAAGAATACAACTTAACATCAATATTCAGGAGGGCAATGGGTCGATAGGATTCACACCTGGAGGGGTCTTTCCCCGTCTTGGGAATTATCGAAATCATAGCCTCCGCCATAGAACCCGAGGTGTGGCCCTCATCCCTCATGGTGTTGAAGAGGAGCACCAAACGGTCCCCCAACTCGGACGCGAACGTCTGATAAAAGGAGGCTGTATAGCCGTCCGGGCCCGGTGCTTTATGCGGCTTGAGAGACCGAATGGCAGAGAGTACCTCCTCCCTAGTAATCGGGGCCTCCAGAAGGTCATTCCACTCCTTGGAGACCTGCGGTAGCTCTAGGTTCTCCAGATATGCTCGTTGAGCGGACGGCACCAAGCGGTCCGCCGAGTACAGAGCAGCATAGAAGTCACCAAAGAGCGTTGCCTTATCCGCGTCCTTGTGTTCCACTATCCCGAGGGGGTTCTGAATACCACCCACATATTCTCATTCACGTTTATCACGGAGCTGCCGTGCTAAGTGCTTCCCCACTTTGTTGCACTGAGCGTAGGAGAGGCGCCGTAAGCGCAGAAGAGTATATTCTGCTCGGTTATTATAATGCGCCCTGAGCTTCCCTCGTACGGCCGCTAGGGGACGAAGCGTCCTTCTAAAAGGATTCTGCTTATGTGCAGTTTCCAACGTGGTCAGTTCCGCCTCCAGCGCCTCCCTCTCTTCCCGCCGAAGCCTATTCAGGGCGGAGTTCAGAGCAATGCATGTACCACGTGTCGACGCCTTGAAGGCGTCCCATTGGGTAAAGATCGAGGTGTCGCCAGTCTTATTCAGCTCAAAGAACTCCCTAATGGCCGCCCGAAGCTTCTTGCAGGATTCCTCATCTCGCGTGAGGGATGCCGGGAAATACCATTTGCGATGAGGGGACGAATCAGGGGCCCAATTCAAGCATGTCGCCAAAAGGCTATGATCCGAAAATGAAAGTGGAAAAATTTTACTATCACGCAGGTCACCCTGTAAAGATTGATGCACAAAAATGTGGTCGAGACGGAAGTATGTGTGGTGAACATGTGAATAGAACGTGTAGTCCCTAGTGCGGGGGTGGAGGGAGCGCCAGCTATCAATAAGGCCCAGACTTAACAAAGTATCACGCAGCTCCGGGGAAAAGAGACCAGTCTCAGTCCTCTGTTGATGCGAACAATCAAAATCTTTATCCCAAACCAAGTTGAAATCCCCCAGCACAATCAAAGCTCCCTCCCCAAAGTCCCCAATCACATTCAAGAGCGTCTAAAGGAACCCATGCTGCCCCGTATTTGGAGCATAGACCACCACCCATGTGCAACGTTTACCCATGAGCATCCCCTTCACCATCAACCACCTCCCTTCTTTGTCCCCCCGCACCCCCACAGGTTGAAACTGAAGGGCAGATCGGAACAAAAGTGCCACCCCACGGTGCTTAGTAGAGGCAGATGATTTATAAATCAGGGGATACTGCCTGTGCTTGAGCCTGGATTCATCTTTGCGAGCCAAATGAGTCTCCTGCAGGCCCACCACATCCAGTTGATGATCTAGAATATATTTCCAAATCTTTTGACGCTTCTGAGGCGAGTTAAGGCCTTTAACGTTCCAAGAGCCTATCGTAACAGGCAACATCGAGACCAACCTCCCCACCCAGCGCTTCCATTAATGCAGCGCAACTCTAAAGACAAACCAGACACACCACAGCCACACCAGGACCCAATCCACCACCACCGGGGTCCATCCCCAACAAGCCCACCGGAGCCCTCAGGAGCCTCAAAAACAAACCATAGATAAAGGAAAACGAAAAGTAGAGAATGAACAATGAAAGTCAGACATGACCGTAAGGGTCGGGGGTAGAAGACCCAGGTAATGCCCCCCCGATTCCAGGGCCGGGGTGACCCTCCAGTGGAGAAAAGTCCCACAGAGTACCTGAGGTGGTAGAGCCCTCCGGCCCCCACTGGCCGCTGATGATGGGGCCTAAGCCGCCGAGGAGCTGTCCACTCGGCTCGATTCAGTCACCTGGGCCACCGAGGCCAAAGCATCTCCCCTCTCAGTCTGGCTCGCTGACAGGGAAGGCCCCTCCGCTGTGCGCTGTCGGCCCGCTCTCTGCCAAGGCGGGGATCAGGAGCGGTGACGTCTTCTCGGTGAGGCAGTAGCGTCCGCCGAAGCAGATGTTTCCTCCATTCCCAGCAAGTCCCTGGCGGCTGCCACAGTACGCACTTGCACCAGTCTATTTTACCATCGGAAGATCAGCCGAAAGGGGTGACCCCAGGAGTAGGACACCCCATGTTCCCTCAGGAAAGCTGTGACCGGGCGAAAGTCCTGTCGCTTCTGCAGGGTGGAGGCCGCCAGGTCCTGAAAAAGTTGGGGGCTGTATCCGCGAAAAAGCAAATTGTTAGTGTCCCTCGCCTTCCGCAGGATCATCTCCTTCAGCTGAAAGTCGTGGACACAAACCAAGATGTCGGGGGGCGGCGAGCGCGCGCCACGTGGCAGGCCCACCCAATGTACCCTGTCCAGCTTGACTTCATCGCGATCGTCCTCCGCCAAGATGTGTAGAAAGAGAGCCTCCACATATTCCCGCAGATTTCCACCGTCACCCTCTGAGGGCACCGCTCTAATTCGAATGTTGTTGCGACGGGACCTGTTTTCCAGATCCTCGCAGTGGGTCTGAAGATCCAGATTCTGCTCACGAAGCTGGAGCAGGTCCTGCTGTAGCTGATGGACATCCCCACTGAGGCCCAAGTCTTGGTCCTCCAGGGTAGCTACACGCTCGCCAATGCCATCTACATCACGACGGACTTCACGGAGGTCGGAGGCCAGTTGCGCTTTCAGTTCCGTGATATCCTCCTTGATGGAGGAAAAAAGCTCGATCCGGAAGGCCTTCGTGACCGGGCCGTCAGCGTCGTCTTTGGTCGGTGACTTGCTAGAGCCAAGGGACGAACCAGACGCCCCCTTCCCAGGACCTTCCTTCCCCGGTTTATTCAGGCGAGTCCTCGTCGACATGGTGCGACGTCCCAATGCCGAAGATAGGAGGCAAGATGGCACCACTTCTCCGATCGTTCGCCGATGACGCTGTCCAGCAAGGCCCCAGACAGGACGGCGCCTCCTCGTCACCTCTATACGGCGACAGTCGCCAGCTGGGCCACTGGAACCACAGGCGGGCTCGTCACAGCGCCAATGTAGAGGACACGCACAGAAGAGCTTCACTCGGTCGCCAGCCAAAGTCTCGAGTCCCCTATCGCAAAGGGTCGAAGCCGCCCAGACAAAGCCCAGTAGGCCGCTCCGGAGCAAGTGCGTCACCAAAGTAACACCTCGGCCAAGTCTGCCGTCCCGTGTCGTAGCTCGACGGGAGAAGGGACAAACCAATGCAGGGTGCCTCAGGAGACCCAGGAGAGTCAAAGCCGGGACTTAAATCGCCCCGATACCGCTAAACAAAACTATGAACGGCTCGGGGTGCCGGAGGAGCTCGCAGGCACGTCTTACTCCGTCGCCATCTTCATCATCTTGGTTTTATCCATGGCACTTCAATTCATTTCAACTTGCAGGAACGGACTCTTTAAAAAAGACAGAACATTTATGTTGCACAGCTCCACTGAGCAGTGAAACAATAACTGCAGATTCTTAAAAGGGTATCAGGTGTGAGTGCATACGAACCACCAGGGGACGTTCAAACAACCTGGGGACCTACGACCAGTAGTAAGTGGCCATACTAGATACTTTTGGTTAAATAGCTTGAAAAGATTTAAGAGCTCTTAGAAATCTTTCTCCCAAGGATTCAGTCTCACCATATTAAGTTGCTTGTATTTCATTTAGCCTTACAATGCCTGGGCAGGACAATGTACAAAGTAAATATATGAAAAAAACCTATGCAAAGTGGAAGGGTTGATCCAATGTAAACAGATTACCCTTACTTTAGCAGCCATGCAGTTAATACACTAAGGGCCAGATGTAGGAAGCCTAATTCCGGTCGGTAACGGCCGAAATTACAGAATTTCGGCCGTTACCGACCGGAATTAGTCTTTTCATATGTAGGTGGCATCATTTCAGATTCGGTAATTTACCGAATCGGTATTTAAGAATTCAGGAAATTACTGATTCTTAAAAATACCGAATCGGTAAATTACCGAATCTGAAATGTAGGGAGAACTCAAATTAGTGCTTTTCCCATCTTAGGATTTGTTATTTACCACCAACTAGAAGTTGGTGGTAAATAATGAAAACCTTTGAAAAAGCATTTTTTTTTCTTTTCCAACAATGACATGTTGCAGACATGTATGTCTGCAACATGTGCACCCATACACAATTGAGGGTTGCAACAGGGTGTCAAAGTGACACCCTGCCACCCTTTAATGTTTCCCCCTTTTACTGAATCGGTATTTACCAATTCGGTAATTGCCATTCATCCCATAGGAATGAACGGCAATTACTGAATCGGTAAATACCGATTCGGTAATTACCCAAACTTACTGATTCAGTAATTTTTTACCTACATGCCATTTGCCTGTTCTTAAATACAGAATCGGTATGATTCGGTATTTAAGAATCGGTAATTTGGGATTACCTACATCTGGCCCCAGATGGCTAACGTACTGTTACAAGCAGAATTAAATTCTGAGGTCACAGTTATTTCCCAAAACAAGTTCTTAATCATAGCAACTTTTTTCCGACCTGTTCTGGTTCGGTTCATACACTGCACCAGCCAAATGCAAGTAACACAATCTGTACGTAATGAAATGATCAAAGGTAGCGTGATGGTGCAGGAGGCTCTTCCATCTGAGGAACTGTGCATCCCATGAGAACAAAGGCCTCTAAGAGGCCTTCAATGGCATCCTTCATACAACCATCCAGTTATTGATCCTCAGTACTCACGTCCATATAAACCATATAATGTGTTATATGCTCTGTCTGTGATGTTCGTGTTAAGGGATCCCTCTTGTCACTCAGATGATAATTGAAGCAATTAGAGTCCTTGCTCGTTCAAACGAAGGACTAATACATGTCCCGAAGATGCCCTGTTGGACCCACAATGTACCCCCACGAACCCGTCCCAGACAGTACTCACACTTCTTGGATAGCGCTGCTTGGTCGCAAGGTGCCCCACGTAGTTCATCATTCATCAGTAGCGATAGATTTGAGGATCGAGACAGGGGAGTCCTCTTCCCTCACCACTGCGTCCTTCCACCTCTGAGCTCGGGGATGCTCCCCGAAGCTATCTGCGGCGGGCGCTGGCGGGTCCCAGGGTAGAGAAAGATGGGCTGGGGCAGTGGTGACACCGGGGAGTTACACCTGGCGCCGGGTCCCTCGTCGTGGTGCCCTGACACAAGAGGGTCCCCCGACGCAGGTGGGTCCCCCAACGCCGCTTGCCACCCTCCACGGTATCGCCACTCCAGCCCTCCAGTGGGGACTCCGCCATCTTCAGCTCTGCTTCTTTCCTGAGCTCCCAGGCTGCAGCTATGCCACGGCCCCTGACAGCTGCGCCCACCGCCGGCCTATGAGTGCATACAAAACTCCGGCTAATAATACTACTGAACCTATTGCAGGGGTGGAGCCTGCACTTCCCAAATCTCAAGTCTGTTTTTTAAATTTTATTAGGTTAAAAAAGCGCTGTCCTTCAATGTCAGAGAAGAAAAACAAGCATGTGCCATGGAGTCCTATTGCATTGGGAGTGCGGGAGGGCGGGCGCGAGAAGGCACAAGCAACACCGGGAGTGCCTGGAGGGGGGCGGGGCTGGCAAAAAGTCATAGACTGTGGGAGGGAGGAGGAGGGACAGGAAGAAAGTGGTCTGTGGAGTAAAGGGGCTGATAGCCATGGAAGTACACAAATGACGACATGGCCATCATGGGGAGGGACTAAGAAGCCAAATACAATCAGAATGCAGCATTTAGGATGTGAGCCAATCCAAAAGATGGGCGGTGAGTGAGTGGAGCTTAAATGAAGCTATAGTATATACTGCATGCCTCAATGAGACAGCACAAGCGCCTCTAGGTGAGACCTAAAAATTATATCATATTGCAAAATTTGGTGATGTGTCCGCATTTTCTCCAGTCTTTGGGGCCAGTCTATACTCATCTGGTAGGTAAGCAGGAGTGTTATTGAGCTCATGTAGCTTTCACCTTTTATTCAGGAAGGAAACTAGAAGAAAACCTGTGGATTGTAAAGGAGAAACTATATTTAAAATCAAGGAGAAGGCCAGAAAGAAGGTAAGCTTCATGAGGAACCTATCAAGAAGACTCAGAGGCAGCGCCATAAAACACAAAAGGGGAATCAGAGTATTGCCTTTTCCACAACATACACACACAGCAGTAGCATTTCATAAACAGACCTCTCTCTATTTCACACATCTGAGAACTAGACCTCAAAATTTTGGTTTACCTTTGAACTCAAGTCCACAGTATACTCTATAATTTATTGCTTTTAGCTATTGATGAGGTAGACTTGCAGCTCCCAGTCCCGTTCTGAGTTCTTCCATGATACTACTCCAGTGCTGATTCCGAGTAACCCATTCCCAGACCAGTCATCCTTATCATCATGAATCGCGAGGACCCAAACAAGAAAGACGTGGAGTGTAGTGCATGGCTGTTGAAGAACAAGTAGAGAATGACACAGAATTGCAGTGCTTCGGGTAGGTTTTTGTTTGATAACTGAATTGACTGTTCTGGTGTCTGCAGAACCAGAAAAAAAGGAGAACACCCCGGCAATTAATTAAATCTGGCTATTTGTGAAAGGGCTGATTTTTACCTACAGGGGAAAAAAATAAGCGCCCATCACTCAAGCAGCAATCAATGACATTTCCCATATTACATTTCAACACACACCCTCCCTCAGTGTCTGTCACCACATGAATCATCAATCAACTTAAATCATCACTCTTGCAATCAGTCACTCACCATTGCAATAGTTAAAGTTACCTCATCCAATCCAAGCATGGGCAGATCAATTTCAGATAAATATTCAATCATCTTTGCTGCAGGCAACCCATTGGAATTTGGTCTTGGCAGGCAGTCTTGTAGGATAATAAATAATTGTATGGGGTAGCCCTTCTAGTGCTAAGTGATGCATTATTGCAAATACCATCAGGAATAGTGGAGACTTCTTCAATGCATACTGGTCCACCTGCAATCCCGCAATATATATGTCACTAATAAAAAATAAGGTGTGGCAGCTTAAATCTTACACAAAAATAATAATGTTCCTCTGGCTCATTTATATATTTTATTTTGCCTAGAAAGAACTAAGTTCAACGAGAAATTTGTAAAATTTGTATGGGGCACTGGCATACTTAGCCATGGAAGTAGAGTGCAACCTCAAACTCAGGTTGTTCACCCAGAAGTTGGTCAGCTAACACATTTGATTCCATTTTGGACCAATCACCTTCTTTCTCCTCTTGTGCTGCTGTTTTAGGAGTGGTGTATTTTTGCGGTATAAAATGTTGGTTAATTTTGATCATGGTCAATCTCTTATTGAGGCGAGAGACTGGCCCTTCTCTCTGTGATGACAGCACCAGCTGCACTGAGCACAAGTACAGATCCTTTATTGCCACCCTGCTGAGCTCTGCTCATTGGCGTACCTTCCCATACCAATAAATTAATGGATGTTGATCCACATAGACCTCTTTTGGATAATCCAGGTACTCCTGGAACATCCTGTGGATGGTCTTTGGTGCTGCCACTTACTCTACCTGCTTTACCATCACCTCTGTACTGGACTTGAGCCCTGACAATTGAAACCAATACAATGCGGCAGTTGGGTCCGGGCCTTTTTTTGCTGTTGTTGCCGGTGTTCTGGTTGATGGTATTGTTGGCTGCTGTTTGACAAGAATGCCCTCTTTGGAAGTTGAAGGCGGCACCCCAGAACAGTGGGATGGAACTCATAGTTCCAGCTATTCTTCTTCCAAGTCTCCGGCTTGCTCTACAATCCACCGCTTGTATTTTAAAACATGCACTAGGTCTTCATTTATTGAGAAAGTCTTGCACCACCAGGTTGATGCAATGGGTCAAACACAGGACCCTGAAATAGCCTTCGTCTGTCATGGCCTTGACTATTTTACTGACATTGTCCATGGCAACAATTCCAATTCTAAAACTTCTGGGTTGCAGCCATTCATACACCTTGCTGTTAAATTCCTCCAAGATGTTTATAGCTGTATATGATTTCTCCATGTCAAACATGGCCATTGTTGAATGCCAATGAATGCTCTTAAAACTTTCTTCAGGGCCAAGACCTGAAAATATCTTTTGTTTTACCCCTGCAAAAGAGATCCAGTGTGCAGTGATGCACATGGAATCAGTCACCTGACAAATGGTCCACAAGTCTGTTGTCAGGTGGATAGTGTGAACAGCACTTTGCTGCAAAGCTTGTCCAGCCAACTGCAGAATATCATAATGCGTACTGGAACAACCACTCTGGAAAAATAGGTCCTGCTTAGTACCTTCCATTTTGGGCAGAATGTTGCCACAAATTCTAAAAATCCCACTCCTTCTACAAAAGAAAAAGGAAGGAGGTCCAGCATTAACATTTTTGCCAGCTTCCCATTGTACAAACGTGCGGTTGGATGGTTTCACTCGTAGGGCCACTCCTGCCTAAACATGCCTTTACAGTAGCCTGGAGTTTCTTCTTTTCTTGGGGCACTGATGCAGGCGTTTTTTGGGAAGTAGATGCTGTGGTAGACTCAATGTGTGTAGGGTGATGAGGCAGTCGCTGTATGCTTTGTCTCCATCATCTCACTCTGAGTCTTTTTTCCATTGTGAAGTTGCTGAGGTGGTTGAATCTGCTGGTAAAGTGCTGGGAACAAGGCTGCTTTGCATTAAGATGTTACATCACCCTCTTCTTCCTCATCATCATCACCTTCCCCCATGATTGCACTTATAGCTAATGTTTCCCTGCTCTCCACACCACCACAGCCATGTCCGGCAATTCTTTTAAGGGGCCCCTCCCACTTAATTGTTTGGTGTTTTTTCATATGGGTAATCTGGCCTCCAGTACCAAAATGTGTACCAGGGTTATCTCAACGAACATTTGTGTGGCAAATGGTGCATACTGCTCACCCTCTTTGCTAACTGTAAAAAAAGTCCACACCGGGGGAGGAGTACTTTTTTACCGGGCCACTTAAAATGCCTGAAGACTAATTGGCAGTAGGTGGACATTTCGAGTGCCTCTCTGTTTCTCCTGAGGCAGGGGTTGGTGCAGGTCTTAGCTGGGGATTTGCAACTATGGGATCTGGTGGCGGTGCTACCTGTGCCACATAACTTAGAGCTGTTTGAATAGCAATGTCAGATTCCTCTGTGTCACCTGCTACAATGGCTACCTCGTCATTGTCATCATCCTCTTCATCTCCTTCTATAAGCCTAAGTCTTTCTGAAACCTTTATTTTCCCTTGCCTCTCCTGTTGTCTCCTGGTCTCTGTCTGGATCCACCCCATGTCCCTATCATCATCTTCTTCTGCTACCCACTAGCCACTGTCTCAGCAGCACCTTTCTTTGGGGCCATCTTGAAGCTGTCAGTGGTAATTAGCTTCACAACAAGCTGAAGAGATGACCATATTGTGTATCAGTCAGGCGTACTGTGGGTGATGTCTTTTCTCTTGTGAACCTAAAAGCAAACAAGCAAGAAAAACATCAGTGAAATGTGGCATTGTACAGTTCAAGTAGTAGTACAAACAATATAATTTAGTGTGGTTACTTAAGTTATTATAAATAATTAACAATAGAATACAGTTTTCCTTCATAAAACTGAAAACGACACCAACATACACGTTTGTGGTGACTGTACACTCAGAAAGGATTGGAAAGAGCAACAACAAAAACAAAACAATACAGCTGTAACTGTTTGCTTTATGTGCAATGCATCAAATGGGATGTGGCACTCAGGGAGGTGCAGCTGACCAATGAGAATAGAATAATCTTTGCACAATTATTGCTATTACGCACATATAGCAGACTTGGGGTTGATTCATTGATGCCAGATGTAATGAAAATAGTTTTGTTTTTTTTAAATCTAAAAATAAATACATAAATTACAAATACATTTGTTTTTTAAATAATTTAAAAATAATTTAATTAAAACTAAAATTGGAAAAAAATACATTTTTATAAATAAGTGACATTATCCTCAAGCATATCATTTATTTTAATTTATGAAACTGCTATCTCATTGCTCAACCATCCATGCAAGTAAATGGCAAAGGGCAACACAGACTGGACACACAAATGGCTGCCTGCCATTGACACATGGTCATCAACAACAACAAGAATACAGAGCAAAAAGGGATTGGGAATGGGAACAAAGAGAAGAAGACAAAAGCATCCTTGATACCTACACAAAATGGCCAACGACTGATCCCTTGGTGAACAAGCAAGCAAGGCGGCATAGCAGCAACATAATGATAGAAGAGCAACACATGAAAACTTATGGCAAAAGCACACTGGGTGTCTACGCAAAATGGCCAGCAGCCACATGGTACAACAGCAAGCAAAGAGGCATGGATAACAAATAATAAATTAACTAAACAAACCCGGTATTTGTAATGCACAAACTAATCACCCCTAGGAGTCTCAAGGCGCTGGGGGCTGTTGGGAAGATTAAGACAGCTATTTCCCAGAGACACAAGGTGCTGGGCTGAGCTGATGCCGGTGCCAGGGATCGAACTGTGAGCCCTGTGCTCCAGAGTCAGCCCCCACACCTCTCCCCTCAAAGAGAAGATAAGCAGGCCTATGGCAAAGCACACTGACTGGCTACACAACATTGCTGTCAGCCACAGGGTCAAAACAACAACAACCAGCAAGGAGGCTTGGTTACTCACAGGCATAGAAGACATGAAGGCCTATGTCAAAAGCACACTGGCTGGCTACAGAAAGTGGCCACCACCCACATGGTCAGAACAACAACAACCAGCAAGGAGGCAAGGCCACAAACAGAGAAGATATGCAGTTCTATGGGGAAAGCACACCGGCTGACTACATAAAATAGCCACCAGCCACATGATCACACAACAACAACAGCCAGCAAGAAGGCATGGTCACAAACAGAGAAAACATGCAGGCCTATGGCAAAAGCTTACTGGCTGGCTACACAAAATGACCACCAGCCACATGGTCACAACAACAACAACTAGCAAAGAGTCATGACCACAAACAAAGAAGAAATGCAGGCCTATGGGGAAAGCGCAATGATTGAATACACAAAATGGCCGGCAGCCACATGGTCAGAACTACAAGCAGGAGGACTAGAAAAAAAGAACAAATGCAGATAGCAGAGTGGACACTGGCTATACAAAATGGACCCTGGCCACATGGCATAATGAAAAACAAAGGCAAAAGATGGCCCATGACAAACACACACACACAGTGGCCAGACAAAAGAGTCATGGTAACGCAGAGAACACAGCATTAATTTAGCAATGACAAAATATGAAAATGAACAGGGCTAATAATGTTAACAACAACACAACAACACATATCCTCCAAAGGCATTACCCCACCTAAAAACTGTTTGCAGGGAGGATAAAACAGGAAATATCACATAAAATATTTATGAATATTTGTCTTTAAACTGATGCCAGCCACGCCTTAAAGATGTTTCAATTTTACAGACACCAAAGAAACAATTGTTTTATGCACCCATGAATAGTACGGAGCCTACTGGCTGGACTGTCTATTGGCAAACTACGCCACATAGTGAATTAAATCAATCATTATTGCAAACTTATAGAAAACATGGAAAATAAAATGTACTGAACAGTGCAAAATGTTTCCTTTATAAAAGAAGATAAATTTCATGCAAAAAAAAGCGAGGCCCTTACTAAAACTGCAGGCCACGCACCACAATACATATTAAAAATCAAATGAAAATACCAATAAATCCAGGTTCATGCTCCCAGTCAAACAAACATCATCCTAATGCATCAGTTTTTCAAACTACGTGTAATATCTCAAAAACAAAGTCCTTAAATCCGATGGTATATATGGATATGACAAGGGCAGTGATCCTTCCAGCTTCTAATCTCACTGAAAAGTGACCAGGAGAGGGAAAAAGCACTAGGAGCTGCTGGACAGGAACAGGAAGTTGGAGTCTCTGGGGCACTTAGTTCTGTTTTGAAAAAAAAAAGGTTTAAAAAATGGCATCTCACACAAAAAAAACTCCATCGGCCTGTTTGAGAAGAAATTCAACTCCATGTGCCTCTCAGCTGCATTCTCAAGCAGAAAAGTTGCTCTACCGCTTCATTTTTTATGGCAAACGGCTCTAAGAATACTAGATTGGTGCTGTCGCAGCCAGCAACTGAGGGAGTGAGCGCTGAGTCTCAAGAGAGCTTGCTAGTGGTGTGAGAAGTCGCGCAAGCACTCACAAGCGGCCCAAGAGTCTTGGCGTTTGCAGTTGAGTGCCAAAATATAACTCAAGCGCACACATGGAAAAAACTCTGTTTCAGAACTGAATGGTGAAATTCTGGAATTCTGCGTTCCTCCGCGGAGAGTGGATTGCGTGAATACCGCAAACTCCGCTAGCGGAGCAGAGTTTACTACCCAGGCTTCATTTCTTCTTCAGAGGACCTTATTGAAGCAGGTATTTCCAGGATGTTAAAATTAATAGTATTGGGAGCCATTACAGGAATCCCCATTCTGAGACTATTCCGTGGGGTATTTCCTTCAGCAACCTCCGCTCGCGGAAATTCCTGTAAAACTCTGAGGAAGGATTTAGGCGAGGGGGGTTATCTTAATCTGTTGAGTCAAAGACCTTTTAACTTTACCCCCAGGGCTTTACCAGAAGACTTAGCAGATTACACATCTTGAAAGGCAGAAATCATACACCCTGCTCCCCCCACCAGGCACACATCGCTTCTCCTGTCTTGCGTCCTTTATAATACCAGGGACTACAACAGAAGACGAGTCTGGCACATAACACGCATTACCAGCCAAAATTTTCCTGGTATGCAGAGTGTACCTTGACGCCCTATCTGCAGCCTTACCAATGGTTGAAGCACCCTTCTCCATATGCTGAAGACTCCTTACCCAATCTTTTTGTATCAGTTCATTCCTTCTGTCTCCTAGTGACTGATGACGGGTAGGCCCCTTTATCCATGTCTCTGTTGAAGGTTGGAGAGATCTCCAGCCGGCAGCCTGATTAGTGCTGCCTCTGCCCTACTCTCGCCCACTGGCCGACCTGCAACACTACGGCTTTCGCGCCGCCTCCTCCCAGCATGATACAATGCAGGATGCACCATGAGCAAAAACCATCTCTGCCTGGGATTCAAACAACCCTCCAGGTGCTTCCATTCAGGAACTAGCCAGGTACAATCCGGTCAGAAAAGAGACAAAAAACGTGCCCGTCCTTGCGGTGAAGCAACCCCCTGGGGCGCCCGTGGGCACTCAAGTCAAGTCAAGTCAAGTCAAAGAATTTATATAGCGCACTACATACCCAGAGGGTTTCAAGGCGCTTAGGAAGGGGAGGAGGATTACTTGTCAAATATCCATGTTTTAAGTTGCTTTCTGAATGCTAGGTGGTTCTGGGTAAGGCGAAGGTGAGTGGGGAGTGAGTTCCATGTTCTAGCAGCCAGGTATGAGAAGGATCTGCCTCCCATGGTGGTCTTGTTGATGCGAGGTACAGTGGCGAGGGCTTGGCTGGAAGAACGTAGTTGGCGGGCGGGGGTGTAGAAGGACAGTCGTGAGTTGAGGCATTCTGGTCCGATGTCGTAGAGTGATTTGTGTGCGTGGGTTAGCAGTCGGAAAGTGATTCTCTTATTGACGGGTAGCCAGTGGAGGTCTTTCAGGTGACCAGAGATGTATTCGTTGCGTGGGATGTCTAATATGATCCTGGCTGAGGCGTTTTGGATTTGTTGGAGTTTTTTCTGGAGTTTAGCGGTGGTACCTGCGTAGAGGGTGTTTCCGTAGTCCAGTCGGCTTGTGACCAGAGCATGGGTGACAGTTTTCCTGGTTTCGGTGGGGATCCAGCGAAATGTTTTTTTGAGCATGCGAAGAATGTTGAAGCAGGATGAGGATACGGCGCTGACTTGTCTGTTCATTGAGAGTGAAGAATCCAGGATGACGCCTAGGTTCCGTGCGTGGTCTGTCGGGATGGGTGCTTTTCCAAGGGCTTCCGGCCACCAAGAGTCATCCCATGCAGAGGGGGATGTACCTAAGATGAGGACTTCTGTTTTATCTGAGTTCAGTTTCAGACGGCTGTGTTTCATCCATTCGGCAACTTCTTTCATTCCTTCGTGTAGGTTAGTTTTGGAGGTGCTGGGGTCATTGGTGAGAGAAAGGATTAGTTGAGTGTCATCCGCGTAAGAGATGATGTTGAGGTTGTGTTGGCGGGCGATGGCCGCGAGGGGGCTCATGTATACGTTGAAGAGGGTGGGGCTGAGTGAGGACCCTTGGGGTACGCCACAGATGACTTCAGTGGCCTCGGACTTGAATGGTGGAAGGCGGACTCTCTGCGTTCTTCCGGTGAGGAACGAGGTGATCCATTCAAGTGCTTTTCCTTGTATTCCGATGTTACTGAGGCATTGTAAAAGGGTGCTGTGGCAGACTGTGTCGAATGCTGCAGAGAGGTCGAGGAGGATGAGGGCGACTGTGTCTCCATTGTCCAGTAGAGTTCGAATGTCGTCTGTTGCTGCGATGAGGGCGGTCTCGGTGCTGTGTTTTGCTCGGAAGCCAGATTGTGAGGAGTCGAGGGATTTGTTGGCTTCGAGGAAAGCGGCGAGTTGGTTGTTGACAGCTTTCTCGATTACTTTGGCCGGGAATGGAAGGAGCGAAATAGGGCGGTAATTTTTGAGTTCTGTGGGGTCCGCTGTGAGTTTTTTCAGAAGGGCGGTGAGTTCGGCGTGTTTCCAGTTTTCCGGGAAGGTGGCGGAGTTGAAGGAGCAGTTGATGACGTCTCGGAGGTGCGGTGCTATGACGGAGTCTGCTTTGTTGAAGATGTGGTGAGGACATGGGTCTGTGGGGGATCCTGAGTGGATGGAGTTCATCAGGCGGATGGTGTCCTCAGTGGAGATTGGGTTCCAGTCATTAAGGGTGTTCACGGGGGGAGAGTGTTCAGCAAATGGTTGGGTGGGTTGGTCTCCGGGTTGGTTGTCGAAGCTGTTGTGGATGTCTGCAATCTTGTTGTGGAAGAATGAGGCTAGGGAGTCGCAGAGGGCTTGAGAGGGGGTGATGTCGTTGGAGTTGGCCGAGGGATTGGAAAATTCCTTGACGATGTTGAATAGTTCCTTGCTGTTGTGGGCGTTGTTGTCAAGTCGATCCTTGAATGCTGTTTTCTTGGCCTTTCGGATAAGTTGGTGGTGAGTGCGGGTGGCGTTTTTGAAGGCGTCCTTGGTGCTAGTGGTTGGGTCTTTTTTCCAGGCCTTTTCAAGGGAGCGGCAGAGTTTCTTGGACTTCTTAAGATCATCGTTGAACCATGAGGCCTTCTTGTTGCCAGGTTTGCTTTGACGTTTTTTCAGTGGTGCTAAGGTGTCGGCGGTGTTGGATAACCATAGGGTGAAGTTGGCGGCGGCTTGGTCTGGGTTAGTAGAGTGGGCTGGGGTGTTTAGAAGGAGCGATGAGGAGATCTGGTCGGTGGTGATTTTGTTCCAGTTTCTTTGCAGAGTTGGTTGGAGGTGGTTGATGGGTTTTGGCTTGTTGTAGGTGAAGTGAACGCAGCTGTGGTCAGTCCAGAGGAGATCCGTAGTGTGGCTGAAGGAGACATGATTGCTGGAGGTGAAGATGGGGTTGAGTGTGTGACCTGCGATGTGGGTGGGGGAAGTGACCAGTTGTTTAAGTCCGAGGTTGGCGAGGTTGTCCAAGAGGGTGGTGGTGTTGCGGTCGTTGATCTTTTCAAGGTGAAAGTTGAGGTCTCCCAGGAGGATGTAGTCTTTGGAGGGGAGCGCGTGAGGAGTGATGAAGTCCGTGATGTCTTCACTAAATTTTGCCCGGGGTCCTGGTGGTCTGTAGAGGAGGGTGCCTCTGAGTGTGGTCTTGGGGTCGATGTGGATCTGGAAGTGAAGGTGTTCGGAGTTGGCGAGGTTGGCGTCAGAGCTGGTTGAGATGCGGATTGATTTCTTATGGACGATAGCGATTCCTCCTCCTGTGTGGCCGGTAGGGTCTTTGCGTGTGATCTTATAGTCTTCAGGGATGGCAATGGTGATGTCTGGGGCGGAGGAAGCGTTCATCCATGTTTCTGTTAGGAAGGCGATGTCCGAAGAGATGGTGTCTAGTAGGTTCCATAGGTCAATGGCGTGTCTGTGGACCGAGCGGGTGTTGAGAAGGATGCATTGTAGGTGGTTGGGGTCGGGAATCTGTGGTGTGGTTGTAGCGGGGATGTTGTCGGTGCCGATGAATTTGCAGGAGTAGCAGGACAAAGGTCCATGGGTGTGTCCAGGAGCGGCTTGGACGCAGTTGGGGGCGCGACCGGGGTTAAGGGCTAGGAGGGTGGCGGCATCGTAGGTAATGCGGGAGGGCTGGGCAGCGCGAGGGGCAGGGGGTCTGGCGCTGGGCGCGGTCCAGGCGCGGACGGGCGTAGACGGGCTTACCTTTGGCGCACCTTCGGCGCGGATTGGGCGCGGTCGCTGCGCGTAAACGCTGCACGCGGGAACTCCTGTCATATATGGATAGTGGAGGGGGAGGGGCGAGGGCAGCTCAGCTGGGAGGCGGGGCGGGCTACAGGGATCACAATAACAACAAAATGGAGGCAGAGGGGGGAGCACAGCGTCGCGCTAGTGAAAACGCGCACGAACAGTGAAAGCAGCTGATAGAATTAATTAAAATGCAAATAGATCAACTCGGCAAGCAGGCACACAGCAGGCAATTGAAATTAGGCAGTTCTAATGAGCAAAAGCAGCACAACGATACCGAGTGTCACGAGGGGACACTGGGGAGCGACCACTCAGCCTGAGGGACAGGAGCGAGTCACGGCGCTCTCAGGTACTGGAGCGCTGATCTGGTCAGTGGGAGGGCGGCTCAGCTGGGAGGCGGGGCGGGCTCCAGGGATCACAATAACAACAAAATGGAGGCGGAGGGGGGAGCACAGCGTCGCGCTAGTGAAAACGCGCACAAACAGTGAAAGCGGCTGATAGAATTAATTAAAATGCAAATAGATCAACTCGGCAAGCAGGCACACAGCAGGCAATTGAAATTAGGCAGTTCTAATGAGCAAAAGCAGCACAACGATACCGAGTGTCACGAGGGGACACTGGGGAGCGACCACTCAGCCTGAGGGACAGGAGCGAGTCACGGCGCTCTCAGGTACTGGAGCGCTGATCTGGTCAGTGGGAGGGCAGCTCAGCTGGGAGGCGGGGCGGGCTCCAGGGATCACAATAACAACAAAATGGAGGCGGAGGGGGGAGCACAGCGTCGCGCTAGTGAAAACGCGCACAAACAGTGAAAGCGGCTGATAGAATTAATTAAAATGCAAATAGATCCACTCGGCAAGCAGGCACACAGCAGGCAATTGAAATTAGGCAGTTCTAATGAGCAAAAGCAGCACAACGATACCGAGTGTCACGAGGGGACACTGGGGAGCGACCACTCAGCCTGAGGGACAGGAGCGAGTCACGGCGCTCTCAGGTACTGGAGCGCTGATCTGGTCAGTGGGAGGGCGGCTCAGCTGGGAGGCGGGGCGGGCTCCAGGGATCACAATAACAACAAAATGGAGGCGGAGGGGGGAGCACAGCGTCGCGCTAGTGAAAACGCGCACAAACAGTGAAAGCGGCTGATAGAATTAATTAAAATGCAAATATATCAACTCGGCAAGCAGGCACACAGCAGGCAATTGAAATTAGGCAGTTCTAATGAGCAAAAGCAGCACAACGATACCGAGTGTCACGAGGGGACACTGGGGAGCGACCACTCAGCCTGAGGGACAGGAGCGAGTATGCATGCAGCCACAATGTTCCCCACCACTATCGCTCTCTTAATAATTTGCAATCTCATAGTTGGACATCCTATATAAGATATAAACTGATAAAAAAACTTTTTGGGTTTAATAAATCCCAAGAAGGCACCCTTAATTGTTTACTTGGAGAAAATTGGCTTTTTCCTGATGTTAAGCCTCAGGAAGCCCTTTCAGAGCTAATCCCCACCTGCCACCTGGCAGTTTGCTGGGAGGTGCGAAAGGGAAGGGGAACAAAAGGGCCTTGCCTGAAAGGAGCTGTTACTTCCTGCTCACAGTTTGGCCTTCAGGAGGTGGCTGCAAACAGGAAAATCTTCAAATGGACAGCCACAGTCACAGTCAGATGTTAGTTCACACTTAGGCTAGCCCCTGCCATTCTCTAAGTATCCAGAGTGGTACCAATCCTAGTGTCCGAATTGGTTTTGCACGGGGCATTCCTCATTTCCCTTGATACACCTCAGGGCTGTTCCTTTAGTTCTTACTAAGGGAAGAAAGATTTTACCTTGTTGTATTTCAGCAAAAAAGGACACTGTGAGATTGTTTAGGGGCAAACCCTCACAAAATGATGTCATGGTGGGTGTAGTTCACACTTGGAACATTTTCTCTTTTAGTTGGGGAGTGATCCCTGCTCACAAGCTAATACCTGGCATAAAAGTGGCATCCCTAGATAATCTCTTCAGAACATCTTTGGACCTGTGGATTACAGTCAGTGAGAGGACTGAACCTACTTTAACCTGTGGATTGAAACCCCAATGCTATGACCTGTCCCCACTTGTAACCAGGAATGAAGAGTGGTTAACTAACATCCTATTAGGCTACAGTATTACAAAATAACGCAAGAAGCCCACCTTCCTGAAGAGCCCAGCTAACCAGTTCTAACCATGTTTCCCATGGAACCTGCTAGAGACTTCCCCTTGAGCTCGTCCTGACCCCCAGGTCGAGTTCCTATGGCCTTGTCATAGTATACTCCTCCTTGTTAGTCAAAATTTGAAAGATTGAAATCGCTTTCCGAAAATGCCTAAAGTATCTGGATGGGAAGAGATCTTCTTTGGGCATGAGTTTCAAATTTTTCCGACTCTGAACTTTCCCACCAAAAGTCAATGGCATCACTGGGTCTTAATCCAACAGCTATCGGCCTTATGGAACTAATCTGGGGCACAGCCTGCTGTCTTGCTCCACTGAAGAATTTTGACTTCCATTCCAGAGTCTAAGTCAAAAGGTAACACTGTCCACTGGACTGATCCTGGTTCTTTTATCCGACTGATGCTCTATTGCTGTTGGCCGTAACTTTGGGCTTAAACCTAATGTAGTGTGGCCAGATACCCAGTTAGTGCTCTGCTCTTTTTGGGACTAGACTTACCTATCACATCTCTGATTAACTACATCTGATTTTTGTTGTTTTGATGTCTATTTGTTTATTAAATTACGCTCCATTTTCATAAGTTGGAGTGAGTTTTAATGTGTTTTGTTTTCTACCTTTTAACTGTTTCGATACTATTAAATGTTTAACACATTTCTCCTCAAATAAGCCTGTCTACAGTGCTTAATTTGAGAAAGAAAGAGCGCCAGTGCTTAAAGCTCTGTTCACAAGCTGACACATGTTGAAATAAAACATCGGTTCACCAAAATACTAAGGCTGGTCATTTTTAATTACCTACCAGGCAGTTTTTCTTGCTCTTGGAGGTTTGTGATTTCTTCCTTTGGGACGGTTTTGTCATATTTCTCTTTCTCCACCTTAACGATCAGTGTCTTCTTCCCTCACTTGCACTCTGTTAATATCTGATGCAGGAAAATAAGTGCTGGTCCCCAAAATGAAGTCCCGGCAACCACCAGCTCAATTGAGCACTTCCTGTCTATTATGTGCTAAAGCACCATGGGTTCATCTCAGGTTTAAATTATATAGAACTAACTGGACCGATTCAGAAATAGAGCAATTATTACTTGAAGAGGACTACAATGCACTTCAAATAATTAGCCACTTTCTCGCAGGTGCCATATTTGTTGACAAATCACCAGTAATATTCAGTAAGGTCTAAGAAGGATTTCACCTGGGTATGAATCTCAGAAGGCTCTCATGCAATGACAGTCTGTATATTAGGCTGTAGAGAGTGTACTTGGTCTCCAATAACTTGGTGGCCCAAGTACAACTTTGAGCCCTGCTCCATCTGGGTCTTGCTGACCTTGATAGTAGAGGCGTGCTTGATGCAGGGTCTGAAACAATTCTTTGAGGTTGTACAGGTGGTCATCCCAGTTAGAACTGAAAACAGCAATATAACCCAGAAATGTTGCACTACAGCCCAGCTAGGAGTCAATTTACCAACCTCTGGAAGGTGGCATAGACATTCTTTAACCCAAAGAGTATAAATGAAAAGTTGTCATCTGGTTCGAAAAATGCCAACCTCTCCTTGACCCCCTCAGTAAGGGAAATCTGTCAACACCCTGATGTCAAATCAGAGATACAGAGGAAATTGATATCCCTCAATTGATCAAAGAGCTCATCAGCTCTGGAGATGAGGTATCAGTCTTAGTGACGACAGCCCTAATTAGGATGTCGGTCGGAAAGCATCCGGTCGACATCCTTGATTTGAATTCCATCTGTCGTATTTCGATTAAATCAAACTGGCCGGTCATTCTGGCTTGCTTCCGGAGGGCTCAAGGAGCCCATTCGCTCGTCTGAACACCCACCATAATCCAATACCGAAGGCATTTCTGCCATCAGGATTATGATGTCGGTTTCCAACAGTCTTTCCATGTTGGACTTTCTGACATGGAAAGTCAATCAGAAAGCAACTTTGGGTTCCCCTAGCAGGGCCCTCCTTCTTTACCGGCCTCCGGTTGGGGGCCAAGGGGCACCTATGGTTCCCACTGTAAATCCCTGCACCATGTGGCAGGCACCAGAAGGTGCCTGCCACACAGTGCATGATTTACAGTGATTCCCATTTCTCTATGGGAGCTTGTGCTGCGGATGGTTTCCGACCTCATCACAAGCTCCCATAGGGAAATGGAATTCTGCAACTGCACCATGTGCAGTTGCATTGTAATTCCAGTTTCGGACCACTGACCCGAGGTTGGTCTGTTTCAAAACCTCAGGGATGTAGGTCAGAGGAAACTCTGAATGACATCCTTATTAGGCCCATAAGTGAGACCCCGATGGTCCACATGGAACCTCAGTTCTGGAGTGATGTCCAGTAGTACAGCCTTGAGAACAAGTACAAGTGTACAGGACCACCCTCAACTCAAGCATCCAAGACATCTCATCACTTTTTTTTTCATACAGCATGTTTATGTTATTTTAACAGGTATGCTGTCCATTGTGTCGATGCCATGGGCACACCAGTAGGGGCAAACAGGGTAAGGGAGAACAGATAGGAGAACTGTCCTAGCATCTGGCGACAGTGTCTCTGCTACTCTGCTGTCAGTTTGGGGGAGAGGATGGCTCCCTACACTGACCCATCCTGCTCCTTGGGAGACAGTAGGTCTGGGAGGGGTTAACTCTCCACCCCCTCACCTCCATCTGTCACCAAGAGGGTAATTACTTCAAACCTCTTATAGTGAGGCTTGGGGTGGTTCACATGCAGGGCCCTTAAGGGGTTACTGGGGGTCTGGAGATCTACCAGGTAGATGACCTCTCTAGGTTTTTTTTACCTCAGAGGACCCATTCCACAGATCCTGCAAGGCTTGGAGTTCCACAGCCCCATCACCCACAGTTTCTGGCCAGGTTGGTACTCCACCAGATTGATGGTCTGCTGTACCACTATTTCATCACCTCCAGACTGGACTCCATGTTGTAAGTGTACTAAGTGACCTCTTTTTAGAAGTGTTTATCTGAGACCTGAGCGCTAACATGTAGCTCCCTACATTCTGAGGGGCTTCTTGGGAGCTTGATCATATCCCTCTTTAACACAGTTGAAACATCCTCTCACAAAGTGGGCAAACAAAAGAAGCTTCAAGAGGCACCTCCCTATATGCAAAAAGGGTGCAAGGTAACAAGACAACCCACTCACATCACATGGGGTCTGATAGGCTCATAACTAAACCCTTCAGGGTCTTGTTGAACCTTTCAACAAGCCCATTGGTCTATGGGTAGTACTGAATGGGGTACTTATAGGTTGCCCCAAACCTTTCCCACATGGACTTCACGTAGGCAGACATGAAGTTGGTTTTCCTGTCAGACACAATCTCCTTGGGGAGAACCCACTTGAGTACAGCACCTCATCAGTGTCGCGGCCAGCATGGGGATATTCACCAAACTTAGTAATACGGGCTAATGGTACCTTGTGGCATGGTCAACCATGACCAGGCTAATCGTGTTGCCTATGGCAGTCTTGGGGTTTAGAGGACTACCAATATCAATTCCCTCCAGGGAATATAAAAGTGGATGATCAGTTGGTCAAAGGTTTAGTCCTGCCCCAGATGTCAATGACAACCAAATTATTATTTGATTACCTAGATACAAGACAGCAAAGACAGATATATTATGTTTATATGTGTGAGGTGAGGACTGAGGAAAATTCATGTAATGAATATGTCTCAGCAGATAAGGGTATATAAAGGGCATACCTATGCCTATTATGGCAATGATTGGTCTATGAAGGGGCTCTTGCGAAAATGGTTTCAATGACTGACATTTTTAGGGTATCTAGACATACATTGACAATGCCTTGCTAAAAATGAGATTTGACATTTGGAGAATATCTGTGCATTTTCATAAAAATAAAAAAACATAATTATGCTCAAAACTGCTATATTTAAAGAAAACAACAAACAGATGTTTTGTGTCATTACAAAGTCTTGAAAGCTAATATTCCACTGACAATGCATGTTCATTTGAGGATACTGTTTGCTGATTTTATTGAACTATTTGCTTTGTTTACAATTTGTTTAGCTGTAAAGTGCACTAGTTGGCATACTTTCTCAGAGGAGAGCACATCTCTTGAGTGCACATCTCCTAAGTTAGGAGTATGGGGTTTAGCCTTATTCACTGTGCTTACTCGATTTCTGCATAATATGTACCTTTATGTGTGCTGCAGGTGCAAAAGAAATCACTACTGTTAGGCTTTGGGCTAAAACCTTTAGTCTAACTAGTGGTAGGCTCTTGATAGGTTTCCCTTAATGTAAAATATGAACACTTTCTTAGTGTGCATGATTGAAGTATATTTTCAAATATGTAAGTATATTTTTTTGTATTTATTTTATTTATTCAATTACTTAATGCACCAGGACTGGTTGTTTTAAGGATGTTTTATATTACAAGAAGATATCAAGTAGTGATTATATGAAGATGAGGAGAGGGAGATAACAATTTGAAAGCATAACATATCCAGCAAACACCCTTGGTTTGAAGGTCAGATTTGCATAAAAGTTCTTAGTCATGGAATGTTTGGAAAATGTGAGTTGTAAAGAAATTGGGTTATTGGTTGAGGGGGCTAAAACCCAACTTAAGTAGCAACCACAATTCATGTCAGAGTGAAATTAACTTGTGCTCAACCTTCTGCCAGCTTGGCACAAAAGCAGTCAGGCTGAACTTATGGGCAATGTGTAAAGAATTTATGCAACACTTCAAACAGTAACAAAATGTAAACACAGCAAAAACCTGCTTTTTATTTATAAATGATGTCACACTAAAACAAAAGCAAAACAAATATTAGAAACGGAGATTTGTGATTTTAAACCTTTTGCAGAAATCAAGCACTATGAAACAAAAAGCGCCAACAGCACAAGTTCAGTCTAACCGTGATGAAGCGTGGGCTGGATACTGGACCGAGTTTAGTCTGTTGAAAGTACAGAGGAGCCGGGGCATCAAGATGCCAAGTCCTTGCATTGAGCTGCATTAGCTGGCATTGAGAAATCATCATCGAGAAGCTGCAATGCGAAGTCTAGCATCAAAATTCTTTGTGCAGCAGCTGAGTCAATGACCGTCGACAAGGTTTGCGATGCGAGGTCCTGTGTCGAGATGTGCGGTGCAGCAGTGTAGTCAATGACTGTCAATGAGTTTAGCGATGTGAGGGCTTTCACCGCTGTCGAGGCTGTGCTGCATCTGCACAGGGGACAAGATGTTTTGCGCTGGGCTGGTGTCAGCATTGAGCCACCTTGGCGTTGGTGTATAAAAGCCACTAGGGCTTGGAGGACTTGTGATGTTATGAATCGGTGTGGAAGACGAGCACCGTCATGCTGGACTGGAGTTGATGGTGGGGTGCACTGCACTGCATTAAGATATGAAGAGATGTGTCGACGTCAAAGAAGCCTATTTTGTAGCTCTAGCTTTAAACAGTGGGCTAGCCAATTGACCCATAAAAGTTTCTTGGAGTTCTGGGTCTACAAAGGCAGGCTATATACAGGAGGACAGCTCACAGCTGCAGAAAAGTTCTGATGTAGCACCAGCAGGCCTTGGGAAGTAAAGGAGTCCTTGGTCAGTAAGCAGTTCAGCAGGGCAGACTTCACAACTGGGCAGTCATTGCTGGCAGAGACCACAGTTCCAGAAGTGGTCTAAAGTGTTGCGTCTGAGGGCCCACTATTTAAACCTGGTACCCGCGTTGAAATGGGAGAAGCTTCTTGAGTCCTTCCCTTATAGAGGTGTCTGGATGCTCCTTCCTTTCTGCCCTGGCCCCAGCTTATCTGGGAGTACAACAGGCTAGTGTAAAACACCATGTGAGTGTGCTGAAGCAAAATCTTTGTGATTTGCAAGTGTGGTAGTTGAAAGCTCCTCCCTCTCATTCTGATAGAGATGGTCTGTCCGGTCAACACCTTTTCCCGTCTTTGTCTCACTATTTTGGGGAGTAATACACAAAGACCAACTGTCACCTGCACCTAATCATGTGACCCAGGACTCAAGCTGCAGGCACCAATTGGGTGGGACAAGAAAGTCCCAACTTTCCTAAAGTGAATACAAAAAGGAGAACCGGCTCCGTTTGCCATTATGCTCATATTATTTTTGAGCAACAAACAGACCACTATCTTTTCTGTTTGAATGGAATTTTTATTAAACCATTCCTTTCTTTGCAATTGTTTATATTTTCCAAAAAGATTTTAATTGCATGAGAAGTGAAGAGACACACATTTTCAAATTAACATACACAACATCGAAAATACTTATGACGATTCACAATAGACAGTGCATGAAATCAGAAACTAGAATACTATTATCGCTATCTTGTTTTTGGGGGGCCAAACATGTGCCAAACACGGGAAAATGTTTAGAATGTGTACGTGGGGCATACAATTCAATACAAACGCCCTCAAGTCACACCAAGTTTATTCAAATTCCTCTGTGTTGAAAAAAAGTGCTGACACGTTTCAAGACCCAGTCCTCTGGTACCGGGACTCTCATCAGGGCTTCATGTTAATGGTCAGTGATTTCTAAAAAACATAAATGAGTGATAGAAACTCTGCATCAGTGAAAATGAAAACTTAACACTACTCTCCTTAAATAGGCTTAATTCAAATTTCTGTACCTGTTTGCCTGATTCTCGGAGAGAGCTGCTGTTATGACTCATATTTGCGTGGTACCCAGAATCTCTCAACTGCCTATCCCCCCAGTTTTTGTAACTTTCTTAAAGTGGCATTTTCTGAATGGTGACTTAAAATTCAACTTTACCATTATAGAGCCTTTTAAATTGTAATGCTTTGGATACCAAACTCGACTTTCCTACCAATCATAAATGGAGCTCTCCAGTTAGCAATGGTTTGCACTTTTGTCCATATAGGGACCCTTGCTTCTAGTCATGGTAAGTGGGATACATTCCTAAAATGACCCCTGCTCACCCCCTTGGTAACTTGGCACAAGCAGACAGGCTTATCTCAGAGGCAGTGGGAAAAGCATTTGTGAACACATACAGTAATACAGTGAGAACACTACAAATGGACACCACACCAGTTTAGAAAAATGAGTGATCTTTATCTAAACTAAAACAAGACCAAACAACAAGAATCAACAATACATAAATTGTAGAAATAGTTCAGTTCAATACAAATTGTAAATGCAACACTTTTCTCAGATGCGTCACTTTTCTCTAGATGTGTCATGCAAAACAAACAAAATGGCCGCAGGAAAGGTGATGCGTCGGTTCCTTACGCTCAGGGAAGGTGATGCGCTGATTCCTCGCTCCGGGGGAGGTGATTCGTAAGTTCCTTACCGAGGAGGAGGTGATGCGTTGTTTTCTTACTGCAAGGGGAGTTTATGCATCTGTTTCTTACTGCGGCTCCCAACGATGCGACAGTCTTGGTGCCTCGATGCAATGTGTTGATTTGGTACGATGCGTGGTTTCATGCAGACCCACAGCAGGCTTGCGTTGGGATAAGTGCGGTGATCTCGGACTTCGGAGATCGTTGCACCCGATGCATCGCGCTGCGATTTCTCGAGCCGCGGCAGGTGCTGCGCTTGTTTCTTTGTCGATGCTTCGTAAAACAGGTGCAGATGTGACACGCTTCTTGAGGTGTTGCGTTGATTTTCCAGCTCCAGGGACAAACAGTCTCTAGAGGTCATAAACAGCATTAGGCACCTCTATGCAGGTTGGAATTCCAAGCAAGGAAATTCAGGGGAGCTGTTGTGAAGTCTTTATGTCCCTGAGTCTTCAGAATAGCAGGCAAGCTCAGTTTCAAGCCCTTGGAGATCTTTTCTACAAGCAGGTGATAAAGCAAACAGCAAGCCCTTTTCCTCCTTTCCGTTGCAGCAAACAGCCACTGCAGGCCAACACCAGACAGCAAACAGCACCGGGGCAGCATACCTCATCAGCTTATCTGGCTCTTCTCCTTGGCAAAGGTTCCTCTTGAGTTCCCAGAAGTGATCTAAAAGTCTGGGGTCTGAGCCCCTCTTTTTATACCCCAAAATCCTTTGTTCTCTGAAGGCAGAGAGTGTCTGTACCCAGCCAAAGCCAGTTGTGTGGAGGCACTTTGCAAGTGCACAACAACCTCCATTGTCAGTGTGAGCCCTGGCTTCAGTCACACCACAGGGGGACGGAGCCGTCATTGTGGAAGGCTGTCACAGCCCTATTCAGGTGAAGGTGCTACCCCTCCCACCACTCCAAATGCAGACCAGGCCTATTCAGCCCAGCCCTGACTCATCGGACGTCTGCTGCCGCTGCCCCTCTCCAGCCCCTGTCATCCAAAAGCCAGACATGCAATACACAAACCTGCATGGTTAGGCAAGAAAATACCTACTTTCTAAAAGTGGTATTTTCAAACACAGAGTGTAAAAATCACACTCACTAAAAGACACATTTTAACATTCTGAGTTCAGGCATACTAAACTATTTTTCTACCTTGTTTCCCGGGCCAGTTGTGTTTATAAGATGTTATAAACACACTCTCCATTCTGTCCTATGGGAACAGGTAGCCTTGCAATAGTGGAAAACAATATTGGCAGTATTTCACCAGCAGGACATGGCACACACCTCAGGGCATGTCCTACATTTTACATACAATGCACCCTGCCCACAGGGGTACCTTGGGCCAACCTTAGGGGTGACTGATATGTAGAAAAGGGAAGGTTTAGGGACTGGCAAGTGTGTGCACTTGCCAAGTTGACATGGCAGTCCCATACTGCACACAAGCTCTGCAATGGCAGGCCAGAGTTGCATTTAACAGGCTGCTTCTGTGGGTGGCACAATCAGTGCTGCAAGCCCAACAGCAGCATTTGATTTACAGACCCCGGCACACATGGTGCACTGTACTAGGGCCTGAGTAGTAAATCAAATAGTCAGTCATGGAAACACCAATCCATAACAGTAACTAATAGGGAGAGCATATGCACTTTAGCACTGATCAGCAGTGGTAAAATGCCCAGAGTCATATATCCACCAACAAGTCAGAAAAATTACAGGAGGAAGGAAAAAAGTTCCAGAATGACCCTGCAAAAAGGGCCAAGTCCAACACTACCTCTTCCTAATTTAAAGTTATCACTTATTAAATGTATTTCGGTCACAAAATGTTATCCTATAGGAGAGACAGGCCTTGCAGCAGGACATGTAAACATTAAAAGTACATCTCCAAATTTTTAAACACTACGTGCCCTGCCCTTTGGGCTGTTTGGGGCCTATCCTAGGGGGGAAATATGCATGAAAAAAGGTTTTAAGGCTGTAAAACGTATATTTTGCCAAGTCGCAAATAGCAGTTTAAAACTGCACAAACAGGCTTCAATGGCAGGATTGAGACATGTTTAGAGGGCCACTTAAGTGGGTTGCACAATCAGTGATGAAGGACCACTACTAGCATTTGGTTCACAGCCCCTAGGTTCAGGTGGTACCACTTTTCTAGGAACTTACAGGTACATAAAGGTGCCAATTGGGTGTAAGCCAATTTCACCATGTTTTAGGACGAGAGCTCAAGCACTTTAACACTGGTTAGCAGTTGTAATATGAGCAGAGTCATAAGGCCAGCAAAATAAATATCAGGAAAACAGGAAGATGAAACGAAAAAAAAGTTGGGGAAAACAATGCCAAAGATATCAGGTTCAAAATGAAATGAGTTGTTTGTGAAACATTGGAATGGAGAGGGATCAGCATTCTGGGTGTGGCAGGCAAACAGATCCAGACCTTGGTTACTAGTCCAGAGAATGAAATTCTAATCCTTGAGCTTTTATGAAAGATTGGAGTGGTGAGGGGTCAGCTGTCCGAGAGTGGCACACAAATAGATTCATGCTGTACAAACTAGTCCAGAGAAGGATTGTTTGCAAACTGTTAATGCTCTGAATTTGGGAGGGTCAAAGGGAAGGGTTTTGACACTTTAAGATCCTTTCCGCAACCTGAGATATATATAGAAGATTTGCTAGGTTGGGAGGGATATTTTTGTGGATTTTCATGCATGGCTCTGTCATGAGGTAGCAGATTTTAAAAGTAATCCCCGTTGTGATGGCTAGTCTGCGAAGGCTATAAAATATATGAGTGATGCGGTCATATTTGCACATAGAGTGTATAAGCCTGCCAGCAGAGTTTTGATTGGACTTGAGTAGAAGGATACATTTTGAATGGAATTTCCAATTTGAGAATGGAGCACAATTTTAAGTTATTCAAGCGAGAAGATATGACTGATTACCTTCAATGTTTGTGCTAAACTGGCTGTGCTGAATTGTATCTTCTGACATTTTTATAATAGGTCAGTTCAAAGCGTTCCAATAATCCAGGCATGATCCAATTACTCCTCTGGCAGTTAGAGGTCTCACACAATCAGCAAAAAAAGTGTGCCCTCTCTTTTGAAGGCTCGGGTACTAGTTACAGTCTTTTGTTGCAACATTCACTTGACACCATGGCGCAGATTTACAAGGAGCTGACACATCTGCATAGATGCGTCAGTTTCCTTGCCCAGTGCCAAAGGTCCTTGCACCACCATGGATGCACTTTATTTATAATACAGTGCTTCATGGCATAAGGATTAACAGATGCGTCAGAAATATTGACGCCTTTATTGGCCCAAAAGTGATGCATTGCTGGAGTTGCTTATGAAAGTGACGCAACTCCAGCAATGCGCCACAACAGATAGGTGGGTCCCATAAAAAAAGCCCTGCATCATTCCTTACTTCTGGTCTGAACAGGCATTGGGATTTATACGCAGTGAAGGCGTAGAGTGCCGCAGTGAAATGTTTTAAATTACAATGCGACATTTCCATTGGCTTTTTGCGTGGGAATAACCACCCTGCATACATTATAAGTGGGGCAGGTATAATGTGAAGCAGGGCTTTACAACATGACGCCACTCCCTAGATGCAACACGTAAATTGGCTGCATTGTTGCACCATAGTTGCACCAAAAAAAGTGACGCAATGGTGGCGCAAGGAGGCACAAGGGGCTTGTAATTCTGCCCCCATATTGATAAATTGAGACCCTTAGTTGCCCCTAAGATATTCACTTACAAAATGCCAATGTATTACAAAGGATTCGACTAACTTGGATAAGTCAAAAGAATTACTAAATATTTGTGGGGGGGATCTGGGTGTTATTTAAAGCAATTAAAACATAATTTTCTGTTGCGTATAAGGTGTAGATTGCGTTCTGCAAAAGATAAAGACTGCAGCTTGCCTTTCTTTATGTAATAGTGACTGACTGTAAAAATGATCGAGATGAGAGTTGTAATATTTATCATTTTTTTTCAGCTGATGTTGGTGGACAACTTGGTCTTTTTTGTGGTGCTAGCGTAATTACCATCATAGAAATTCTGGAATACCTTATAACAAATCTTTTCTGGATATGCATCTTTATGCTGATGAAAACACCTGAAAATTTCGAAAGAAGTCAAACTACACAAAAACAAATCCCATATAAAAAAGAAATACAAGAATTGTAATAGGTCATAGCCAAACAACAATGTAACCAGTAATAAACAGCACATTATAGTTTACTGTAAGCATACTGTTTCTTGATGTATAGATTAAAGTACATTTTCAATGTGTATTTGGAAAGACCATGAAAGTGATATGCAAACGTGGTTAATGCTTTGAAAGGTAATATGTTAGGACATATGTGATAAAAAATACATGTGTGGAAATATACCATTACGGGAAAGGAATATGAACAATTATGAAGTATTTATAATGTGAAGACAATTCCTAGCAACTCATTTGTTTTGACTTCAGAAGGAAGAAAAAAACTAAACGTTTTCTAGAATATTGAAAATTAATGCAATGCTCTATTCGCGTAATCGAGGGATCTGTTGTCTAATTGTAAACACCCTGCATAAAACCCGTGTAACTATGTTTTATCATTATTTCATTTGAGCGTGCTTTAGCCCCATTTGAATTGTTTACCATTTCTTTTAAATACGCATTTTACTTAGAATAATAGGGGCAGTTTTGTGGGTTTGTTTTTGAAGCATTTACTAATTATGCCTAATGATGTTTTAATGATATTTTGAGAACTGTACTCTGTTTTCAAAATACAAATTTTAGAATCCATGACTGGTATTCAATATGGTAAATTGTTGCTTTCACATTTCTTCCTTAAATTTTATTGCACTTGTTTCTTCATTGTATGACGTAAACAAACTTTCACAAATGGCTAATAAGTTAGAGGTAATGCTATTGTTAAAATCGTCATGAGCAGACCCGAATCCGTGGAGATTCTCAAAGATTGTATGCTGATTCAGCATCACAAAAGTGATGCTAACCAACACCAATGTTTTTTCCTGCTTCACTTTCCAGTACAAAACTTGCTTTGCACTTGAAAGTACCCAAAGCAACGCAAAGCAACCCAAAACGCTTCTTTGCATTACTTTGCGTCAAGGCGGCATTACATGGGTGGTTCATGGGCGCTCCCATGCAACCACTCATGCTTTTTGACACTAAACTCTATCAACTAACATTAGCAGACAGGGTTTAGAGCCAAAAATTAATCCAGCTAAAAAGTAGTCATTGAAAGGAGAAATGCTTTCATTTCTTCTTTCTTTTCCGACTTTGCATGTACGATGCACTGTACAGCACACATACAAAGTAGGAAAAGGCCATAGTATTTTGTAGAGGAAGGGTACCCTCCCTGTACAAAACCTATGGTAGACTCAGACACTCCCCCTAGCACTATGGCGCTAAGATGTGTGCCTGGCGCTCAGCAGCTAAAATCAGCACTGGCGCTAGTGAGAGGGGAGGAGAGTGCCATATCTCTTTGAGTATCACGCTCTCCATCTCTCTCTCTGTCACGCAGTGGAGCGCAGGATTTTTTGGCTGCTCCACTACATTCTGCTTCACCTTTGCGAATCTGGGCCTAGATCAGCAGATTTGTGCATGCTTAGCATTAAAGCAGAACATTTCTTTTCACTAGGCATGTTTGGCACCAAATGTTGAAGTGAATGACAATGTTTAGATTAGGACAAGCTGGAATTAAATACTTTTTCCAATGAGACTGATGGGTTAGGCACACATTCCACATAAGCATTAATGTGTAGGAAACCTGTACTTTTATGTGGGATAGCAGCTAACAGTATTGTTCCAACAGTTTCTAAAAGCCAGGAAGGTAACATCACTTGAATAGTACTTGTAGCCATGCCACACAATCCGTTTTAAAGTTCAACTACATATTTTCTGCTGAAGCCAGTTCTCCCCTGAGAGAAAATGTTTGCCCATATTTACAAAGCCCTTGCATCGAACTTGCTTCATGCAAGGTTACTCGGGGCACAAAAAGGCTTATTTGGGATTTACAAAGCCTCTCAAGGCTTGATTTGCATGGCCTTGCTCAACTTTGCAAAAAAATGTAATGCAACACAGAGACTTGCGATGCCTTGTGTTACATGTTTTACTGGTAGACATTCTATGGGTTGAGCATGGGCACTACCATCCATCCACCCATGGATTTCACACAATTTTAGGTTTGCTAAGGTTGCAAAGCTGGAATTTCACAAAATCGATATGCCACCACAGAAAAGGGTAATGAGGAGAAATATGTTATGTTATGTTAAAATTTGTTTTATATAGCTTTCAGCTACTCCGAGGAGTGTCCCGGTGCTAGAAAAAACCCAAAAGCGGTACAGAGCGGAGGAGCAAGACAGAAAAGAAACTAATGGACAAACAGCCAAGATTTGAGGTTCTCCCTAAATGCCAGAAGGTTGACATTAGTCCTCAAAGACAGAGGCAGGGCATTCCACAGCAGTGGCGCCAAGCGTTTGGAAAGAACGGCCGCCACACCAGGCCCGCCTGATAGTTGGAACAGTGGCCAGGGCGAGAGAAGCTGACCTGAGTGCCCTCGAAGGCTGATAGAACTCCAACCGTTTACTGATGTAGTGGGCGCCAGTACCGTGACGTGCCTTGAAAGACAGAGTAAGCGCTTTAAAGATGATGCTCTTTCTAATAGGCAGCCAGTGCAAAGTTTTTAAAAGATCACTCGCACTCGATCTCCTATGGAGGCCAAAGAGGTTTGAACAATTTGGAGACGCGTTAGGAGGAAGTCCGGGAGGCCAAGGTAAAGCACGCTGGCATAATCCAACCTGGAGCCAATCAATGCCTTCACTGTGATTCTTCTGTGATCCAGAGACAGAAGGGGCAGGAATTTCCTGAGCATTTTCAGGAGACCAAAGCATTTACCAACAAGGCCGAGCACCTGCGGTTTCAATGAAAGATCCACATCAACCTGCACTCCCAGATTCTTGGCTACTACTGAGGCTGCAGAAGGGGGAAACGTGGCCTCCGGCCACCAGGACTTCCAATTCGGGTCCGAAGGACACCCGAAGAAAAGCCTCTCCGACTTATCGGAGTTGCACTTAAGGCTGTTCCGCTGAAACCATTGGAATACAGCCTCGAGACACCTGCGGATGCTCTCCCCATCGAAGTCCGAGTTTCTGTCACATGCGAAGAGGAGCTGAGTGTCGTCAGCATATGACACGATCCGGGCTCCACGAGACTCTGCCAGTGCCGCCAGAGGGGCCATATAGATGTTAAAAAGAGTCGGGCTCTTAATCGAGCCCTGGGGAACTCCGACCTCCAGTGACGGCACCGCAGCCGAGAAAGGTGGAGCCCAGACCGTTTGTTGGCGGTCCGCTAGAAAAGACTCAAACCAGCTGTACACCATCCCCGTCAGACTAATCTCCCAAAGTCTTAGAAGGAGATGGCCGTGGGGGACAGTGCCAAAAGCCGCCAACAAATCAAGCATTACCAGCATTGCTTTGCCTCCAGAGTCCTGGATTTCTTTAATGGACTCTGTGACTTCCAGCAACGCCGTCTCGGTACTCATATTGGACCGGAATCCCGACTATGACTGGTGCAGGATGTTATTATTCTCCAGAAAGTTAGACAGGGTTTGGTGAGCGTGTTTCTCCGCAATCTTCGCAAATGCCGGCAAAAGGGAGATAGGCCTATAGGTGGCATGGGCCAGAGGGTCCAGATTGGGCTTCTTCAGGAGTGGCAGAATGAGGGCTTGTTTCCAGGCCTGAGGAACCACCCCTGAGCAAAGGGAAAGGTTAAGCAGTGGATTAACTAAGGGGTTAATAACTTGAGCGATTTTGAAGCAAAATTTAGCCGGACAAGCCCCCACATGCATCAAGCACTTTTTCATTCGCAAACGGTGCGATTCCTTAAAATCGGCCGTTTGCGAATGCAAAAGTGCTTTTTGGGATGCATGAAGCAATTTTAGAATTTGCAACATTGTTGCGAGTTCTAAAATTGCGGGTGCTTTTAAGAAGTCGCAGATGTGCGACTTTTTAAAAGCAATGCATCATCACTTTTGACAAGTGAAAATTCGCACTTAGGGTTCCAAATTTACCGAGTGGTTGAACCACTCGGTAAATTTGGAAAAAGTGTTTAAAATGCTTTAAATGTTTTTTTTTCAACATTCATGTTACGGACACACATGTCCTTAGGACATGTGTGTGTGCAACATGATGCGAAAAATACATTACAGGGGTGCATGGGGGGGTCCTTTGGACCCCCCCCTGCACCCATGAAATTTTCTAAGTGCCACTCGCAATTTGCATTGACTCCTATGGGCCTTTTGGCCCATAGGAATCAATGGAAATTGCGAAAATTAACTTAAGAATTCGGTATTTCTTTGGGATTCGGTAAAAAATGCGATTTTTACCGAATCACAAAGAGATACCGAAAAAAATGATGCATAGCATTTTGCATTTCCTAAATAGCGATTCCTTAATTTTCGCTATTTAAGAAATGCAAAATCCTAGATTGATGCATGTGGGGGAAGGATCCAAAGGGGAACCGGACTTACGTTTCATGAGAAGGTCTAGAGAGGCTTGTAATGGGAGGTGTGGAAAGCATGAAAGAGTCGCGTTCTCCTCAGCAGGAATCAGTGGTGGTGTCTCTACATCCTGAACAACCGCCGCACCCAGAGATGAAAAGGAGGTCTGGATGGTTATAATTTTGTTGGCAAAAAAGTCGGCTAGCTACGAAACCCAGCTTTCAGAGTGAGAGCTCTTCGGCATACACAAAAAAGAAGAATTGGTAAATTCTTTCACGACCAGGAAGATTTCTTTGCACGAGTTAGTCGCTCCGTCTATTCTTCTTGCCAAGTAGGACTTTTTTCCAGAGTGATATCGCGGTGGTATTCCTTGATGGATTCCCTGTATAACTCCTTAGAAGCCAGATCTACTTTTTTGCAGTGCCGCCGCTTCTTCGCCAAGGCAGGAGAAAACCAAGGGGCAGATGCCTGAGACGAGTTCTTATGGTCCGCACAGACCGGTGCAAGTTCATCTAATCGCTGAACAAGCCATGTCTGCAGATGTTCGAGATCGGTCTCCAGAGTACCTGACCACAGGCAAGGATGAAGGAGTAGCGCCAGCATGTCAGGAGAGACCAAATGGAGAGCTCTGGAGTTCTGCATAGGACGAACTAACCCACTCCGAGGTGTTCTGTCAGTGTGGGTGATTTGAAAGTTCACTAAATAGTGATCAGACCATAAAACAGGTAAAGGGGCAGAGGTGATTAACGGGACAGTAGAGAATACTTGGTCAAGCATATGGCCCTTGATATGGGTGGGGGCGGCAAGACACGGAAGGAGACCCAGCGAAGTGGCAGTATCACTGAGTTTGATAGTGTCTGCCGCCTCCTCCATATCCATATGAATATTAAAGTCGCCCAAAAGCAAAGAGTGCTGTGTCTTGAAGCATAGGGTAGAGATCACTGAGTGAAGCTCTTCATGGAAATCGCCCATGGGACCTGGAGGTCTATAGACCAAAAGGCCGGAACAAGATTGATACATAGACAGTGCCAACGAGAAGCCCAGGGTTTCACAGCCCTAAATGTCGTCAGTGGGAGTGATAGAACAAGCCACGCTCTTATCCACTATCAACGCCACACCACCGCCCCTGCCTTTAATTCTGTCCTTTCTAAAAATCACATAGTCAGGAGGAAGGGCCGTGGCTAAGTCGGGGCCCGAACAATCCCCTAACCAAGTTTCAGTCAGGAAAAGACAGGTAGGCTTGGTGTCGGACAACAAATTATAAATATCTAGAGCATGTTTTCCCAGAGACCTAGTGTTAAGAAGCAAAAAGGTGCTCGTGTCAGGGATTGATTGCGAAGTAGAGATGGAACCATTATTTGGAAACCATCTACAGTTGGAACACCTCCTATTGACCCGACGACAAAAAGAAAATACGCCAAAAGCTCATCGCTGACGGGCGCAGACGGGCTTCCCTCAGGCGCTCCTTTGGCGCGGGACGGGCGCGTCCGCTGAACGCGTCCACTGCGCGGAGCCACCCCTGTCTAAATTTTAACCCCGCCCATGAGTCCGCAAGCCTTCCTCACCCAAGATGGCCGCAGTGCTAGTGTGCAGCCTCCCCGTCCCTCAATGCCCCTCAGCTCGTAATCAGCTGAGAAGGGAGCGCCCAGATCAAGTCGGGAACAGGGTAGCAGAAAGAAGCGGCGTGCTAGTGAAGGGAAACAGGTAGGTGCTCGTCAGCCCCCAGGAGTTGGAACCGAGCGCACTGCCTTCGAGTAAAGTGATAGGAAGATCTCCCGGCTGTTCGCCTAAGGAGAGAAAGATAGGCCGAGAGCAAGGTAGTGCAATTAAAATAATGGCACGGGCCACATATACAAAGCAGCAAAATTTTAAAAGCAACACAGATTCACAATTCACAATTCTCCAGATGGGTTTTAAAAAAGGGTTTAAAAAGTGCCGTCCAAACAACTCTCTCCACCAGGCATCCGCCCTGGAGTCACGCTAGTGTGGGTCTGTTTATTTTTCCTTGTTGCTTCCTCTTCCTCTTTCTATTTCTATTCTATGTGATGCATACTGCATTCCATGTGAATAGAGGAATCAAATCTATGATTTGATTTTGTGCAGTAAGATATCGCTTTGTGCACAAAAACAATCCTGCCTGTAACACAGACACCCTTGCAGCATGGCACAAGGGTGCCTGTGTTGGCACCAAGCACCCAAAAGCGCACCAGCGCTGGGAGAGATCTGAAGAGTGACATATGTTTGAAAATAAGGTGTTCCACAGCTCTCTTCCGTTCACGTAACACAACGCAGGTCAGCACAGCAACTAGACTTGCTTTACTGTGTTGCGTTAATTCTTAGTAAATCAGCCCCTACATCTTCAGGATAAGCATGATGAAACATGGAAGACACACATGGTACGAATAGCCCAACAATTGGGCTATATGCACTTGCATAAAACATTATGCACAACAGTTGAAATAACAGAGGTTTTGGCCACAAAGAGAATGTGTTTTTTACTATCCCTATGAATATTGGAGGAATGGTGTGACCTTTCTAAGTCGTTCAAAGTTTTTTGTAAGTTATATGTACATATTTTAACATCAATATATTAAAAGTGGTCCAATGACTGTATCATTGGACTGTTTTGTGCAAATTACCTTGACAGCTGGCTCGCTATGTTTAAAATTGTACATCGTAACACCTAGCTATCAGTGAATTTATTAATTCGTTTTTTGCACTTGCCCTTTTCATCATATACCAATATTTTTCATGTATGTAAAGCAAATCTAATGTAACTGGGCTGATTGCAGACATTTCAACTTTAAGTAATATGGTACTGGCACTGTGGTTTCTGTTTGAATGAAAATTATGGTTGATTTTTTTGCTTTAGTTTTTTTCCTTTAAGTCATTTTTCTTTAAGAAATATTTTTGATTTCCTCTTACCTAAATAGAACCACAACAAACCATCAAAAAGTTTTGTATTGATATTTGCCCAATATTATATACATATTAGGTGATCTACATGGTGTGTGACTGAGTAAAGATTTGATGTCATCTTGCATCTAAACTAATTTAGATGAACAGCAGATGTTTTGAGAAAATAATTAGGGATATCATAGTCATTTACACATTGTACATGATCAATACTGAAACGTGTATACCATCTGAATTAACGAACTTTCGGACACATGCATCAAAGTTAGCATTTGCGATTTCTTAATTGCGAAAATTAAGGAATCGCAATTAAGAAATCGCAAATTGCTATGCATCAAAAAATCGCATTTTTATTTGTGATTTCTAAAAATTCCTTAATTGCGATTCACAATTTGCAAATCGCAATTAAGGAATCCCTTCCCATTGATTCCTATGGGCCAAGAGGCCCTTAGGAATGAATAAGAAGGCATTCACAGATTGCGATTAGCATTTTACGAATTGCAATTTGTGAATGCATTTTCAAGGGTGCAGAGGGGGGTCCAAAGGACCCCCCCCCCCTGCACCCCTGAAATGTAACTTTAAGTGCAAGTTTCACACACACATGTCCCAAGGACATGTGTGTGTGTAACATGAAACTTTCAAAAATGCACTTTTGTGCATTTTTTAAAGTTTTCGCAAATTAGCATGAAGGTCAACTTCATGCTAATTTACCCCTTCCTATTTGCGAATTCGCAAATTAGAAATGATCATGCATTGCATTTAAGAAATCTCAAATTGCGATTTCTTAAATGCAAACGCAATTTTAGAAATCGCAACATGGTTGTGATTCCTAAAATTGCGAAAAGCATGATGCATCCCAAATTTGAGAATTGCATTCACGAACGGCCGAAAATTGCGATTCGCACCGTTTGCGAATGCAATTCTCAATGATGCATGTGGGCATAAGCCTCATTAAACTCTGTTGACACCTCTATTCAATGCTGATACTTGCTCGCTCAATCAGAATGTCTAGAATGTGAGAATGAACTACTTTTGTTCACCTCAATTCTTTGTTTTTCTGAGTTTTGTAGAAGCATGAAACAGATGAGAGAGAGAGAGAGAGAGAGAGAGAGAGAGAGAGAGAGAGCAGGTGTGTATGTGTGTCTGCTTGATCTTCCCCATGGTTAGGAGACATCACATTCGGCCACGGCCTGTGATTTGAGCGCTACAATCAAAAGTCACAAGCACACAGCGGAGGGTAAACTTACTCTTCCTGCATGGCTCCCACTGAAATATGGGCACTGTTAGACCTGGACAGTCTGTCTTCCAAATGACTAAAACGCTGCTGTGCTCCTTGATCCACACAATGACTATTACCAACCACAGATACCTGTACAACACAGCGCTACGTTACCATCTTAACTACATTTGAAGTTCAACTAAGAAAAAAGGTGTGACTGAACGTTCTGCTCAATCACACCACAGTAGCCATTCCCCCTATATGTCTATCGTCCTCCCTTGTATGCCACCCTCACCAGGTAACTAACCAAAGGCTTGGGCTAAACACTATTCAATGCACAATTGGTGGTAAACCGTTCACCTTTTATGTGCCACCTCACACTAACATCGCGTTTGAGAGACACCATTTATAATCCACTCTCTTCTCCCAACAGCAATCCCAGCCTCCCCAGCCAGCAGTGTATCAAACCATATAATTGATTACATAACACTAGACACGTTTAGAAAGAAAAATGTAACACCATTACCCCTCCTCCCCTTATAAAATTCTCATGAAAAACAGACACCTTTCTCCCATGATCTGTTAGACCAATATTGCCTAAACGCTACGTAGGTGGCAGTGTAACGTTTCCCATGTATTTCCTAATTAGTCTTTGTACCTGGTGCTTTAACTCTGGATTGACCACAAACCAAGCCTCTGAACACATTTATTCTGGTCTCCTCATCTACACCTCATGCCAGAGACCAAATTTGTGACCAGGTTATTTATTAATATGTCACAGAGTTCTCTTGAAATATTTATAAAGTGCAAATCTGGTATATAAAAGCATTGGAGCATGGTACATAGTACATGGGAGGGAAAACTGCATGTATTGGGTGTAAGACTAGGAAGGCAGGTATTTAAAAGGATAAAAGCATAATGAGGAAGCAGAGCGGGGATGCAATTAAATGGTCTGGGGTAAGGGAGACAAGAAAATTAAAGTGAAAATAATAAATCACATTTTTTTAAACAATTTTGTTGCTTTCACCTATTTCTGAGGCTCCTAGAAAAATCCTTCAATATTTTTACAAAAGCTACATCAAATTCGAGTCTCATGTCATGATCCAGTTCCTGTTTCTTTTATAAGCAGGCTTCACATTCACAGCCACCATAAGTATTTCTCTCTGTAAATCAATCAACCCACCACTACGATTACACCCTTCTTCTGCATTTGCTCTGAAAATAAATTGGACCTTATTACTAAGAAGGAAAGAGAAATACCAGTGGAGAACTCTGGCGACTCCTAGAAGTAATTTTCCGACCTTCTGGAGTTGATGATCATTCCTGTGTGTACGCCTAGAAAGTTCAGCCAGGCACAGGCTTCCAGGCATACTTCTGGGAGGGTCATGTGACATTTCCAGTGGAATCTTATTTCTTCAGTGCGGAATTCTATTCAATGGAGAATTATGCATGGAGGAAATGTCATCCTAGTGCAAATGCACTTTTTTCTTCCACAGAAAAAAAAAATGTTCTCAGTGGAGAAACCATTTCCTCTAGACCCCCACCAAATCCACGGGTAAGCTATTCGCCTTCCCAACTTGACAATAGATTTATGCCAGCCCCTGGCTGGAGTAAAATATCTACCCCTTCCATGGTTGTAAAGGGAATGAGAGATTGTGTGATTCCCTCACTCATATATGTTTGTGGGCTTTCACAAACTTCCACGGCTAGCCACGCCTTCAAACACTAACTTTTCTACTCCATAAATCAAATACATGGGTGCAGAGAATACCACACCAATGGCAAATATCTACACACATCTAAATGGGATGTCGTCTGCTAGGAATCCCTTCAGGAAGGTAAATCTGTTGTAAATGTCCCTTTATGAATAGGGCCCATTGGTCTAACATGACACTCTCCAGAAGAGTACCTACATCAAATGTCTCACAAGTCAGCATTATTCATAATTCACAATGGTTAAAAATGTACTAGCAATGATCTTCAACACAACATTGGTCCAAACAAACTGTATATTCAACTCTTACAATAGTGTATTTTTGCCTGAAAAAGAACCTTTACGAATACGTGAATATAATTCCGTTTCCTATTCCTAAATTAGTACTTAGCAAATGCAGTACTCCAAATTGCGATAATAAATACAGATCTCTAACTTTCCCCAGACTTCTGAAATCCATCAATAATCTTGCCTTTGGAAATTGATGCAGAAGATTTGCCTTCCAAGCGTTCTTGCTCTAGAAAAAAACTATGGTGACACAAAAACTTCAACCAACTGTTATTCATCAAGCTAATACAAACCATGAAGACTTAAGTGTTATAAGACAACACTCCTCAATGACACTCTCCAAGTGCCGATGAGGGATTTTCCCTTTCGACTCACCTCCCTGGCTCCCGATCATACAACAAGCGAATAGCTATGAGTGTCATTTAGGCCCAGATTTATCAAACTTTCCAGAAGTGTAAGGCAGCAATGCACCTTGCTGTGCTGAGTGAAAGGAAGAGGGCAGGAACGCTCCACACTTAACATTCTGTTGCACGTTTGTCCTCTCCTTCAGCTGGCATACAATGTGCTGCCTTGTGCCATGGTGCAACATCGCCTGCATTGCAGGTAGGATTGTTTTTGTTCTGGGAGGGACACCCTATTGATAAAAATAATTCTCTGAGGTATTTGGAAGGCTTAGCATTTGGCGCATTCCCAGTTCTACCACTCATGTTAAATCTGAGAATGCACCAAAATCTATGGGTGGATGTGTGGGAACAACCACGCTCTACCCACGGAATGTCTCCCTGATGCTGAGTAATTCAAATCAAAGACTTGTGCTGCCTTACATTACTCCAGATTTACCAAGCACTGCAGGGCAATGCAAGGTGGGCATGCGTTGCTTTGTAAATCTGACTTTAATGTTGTGCTGCTGTTGTGTTCCTTGTGTGGTGCAAGGGCAATGCAACACTATGCTAAATCTGGTCCTTAATGTTCAATGGATTGGCCTGCCAAACTTAGAGCATGAAGTCAGGCTGGGGTATTTTTCTCCAAAAGTTTGTAAGGAGAAAAACAGTGACAAAAGGTATGCCATGCCATAGCAGCATGAAGAACTGACCCCCATGCGGTGTCTTTATCCAGCAAAAAAACGTCCCCTGTGCACTTGGAGGTTTCTCCCAGTGCATAATGGTCCTTTGTGGACCTTTTCTCTTTGGGATTGTCATGGTGCACATCGTAGTCCTGGACTACATTCACTGTTGTGGTAATAGCCTCTGAGACCTTCCACCAGTATGGGATCTGCCTTGGGCTTCGTCTGAAGGTGAAGCTTGGGTCGGCTACACCATTAGGAAACTAACATTCCTCTAATCTTTAAAAAAAATAAGGGAATTGTGAAGAGGGTTGTTTGTTATACCTGTCAGCCTTAGGGTGGTTTTCCTCCAATTGTTTTGCCTTCACTCACCAATTTCTGAATTAGTCTTTGCTTACCTTGGGACTCTGTGCTCTTTCCCACTACTAACCAGTAATAAAGTGCTTGTGTTCACTGACTAAAACATGGTAAAGTTGGCTTACACCTGATTGGCATATTTGATTTACTTATAAGTTCCTGCTAAAGTGGTATACCATACACTCAGGGATGGTAAATGAAATGCGACTAGTAGACCTGCACCACTAATTGTGCCACCCACATAAGTAGCCTCTTAAATCATATTTCAGGCCTACCATTGCAGCCTGATAGCAGGTTTAAACTGCCAGTTTGACTTGGCAAAATGACCCCCTTGCCTAGGCTTTAACTCATCTTTTTGTACATATAAGTCACCCCTAAGGGAGGCCATAGACAGCCCATAGAACAGGGTGCATTGTAATTAAAAGATTGGACATATACATTTAAGTTTTACATGTCCTGGTAGTAAACAAATCCCAAATTCATGTTTTCCTACTGTGAGGTTTTACCAGTCACCTAGGATACAATTGAGTTGCATTATTACATTTAATAAGTGCTAACATGTGTTTGGGAGCAGGTAGTCAAGTCATGTTTGGTGCCTGAGAAAATATACCTCAGGCAGGGGGAGAGAGAGAGAGAGAGAGAAAGAAGAGAAGGGAGAGAGAGGGAGAGAGAGAGAAGAGAGGGGAGAGAAAGAGAGATAGAAGAGAAGAGAGGGGGAGAGAGAGAGCTGACCCTGGAGAGAGAGAGCTGACCCAGCACACTGTTTTTAGATTTGACACTAAGTTAGCGTCTATTAAAGTTATTGTAGTATCTTAGTAGTCAATTTTAACTTTCACCTTTTTGCACTGCAAATTTTCAGCACCACAGACTGAAATTAAGTTGTGGCTGTATCGATTACTGGGTTATGAATTAAGTACAGCTTTTCAGCCATCATTATTGGCTGCACTAGTCGTGCAACCCACAGCAAATTCCAGATGATGATGTTCTGCCACCATTGTGGGCTGAGTGGATTCCTTCTCACCTCGTGAATAGGTATTCCTTTTTGACCCAGACATTTTAGCTTTTCTGCCAAGCTTTGTCTCACTGTTTGTAGACTGGTAGTTTCTTTGTGTTTTTTTAGTTGTAGTATGGGGACAGAACACTGCCTGGTCTTTAAATATTGTTTCCCTAGTACCCCTTCTTGTAAATATTTTGTTTAGGCCACAAACAACATTGCCACAGAGGACCCCCACAACTATCGCTAATGAGATGCAGAGTAGGCGTTCCCGTGACAAAACTCGCAACAACATCACACCTCAACATTCACAATGACCAGCCAGACCAGCGATAAGAGCAAAAACATGCGCTAAGGCGCGTTAGCAACAGGAAATTGACACCTGCCCCGACCTGGTGTAAGGTCGGACCACAGCCTACTCCACAAAAGGGAACACAGCCCACATCCACACCTGAAGACAGATGCCATAGAGCAACTGAACATGCAGCATGGATACCCAAGAGGGCCACAACACCAACCGACACCACACCCAGACGGCCCTCCCTGGCACCCCGACCGAAGACATGCCACATCAGCTACTCCGAAACATGTACGAAATAATCCGCCTGATGTTGCACAATCACAACTGGTGACATGCATGTGTCATCACAGAAATGAGCATTACACATTCACTTTTCAAAGCAAACAAAGAAACTTTATTGAAATTAACACAGAAATCAGAAGAAAACACATGGCGTCACCCCTCGACACAATCCGTAGGTCACAGTCTGCAACACAAAAAACATGATGAGAACGTGTGTCCTGCGCACATCAAAGGACAGAGAGTGCGCAAAGAAGAGAGGGGGAGAGAAAGAGGGAGAGAAAGAGGGAGAGAGAAGAGGACAGGGGGAGAGAGAGAGAGAGAGGAGGAGAGGGGGAAAGAGAGAGAGAGAAGAGAGGGGCAGATATAGATAGAGAGAGAGGAGGAGGGAGAGAGAGAAGAGGAGAGGGGAGAGAGAGAGAGAGAGAGAGAGAGAGAGAGAGAGAGAGAGAGAGAGAGAGAGAAGAGAGGGGGCGAGAGAGAGAGAGAAAGAAGAGAGGGGAGAGAGAGGGAGAGAGAGAGAAGAGAGGGGAGAGAAAGAGAGAAAGAGAGAGAGAAGAGAAGAGAAGAGAGGGGGAGAGAGAGAGAGCTGACCCTGCACACCCAGGCCACACTGCTCACCTGCTGCCACTGGTGTGTTTCAAATACCTTGCTGGTACCTATGGCAGTACACCAGATCCCACATCTGAGACAGAGGGGTCATCTGAAACAGAGTTCAGAGACATGACTGACACAGTGCACACAACTGCACAGGATAACATTGTCCACCCACCCGTCCATGAACACCCAGGCAGAGGCATCCCAGGCCCTCCCGCTGCCCATCGGAGCATGCCCGCCCAAGCACACACAGGCCTCACTGTTCACCTTCCACCACTGGCATGTAGACTGCAGGTCCCACCATGTGACGCTGCAAGCCACAAGCCCGGGCCCGTGGACATGGCACCCTACACACCATGCATCCATGCTACGCAGGCTACCAGGTCTCATATTTGGTGCTCGGTCTTGATTATACCATGGGATGGGACATACCAGGGCACCCGGCAACATCGCAGCCTGCACAGCCGCTCAGCCCAATGGGTGCCACTAACTCTGTGACCCCAGAAGTGAAGCCACATGGCAGTAGGCCCGCTCAGCCCACTGGCTCGGCCTACACTGCGGTCTAGCAAGGCACAAACATCTTTAGCAGTCCAGACTGCCAGGACGGGCCATCATCGCAGGCTGCACACCCGCTCAGCAGCTCAAGGTGCCAATGACTCAGTGTACCCTCAGTAACTATCCCATGGCGGGGTGCCTGTCCCTTCCACAATGCAGCGTGTGCCACAAACCCTGTTCAACCCCAGTCAGTTCCACATGGTGGTACGCCCGTGCCGGCCTCAAGGCCTCAGGTCCTTCATACAGTCAACACTGGCAGAGGAGTATGTGACATTGTTGGTCCCTTATATTTGTGGAGTCACATGGCCTGTGACGCCTGTGCCGGATGGGTGTGGTGTGTGTGCCCTCAGGAAGTGGCTGTGTCATGCTGCCAACTAGACCAGTGACCTGCACACCACCAGCGTGTACGCCTGCAAAGGGTAGCAATGAGGCCCCCCCAGGAGCGTGAGTGGAGTGGTCTGGCCTGCTGTATACCCGAACAGCGCAGGGCTTGCAAAAATGACTTGTGGGCACTGGGTCTGGTTCAGTCTATGTCTGGAAAAGAATGTGGCTGGTGCGTGTGTCCCTGCTGTGGAGTCCACGGGACCCATGCACGCATCACTATGTAGCAGCCTCAGATTGGCATCCCACAGGATGATCATCATTGACGCAAGGGAAATCACTGTACTACATTCCTCCACACACACATAAATGAATGATGAAAGACATGGCACAGCAGTGTGTCACTGGATGTTTATTACACATCCAGTGCAGTTCCGCAGCTGGAGTGGTACAGGGCGCTTCCGAATACACCACACCAATAGGCCCTTGGAGGGCCAGCCAGAGTTCATCAGTGGAAGATAAGTACTGCGGAAGAGGAGGGGTGCAGTCCACAGTCTAGTCGCTGTGCGATTGGTCCTCAAACAGGATGTGGTGGTCATGTCGCTATCCAAGGTGAGTGCATCTAAGTGAATCAGGGGTCAGTGGAAGATCATGAGGCCATATACAGGACCAACCAGGAACAGGCCATTTGGCAGAAATGAATGCTACTGAGCTCTTCTGATCACAATCCCATCCACGTCCTCGTCCCCGGATGTGTGCCCCGCCCCGCCTGGGGGTGTTGCTGTACTGGCTGCGGCACTGTGTGCCACTGATACATCAGGTGCCGGAAGTGGATTGCCGACCGCATTGTGTGGCACTGTGTGCCCAAGTGGTTTGGCCTGCCGCACAGGGAGGCATGGACACACCAGGGTTCAGAGATGTGGATGGTTTGGGGGCAGCAGCATTCAACATCGCCACGCCTTGTGGCAGCAATGCCATGATAAGGATCTGCAGGGCATGGTAGATACCAGCTACATTCCACTGATGTGCAGCAGTGGCTGCAATCCTTTCCGCCTCCATCCGCTCCCTGTCCTCAATGAGCCTCCAAATGTGTTCCCGCTCATGGCTGGTATCGCTGGAGCCACTCTGTGTGGACAGGTGTTCTTCTCTCTGTGTCATGACTTCAGCGATGTCAGTCAGGGCTCGTTGGAGACCATGGAGCAGGGCTACACACCCAAGGATGTCGTCAAGTTTGGTTGCCATGTTGCCAAAGCCCAACCGCAACTGCTCTGTGGTATCCCTCGGGCACTCCAGCACATGGCATTGGAAGGCCATGTGTTATTCCTAGGGGTTCTTGGGGGAGTTCCAGGGCTGTGGGTGCTTCCTGCTGGGTGCTTTTGGTAGTAGGTGGGGTCTCCTTGATGTAGCTGGCCTGCCCTAATCCTGGAGGTTAGTGGCGGATGAGGTCAATGATGTATTGGATGGTTTGGGTGTTGATGCTAGTGTTGTCCCCCTCGTCATCAGTGAAGAGTGACTAGGACTGCTCTGCAGGATGTGTTGATGGTGCCCCTGCGAAGTGAAGGGGAGATGGTGTATTACAATATGTCCACATTTATATGGCCTCATGGTACATGTAGACAATCTGAAAGCATGGCATTGTATATTGTGACAGTCCGAAGATCTGGGAGGGGACCCAGAGTCATTGTGGGTGTGCACTGTGCTCTGCTTGATTGTGCATGTGTGCCTTTGTGCCCATCTCCACCAGTGCCCCAGTACCTCGTGGTCACTCACCCTGTTGCAGTTGTGTTGTGTCCTGGCGAGCAGTGTCCGATCCCCTGACTCCGGCCACTGTCTCCACACTGATGACTGTCAACACCAGCTCCTCCATGTCATCCAGCTCGAACTGTGGCCCTGGGCCCCCACCTCCAGTCTGCATTGCTGCCTTCTGGTTGGCGGAGAGGTTCTCCTTTGTCCTCCGCTTGATGTCATTGCATCGCCTCTTGACCTAGTCCATTGTCCTTTTGTGCTCCCCGACTGCATTCACCTTGTCCACAATGTCCCACCAGATTCCTTTTTTGGTGCCCAATGACATGTTGGAGGTGGGCCATCACCTCTGTGACTATGATCCTGTTCGCCTGCGGACTGAACTTCGGCTTCCTCTTCTTTGTGTCCTTGCCTTCCCTGTCCCCGAGGTCCCAGGCTGGTCATCCAGGGTGCTTGTGGGATTGCGCTCGATCTTTTCGCCTGCTCCGGCTGCCTCCATGGTGCTTGGGGGTTGGTCAGTTTGTGTACTTTTATGGTGATTTTTGCCACCTGCCAGGTGTGTGTTGCAGGCCTGGTGCTGCTTATCACTTATTTCCTCATTGCGCTTTGGTCCATCACTTGTTTTTTGGTGTTGTGGTTAGTGTTTTGGACTCCATTGAGGTGGTTGTATCGCAGACATTATCCACGGTTTCGGCAGACTATCGCATGCTATTGCTGCGTTGTGAATTTCACGTTGCCACTGGCTTATTTTCCCACGATACGCTGCGATGTTGAAAGTTGTGTTACGCTACTCTTGCGGTAGTTATCACACGTTCTTGTGAATATCCCCCTAAGAGTATTAATTTCGTTATATTTCTAGAAAAGTCCTGGTCTTTCTCACAGCTCCTAGGCTTCCAATTAATGCTCCTCCCCATGCCAGGCTCTTTTGACAACTGGGCTTTTGCCAGGGTCCACTCTCAACAAGCCAGCGTATTCTCCCATTTAAATAGTGTCCTTTTACAGCCTTTTGGGATCATGAGGGTATTCAGAAAGAATATCGTATTGAAAATGTCGATTTACACAAATAACGAGTTGGAAATATCGTCACAGAGAAATATCGATAGCAAGAATATCCTGGTCAAGAATATCAAATTTAAGGTAAGAAATATTGTTTTCAAAAACATAGAAGTCATTAATATCGTTTGCAAAAATATCGCTATTTAAAATGTACATTTTTTAATTAGTGTTCTGTATTTTAGTTTATACTTTAAAGGTATGTGATGATAGTTTTTTGTATTCGTTTTATTATGGTTTTAATACAAGTGTTACATTTTTATTAGTTATCAATTTTATTTTAAGTAAATGTTGCATTTTTTTGTTCAGTAGCAGGTTGTGGGTTTATAGGGGAATAGGGTGTGAAATTATTTACCTATGCCTCCTAATTGTAAGGCTGTCAACAAGACGACTACTTGTTTTAACATTTTTAACATTTTACTCCTGTTCTTTTTATTGTACATTTTAGATGCAACCCAAGGATTTTATCATGTTTTAATTGTTTTTAATCGTAAAATTCTAGATTTATTTGTGTACTTTGATGGTTTTACATAATTAACCAAATATAGTTATTCAAAGTATAATAAACTAATTAATATTTTGTATGTATTAATGTTTATTTATTGGAGATTTTATAGTTTTAATTGTGGGAATTGGTTGTTAATTAAAATTAATTTATTTTTTATAAATTAGTTATGGAAATTGTGTAATTATTTCTAGATACGGGTTGTGGGGTTTATAGGGGTAAAGGGTAGGAATTGATTTATGTTAATTAATTAATAATTATTTGTTAATTAATATTAATTAATTAATTGAAAGTTAAATATGAAAATTGTGTAATACATTTTAGGTGTGGGTTGTGGGGTTTATAGGGGAAAAGGGTGAGAAGTAATTTATGTTTAATTAATTAATAATTCGTTTATTATTAATATTAATGAATTAATTGATATTTAACTATGACATTTGCTTATAGTTTTGTGTGTGTGGGTTTTACTGTTATAGGGGTACTTTAAGGGGAGTAAATTCATTTTATTTACTTTATGATTAGTTATTAAAAACTATTAGTTTTTTATTGAAAAAAGTTTTAATATTGTAATTAATTCATTACAGTTTAATTTTAGCTGTGGGGATTACAGGGGTAAAGTGGTTCTTTAATTGGTAATTAATTATGTAAATTAAGGAAGTACTTTATTAAAATTTAGATGTGGCTTGTGAATTGTGTGGTGTTATAAGGTCGGAAATAAAAAAGTACATGTATGTAATAATTAATGCTTTTGTTTCTAAATGATTTCTAAATAAAAATATGTATTTGTCTGGAATTTTTTTATTGTATTTAATATAATATTTGTAGGTATTTGTCATATGTATTTGACATAATATGTTTTCTTAAATTGTTTTAATATTACATATATTTGTATTTTACTTTTAACCATGTTTATATATTTGGTAATTTGTTTTATTTTTAAAATACTTTTTTTGTTGTTAATATTTTGTTTGTTTTTAATTTTGAACTGACTGGAGTGAGAATATTAATTGTTACTCCTTCCCTATCCAACACTTTCCCTACTGTTACAATTATTGGAGTGGGAATAGTAATTTTTACCCCTTCTCTATCAAACACTTTCCCTACTTTGCACTGACTGGTGTGGGAGAATACTAATTTTTACCCATTTTCTATCCAACACTTTTCCTACTGTTGCTCTCACTGGAGTTTTTTAAAATTTATATTAAATATACTTTATTTTTTATTTTATTTCATTATTTAACATATTTAGTATTTATTATTTTATTATATATATATATATATATATATATATATATATATATATATATATATATATATATATATATATATATATATATATATATATATATATATATATATATATATCGTGTGATCAAGCTCTCTCGTAGAGTGAAACGCGCCATCCCTATTAAAATACGTTTTGCCTGTCATCCATTGTGGATTCACTTCTTTGAGGCTATTTCGAGTTGCTGGCTGTGAGGTATCGTGAGGTCTCGACCGTTGGTTCTTGTACCATTTGGAACTTGGACTGTTTGCTTCATATATATATATATATATATATATATATATATATATATATATATATATATATATATATATATATATATATATATATATATATATATATATATATATAATCAATATTTTGTACAATTACATTTTTTAAATAGTTTTTTTTTAAAATAGTTTTGTACTTACCTTTTTAAATATAGGAAGTCGGTTTTTTGCAATCTATATTTTTTCAACAATTTTTTTTCTTCTATATTTTTTACATCGATATTATGTCAATGAACGGATCATGAGGTCAGTCCAGTCAATAGAATGTTGAAGAGCAGCTACAGTCCCTGACAGCAAAGCCTTAGCCCAGTTCATGGACAACAAATAGAAGCAGTCTTGTCGTTTTTCTTCCCTTATGTTTTCTCTAACAGTCCATTAGTGTTTGTATGAGATGGTAGTGTCAAGCCCTTTTTATTCAGCTGATTAGCTATTGATTGCTGGCATTCCGTTGGTCAGTCTCTGCACAATGCCCATCAGCCATCCCACTTTTACAGCTCTTCCTGTCTTGTTTATCTGCAAACTGCCCCAGAAGTCTTTGTTCAGAATGGCATTAGTTTGGTTACCCTCCCACAAAAATGTCATTTTACATATACAGTGAAAGCAGCAGTTTGTAGCTGTTCACCGTATGGGCTTACATTTCCTCAATATTTAATTGTCCTGCTTTATATGATATAATAAGCACACAGACATGTGATCTGTAAAGTAAACTTAGGGGTGGCTTAGCTAATATGTACAAGCTAATTTGTCAAATACTCAAAGCACTTTTTAATTTCGAGCCATGGCAGCGCGCATGTGCTGTGTGCAAGACCTTCTGTAATCAATAATACTACTCTACCATAGGCTCAGTGCAGCATCAGTCTTCTTTCTTGCTGCTTAATTCGTTTCTGCAGCCAATACCTCACTTCCTTTTAAGGGTGAGAGCACTAGCCAATTACAGTTTCCTTACGCTACCATTATTTATGTGATGTTCGCAAGAATTCTTTGTGATATGGGGGGGTCGTGCGCATGCAATTATCTAGCGCTGCGGCCGCAGGGATCACAGGACACATCTTTAAATAGTAACCGCGTTGTCCCGACTGCCTGAGCCGGTCCATGCCCCTTTATTATATAGCCGGCGCGGGACGACAGGCGATAGCGTGAGTCCTCTGAGTGCGGGTAGACTGCAACGCTACCCGGCCGGAGGACACTACATTCCTTCCAACCTTTATTAAAAAAATAAACAAAAACTGAATACACAGGTCTGTTACCGGTTACTATGAAGTTCCAGTCCTTGGTTCAGCACACCATGAACCCTGCCAGGTGGGAGGATGGAGCCGGAGTGCTTCGCAGTCCATATCTGGAGTGTTCTCCCCGTGAGGATGGCAGCGAGGAGATCATTTCTTGTGAGACCCCTTCTTCTGGAGATTGTGCTGGGGAACTTGGCAAAGCTCTGCCTGGTGTCCCCAGCAGCAAAGGGGCGCCTTGGTCAGACTTTCTGCGGGGATTATCCCTTGGTCACCGGTTTTTCCTCCTCTGGCTGTTGACGTGGTCTGGCATCCAGGTTGTCCGATGGTTGCTGGTCTGGAGTTCCGGCGTGGACCTTTTTGAAGAAAGATATGTTGCGTGTGAATTCTTCAGTGCCTCTTCTGGCTGTTATCATGGTGCCGGTTTGGCAGATAGCTGCCCAGGGCTGATGTTCGAATGAAAGCCTTAACTTGATCCCGGGGTACCTGTCCTTGGCATAGACTCTGTACTTTACTTGAATAGCTGACATTCTGGCTAGTCGGTCGGCGCTGGCTTGATTATTGGAACTGGTTCTGATGGCTAGATCCTTGTCAGCGTCAATCTGAGACGGGGTCCAGCTTGGGTTATGTGGGATGGTGTCTCGCACTACTCGCCCATGCTTGCCGGCCCTGGAGCTGCCTCGGTCGTGATATGGGGTGTCAAATGGTATTCCCTCAGGAAACTGTATATGGCTTGCTCGAGGGGTGATCCATCCTCATGTGCAAAGCGTATTACCTTGTTGAGGGTGCGCAGGAACCTCTCTACTTCCCCATTTGCTTGGGGCCAGCGTGGGGTCACTTTCCGGTGTTGAATTCCCCAGGCTTTGAGATAGCCTGCAATTTCTTGCACCTGGAAGTGCGGGTATTTGTCTGTCTTCACTAGTTTGAATATTCCATGGGTTGCGAAGATTCTCTCGAGTTTTGTGATCACTTCCATGGTTGTCTGACTTCCTGCAATCTCGACTTCGGGGTACTTCGTGTAATCATCGATGACCACCAGGGCATAGCGTCCATCAGGGAGGTGCCTGAAGTCAACACTCACGCACTCCCATGGCCGTTGGGGGTTTTCTTCAGTGATGACGGGGTGAGGGCGATCTGGTTGGCCTGATGCCTGGCACCATGAACACGTTCTGACTGTCTGTTCAACCAGTGGATCCATCCCCGGGAACCACGCTTTGGCCCTCAGCCAACTCTTTGTTTTTACCATGCCTTGATGTCCCCTGTGTGCGAGGTCCACTGCTTGTTAAGCTAGGCGTGATGGGATCACCAGTCGCAGGCCTCTGAGTAGACGACCACTGCTGTCGACTGAAAGTTCATCCTTGCCCGCACAATTGACTCCAGGACGTCCTTTGCTTGCGTCGTCTATCTGGTCATGGTAAACTGAATGGGGTGCCAGTCGTTCGATTGGACCGCTGTTATTGCCAGTTTCAGGCATTCGTCAATCCGGGTGGCTTTTCCGATGGTCTCAAGACTCATGGGAAGTGGCTGGGACCTTTCCGATACGAGCCGGACATATTCTTCCATGTCTTCAGCCTCTTCTTCTTCCACTTTGGTGGCGGCCCTGGATGTCTCGAGAGGTAGTCCGCCGGGTTGGATGAGCCTGGTTTGTATTCTACTTGATAGTCATACCTCTGCAGCTAAAGGATCAATTTTTCAATACTAGGGGGAGGTTTGGATGCTGACCCTTGAAACAGGGGAATGAGAGGCTTATGGGCGGTGGACACTGTAAATGGATGGCCGTACATGTATACGTGGAAGTGCCGACAGGCCCAGTGGATGGCGATCGCTTCACATTCTATCTGCAAGTACCTCCGTTCCTTGTCTGTTAGGGAGCGGCTAGCATATGCGATCGGGGCCCACTCTCCGTTTCCTTGTAACTGCGTGAGCACAGCTCCTAGCCCGTACGGGCTGGCGTCCACGGCGACATTGGTGAGTTAGGCCAGGTCGAAGTAAGACAGTGTTGTGTCTGCCGACAGGGCTGCTTTAGTATCCTTGAAGGCTTGTTCCTGTTCAGGCCCCACTGCCATGTGGTGGTGGATTTCGTCAGTTCTCTGAGGAGCTTTGTGAGGTTGGATAAGTCCAGGACAAACCGCCGCATAAGTTCACCATCCCTAGGAAACTCCTTATTTCCGAGATGTTGGAAGGTGCCGGGGCTTCCTCGACATCTCGTACCTTGTCGGGGTCCGGGGCCATTCCTTTGTCGAAGAACGTGTAACCAAAAAAGCTGATCTTGTTTCTTAAGAACTCACACTTCTCTCTGTGTAGGGTCAGTCAGGACTCTTTGTTCCTCTTGAGAACCCCGCGAAGTCTCCGGTGATGATCTTCCATTGACGATACGTATATTAGTAGGTCATCGCTTACGTTCAAGACCCCGGGGAGCCTGCTGAGGACTTCACAGATAGTGTTTTGGAACACCTCCACGGCACTCGATATCTCCTGAGGCCAACGTGCGTAGAGAATGTGGTGATGTATCGAGAGTCCGGGTGTAGTGGCAGTTGGTGATAGCCGGACCGTAGGTCCATCTTCGAAAACCACTTCGCGCTGTTCAGTTCTCCCAAGATGTCGTCGATGGTCGGGGCTAGATGACGTTCCCTCTTCACTGCAGTGTTTGGGAGGCGCATGTAAACGCAGATGCGTACCTGCCCTGGCTGTTTCAGTTTCCTTGCCACTACGATTGGGGACTAAGCATGGGCGAATTTTGCGAATCTCGCGTTCGTGAATTTTGCGGATTTGCGAACTTGCAATTCGCAAAATCCGCGAATTCTCGCGAATTTGCGGATTTTTTTTTTTTGTGTTCGCGCGGGTTTCTGCCAGTTCGCGAGGGTTTTGTACAATTTTCGCAAACGCGAACTTACCTGTCGGGTCGCAAGTTTTGCGAACTTGTTGTTTCTACGTGTCCAGCCTGTTTGGGACACTCTTCTTCATCACTGCCACTCTCTGTCACCACTGCCACTCTCTGACTACTCATGCCACCCTCTGGCCCACCCATGCCACCCTCTGTTTCATCACAGCACCCTCTGGTTGTCCAGTCAGTGTACATTATTGTGGCAAAGCAAAGCACACCTTCCCTGCCTCAAGTGACCTGAATTAATTTGGGGCTGATTAATGTGTCACAGAATATTTTTTTAGCTGGCACCTGCTTCCTTAGTGCTTCCTGATTAGTGATCTTTTGCACTTGCTAAGTGCTTTCATTGTTGCAAAATTAGTTACAACACCTGCCCTGCCCCAACTGACAATAATGAATTAGGGGCTGATTAATGGATTTGAACTTCCAGCCTGGCTCCTGCTTGTCTCCCTTAGCTGTAATTCAGGACCTTTGTGGCATATGTGTAACTATTCTGAGGTTCAGAGCAGGGTCACATAATAGTTGCAAGTAGGCAACTGAACTCTGGAGGGGCCCCTCAGGAAGCACTACAGGAAATGGCTACTAATGATGAGCCTGAACTTTTGAACCTGGTAAGTAGTTTCAGTTTTGCTAAGATCGTATTTCTGCAATTTAGCGCTTATTCGCGGGGCGCAAAGTTGTACTGGGAAGCCGCGAACTCACGCGAACAGTGCAAGCAAAATCCGCTGCTCGCGGATTTGCGGATTTTGCGGGAGATTCGCGAATCTCGCGGATTGCGAATTTACCGAAAATCCGCAAAATCCGCGAGCGAAACGGATTTTCCGCCCATACCTATTGGGGACACCTATGGGGTGGGTCCACTGACTGTCTCTAAAATCCCTTGCTTCTCCAGCACTTCTAGCTCTTCTTCGACCTTTTTCCGCAAGTGGAATGCAATACGCCTGTGCTTCAGCACCACCGGTTGGACCGACGGGTCAATGTGGAGAGAGACTTCTTTCCCTTTCAGGCATCCGATGCCTTTGAAGATGTCTTTGAACTCCTCCATGATGGCCTCCAGTTCCTCCTCTTGTACGGCCATGGCAAATGATATTAGCTTCAGCTCTTCTGCTGATTGCCCGCTGATTAGCATTCCGCTTCCTTCCTTGGTCACGTACACTGCGGTGGGGATCTTGAGGTCCTGGTGTCTCAGCTCAGTCTTGAAACCTCCCAGGAGCGGAATGGGTGTCTTCTGTCCGTATGCAAATACCCTGATCCTTGCTTCACTTAACGGCGGGCGTGGACTCAGTTGATTATACACGTTGGCAGCCATTAGTTCGATCGAGGCCCTAGTGTCTATGGTGGCTCTCACACCCGGGTGGTGGATCTTGATTCTGCACCTTGGCAGTCGTCGTCTCTTCCGTCGTGGCTGGTTTACTGCGAACACATAGTGGCCCGGGTAGTCTCCCTTGTCATCGTCCATGTCCTCACTGTCATGCGCTTCAGCCACTGTCTGCGCCGCTTCTTTCCGTGATTTCGCCGACCGGCATACAGCCGCAAAGTGGTTCATCCACCCGCAGGCACTGCACTTCTTCCCTCTTGCTGGGCTGTCTTGCATGCGATGGGGTGTGCCTCCCCAGTAACCGCATTCCTTTTTCCTTTCCAGTTGTCTTTTCCCTGAGTTTTGGCGCACTTTGGGCCTCACCATGTTTGCCTTTTCCGCTGCGTTGACCTGTTCCGTCTTGATGGGTCGTGGAGGGCTGCCTCCTTGTGGGATGCTCTGGCCTGCGACAGTTCTTTTGACCGGCCCAGGGTGAGGATGTCTGCTAGAGGCGTGCCGTCCTCCTGAAGGATGTTCACTCTGAGTTTTGATGAGTAGCACCCTTGTTTTACTTGGCCTTGGATTTCCTCTTGTTCATCTCGAAATCCGCACGTGCTGGCCAGTTCTTTCAAATGCCCATGGAACGCGTCTAACGATTCCTTCGCTTCTTGCTTGGGCTGGCGAAAGATGAATCTTTCATAGTCCCTGTTCGCCATCGGCTCAAAGTGCGCATTTAAGGTGTTGAGAAGCGTTGCATACGTCTTGGGTGTGGCCTCCACCAGGGTCTTGTAAATACGGTGGATGTCTTTGCCTTCAAAGTAAATTTGGAGATGGTTGGTCCAGTCGCTCCACCGTGGGGTGAGGGATGAGGGGGCGCCGTCTACCACGAAGGGCTCAATGGCTGTGATTGACGCCATCTTAGCGCTTTCGCAGTCACTCTTTTGCGGCACGTGCACTGCCTACCTCCTGGGCGTGGAAGGAGACGCCTGGCCGAGTGTGACGATTGTGCAGTCTGGTTCCTTCTCTGTGGCCTCTGGGTGCTAGGCCTCACTGTGGTGTCCTCCTCTCCTTGGGTGCTAGGGGCATGCACGAGCGTGGGCTCTGAGACAGAGCATGCAGACACAGCCCCTCTTCTTACCAGATGCTCTCAGGGGCTGCAGGGCCCCCACTGGATGCAGCAGATATGCCAGGGGCACACAGCAAGCCAGTGCAGGGCAGTTGGCTCTCACGTGGGTTTATAGCCTAGATCAAAGGCTCTCACCCATTTAGGAGATTACAGCCCACTAATTGCACTAATTGGGCTCGTTTTCCCTCGCCGCCATGCAATTATCTAGCTCTGCGGCCACAGGGATCACAGGACATGGCTTTAATTAGTAACCACGTGGTCCCAACTGCCTGAGCCTGGCCATGCCCCTTTATTATATAGCCGGCACGTGAAGACACGCACCAGCGCTAGTGTGAGTCCTCTGAGCGCGGGTAGCCTGCAACGCTACCCGGCCGGGGGACAGTACAGTCTTTTTCAAAATGTTGGTTTCTGCTAGTCACTGCTAGCTTAGTTGGCCTTCTCCCTTCTGCTTTGTGTTATAAGCTCTCCCCATCGACTGCATACTCCAGAAACTATACTACAAACAACCCTCTCTCCTTTCAGTGCTTCAGCCATATCTTTGAAGGTTTTTTAACTTTAAAGCTGAGTGTTGCACCCAGCGCCTGCTTCAGGAACACAACGCTTTCTGTTTAAGATTTTTAATTTTTATTTCAAGCTGAGTGCGGCATCCACTTCAGGGACACTGCGCTTTCCAGAAGCAAGGCAGAATCACATACACGGATCTTCTAAAGATTTTGCTGGAGGCTAGGTAAGTGTGGCTTTTCAAAATCTGCTACTGGATCTGGAAGGGTGCCACTGCTTAGAGGCCATGGAGGTGCTGCCTCTGTACCGCACAGACATGTTCATTTTCCAATGCAATAGGCCTTGCATCACTGAAAGGTTAAGCTAATGGCATTACATTATTATTTGCAATTCCAATAGGTCAAGCTTTCTGTAATGCAAGACCTATTCCATTGAAAATGCTTGTTTTGATATGTGTTACTCTAGCCATACATGTGGGTGTGTAAATGTACACTACAACCCTTATTTGACACTTTACTTCCACCCCACAAGTTAACTTGCTTTACCAATTCAGTGTGGTCAACCGAGAAACTTAAATAAATAAATTGGGTGGAGACAATTTTATCCTTCGGTATATGGACAGGAGAAGCAATATGAAAGCGAATAGCATTGGTAAAGTGCTAATTACCAGCAAATCCATACTAAAAAAGAGGAGAACCCCTCAAAAATGTCTCAGCTCATACATCCTGTCACAGAATTTGCATTGATTGGTGCTTGGCAATGCATGAGTATCTGAAGGATGCAGGGGGTTTCTTTTGGGCAGGCACACACCCGGTCCATGTCCTCAAAGGCGTCTGTACATGGCTGTTGGACATGCCTAACAGACTCTGGTTTCGGGGATTTCTATATTCCTGTAGGTTGATTTGCTTATGGTGGGACTGTTATGACAATCTTCTGTTTGTATCTCGGCCAGGAACACAGGTGATTGTATAATATGTTGAGAATGGGCTCAATGCAGATTCGATGTGGTCATGAATCCTAGTGTAGATTTTCTACTTTAACATGAGTTTTGGTCCTATCCATTTCCGCCATATAGACCTGCAATTGATTTCAGTTCAATTTATCTTTTAGTTTTAACTCCGGTTTAATGATTTTGAAACCAAAGCGCAATTCAACAAAATCCCAACTAAATCCACTGGCCGGTGAGGAACACATAGATAGTACTAATAAATAGCAGAGGGAGAACAGGAAGATAGAATGTAGAAAGTAGAAAGGTAGTCAGAAGAGGGAAAGCAACTACTCAACAACCCTAGAGAGCAGGTAAAGCACCTAAAACACCTATAGGAGGAAGATAGCTACGGAGGACCCTGGATGTGTCAAGCAGAAGGAATGCTTGCATCCGTCCGGTGAAGTATGCAGGGATAGATTGAGCAGGTCAATCCTTTAAATTCAGAGGATATAATCTTTATAGAGGACCCCAAGTTTTATCAAAACGTGGCAGTGTTTGGTTTGCCACTGCCATAAATGTCTCCATTCCCGGAAGTTCCCATAATTTGTGGAGCCAATCTAACCTTGTCAGGAAGGCAACAAAACCCCAATGGGAAAGAAAGACCTGTTTGGCCGTGCCCAAGGTTAGAATAATGGCCCATCCTCATGTGGGTTTCAGGTGGTGTGCAATGCCTATAGCGAGGTATTTTAAGAAACATTTCCTTGTCCGATGTACTACAGGTCGATGCATGTGCTATGTGTATGATATCATGCTATTCCCTGGAAGCGAATACACAACCACACTCTAGCTCCTACCTCTGCTATGCTGAGGTTTTAGCTGGGTGACTGACATGAGGAGGAAAGCGTAAATGTCCAAAAGAATGTGCCTGTCAGAATGGTGTGTGAGAAGTCATTTTTTAAACTGCATAAGGGGCCAACTGACATGGGGGTAAATATGAGGCTGCATGACTCAATGACAGATAGTGAGGTATTTCCAGTATGCAGTGGAGGGTAGGCTATAATTATCTCTGAGTTATTTGAACTCCATGATCCCATCAAAGTCAAAGAAGTGCCCCACTCTCTTACCAGTGGCTTCCTGCCAGCATAGGAAGGAGAACCCTTGGGATGCTGGAGGGAAATCTGGGTTACCTTTAAGCAGCATCAAGGGGAAATACAGGAGGAGAGGCAGAGCTGTTCCTGTACTCTATCCCAGACTCCCACCATTGCCTGTGTAACCAGAGATAAATACAACCCAGACAGCACTGTTGGAGGTAGTTGATTCCATCCGACTTGCTCTGAAAGTGGGGGACAGGGCGCTGTTGGGTCTGTTAGACTCATCAGCCACCTTTGATACGGTCTTGCACCATTTTCTCCTGCCACGTCTCCACTCGATTGGCATTGGGGGTTGGCCTTGAAATGGCTGGCATCTTTCCACGAGGGGAGGGGACAGGAAGTATGGTGCCATCCCTACTTGGCCACGTCTCACAAGCTGAAGGTTGATGTCCCACAGGGCTCTTGCCTGAGTCCGACCGTGTTCAATATCTACCTCATACCTTTGGCTACATTGGTAGAGCTCTGAGGAGCAAAAATTGTGTCATACGCAGATGACACCCAGCTGCTGTTCACATGGAAGAACAACAAGCCCTGCCCTCGCAAGTTAATTAGTACTTGCCTTTCAGCGGTATTTGGGTAGCTGAAATGAAATGCGGGAAAGATGGAGCTGCTTTTCTTTGGCTTGGATGCAGAAACACAGATGCAGTCCTACTGGCCACCAGATGCGCCCACCCCATCATAGAAAATCAGCTGGTGAAAAACATGGGCTTTATATTTGATAATCAGCTACTATTTCATACCCAAGTAAATTTGGTAGTGGGCCCTTGTTTTGCCCTCCTGCATCTTCTTCTGAAGTTTCTGTGGTGGCCAGATAACAGGTGATTTATCCCTGATCATATCTTGTCTTGATTATGGGAACAGCCTTTACTTGGGCATGCCTAGGTATCTGATGGACAAGCTTCAGCTGGTCCAGAATGCAGTGGCCCGAACTACCTTCGAGCTCCCCCCTGATGTTCACGTTTTAAACCTTCTGAGGAGTCTCCATTGGCTTCCAGTAAGCAAGAGAATCATCTTTAAGACACTACTTGTGACTCATAATGCCTCACATGGAATGGGCCTGGCTACCTAAAACACAGGATCTTGCTCTTTGTCCCACAGAGAAATCTCCGTTCCTAAAATCTCTTCCTGGTCAGTACTCCATGTATTAAAAAGACCAGGTTGGGGGGAAAAGCCTTCTCCTTACTGGGCCTGTCCCTCGGAAACAAACTGCCTCTGACCCTCAGAAGCAATAAGTCTCCGCCCGTGTTCCGGAAAAAGCTGAAAAAGTGCCTTTTCTCTAGCCCATAATCTCCTCCCTTGCCCCCACTGTTACCTTTCACCATCCTGTGCCAGGACACTCCTTGGAGTAGCAGCTGCTCTTTATAAATACCGCTACATAGACATAGACATATGCCTTGGATAGCCATTGCACCTTCCATATGTGTATCCCTGCGACAACATGGTCTATGAAGCAACAATGCTTCTTAGTACTTGCTCTCGCCCATTTCACCATGTACCGAAGCTGATATGTCTGATAATATCTCTGTAGGTAAGGTATATCCAAGCCCCCATCAGCTTAACTTAGGTAAGCATGTTTCTTTGCCATCTGAGTCTTCCTCCCCTCCCAGATAAAGTAATTTATAAGATGGTGTAGTTTGTCTAATATGTATGTGGGGGTTTGAATGGGCAATGTCTCTCATGATGCAGAGGTCCCTGGTGAGCAAGTTCATCTTGACTGTAGCAAGATGCCCTAGCCATGCCATGCCAGAGTGTATTTCTTCCAGGAGGACAATTCAGATCTGGGATTGGAGAGAAGAGTAGCATATTTTTCGCATGCAGTGCACCCTAGTGTGGAGTGGATCTGTAATTCCAGTACCTAACTCCCTGGGTGGTCATTCAAATGGGAAGAGTCACTTAAGCATGGCCTGGTCCTCTTTGGGAATAGTGAGGTTGTGGTCTTGTGGAAGTTGATTTTGAATGCTGATGCTGTTCTGAATTTCTTCAACTCACGCAAGAGTGGCGGTAAGAAGGCAAATGGCTGTGTCACCATGATCATGATGTCATCAACATACAAGGCCGAGTTGTGGTCCTTCTCCCCATTTGTATGCCTGTTATATGTGGGTGTTGTTGCACTCGCTCAGCAAAGGTTCCATATATAAAGCAAATAATAGTGGGAACAATGGGCACCAGTGTGGGGCACTCTTTCCTATCCCAAAAGCGCGGGACATCAGGCCAATAATCCTGACCTTCGCCTGAGGGTCTGCATAGCTACACCCAATCTAGGGGCAGATTTATGTTAACTGGCGCATCCCCAGGGATGCGCCAGTTAACATGCGCCACAGTGTGCCACAGCTCCGCCAGCCATGGTGCGCCGCATTTATAATGCGGCGCACCATGGTGCAAAAACGGCACAGATGCGTGACGCATCTGTGCCGGAAATGTGGCGCATTGCTGGAGTTGCGTCGCAAGCGCGACGCAGCTCCAGCAAGGCTCGGGGGTGCCTCATTTTAGCAATGCTGCGTCAAGACCTACGCCTTCTTCAAGCAGGCGCAGGCTTTTGACGCAGCATTGGCTTAAAAGTGACTGAGTGAAATCTCATAGATTTCACTCAGCCACTTTTGCGAGGCGCACCTACCCCGGAACGCCCACCCTGCGCCGGAATGCCCACAAGCGGCGCAGGGCTTTACAACGTGACGCATCTGCCTAGATGCGTCACGTTGTAAATCGTTCGTAGGGATGCGCCACGTTTACGCTGCCTTGCGTGACGCAACAGCATTGTAAACGTGGCGCAAGGGCCTCATAAATCTGCCCCCTAGTGTTTAAACCTTGCCCCAACAAAAATTTAGCAAGCGCTAAGTTGAGGTATGGCCATTGCCTGTGCATGCGGTCGAAGTCCTTTTCAGCATCAACTGATAGGAGCAGTGTAGATAATCATGCGTGTCGTGTTTTATCGAGGAGATGGGAAAGGCTTTTGATGTTGTTGCCACAATGTATAAACCTGGCTTGGTCAGGCTCAATAAGATCCTGCATGTAGTGGGTTAGACATGACACCAGTATGCTAATGAAGATTGTGTTATGTTTTATTGAGGAGATGGGAAAGGTGTTTGGTGTTGTTGCCGTAATGTATAAACATGGCTTGGTCAGGGTCCATAGGGTCCTGCATGTAGTGGGCTAGACGTGACACCAGTATGTTAATGAAGATTTTTGCATCCACATTAGTTTGTGATATAGGCTGGTACAACACACTGTATGCAGGGTCTTTGCCAGGTTTGAGGAGGACAGCAATAGAGGCCAGTTTCATGGTGTCCATGAGCATGCCAGTGTCACTAAAGTAATTGGACCAAAAGGGGCACACGAATGGTTGCAAAGTATTTATAGAATTTTGATGTGAACCTTTCCTTCCCAGGCGCCTTGCCCAGAGGCAGGCATTGTACGGCTGCAAGAACTTCAGCAGTTTGTATATCCTTATCCAATTTCACCTTGTGTAAGTTGGGCAACAGGAACTTGGGCCATGTAGCTTTCAGTGGCGCTTACATCGAGTGCCTCTGCTTCATATAACGGGGAATAGAAGCATTCCAACTCACGGGCAATTTGCTTATTTTTGCTGTATAGTTTGGTTGCGAAACAGTTGACCCGTTAAACAGCCTGCCTTATTGCCCCTCAGAAACAAATTCTACTTTGTGCAAAGGAGTGCATACTCAGCTCTATCCGTGTCTAGGGCTTTAAGCTGTTTGTAGGATGTTATAAGTTGGTGCTACATTTTTAGAGAGCTTGTGCACCCATGGGCTTTCTCCAAATTCCTTATGCCTTATTCCAGTTGGGTGCGCCTGTCCCGCTGCTCCCTGTTAAGTCGGGCCAAGAAAGCAATTTAATGGCCCAAATGACAGCCTTCAGTGTGTCCCACAAGTGGGCAACAGGGGTGCTCTCTGTGTCATTAGTGTATAAGAATACACAGAGAACATCTGTTATCTCCGATATATTAGAGTCATAGAAAAGTAGCTTATGATTCAGGCCCCTAGTGCATTGGTTGGCCATCAAAGTGTGATAACTATGGACGATTGATCTGATAGAGCGACCACTCCAACGACTGCTGCTGTTGTGGCTGTGGTGTAGCATGGGGAGCACAGGAAAAGATCTATCCATGCATATGTCGGGTGTGCGGTTGAAAAGAATGTGCAGGCTTTTATGGTCGGGAGCTCTGTCTCCACACATCTATCAATCCCATTTCTAAAAGCCATTTTTGGGTCGGCAGTGAGAGAGCCCCTGCTTGCTCACCCTGTGCATCCGACCTATCCAGTGATATGCCGGTGACTAAGTTAAAGTCATCCCTCAGGATTATGTCCATTTCAATAGTGACCACCACCAGCCCTACCGTGTCATTAAGGAATGCCTCCTGATTCTCATTTGGGGCGTATACATTGGCAGTCAGAAAAATGTAGTCCTTTACTTTCACTCGCAGAGTCTGCCAGGGAGTTCTGCCTGTGTTGGTAGCACCTTCCCGGGTAAGTGAAATGCCATCAACATAGCTACTCCTGTCCTTTTCCAAGGCCCAGAGGAAAAGAACTGAAGGTCAAACCAGTAAGAACCCAGGTGTTTCCGGTCAGCATAAAAGAGGTGTGGGTCCTGGAGCAGGCAGGTTAATCTTGACCATCGTCTGAGGGTCTGCATAACTACACCCAATCAAGTGTCTAAACCTTGCCCCCAACACAAATTTAGCAAGCAATAAGTTGAGGTATGACCATGGCCAGTGCATTTGGTTGAAGTCCTTTTCAGCATCAACTGATAGGAGCAGTGTAGATAATCATGTGTGTCGTGTTTTATCGAGGAGATGGGAAAGGCTTTTGATGTTGTTGCCGCAATGTATAAACCTGGCTTGGTCAGGCTCAATAAGATCTTGCATGTAGTGGGTTAGACATGACACCAGTATGCTAATGAAGATTGTTGCATCTACATTTATTAGTTATATAGGCTGGTACAACACACTGTATACAGGGTCTTTGCCACTTTTTGGGGAGGACAGCAATAGACAGCATTTCTGTGGCCCAGCAGCGTGACTGGGAATAGCTCTTGGCACAGCCAAATTTCTGTACCCCTCAAAGTCAATTGCATTTCTGTCACACATTGCTGCTATAATGGTTTCTTTATAATGATATGAATGAAGGCAAATGAGGAAGTCATATGGCTTACTGGGAGATTTGACCAGTTGAGTCTCTCCCTCTGTGTTCCATTGAAGACCACCTCTTTCAACGCAAGATCAGGCACCACATGACGAAACAGGTGGATGATATAGTATTCAAGGTTCCGCAAGTCCACTTGAAGTACAGCCCCTTTAATTTGAATGTTAGAGAACTGGGCCTGTTTTCTAAGTGTTCTAGTTCATAGACGAACTCTGCCTTTTGTCCCTGAGGTCTAACAGCTCCTGTCTGTGGTCTTCCAGTCCCTCCTCACAGGAGTCACCAGACTGCTTCAGGGCATTGACTCTCTGGCCCAGCTCTTCGATATCTTTGTTCAAGTCTTTGACATCCGCCTTTATGTCCAACTTGCAGGCAGCTGGGTCTTTCCATAGAGCACCAAACAGATGTTCCAGGAACGACCATGTGGCTGGTGCCTCCTCATCTTGGAATCCTATGTCAGTTGGGGATGTAAGTGGGAGCGTGGTTGGAGAGTCCCCACTATGACCAGGTTTATTTGAGTGGGGCTTTTTTGAACATGTCTTTGAGCGTAGTGTCTTTTTTGCCACTGTGTTTGGAAGACATAGAGATACAGGTGGCTGTCACAGAACCGGTTGGACATGTAGCTTGGCGGTAGACGAAGTCGCCCTTATGTGACCAGAGTCTGTCCCAAATCTCCCATCAGGATTGCCTCCGCTGGCAGTGCAGCCCCGTAAATGGCTGCACAATGGTGTTTGTTCATCTTGTCAGCAGTCAAAGCATTGGACAGCTCCACCTTGTAGGTTGTGTGATAAGACTGGCACTTGGTGGTGCGTGAGCGACCACTCCTTGCACCTTAGAGTAGGACGCCCGGGCTGGACGTGGGTGTCAAGTTGAGATTCCAGCTGACAAAAGGCCGATCTGCACTTAGAGAAGAGTTAAAGTGGTGTGCCCCGTAGCACAGAAAAAAGCTAAGCCACAGTTTAGGGCCAAAGTCTGGCAGATTGCACCCTTAGTAAGGAGGATCCATCAACACTGCCATCCCAGGGGCTTCTCAGTAAACAGCGAATCACAGCACCCTAATGTTATGCACACTGTTCCGGTGTTCCAACAGGTAATGTGATGGTATAACGGCTTTGGGCTTGATTCCTCTCCAAGGCCCATGGAAATTGTGTTTGGATGCTTGCCCCCCCTGAGTGGAAGCGCCGGAGGTGCACAGAGATAGGAAGATGGAGCCACCCGAGCCCCACAGTCCCTGGGAACAAGCAGGCGAGGTATTTGAAGTGGCGGGTGCTCACATCAAGAGATTATATTATGCTGGGGCCTGTAACTGGAGGTGTACCTTATGGGCCACCAGTCACTCTGCACCACATTTTTCCTGAGGCCTAGAAGTGCAATGTTGGGCGCTGTAGGGTGGTTGGAAGGTGTGCTGCCACTCCAAGGCTATGGTACCGCCGACAGGTAACAAGTACCTCCAAGAATATCAGGTGCTGCAGACTCAAAAGCGTGGCACTACCTTCAACTGTCCCCAGCATCAACGCCTCACTGATGCCAGACCATCGTGGGGGCCGCCAAATTGGAGCCGCTGTCAGCGCGCTAAGCCTGTTCTGCACCTGATGTGGCCGGAGGGTGGTAGCTCAAAGGAATGGCTCTGGCTTCCTGCTGATCACGGGCAAGCGTCTGCGGGGTAGGGGGCCATTGTGGGACCCACAGAACGCTGCTTCTACCCTGTTGGGTATGCAATTGATGGAGCTCTGGCAAGGCGCATCTACTCAGGCGCCATGTTGGCCACGCCCCCAATTTCTTTTTTTACATCCTATTTTGTTATCAATTCCCATTGCTGACTATATAGACACTTCTTTTTTAGGTTTATTCCTTTAGAAATGGAAGGATGGGTAAATTGTACATGTTTCTCATTAGTCTGTAGTGCTGCATTTAATTTGACCACAGAAAAGATGTATATTGTTAATATGAGCTATAGCTATTGTGTATTGGCTTTTAAAAATGAGGAATACTTTAAAGTGTAGGCTAATAAAATGCTTTCAGGAATATGTCAACTTCTGTAAATGTATCTCACTTTGTTAAAGGGTAACTGCCTACAGCTCCTGAGAACAAAGAATACAGTGGAGCATGTCTATTCAGGAGTGCTCATTCATTAATGTATGACAAAATGAAAGCCATAGCAAAGTGAAAGCCCACTCCATCCCGGTCTTTTTGGTGAGTAGCCAATCACAACAGTGATTAAGATCACCAGCTCAGAAGAGCCCTAATTGTATTACTTGTGATACACAGGACTGAACTTGGATGAAGACTAACAATTACTTACCCTAACTACTGTAATGTAGTATACATTGGTACATTAAAGAAGTGCACAGTGAAATTCTGGAAAATATGGAATCAAGCTGCAAGACCTTTTCTGAGCTTGAGGAAATCAGATTTCATATCGTCAGCCCAAAATAGCTGCTTTCATTCCATTAAACGTTTTTCTGCCCACGTGCAAAGCTTTTGGGAATAAAGATATTAGGGGCCAGATTTATAAACCTTTTGCACTGGATTTGTGTCACAAATTTGATGCAATCTTGCAGAAAATGGGGCTTATTTATGAGCCCTGAGTCACTTTTGCAACAGGTAAAGTGGTGCATGCGTGATGCCTGGCTCTGAATTATAACACCATGCAAAGTGACATTGCTTGCCTTTGACTGGCCTCATAAATCTTGAGTAAGGCAATGCAGCACAAATCGCTGTGTCACCTTACTCCGCGTCCAGGAGGCATTCCATGGCGATTACCCTGGGTTTTCCCGCACAGCACCCAAGGATTTTGACGCTGTCCCAAGTTTACAAAACCATGTAATCCTGGGGACGCGCCATATCCTTATGCCTCCAAAGGTGAGGCATAACGAGGAGAAATATCTCTATTTCTCCTTGTTTTTTCCTCTTTCTATGTGTGCTGCATTTGTCAGCGCACATAGAAAGAGAAAACACCTCTTACGATTGTTTTTGTGCAGGAAAGGGCCCCTTCCTACACATAACCAATCCTGCTTGCCAGGCGCAGCCGGCACAGTTAACAGCAGTGGGGCAGGTGGGAGGGGTAGTAGACAGATGATTGGATAGGGAAAGTAATAACACCACTTACCATGAGCTTGCCCATTGCTGACTCAGCGATGAGCCGAGCACAAGGTAAGTGGTATTATTTATTTTACTTTCCCTATCCTGTTGTTTGTCCATTGTAACCCCATCCACCCTGTCCCGCCTCACCACTGTTACCTGTGCTGGCCAGGCCTGCTGCAGGCAACAAAGGCATCCTTGCACCATTGTGCAAAGGTGCCTATGTTGGACCTAGTCTGCTGAAACGGCACCTGCACAGGGAGAAACAAAGGAATACACTGTATTGCATAAATACGATGCATTACTGCCCTTACACTTGGGCGCAGAGCAGCATAGAAAAGTGCCTTGCTGCACTGGCCAGTTCCAAAATTCCAATAATGAGGGGCATTTTTTTTGTTGACTTTACTTTCTAGAGCAAAACCTGTTTTGTGCTGAAAAGTTGCCGGAAAGTAATGCAAAGCAGCACAAAGCTTGGTTGGGCATTACTCTCTGTCATGGGGCTTTCCGTGGGTGGTATATGGGCGTTACTATGCAACAACCCATGACTTTTGGTGGAAGTTTATTTACTAACAATATTAAACAGGGTTTTGCACGAAAATGTCAACATTTAGGCCTAGATGTATCAAGCATTTTGCGATTCGTTATGGCCGAAATTCGCAGAATTTTGACCATAACGAATCGCTAATGAATATTTTGCATATTTCGGGATGTATGTATTTTTTCGCAGCGCAAAATAAGAAATCGCTATATTTTGCGTTTCGTTATTTGCGTTTTCATGTTTATGCGAATTTTTCTTAGCGATTCTCTATTTTGCATGATCGCATTTTAAGAAGTCGCTATGAAATGTATCAAAGAATCGCAAATAGCGAAAAACTGTAAATCGCAAAATAAGAATTCGCAATTAACACTAAATCAAACCAGGTGTAATTTTTTTTTAATCTTTAAAAGACAGCCCCAACTGATTTTTTCAACACAACCATGGCTGGACTTTACCTGATAGCTAGAAGACTGCGCATCCAAGCTCTTGCACAGATGAGACATAGGCAGGAAAGGATTTTCAAACTGAGGATTACCTTATTTCAACAGACTGAAGAAGACATTTTTGAGAAATATAGACTGCATCCACATACCATTTTGGACTTAATTGAGGAGTTAAAGCCTTTTTTGGAGCATGAGACACACAGGACACATTCTATACCAACTCATGTGCAGGTCTTATGTTCCCTGCACCTTCTTGCCTCAGGATCTTTTCAAAGGGTGATTGCAGAGGTGGGAGGAGTATCTCAGAGTGCCTTTTCAAGGTTTTTTAGGGTATTTTTGGATGCAATGATGAACAGTTTGCAACATCATATTTACTTCTCCAGCACACCTCAAGATATCCAAATTTCTAAATTTGATTTTTATCAAATTGCCCATTTTCCACATGTAATTGGATGTATAGATGGGACACATATTGCCATTACACCTCCAGCTGCAACTGAGCATGTTTATAGGAATAGGAAAAGTTACCACTCTTTAAACATTCAAATGGTGTGTAATGCTAAATATATTATTACTGACATTGTTGCAAAATTTCCAGGAAGCACTCATGATTCATATATATTTAGACACAGTGGATTACATGGACGTTTGAGTGCTGGTGAATTTGGAGATGGATTTCTGCTTGGTAAGTGCTACTTTAAAACACAAAATCAATTTTAAAACTTTTGTCAATCTATTTTTAAAATTGTCATATTTCTGAAATTACAATTTAGGAGACAGCGCCTATGCAGTTCGTGATTTCATTTTGACACCTTATCTAAATCCAAGTAACATTCATGAAAGTAGATACAATAAGGCACACCGTTCTACACGTGGAGTCATTGAAAGAACTTTTGGAATTTTGAAAAGCAGGTTCAGAAGAATCCATAAAAGTGGAGGATCCTTGCAATATAAGCCAGCATTGTGTAGCAAAATAATTACAAGTTGTGCTATGCTACATAACATGGCTATTAGAAAGGGAACAGAATGTGAAGTGAGTGACCCTGAATCTTCAGACAATGATGATGTCCTTCCACCAAGAAGATGTGCTACAGGTTTAGGAGCTGTGGCTGGGCGACAAAGGCGTGCAGAAATTACTAACAATTATTTCTAGGTAAGAAATAAAAACACAACATCTTTGTTTTCATTATGTAAACCTTTAATTTTTCAAAATTAAATGTGTAACAAAAACCTGGAACCTGTTAATCCACAGGACATACATCTGAGAATGTTTGCTCACAGTGTCATTCTCTTTTATTAATATATATGTTGAATTTTCTTTTTAATTTTTTCCCCTTCTGCTACTCCTGCGTTGGCCTGGCCCACTTCTCCTCACAGATGTAGGTTGGCTACCAAGGCTTCCACTCCTCATGTCAGGGGTGTCCAAAGTGGGCGTAGGGTTACTGCTGGTTCTACTGGAAGTGTCCTCAGACTCAATGGCCTCAAAGAACGCACTTGCCCCTTTCTGACAAGTTTTTAATAATTCAAAAGAATGGGATACTTTATCCAGCCCTTTGGCAACATTTCTACTGCATTCACCAACCATGCGTTGCATGGCAATGCTTCGCCTATTACTCTGTGCTGTCACAGTGCACAGACTATTTATAGCTGCATAGTACTTCTTTAGTCTGATGTTATGAGTGTGAGAATCCCTCACTCTGTTTGACTCTGATCTTTCAATTGCTTCACAAAGTCTGTCCATGGAGTCAGCCATCCGGGCCATACCATCACCCACCTTATTGTTACTCTTGTTTAATTTATTTAGTTGGGCATTAATTGACCTTAATGCTTTATGTTGTTTTTGTTGCACTGCAAGCATGTTGTTTTCCAAACCAGCAAAAACATTTGCTGTCTCTGTGACTTCTCCCCTGCTTCTCCTGGTGTTATTATTAGAATATGACCTTCTTGAAGCAGAATCACTAACTGTGTCAAGATGTATAACTTCCTGTTCTGACACATTTATGTTATTTGTTGATCCCTCAGGTTCATCATCAGATTCTTCAAAAGGTTGCAGTTGTGCAACTGCTTTTATTTTTCTTCTCATAAAAGACAATGATTCATGCTCATCACTGACATTTTCTTCTTCTGGGGCTGTAATATGTTCCTGTGAGGATTGGCCCCCATCACCATCATGTGAATCTACAACATGATCTGGGAATAAAGAAAGAGTCACATGAGATGCTTGCCTGTCTGTGTGCTTCTTAACTATTAAATTAAGCTAACTAAAGAGGTAGTATTGTGTACTTATTCAGATGCATGTATGTTGGTGCAGCTTAAATGTACTGCATATCATAAGTATGCAGTAATGTGGAACAAAAAAGGGGATCAATTTTTACATTTAACTGCAGTTATTTATTAAACACATGGAATAATGCTCACACACTCATACACTCATGCTTCTAACTTATGCAATGAAAAAGTCAAGCATCCTGCTTACCATGTTCAGCAACTGTGTGATCAGAACTGTCAATTGTTGAGACTCCGGAAACACTTTTGTGCTGAATTGTAGATTCAATGAGCTCCTCATGTGGGGTTGGTTGGTCCACATTTCCAGATCCTCCACCAGTTTTATTGGCATCCTTTAGTCTTTCATATTTACAACAAGGGGTGGTGAGGGACAGAGTCTCTGAATTAAGCAGAAAGCTCTCACCCAGTCAAGAGATCAGGGCTAGATCCAACACCGTTTTTTAGCTCACTGCACCATCCCAGTTTCAGAACCTGGCTGTATGCAAATTAGTCTGTTCCTGTCCCAGTGCATGATGGGAACAGGACAAACCAAACTACAAAAGCCAATTCTTACACTGGGAAGGAAACAAGCTCCCGGGGACCGGTTTCTGGCACTACAGCCGTCTTCGGCCCGGTTTGCTTGAATCCTGATGGTGCAATGAGCAAGGGTCTCACATCTGAGAATACCCTTCCACGCTTAGGGTGGACAAAAATATTTACAACAAGGGGTGGTGAGGGACAGAGTCTCTGAATTAAGCAGAAAGCTCTCACCCAGTCAAGAGATCAGGGCTAGATCCAACACCGATTTTTAGCTCACTGCACCATCCCAGTTTCAGAACCTGGCTGTATACAAATTAGTCTGTTCCTGTCCCAGTGCATGATGGGAACAGGACAAACCAAACTACAAAAGCCAATTCTTACACTGGGAAGGAAACAAGCTCCCGGGGACCGGTTTCTGGCATTACAACCGTCTTCGGCCCGGTTTGCTTGAATCCTGATGGTGCAATGAGCAAGGGTCTCACATCTGAGAATACCCTTCCACGCTTAGGGTGGACAAAAATATTTACAACAAGGGGTGGTGAGGGACAGAGTCTCTGAATTAAGCAGAAAGCTCTCACCCAGTCAAGAGATCAGGGCTAGATCCAACACCGTTTTTTAGCTCACTGCACCATCCCAGTTTCAGAACCTGGCTGTATGCAAATTAGTCTGTTCCTGTCCCAGTGCATGATGGGAACAGGACAAACCAAACTACAAAAGCCAATTCTTACACTGGGAAGGAAACAAGCTCCCGGGGACCGGTTTCTGGCATTACAGCCGTCTTCGGCCCGGTTTGCTTGAATCCTGATGGTGCAATGAGATTTTTTATTTCATCAATTGTTCTTGGGATGACACCAACTGCATTGACTTTTTCCTGGATTTCCAGCCATAACTTCCTCTTCCTGACTTCAGGAACATATTTGGATTGCTTTCCAAACAAAAGTTCATGATGGCAGGCCATTTCCTCCACCAGTGTCTCCACTTCCCTCTCAGAAAATGTTTGCTTCCTTTTTCTTTTCTCTACTGAGGGGCCTCCTTCAGAATTTGCAGCCTCCATCCTGTAGTCAAGCAGCTCCTCTCTCCAGCCAAACAGGTTTCCAACTGCCACTGGGTGTGGCTCAGGCATGCAGGTGAAACTAATCAAGCCCATTTTCTGAGTATGACTCAGCTATTTTGTAGTTGGCAGCAGCAGATGCACGCTTTTTTGCGATTTCTTAATTTGCGAAATTCGCAAATTAAGAAGTCGCATAAAATTCTAAGAATAAAATGCGACTTCTAAGGAATCGCAAAAAAGTCGCAGAAACATACATACATCGCATTTAACGATTTCTTAATAGCGATTCGCAACGACTCGCTATTAAGAAATCGCTAACGAAAATCTTGATACATCTACCCCTTACTGTCATATTGAAATAAGTGTGAAAAAGAAGAAATGCTTTTATTTCTCCTAACTTTTTGTACTTTGAACATTTGATACACTGCACAGAACGCATCCTTAGGGGGAAAAGTTTTAAAGCTAATCTAAGCATAGTATTTTGTACTGTACAAACTCTATGTCAGACTCACACATTCTTCTTTGCACTATTGCGCAAAGGTGAGTGGTGCTTGGCAGCTGATTGTGTTCCAACTCTAGAGAGAGAGCTCGACTGCATCATAGTTCTGTAGATATAGCGCTATCCTGCACTCTCACTGTTATGCAGCACAGTGCAACAACTTTGGTTGCTGCACTGCAGTATGCCTCGGTTTGTTTAATCTGGGACAAAATGTCTAAGTTAATTTGTACTGCACTATATAGCACCACACTGAGCTAAATTCACAGACGAAGCACAGAGTAAACACTGACAGAATACTCTGTTCACAGCTTTGGGTTACCTAGAAATCTAAGCCCCATAAGTCTATCCAGTCCTACGGAAATTAGGAATTTACCCCTCCCCCTTTCCCTAATATAGAAACAGGATTATCTCATACAGGGATGACAGACGAATGTCACAAAAGGGTTCTCCTGATAGAAGTTTTCTATACTCTAAACATCATATTTGCATAATAATATCAAAAGCCAGGCATCAGCCTGGGACTTGTGTGTGGCCACCTGTTCCTGTCCTGCCCCAAGTGAGGCATCTCCAGACAAATAATGATGAGCAATCAGCAGCAATTACCTGTCCCCAGTCTTCCTGCTTTTAGAAGCAGTCATAGATTTTTAGAGGTAGGGGAGGTTTTGATACATCGTTAAATCCTGATGGTAGGAGACCCTAACTAATGCAATTTAGCTGGGTCCGGTGGCTCAGTGGGATGTTTGACGTTACAACGCATACTTTTACCACGCATACCTTTACAACGCGGTATTTACAACGAATACCATTACAACGCATAGCGCTTAGAGGTGCTGGATAGTGGTAAGTATAATTTTCTATTCCAACTCCAGTCCCCGTGGACACCAGGGAAGGTGTTGGATAGAAAATTAAACTTATTCCCTATCCTAGAGCGCCCCCCAGCGCAATGCGTTGTAATGGTATGCGTGGTAATGCCTGCGTTGTAATGATAGTGCGTTGTAAAAACTTTGTTGTAAACGTTGTATACCGGCTCAGAGTACTAATGCGTTCACTGCAGGGACATGTGTTTGGCAACATGGTCACAGATTTATAATCCGGTGGGTCCACTCAGCCTTTCATCCATCTGAGATCTATAAAATGAGTACTGTTGGGTAACAATAAAAATCTAGGGGCAGATTTACGTTTCCTGGCGCATCCCTGCAAATCAGCAGGGATGCACCAGGAAAGATGTGTGACGCAAGTTTACCCTTGTGCCACCACAGATGTGCCGCATTTTCAATGCGGCACATCATGGCGCAAGAATAAACAGATGAGTGTCACATCTGCCGTCGTAAGGATGGCGCACTGCTGGAATTGTGTCGCATGCGCGATGCAACCCCAGCACTGTTCCAACTCTGCCTATCCTTAACATGGTGTGTCACGCCTTACGCTTGCTTTAAAGCGCATGGTTTTGACGCAGCACGGTCGGAAAAGTGACTGAGTGAAATCCTGTGGATTTCACTCAGGCACTTTTCCGAGGCGTCCCTGCCCCAGAACGCCAACCCGGCACCGGTGCGCCCACATGTGGAGCAGGGTTTTACAACGTAACGCATCTCCCTAGATGCATCACGTTGTAATTCCCCGGGAGTATGGCGCTAGCTCTACGCCGCTGCTGCTTCACAGAAGTGACGCAACGGCGGCGTAAAAGTGGCGCACGGGGCTTGTAAATCTGCCCCGCATTATTCAGCGTCAAGATGCTTACGGGGGAATGTGCACTTTAGCAATACGCACGTTATGTTATGTTAATCCCTTTAATGATGGAAGCCCTACCGACTTCAATTATTGTCGATTGAAGCTTCCAGAATAAAGTATAAACGCCCCATTCTCAGAAGGGCCCTAACATTATTACATGTGATTCATAGAACTGAACAAGTAAAAACTCTAATGGCTTACCTTGGGCCAGATTTACTTACATTTAACACCGCACTGCATGGCGTCAGTTGGAGAGAATATAAGAGCATTGTATACCTTAAGATATGGTGCTCTTTCTCTCTCCCCCCACGCTGGGCACTTTAGGCAGCGTCGCACAATGCACACACCTTGCAGCCACCGCCTGCCACTAAAATTAAAAACAATAGAGCTAGATGTAAATCTACCCTTTTTTTGCTGATCACCATTCCCAAGTGTAGATTTTACTCAAAAGTGTAGATTTACATGTCTCGACCCTCCTGGAGGAGCTTCCAACAACAGAATTTACAAGTGTAAAGAAACTACTAGTACATTTCCACATGCAGGTGGAGATATCTCCCGCAAGGCAGGAATCTCCCGATAGGAAAGAACAGGGAAAATATTAATGGCCTTATTTACAAGAAAGTGCAGCAGCGCGGCACCGAAGCCCTTTGGCTGCGCCATGCTGCAGCACTTTTAAAGCACAGGGATACATCATATTTGCAACAATATGATGCATCCCACTGCTTTTCCCTGTGCTTGCGCGCAATCGACTGCCATGGGCCACACAGGCATCCGTGTGCCTTGGTGCAAGGGTGGCAGTGTGACGGGGAAATCATTTCTGTGCAGGAAGGGGTACCTTCCTGAACAAAAATAATATCAAAAAAACACAAAAAGAGGTGATTTCCTCTTCCTAATTTGCGCAGCGTAGCATTCTGCTGCATTTTCAGATTTATGAATTCTCATAAATCTGGAAATGTGCCAGAATACATGGGTGCTGCGTTTGAACACACACAGCAACACCCATGTTGTGCCCCTTTCACCCAAAGTGTTGCATGAGACAGGGCCAAATTTACAAGGACAGGAAAAGTCACGAAGGGTGGCTGTACGTGTACTTGTAAATGTGGTGCAGGAGGTTGCGTCAGCAGTGCGTCACAAAAAGTGACAAACCGATGGCGCAAGGGGCTTGCAAATAAGGGGCTTGTAAATAAGCCCCTTGGAGCTTAAAATAATTTTATGTATTCAACATTATTTCCGGGGCTAAATTATTTTCTACACCTTTTCAATTTGTCCGAAAGGCAAGAAGTCTTTTGCATATTTTAGTTCGAATAGAAGTTTGTTGCAGATGGATGGTGCTACTCTAGAGAACGGATGGGTGGTGATTTTCCATGATTTGATTTTTTTTGTTTACATTCTTAGATTGTTGATGCACACTATTTGATCTTCAGTTGTGGAGGCCTCGGGATAAAAGGATTGATTTCTTAGAAGAAACACGAGATTTGTGTTTTGTATACAAAAAGAAGTTAAAAAGCAGTCAATTATGAATAATATAATGGGCTGCAACCAGTAAAATTTGTGTGTTTTTTGGCCAAGGAATATCTAGCATGAGTTGTTCAATGCTAAGCTCAGTTGGTGTGTGAGATTAGGTACAATTGAACCCCACACATAATACATTTCCGTTGAAACGTAAACATTCATGACAAACACCGTCTTTTGAAATATAGACTGTGCACTTGAAAATAATTCTACCAGTAGATGGCACTGTGGACCATGCATTCAAACCGGTGCAAAGGGTTAGACATCTTGCTGTAAATAAAATCAAATTAAACTTTCAAACTCTCTTCAACACCAAAGGATTGAACGTTTGAGTATTTGAATGCATATTAGTATTCAATAACTACGATCAGGCTTACTTCGAAAATAAAGTTAGCTAGTGCAAGGACGAGAGACGCAGTTATAACCGAATGTAGATGATTAAGCAACACAGGGGCATATTTACAAGGGCATTGCGCCACAGGAACGTCATTTTTAACTACGTTCCTGTGGCATAAGGACCTGATCCATATTTACAAAGTGGCGTTAAATATGACACCCTTTCACACAGATACCTGTGTGACAAGGATGTGCAATGGATGTTGCTATGGGCATTGCACAGCAACACCCATTGCTTTTTGATGCTGAAGAGCAAGCGTTAGAATGGCGATATGAGGAGAAACACATTTATTTCTCCTCGTTTTTGTTTTTCTATGTGTGCAGCATTCTGCAGCACACATAGGGGCATATATACGCTAAAATGTCAGAGCATAGAGCTGCACCAAATTTGGCAACACCGTGCTCCAACAGTTTCAAACCTCAGGGATGCGCAATGTTCACAAGAATACATTGCACCCCTGTGTCTTCCCTAGTTCTGGCACTAAATTTAGCTGCCTAGCACCAAACTCAGGCACCCTTGCACCACAGTGCAAGGGAGCCTGCATTGCAGGGAATGGTGCTTATGTGCAGGAAGGTGTCACTTCCTGTACATAAACAATCACTAATGATGATTTCTTACTTCTATGTGTGCTGCAGATTGTGTTTCAGGACACAGGACTCTGCCTCTGGCATCTTAAGTGACAATGACTGACTTTCATATCCTCTGCGGAGCTAGCAGTACTCTGTTCTCCACTTTGACTCCCCGCCCAGAGACCTCAGAATGCTTGACCTGCACTGAACGTCTCTCGGTGGATCCGTTGAGGGGCCAGGACTAACTGTACCTTTACAAGACTTTGCATATTCTGTCCTCTGCTTCTAATTGTTGGCTTGACCACCCTGTCTCTTCGACAGGGGTGTATGCCGAGCGTAGCCATGCCCCCGCGGGATAATTCCCACTTTGGTCCTTAATTTTTCCTTTCCCAGTTATGGTTCCCTAGGGTGGGTTTGGGTGGTTTCTCAATCTGTTTGGGGGGTTGGTGTGGGTGGGGGCGGGGGATTTCCTCATAGAGTTGAGGCTTCCCTCTGAGGCTTCTTTGTTTTTGTCACACTGTTTTTGGTTTATGTATTGCACTTTTGACGATGTTGCTTCAGCATTGTTCCGATGCACCTTTCTGCAACACCTTATTTGCTCCATCAATGACACGCTTCTGCGCTTGGCACCTGTTGCCTCCCCATCTCACATACTTGATCTACTGGCTCCCCCTCGAAGCCCTGTCTTCTGCCCTGGTAGCCACCTGGTTGTCACCCATCACCTCCTACATTGTTGCGTTGCCCATACCCTCTCCAGCCGCCAACACTTTCACATTCATCTGTATAGGCACCCTGGCTACTTCCCTCTTACTCCTTGGCATTCACTCCTTACTCTTTGTCTGAATGACTGATACAACTTTCTGGACATGGAACATACGCGGCTACAACGACCACAGTAAGGTCCGGCTAGTGCACGCACATCTCCACAGGCACAGGGTTGATGTTTGTCTACTCCAGGAGACTAATCTGCTTTAGGCATCTGCCTCCAGACTCCTCTCCCGCACTGGGGAGAAACACACTCCTCTTTTTATTCTAGCTACTCTCGTGGGTTGTCTATAGTCATACGCCGCAGACTTCCCTGGCAGACATCCAAGGTTATCACTGACCCCTCTGCCTGCTTTGTCATCCTTCATGGTTTCCTCCAGGCACAACCTCTGATGATCGCTGCGCTAGACGGTCCCAATAACGATGACCCAGACTTCTTTACACAAGTGTGGCACCACATAGCATCCCTTGGCCTGGCTACGCTCCTTCGTGGGGGGAACTTCAATGTCACACTTTCCACTGACCAGGACCTTTCTGGCTCCCACACTTCTCACCCACGTCCTGCGGCCCTCCACAATTCCATTCTCACTGAAAACTCCTTTTTTGACGCTTGCCATCATATGCGCTCTGAGGCTTGCTAGGGTACTTGCGTTACTGGTACACGCGGCTGCTGTTCCTGGCTAGACCTTGGATCACATCCCTCAATGTCTTGCCATGCTCACTTCCACCGATCACATGGCACGTACTCTTTCTGATCACGCACCGGTCCAGCTTTGCCTTCGTCTCCCCCTCTCTCATCGTCACGCGTTTTCATGGCGGCTTCCCACTAACGCGCTGCGGGACTCCCATTTTCTGTGATGAGATCCAAACAACAATTACTAATTACTTTGAACTCAATGAAGGCTGTGTGGACTCTCCCTCCATGCTGTGGGAAGGCTTGAAAGTTGTTATCCACGTAGAAAACATCTCTAAACAGTCCAAAGTCTTGCGGTCCATCCGCGGCATGCTCGATAAATTGAAAATTGGAAATTAAATTGTTGGATTCCTCCCACACTACCAGCCCCAGCCCAGAATTGCTTGCCCAACTTCACGGCAAACACACAGAAATCACTGAAGAGGCCAATTGGGAGCCCTCCTTCCTGGCCAGGTAAGGCTCAGGCACGCTGCTTTGGCGAGGGCGATCGCCCCGGCAGGACCCTGGCCAGTCTGCAGCGCCCGCCTCATGCCACATCCTACATTATTTCACTTTAGGATGGTGGTCCAGCTCGAACAACATCCCCCGCCAAAATCCATACGCGTTTAATGGACTTCTACACGGCCAGCTCCACCCCCTCGCGAGAGGTTTTTGAACAATATTTTGACACCATTAAGCTTTTATGGCTTGAAAACTACCATCCGGAATTCCTTGATGTGCCCTTCTCCAAGGAAGAGATACTCACCGATATCAATGGCATGCCCGGCGACAAGGCCCCTGGTCCGGACGGTTTGCCTGTATCTTTCTACAACACTTTGCGCCGATTTTAATACCGCATCTGGCCACATGTACAAGGAATCATTTGAGTGCATTCAATTACCTCCCTCGCTCCGTGAAGCCATGCTGACCCTCCTTCTCAAACAAGGTAAACATCCCGAGTTTCATGATTCTTATCGCCCCCTTTCCCTTTTTAATACGGACCAAACTGCTCGCTTCTCACCTTCTCCCTCTTACACCACATATCGCCCTCCCGGACCAGTCTGGTTTCATTCCTGGCCGCACGACCTCCCACAACCTCTGGACCATTTTTTCCGTATTATATCAGATCAACCCATCGCTCCCTGCGGTTGCTGCCCTGCTTGCTGTTACTAAAGCCTTTGATACACTTGAATGGCCTTTATTATTTTCTCTCCTTTCGCATCTTACATTTAGCCAGGTTTTCATGCGCAAAATCTCACTCTTGTACACTCTTCCCACTGCCCATCTGTGGGTCAATGGCCAAATATCCTATCCCATCCCCATCGAGCGTGGCACCCTTCAGGAGTGTCTGCTCTCACCCATGCCTTTCGCTATTGAGATGGAACCATTGGCAGCTAGACTTCGACAGTGCCATACTCAGAGGGGCATCAGTTTCGCAGCCCGTGCCCTCCTTGTCTTCATGTATGTGGATGATGTTACCTTATGTGACCCTCGGGACAACCTCAGTCCTCTAGTGCGCAAGACTGTTAGGTTTGGGGTTTATTCAGGCACAAAGGTGAACTGGAACAAGTCAGTCCCTTTCCCTCTCACTGACTCCACAGTGCCCTTCACCCCAGACCACCCTTTTGTGAGGGCTTTGGGCCCCACTCACTACTTAGTGAGTAGGGACGTGGACGAGTTGTGGAGGGCTAATTTTGGGCACGCGGTTGAATGGCTCGAGTCCAAGATTCCTCATTGGAATCGGCTGCCTCTATCTTTAGTGGGGCAGATAGCAATCACCAAGATGGTTGTGCTCCCAAAGTTTTTTTTTTCTATATCTTAACATACCCATTCCCCTTACTACCCACTTTTTCCACAGGGTCTGTTCGCTACTCATCTCGCTTATTTGGGCCAGTAGGCAGCCCAGGATTGCTTATGACACTCTCACCCTTCCGATGTTGATCGCTGGTCTTGGCGCTCCTTACTTCAAAATCTACGCACTCTGCGCTCAGGCCAGCTTCCTACATTTTTGGCTCCACCCCGCTCCTTTCTAGCCGCACGTGGCTGTGGAGACAGATCTTGCTGCCTCGTGACCGCTCTCGCCTCAGCCCCACTCCCACGCACTGAAATTGACATGGTCTGGACCTGGCGCTGGGCCTGGGAGGGACTCCGCCACTTTTCCGACGCTCTCAGCAAACACGATGCCAATCGTTCTTCATCCAGCGTTCCCTCCTCTTCAGCCCTCTGGTATGGCCAAACACGCCTCCCGCTTAGGGTTGAACAAGCTAGCGGATCTTTATCCCGGGAACACTTTTTTCTCGCTCGCAGATGATACCAGCCCTATGGATACTTTTACTCTTTTATCAACTTTGGGCGATCTGCAGGGAGTTGCACCCCTCATTCCCCCAGCCTCCTCCCTCAATGAATGCTCTTGATTTTCTGTATTCGTCTTCTCCTCTGAAGTTGGTGACCAAACTTTATGGCCTCTCGCTTGCAGCTACCTCTGTTTCCGCTGAGCACGCAAGTGTGGCATGTGGCATGGGGTGCGGACCTCGGCATTGACATCTCCCAAGCTGACTGGTTTTATTGCTTTAACCAGACTATGCTTTTGTCCCCCAACTATAGCATGCGCCTGTTCGCACTGATTGCAGAGTGCTGTATGCTTGTCCCCACTGTGCAATCAGTGCAAAACGCATCTTGCACAGTGCAAGCGGTCGTTTTCTGCCACTCGAGTAGATTTGTACTCGAGCTGCAGCTTTCTCAACGCGGACTGGTGGTTTCTCATCGCGAGCGGTCGCAAGCATACGCGACCACTCGCAATGAGAAACCTGACCTCCCTGCGTTGAGACTCTCGCAGGAGCTTTATTTTCCACGCTCGCGATCGGCAACTTGATGTCGCTGATCGCGAACAAGGAAAAAGTCTCGCCGGGATGATATTTTGCTTGCTTGCGGTTACCAACTTGACGTTGACGCAAGCAAAAACTGTCCGCTAGGCTACGCGTTTTTGCACTGTGCTACTTGCCGTTCGCGTAGCGCGTAGTTGCGCAAACTACACAAAGTACGCGAGCAGAGCGTAGCGTAGTCCTACACCCAGGCCTAATTTGCACAGACTTTATCATACCCCTGTTCAATTGCACAAGTTGGGGCTCATCCCAAGCTATAGATGCCTGTGCTGCTCCGACCCAGCTGCAGACTTCAACCACCTCGCCTGGCTCTGCCCCAAGGTCTCTGACTATTGGTGAGAAGTCTACACTGCCATTTGCGGGATCACCTCCTCGCTGGTCTAGGCTGACCCCCTGCTCTGCCTCTTAGGTTTTGTTAAGTTTTGCCCGGATGCCTCCTGTTGCTTGACTGACATGCTGCTGGTTCTTGCGGGCCGCAGGGTCTCCATGTACTGGGATCGCAAACCTGCACTCAAGTACACTCATTGGCTCGAGGATGCCTCGCGCTGCCAAACCTTATTGTCTGAATTCTGGGACCTTATGCCTGCCAGATCTCGTCCACTTGACATATGGGGCTCCTTGGTGTTATATCTCCTTACCCTCACCCTCACGAGCCCTGTGCCCTCTCCAGCGCTCCCCGCCGGCAATGAGCCCACGGCGGCGCCAGTGTTGGTCCACATTCCACTCTCCCCCCTCTCCATTCCCTTTGCTTGTGCCCGCACCTCCTCCTATCAATCCGGACCCGCCCTCCATTTAACGTCTTTTCTTCTATTGTGCTTGACAACATATGTGACATGCTGTTTTCCACTTGATGGTTCATATACTGGGTCAACCTTATCAACCTCCTGGTTTACAGGTATATGGTGCTATCATTTGGTGCTTATTTGTAACTTGACGTTGCAATTTTTTCAATAAAGGTTTTTGAAATTACAGAAAAACAAACAAAAAAGTAATTTTCTCGATATAGCTCTTCAAATCCTTACGCTTGTTAGGAATGTAGGTACCGCATTGTTGAACTTTAATTATCCAACAGACTCTGCCCTCCTTTGTATGGAAAACGTCTAATGCAAGTCTATTCTGCAAAACCTTGGATCTGATAGCAACCTTCTCAATCAAAAACAAAGTTCATGTGTCTTTTCAGCAAAATATGTACAAAGGATCTTTGTGGGACTTCCTCAGTCTTACTCTGTGTTCTTCTAAATGACAACCTTACGCTCTTTCAGCAGACACAGACCTCAGTACTCTTCTTAGTAGTTTAGGCAAAATCTATTAAGTCCCTTGTGTAGTGCAAATTTACTAATGATCACATCCAGTATCATTTGAGTCAGTCTGCTCTGTGGCAGTGAGATTTCATAGTTTAGTTAAGTCACAAAGTTCAGTTTAAGGGGGCTTATTTGAATGTGAATTGTTATAGCAAATACCCAAAATTCTTCTAGTCATTGGCAGGTAAATATGTCCATTTGGGTGAAGAGTAGCTTTGAAAGGGTACTCTTGCTCTCCTAGATCTTCTCACTGCTGACCCTTCCTCATCATTGTCACGTAGGCTCGTTCAGTAGCTTCTCAGATAGTGTGTGGTACTCGCACTTCAGACAAACTGTGTCTCCCTTTTTCCTGTATTCTTGGCCACCGTTCTCCAGTCACTACTCTTGTTATTACTGCACTAGGGCTTTCGCAGGGTCTGAATATGGCGCACTCAACACCACAGGTTGAATCCCTCTGATACCTACTTCAACTGTTGACTCTTTCAGTCCACTGTCAGGCCAAACAAGTGCTGTCCCAGCTCCTTGCTGGTCCCCAACAGCTTGACTAACCTGCTCTGTTTGTCTAACTGTAACTACCAGCACTTAAGGGGCAGGTGCTGTTATATCATCAAGGGGGAAATGGACTTTGCGAGTATGGGCAGCATGCACCCAGTTGGGGAGACCTCTTAACTTCACAGCTGTCATATTGACCAATATCACTTGGTACGGACCTCACCACCGAGATTCCAACTTGCACAAATGCTTCTTTACCATAACTCTGTCACCAGGACTGAGGTCATGGCACTGCTCCTGCTGAGGTGGAGATGTAGCATTTCCAACCTGATGAGACACAGAATGCACTGCATCAGCCAGTTTTTTTAAGTAATCAAGAATCATATCAACTGTAAGGCTCGCAATTGCATTCACAGGTGTAGCTGGCAGTTGTATGGCTCTGTCCATGATTATCTCATGGGGAGAAAATCCTGTCCTTCTATCTGGAGTACTATGTATGCTCATCAACACAAGATACAAAGCATAAGGTCACTTCAATGATTTCAAGGCACACACTTTAACAAACCTGGATTTAAAAGTCCCATTGACCTGCTCCATATAGATGCCTCTGATCGATAACTGCAATGTATCTTATAGGACATATGTCAGCCCATTTCCCACAGGCATCTTGATAAAGTCCAGTTGTATCCTGGTTCAGTGACCACCTAATCTCCCAATGTAACTCAATGTTACTGCTGTTCGCCTGCCTACATTCGGCACATAACACATCTGTGACACAACGCTTCAGCTGGAACCTTGGGTTAAACCAGGATTGCCTGAACAAGTGCACCATGGCATCTCTACTTATATGTGCAAGTCAATGATAATGCCTCTTCATTGAAGGAAACAAACTATCTGGGAACACAGGTCTTCTGTCTCCTGAAACCCAAACGTTGTCCTCATCCCTTTTAACAGAACCAACTTTAACGAAAACTTGCTGTTCTGCTTCTGACACTTTCTCTTGTAGCCTCCTAACTTCCTCCCATGTATCAACTGCGGTTAACAACAGATTGTAATTTATCTTATCTGAGATTTAATTTTGGCACTCCCCATTGAAGGTATAAACATTTAGGGCACAATATCTGGCTGTTTTATCCCTATACCTGTTGCAACAGTTATGTAATCAGTTCTTTTGCAGTGTGCTGAGCACTTTAACAATGCATTCTGAGCAGGTAACAGTAACAGCGTCCTACAGATATATGTATACTTTCTTCATTTCATATTGGTGACCCTGAAGACGTCATAAATCCACATTGTGGCCACAACTGTTCAAAACACCAAATCCATACTGATCACCAGTGAAAATTGTCACTCTCAGCTGGTCTGAAACACAGCACACTCTAGTAAGAGCAGCAAACAATTGGGCCACTTGTTCATAAAATACTCCTTTAAGCTAGGAGGCTTCGACCACATCTGAGACAGTACAGACTGTGCATGCAGCTCTCGGGCTTCCCTCATGGTCTCGTCAGCAGGAACCATTAACAAACATTACATAATCTGATTACTATACTGGCACGTCTTGTATGTCAGCTCCTGGCTTGGTACACAGTTCAGTAAAATCAAGACAGACATGCTCAACCTCCCCTTTCACAATACCATTCCCAGGTAGAAGAGTAGCAGGATTGAGGGTAGTACATCGCTTTAATGTGATATTCTCTGCAGCAACTATGACTTGCTCATACTTGGTCAGGTGGCTATTCGTAAGGTACTGTGCTCTGGTACGAGTAAACAGTACCTCCAGAGAATGGGTAACAGAGGATGACCCATAATAATGCACTCACACTGTTCGGGGCTTATACCTGTGGAAGCCACAGATTTTACACAAACGGGAAAAGCAGCAGCTAGTGGGTTAAGTGTAGCTGAAAAATAAGTAATGGGTCTGCGAGCATTTCTCTGCATACGAGTTAGCACTAAAACAGCACAGTCCTCCATCTCACTGCAAAACAAAGCAAAATATTTATTGTAATCAGGCATTCCCAGTGCCGGGGCTTGACAGTAACTTTCTCACAGCTCTGAGAAGGCATGCATGCAAATGACATCCAATAGTACCAAAGCTGACACATCTCTGTGTGTCATCCTCTGTAAAGGCTTGGCTACTAGGGAAAAGTTGGGGATCCACTGTTGACAGTAGCCCACGTTTTTCAAGAACGTCCTTTCTGCTTTCTGGGTAGTTAGCGGATTCACTTTCAGAATTGTTGAGATTCTCTTTTGTGATACCTTCCTCACTCCATTCTCAATGTGATGTCCTAGGTATAAGACCACTTTTTTACAGTACTGCAACTTGGTCAGGGACACTTTATGTTGATTCTCAACTAAGTGGTTCAACAGAGCAATTGTGTCACCACAGATAGGCCGTCACTGTACTGAACCAGGACTGAGTGATAGGGCATTGCCAAGGACTCAAGATTCTTTTTGAGGATCTGGTTGATGAACAGACTCTCTGTATTCGCTTGTGGGACTCTGCACCATGATAAAACACGGCTGCCGAACCAAAATGCAAAGAGGAACTGACTGTCCTCATACAAAGATATAGAAAAGAAGGCTGGCACAAATCGATGACAGTGAACTACTCGACCTCACATGGAATCTGAAATAAAATCACAGCTGGATTAGGTACCACAGAACAACAAGGGACAACTATGATGTTGATTCTTCTCAAATTCTGCACTATGCAATATTTGCTGTTGGGGCACTATAAACCCACACTGGGTGGGTTACATGGACTCCCCATAATCTCCTTCAGAATGCCTTGTTGAATCATTGAGTCAATCAAAGGAGTAATCACAGCAATAGTTTCAGGGGTCAGATTAAACTATGGGATTCTCGGATACTCACCATTAGGTTTCACTGTTCTCCGTACAGGTTGAACACCTTTAATGAGACCTATGACCTTCCCTGAAAAGTCCTAAACTTCAGGTAACACAGTGTCTCCTAATTCTGGGGGCAGATCATATTTTGTCAACATGGGGTACAATCTAACATTTGAACACTGATTTGCAGGTTTGAAGTCATCGTCTGCATCATGAGTCTGAAACACAATGCTAACTGTGGTACAGTAAAAAGAACAATTCAGTTTGCACAAAAGACTGTGTCAAAGCAGACTTACAGGACTCGAATCACACACCACGAATGGGTGATCACCTCAAGGGACCTTATTTTACGAGGTACTGCTTCAGTGCAAGGCTAGTCAAATCTTTATTTGCAACTCCTACAACTTGGATTCTTTTTCCCGAGACGGGTAGGTTGAGAACCTCAGATTTTCTCATAGTAGAGCATGTAGCACCCGTAGGAGTCAAAAATGATACTGGATGGCCATTCACCTCACGATCAATGAATGGACCACTCTGATCTACCTCTAAGGCACCGTCATTGCAATGGTTCTGAGCTGTAATCCTCATCTGCTTGTATCATGTGGTACTGTTTAGATGTAACCTGATTCACAAATGGATTGGCATTTGAATTGGGAACCTGATTTTGAACAAATCTAGGAGCATTTGTATTCAAATGTGGCAAAGGGGCTTGTTTGGCTTGCATTACCTGAGATTGAAGTGCATTGAAACTTTGTCCTGCCTGCCTCTGCACTTGCTGTGTCTCAATGATATTATTACTTTGAGACTGCACAACCCACTATTCTGAACCTAATTCCCATATACCATTTTACCAGCATTAAAATGGCATTCCTGCTTCCATGCCCCAACTTGCCACAGAAGTGGCAAGGATTTGACTTTTCCAACGTTGCCACATCAATGTCTGCACTGGGATCAATTGGAAAACCACAACCTCTAACTTGCAGTTGAAATCCATGTCCACCTTCATTACAGGAATTCCCTTTTGATGCACTCCCTGTGTGGGACCTGCATTCCCATCAAACTGCTAATTCTGAAATCTTTGTGCAGCTTTCATCTGTATCTCCATCAACTTCTCCTTCAGTTTCTTGTGCTTAGCCTCCAATTTGTCACTGCAATATTGTCCATACCTCAAGATCTCATCAATTGATTTATTCTGCCAACAAATCAGATGCTGTTGAATCATAATGCTAATCTCAGGTTTCAATCACTGCCCAAACGTGAACACAAAATGTCCCATGTCTTTGGCTTCAATAGTCTCTGTACCACAATAGTGTTTGAACGCTTCCAGCAGTGTATACATGCATGGATGTGACTACATTTGTTTGGACTCTTGGGTTGGCCTCTCAATCTTGAGCCAATCAATTTCCATAGGGAATACCTTTGATTTTAAAAATGGAATCACTTGATGATACTTTTTTATCACCACCAGTGACTGCACCTTTGTTATGGGATGTCTCATAGGCTCCTCTCAGGCCATTCCCCAGCTATTTTGCATTCAACCCACAAGACACCTGGAACCACAGTTTCAAACAAGGTATTAAAATGTATCCAAAAAACCTTTTAAATCTTCACAAACCGGTCAACCTGTTGGTATCATTACATTGGGCTTTCTGTCAATTTCAGAAAAGCATTTGTGAGTAATGCAAGATAACATCTGCTCCAAGGTACATGGCCATAACCTCCACCGGTCACATCTCTCATTGGAAACATGTATAAATCCTCATTCTCCCTCTCTGTTGCATGCAAAGGTAGCTCTAATCTGACTTTCATCAGTTCTTTCTTTTTAGCCTACCTGCCTCCCCATTTGTTCAGCTCAGTCCCTTTTTTGGACTTAGCAAATTAGTTCCCTGATCTGTAATTTCATTCTTGAAAACCTCACATAAGTGAGGTCAGGTTCATTAAAGCTTAAATGGTAACTCCTCTGCAAGGCTTTGGCAAGCTAATTTTATATCCATGAGCCAATTAAGGCAACCTTTCTGAGCTTACCCAGCATGTCTAGTAATATCTTTACACATAAACAAAAGCTCATCCTCTCGGTAGGCATTTAATTGGGACATATCAAGATATCCTAATATCATTTAATCTCATTCTAGTTTCAGTTTGGCACATCTATTGACTTTTCTCACTGTGGGACTTGAATATTCCTTCCTCTTAGTTACTCTCTGGGGTGTCTGTATCTTTGAACCAATCATCAAGTTCTCTGGCAGTAAGACCAGGTTGTTTTATCAGGTTTCAAGATCCACGATTTCCAGTAGGTGTTGAGTTCATAAGAGGAAATGTCAGAACTTGGTGAATTGATAAGCATTTCTGTCCTGGCGTTACTGTTATTATCATTTGGAAGCACATCCGTGTTTGGCATTAAAAAGATGTTGGTGTTTGGGAAAACCTTCCAACTGGATCAAACCCTGTCCATTTTAATGTAGGGTCTGCATCTGCATATAAAACTTAAAAGGACATGTGCAGCTTTTTTATATACTGCACCTAGGGGTTACCTATATGTATTTAAAAGGAAGGTTTATGGCTGACAAAAGGTTTATTTGTCACATCAAAATGGTATGTAAAACACCACAAACAGGCTGCAATCTCAGGCCTGAGACATGTTTGCAGGGCTAATTACATGGGTGGTACAATAAATGCAGATTTTAATTTAACAATAGCATTTAATTTACAGGCCCTGGGTACTTGTAGTACCACTTCAGTAGGGACTTACAAATAAATTAGATGTGTAAATTGGGCGTAAGCCAGTTCTACCATGTTTATAGGTGAGTCACAAGTAATTTAACAATGGTTAGCAGTGGTAAAGTGCACAGAGTCTTAGGCCAACATAAACAAGATCAGCAAAATTAGGAGGGGTGAAGGCAAAAGGTTTCTGGAAGATCACCTGAAGACTGACAGATCTAACAGAAGGGTATGCCCAGACGTGCGTCCAGTGCTCACTGTGCCATACGACTCAAGCTACACCTTACCGGCAAATGCCAAGAAGGGTGAAACCCTAACTGGGGCATGTCAGGGTTTCTTGTGGTCCATTCTAGAGGAGGCTACCCCTTTCAGTTGAGGGCTTTCTGTTCCCACCAGGAGCACAGTCAGTCCTGAGTTGCATAATGCGGATCTTAGTCCTGAGTGCCATGCTGGCTGAAAAACGATGGACCAAAATGCAGCCCTGAACAAATGCCAGTGGCTGAGATTAATTCAAGCAATCCACTCGTCACTTAGTTTCTGAAAACTTGCACAAGTCACAGCAGGAATAAGATTGAACATCTTTTGTGAATTTATTTTTGCTCTCCCAAATATGAACCTATAATTTTCGATTTGCAAAAAATAAACAGATGAACAGTAAGTACGCTTGCTAACATTTCTCTTGTTGTCTCCTACACGTCACCAATTTAGTGAGGGTTTCTTTCCACATACCATCCTGGAAAGGGTTTTACTTCTGTCCATGACTAGAGTAAATTTGCTGTCTTTTGTAGGGTGGGAACAGTCAGAAAATGGTTTGTGATAACGTCCAAAAGGGTTTGAAGGTGTTCACAACTTTGCAGATGTCGATCCTTTGCACTTATACATTTTAAAACAGCCTATATGCAAGGTAGTGGCTGTGTATGTCCCAGAGTACAAGTGTCCAAGGCAAATTAAAGATATTCAAAGTCAAAAGTTTATGGGTTTATTAAAAATGTTGAAATTACTGAAACCAAAAATGTAGCTATTTAGTCAGTTTAAAATAAATCATCATTAATATCCAAGTATAACATCAAATGATAGAGGGCCTGTTTATAAATTGGTGAAGAAGGTACTCCAACACAACAACAATGAAGTTCGCTCCCCACCAATGTAGCGGCCCACCCATGAAATTTAAGGAATAGTAAAAAAGTTATAATGCTCCTCAAACCATGGGAGAAGCCTACCATGCTGAAGGGGGCATTGATGTTTTTTCAAAAACATAATCCTGTTTTGGGATTTTCTTTTTTGAAAAGTAAAAAAGAATACTGTTACGGGGCTGCTCCCTTCTGACGTGATGGCTGTTCCTGCCAATCTCTTTATAAATAACCACCTGCCGGGTGAGCGGCCTCTGTACCATAGGGAGGAGGGACCCACAGGGCGTCCGCCTAAATATAAGTCAGCTCCAGAGTGTCACTAAATCTGCTTATATAAAAATGGCAAAAAAAATATGTAGTTAAATGACAATCTGACATAGGGACTTTCCAGTATGAAAACAAAAAAAGTCTATGTCTAAATAAAAAAAAAACGTTGTCATAGAGACTCTCTTGAAATAAATTAGTAACATTCTTGGCACACATAACTTAAAGGTACATTTTATAGGTTCAGAGGAGAAGAAAATCCTGCCCTAAGCATGGTGCTAAGTAGCTCCATAGGGCTAAAACAAACTAGTTATAACACAAGCAACAGTGCATACATTGTGATACATAAAGCAGGCTACTCTAGAACCCACCTAAATATTAATAAGCTGTAATACCCTTTGCCCTACATACAGGGGAAATTACAATGCATGACTGAACAATAAATCATTCAAAATGAATAAACAAACAGTTGTGGATGCAGTCAGCAACAGCCTTGAGTACTGAAACATTACAGAACATTTTCAGTATGTCTTCCTTCAAATCACAAGTAATAAAACAGCATTTCATTCCTAGCTTCAAATGTGCATGCCTTTGAAGGCAGTCTGAGGCCTAGTTATGTCAACTTAAGGCCTGACTATGCAAACTAAACACACATAAACATTATTATTAGATAAAAACACTTTCTAGCAAGGTACTGCCAACCTGGGAAATCCACTCCCTACTCAGAGGAGATTTGCACACAAAGAAACCTCCAAGCATACAAATCACTACGTCAATTAGCATTTGTGAAGTGTGACACTGTCGCTCCTAGGTGTGTCTGGGCACTGGGGCGAGTGGTCTAAGTAAAACAGCAAGGTTTTTAGGAAACGGTGGAAGGAGGCAAGAAACAAGCAGAGGGCAAAAAAATGAGCGCAGGCAAAACTAAGGGTTGAGAGAGCAGAAAAGACAACAAAGAGGGCAGAAAAACAAGCAGAAAGGCAAAACAGAAGAGAAGAGGGCAATAAAGAGGAAAGACTAGCATAAAAGGCCAAACAGAGGGAATAAAAAAAATAAATGAGCAGAAAAGGCAAAACAGAGCAAGAAACGAGTAGAGAAGGCACAAACAGAGGTCAACAGGTAGACTGGAAGCAGAGGGTAGTTGACTGCAGGCAAGCTGGCCAGGAGAACTGTTGCAGGAGGAGCTGCCACTAGCACAGACAAAAAGACAGTAAGAGAAAGTTAAAGAAGCTTCACATGCCCAGGTCGGCAACATGGCTGAGCCATTGCATTATTTCTTGTGTGGATGCGGCACATTTCCGATCTCTGCATCAATTTACGCTTTTTCCACTCAAGCATAACTTTTAGTTGTAACGAGTCAGCTTTCCCATAAAAGCGTCACATTTTACTACAGAAGTCACCTTTCGTACTATGGAGCCACCTTTCTTACTCAAACTTCACTTTTAGTGCAATGCGTGACTCTTCTTGCTAATGGGTCATGTTAAGTCCTGCAGTTGTAGATGCCCATCCCAGGGGCATTAGTATGCACACAAATATTGTGCAGTATGGCACACACCAAGATTATTTTGCAGACCATTGGGGGAGTGGAGAAATCTACCCCCTGAATTGTCCAGGCAGCAAAACCTGGTCTTGGGCAGGTCGAACGTTCCTTCAACATTCTTCCTAGTCTTGCTGAGAGCCTGGTTGTAAGCCTACTCTGGCTCCGTATGGGGGTGTGCATAGGGTGTCATGACCTATCGTGGTGAGCTGAAAGTGAAGAGAAAGGACAAAAGTCAATACTTTTGAAAACTGTTGCTGATACATGGCAGGCCATGTGTGTTATGTCTAGTTACATTGTTGTACATATTTCTAACATTGTTTTCACAACAGATGTTAGTCATACAGTTGTTGATAGGTCGGCACTTTTCGCTTCTGTTACTCTGTGCCATAGCAAATGCTGAGAATCGGCTGATACATCATACACTTCTACATCCTGATTGTCATGTAGATCATGTAGTTTTCTGTGATGTCATTTTGTAGATGCTTCTGACCACTCTATGTTGTGTGCCCCCACTACATGCATAAGGCAATTGTGGAACCAATGTGGGGGTAATTGGTCATCCCTTGGTAGATAATGACATGCAAGAGATGCCTTAAATTGACACATGTATGTGTCCATGGTAAACCACAGATGTGGGTGGTGGGATACATGACATGCCTGATGAACCATGGAAGTGGCACGTAGACAGACCCACAACCCCCATGGACTCCCTCATTTGCACACTGTGATACTATTCAGCATTTGGCCCAGTAATGCATTGCGCTGTACCCTTTAACCAATAAATGGAAGCCATAGTGGCTTTGCATGTCTGCAGTTCCTTTGGTTAAACTGTCAGCTTTCAGCCCCTTAACATTTAAATCATCTTTAACAGTTTTTGCGGCAGTCAGGCTTACCTGGCGTCTTCACTCTGCCACAGGCATTCCCTACTCCAAGAGGATCTTCTTGTGGCCGTGTTCTCCCCGCGCACCTTTGGGAGGCATTGTTACTACCAAGGATACTCTCCTCTCTGGCCTCCGTATCGCCTCTGAGACGGACGAGCTGCCCAATGCCGATGCCGGTACAGTGGGACCGCTCAGCAGCTCTGCGGAAAACAACCAAGCCTCGCCGCAGCCACCTCTACCAAAACGCTCAGCATCCCACAGCTTCCATCACAAGGTGAGCCCACGACTCTGCGTTACTGTCCCGTATTATCTCGTTCTGCACCTTTTCGAGCTCCAGCATCAATGAGCGGTCAGCTTACACGCCCGAGTTTGCGGACGCCATCTTCCCTCCTGGAACTATTTTTGACACACCTTCAAGGTGGTTGTTAACCTAGTTCACTAGTTGCACCAACAGTGGTTAAAGACTTCCTAATATCCAGTGCAAAACCACATTTTGCTTGAGTGATTTATTAAGATCATTCCTGGCCAGCATGGATGTTCAGGTGTTAAAGGCAATAAACAGCCTCTCACGTTGATGGCTTAGCCAGTTCAAATATACTCAGTATTTTCAGATGCAATACAACTTTATTTAACTAATTTGTTCAGCCACTCAATCTCAGGTATTACAATTCCTCCATACTTTCATTCAGGTATACTGGTAAGTTTCTTAAAGGTGGGCAAATATTCAAGTGAGTTGGAATATTACAGGCTGATTACTTTACTGAACACAAAAGATAAAATATTGCCAAAAGATCCTCGACAAGGATACCCAAATATACAGATCACCTGATTCACTTAGACCGGAATGGAGCTATCCCACAAAAAAACTTGCAACTAACACTTATTATCTTGTTGACACAATAGTTTTATTATCAATTATATAAATACTGGCAGCAATAATTTTATTAAATGAAGAAAACGTGTTCAACATAACGAACTGGGATTTCTTTTGATGTTCATTGCCCAGGTTCATTTTCCTTCTCATCTCATGAGATTGTTCATGGATTTTTCTTGAGCTGGTGTGATTGGTAGGATCAGGGAAGTATATATAGGCTGCATAGGAGACTTGACAGCAGCGCCCTGTGTCTCTACCCCTATTTCTATCTTAAATACCTATGCATTCTCCACACTATTTCTATCTTTCAACTTGGATACTGCTTGATTGAAACTCCATGTGGGTTTATTGACTTTTATGTCAAGTGCATTCTTCTCATTTTTAAACGTTACCTTTGCATGCCCTTTCATCCAGTTTATACAATTTACTATGGCAGATGTTTTACTTAAGTAATTTTATCTGTAATTTTTTTAATGCTTTAATGACTTAATCTGTCAAATAAAGCTGTTGAAATGAAATTAAACTCTAGGTGGGTGCAGTGTGCCTTCGGGCAGAGCAATGACACTTTGAAGTATGTCAGAGGACATTAATGTTTTTAAACATATGGTGAACTACAAAATAAATGCACAAACACATAAGTTCTTTTTACTGCCATGGTAATCATTTTGCCTTCTATACCTCACTTAATATAATGTCAAGGATCCGATGTTAACTAGGGAAGGGTATTAAAGAATCCAAATAGATAATGTGAACTGAACTTCCCTCTATTTCTCTGCAAGGTCTGATCTTTAGTCCTGCAAAGCCAGGACCTTCCATTATTTATTATGGGCCATTTTTCCTTCATGTCCTCTGATGTTCCTTGAAGTGTTAATTTTTTGTAAGATTAAAAATAGATTTTTGAATTTTATATATACAGGAAATTGTCAACACCTGTTTTTATTCAATATATTTGAGTACAGGGTAATAGTATTCTACGCTTTGCAACCAGACACAAAGCATGCTACCAGCTACCTTATTTTTTTGGGGGGGGGGTGGAGTATTATATAGCGTGAACTTGACATGAATGTATCAGAGCACTTTACACGAACACCAGTTGCATTTCAGGTGGACATGTTAATTTTGTTAGGCACAGGGAGATTAAGTGATTTGCCCAGAATCACAGGATGTTGAGCGTCCCTATTGAAACTCGATCCTGGTTCCCCAGCTTCTAGGTTGACCACTCTAACAGGTAAAATGAAGTTAGTACACAGTTTCACGGTAGAATGGAAAAATCTTTACAATTTAATTTGAAAGTACACTAGAGGAGCTCCTTTATGTTGTCTAAGGTTGTACAGCATATGACTACTTTAGAATCTGCCAATGCTACTTCATAAAATGTGTTTGAATGCTTCAATACATATTCTCATAGGTCAAAAGATGAATATTGTAGACCAGCTTCATTTGCTTTTGTCATGGCTTCACCCGCAGGCGTTTTGACAAATAAGGTGCCATTTCCTTTAGCTTCCACCATCTGACAATTAATTTAGGACCCCAAAGTCGTTTTGTGAGTCTCTACCATTTGCATCATAACCATTGGATGATGCAACTATTTCAATTGCTTTTTTCGTTTTAACTGAGATGTTTTGCTGCCTCTCCCCAAATTTCCCACTTAGGTACACTCCTCTTCTGTACTTTTTTTTGTTAGAAGATAGGTAGTAGAAAGGACGATAACAACCTGCGTCTCATTCCTTTCCACAACTTCTGGAAGGATTTGGAGGTTTCCATTTTCTCCTGTACACTTCTTTTAACTTGACGCTTCCTATCCTTGTAAGATATTTTTTATATGCCTTTTAAACATACATTAAATTACCATTGCTCCACTGCAACACCTCCATCTCTTAGTGACTGTTCCCTCATATCTTCTGAATATTAATCATAAAAGAACAAAGACTTCCATTTTAACAGTTACTTTCTGCCGTGCTTTTTAATTAGAGTTCTTACACTACATCATGCATCAAACCTGCAAATCTCAATAAATACACAGACACAGATAATAACTTAAAAGCAAAATATCCCAGCTTCTCACCACCCAAACTCAGACAGCAAAACTAACCAATCGATGCTAGTGAGATGTCCAGCTAGTGTGGCTATGTGTGATAAAATAGGTTAATAATGACAGCACTAATTTACAGTGCTTAGAAAAAGTGGAAGGGCTTTATGAAGTGCTATATAAAAATACATTACTTAGTCAAGGTTTCTTATCACCAAATATAAGCAGTAATTTCAAAACCCTTAGAATCCCTTCCAATTTAGGAAATAATTTTGATAAAACATCTATCTACTATCCCTCAAAGCCTACTTCAATATTCCTCCAATACGCGGTCACCAATGTTTATTCCAGATGGGTGTATTAAATAATCTCTTGTCCTTGTAATAGAAATTTATTTAAGGATTGCTCACAGGATTTATTCTTATAATAAAGGTCAAAGGTCAAACATGGTCTAGGTCACTGGTGAAAGGGGTCTCAATGCAAAACTGAGACATTTTCTTAAAACTGCATCGAGCTCAAAAAGGATGGAACGCTATATTACATCACCCATCTCTAGGAGAGTATTTGGGGATTTTGCTAATAGTCTGCAGTACCTTCTCATCCAATGAACATCTAATATGACTCTATCCATTGGATCTTGGTCCTTATGTAGCCGACACATGTCCATTTCCTGTTTAACATTTTCAGCTATAATACACAACTGTTCTGCTTGATAGTTGTATTTTGTATTTGGCTGCACCTGTCCTCTCTGATGTTTCATCCATTTGAAAAAATGGCAGGAAGTCTTGCTTTTTGAACAACCATAAGGATTTAAGCATGTTTGCAGAAAACCATAGGTGTGTGTGTCCACTAGGAATGGAAGAAATTGGAAACTAAGGAAGACATTGAACCTAATATTTAAAACTTTGGATGAACTTGTTAACGCATTAATGATGTTGTTGTTTAACTGCGCAATTCATTATTTGATTTTAATTAAGATTGTAGTCTAAAAATATTTCTTAATATAATTTTTAAAACCAATTTTTGAATTTTTGTCCTGTGTATTGTGGCTGTTCGGGGAGATTAGTTCATGTATAAAAATATTTTAATTCAGTGAAATAGCATACCTGCCGAGCTGGCAACGCTTAAATACCAATGTAATGTGCAGGGGGTGTGGGAGTAGCTAGGAATCAATCGGGCATGTTGCATGTCTTTGTCCTGCACTTCTTGACGACCGGAAGATCATGTTAAAGAGCAAATGGAATAAACTCAGCATTCGCATGTGCAGACAAGCTATACTTGCATCAATGAACCCGGACAACCCTATGCTCAATATTCGGTTTACCAAGTTCATGACAAGAGCAGTAAGAAGATTTTCAACCGGAGAAGCCAGCAAGTAAACAATGGTCAACAATAAATGGGAGGACCAACTCCTCTGTTCCATCAAATATCAGTTGACCATGGCTTCATTCTTCCAACAGACTATCTCTGGGCCCCGTCTGTTCCAGGACCATTACGCCATCATATGTAGTGTCTTTACTATATTAGCAGATTCACGCCTCCAGTAGTACCTATTATGTATTCTCAATAACCATGGTTTTGCTCTGTGTTTTTAGCAGCTGTTAAACCACAAGGGACAACAACGGCTCCCAAATGTTTTTCTAATACTCACTAAGAGGTTGTACAACTATGCAAACAAATTCTTTTTAATTTTAAATTTTCTTTTTATATGAATGTTACCTTTTAACTCACTGTGATGATTCAAACGGACTAAAACAGACATTCACAGGAATATTCTTAAAGGGAAAAATAATAATTTTTAGAGATTAGACAAGTGTTTTTTTTTCTCTCTGATATATGGTTTCTATTGTAATGATTTTAATTAATCAAACAATAAAGTTCTCTCTCTTTCACCATCAGAAAAGGTATACATGTTCTATCAAAAATAAAAAATAATCTTAAACAAATACATATGTTATGTTGTAGGCTTTTTTAGGCACTCGTTGACATGAGATATATTGTTTTTAATACTCATTTTAATTTTTTTAATAAAACATTATTAGTTACATTTATAATGTTTGTGAATATGTTTGAATTTGTTTGGGGTTCGTTCTAAAGACAGCTTTGCCTCTGTTGCCAGCCTCGTGTTTTCCAAAACGTTTTATTCAAAAATGCATATGCATATAGGATCTCTCAATCAATCCCCTTCCACCATTCACACTATACTCCCAGCAGAATATAGAGATCAATGACCAGCTCACACCAGCCATTGAAAGTTTTCACTTTGAATGATTGCATTTTACCTTTGCATACGTATGCATACGCCTAAAAATAGTTCCTCAAAAACGTGTCTTTTTAGACATATGCCTTTGCCTGTGGTTGCTAGTCCACATGTATATTAGTGTGTCATCAACTATTTCCATATTGCTCAATACATTAAGGAACTTAATGCGACTTTGGCGGTCTCCTTCTGGCTCATCACCACTGTGCCGACAGGAGGACTAACAAGGCCCTCGGGGGCCCCCTGCCAGATTACAACTTTAATCCATGGCGGCCATCTGGTGCTGCAATGGGTGAGATTTAACTGCAGAGACCTCTGTGAAAGCGCCTGCAGCATATTCTAGCATGGTGTGGCATGCATACTACCCCATGCAGGAACTATGGTGCAATTCCAGGACGGCACAACATGTACCCCATTGCATGCACCCCTAAGCCCCCTTAGTTGCCTCTCTGCCACCCTTTTCATGGCAGGTTCACTGCCATGAAAGAGGTGGTGGACAGGCAACTCGCAATATGCATGGCAGTGCCGCAGCGGCACCGCCAGCATATTGCTGCCTCCATGCCGCTGCTCAAACGCCACAGGATCCTGGATTCCCGGTGATGAGGCAGTCCTGCAGCGGTCCAACCGCCGCACCCTGAATACTACAGGCAGACACGCAGTAATCAGACCGCCAACGCATGTACAACAGTCCTGTGAACCGCCAAATTCATAATAATGCCCTTATTGTAACTTGCAGTATTGGATCTTTACTATAAACTAGTTTTGGTAAATGGATTTATCCTACAAAATATTACCACAAGTAAATACCTAACGTGTATGTGCAAATTTCTAGATTGATGTCACACCCCTTCAGATTTGTGATTGCCATTTCAACACTTCACATGAACAAAATGCAAAGCTTTCGCATTTTACTTGAGAGAGATCTCTAGCAAAGCCTTAATGAAGGGCAACTCTCCCTAAAATTTTTGAAAAATGTGTATTTGGCTTGAGAGGAACCTCAACTCTTTTGCATCTAATTTAAGAGGGATGACTAGTAATACCTTGAAGACCTGAAGTTCTGAGAAGGAAGTCCGAAAATGTTGCATCTGATTTGAGAGGGGCCCCTAGTAATGACTTGAGAAATTGGAGCTTCATAAAAGAACCCCAATGCGCTTGTACAGGCTTCTTCCATGAGTAGTTCATGAGCTACTGGTAGCGCTCCAGCCACTTGCTAGAAGCTCTCCGGTGTGTAACACTGCCTACTACAGTCAAAGCTTTTGCATGGTTGAATTAATATGTTTCCCAAAATTGAAAAGCATGTGTTTGAGTGTAAAATATGGGTATATTCAGAATAGATTCGCTTAGCTAACAACAAATGGCTGTTTTTCTAAAATATATTAAGAGATGATTTTTGACATATTAATCATAAGGCATTTGGGAGACATTACTACAATTATTACCTGTGCTCTGGGGCCATTGCAGCTAGGACTGTCATGTATTAACTCTATAGAAATTGATAATGTAATTTTCACACTACTGATTGTAACCTTGCCTGGTGCTCTGAGATATTCACTGTTGGTAATCTTCTTTTTTTCTGACACCAAGGTCCACTCCACTGGCCCGTACCCTGGAACCACAAATCTAAGGTGGGGAAAACCCATGTACGGGTATACATGTGCACAGAAGGGCACTGTCCAAGTGGATGAGTCTGTCTCCGTATTATTTGGAGACCGGCAGCTGCAACAAAAGGAGGGGCCATCGCACCATAGAGAGATTTTAATTCGTGTAATCGTAGGGCAGTCTGTCGTCAACTTTATGCCTTCCATTGATTATCCCCCATCCCTTTTCTCGACCATCTTAGTAGGAAAAACCAGAATATCTTCTTTCTGTTTGATCTTCTCCCCCTTTGATCAATCTCAGAGCGACCGCTGAGCCTGCTCCAGGCGAGGTCGCCCCCACCCACCGCTGCTCCTGCCCGCTGTGCCAGTACTCTGCCCTGCTGACTGCTGTGTACTTCCTGCTGCTGCCTTCGTTTTGCCCGCTGTTTGCCATCTGTTTTGGGCCTTCGTTTTGCCCGCTGTTTGCCATCTGTTGTGTACCTTTTGTTTTCCCCTTTGTCTTTCGCCTCCTGTATTTTGCATTTGTTTCTCCCCTTTCCCCTTTTGCCTTCTGAACCCCTCTCTCCCCCCTTCTGCTGCCCTCCCCCTTCCTGTGAGCTCCCTCCTCCAACCGCCGGACGACCCAGCCACCGCTGAGCCGCCCTCGGTCCTCCTTCCCGCCACTGCCCTCCGGCGTCACTGCCCCCCTCCTGCCATTGGCCGCCCCGCTCCCGCCACCCAGGTGACCCGCCCTCCCAGCTCCTCACTTAAGGGGACCGAACGCAGAGGTAGGGAGCGACCGCTGAGCCTGCTCCAGGCGAGGTCGACCCCCCACCCACCGCTGCTCCTGCCCGCTGTGCCAGTTCTCTGCCCTGCTGACTGCTGTGTACTTCCTGCTGCTGCCTTCGTTTTGCCCGCTGTTTGCCATCTGTTGTGTGCCTTCGTTTTGGCCGCTGTTTGACATCTGTTGTGTGCCTTTTGTTTTCCCCTTTGTCTTTCGCCTCCTGTATTTTGCATTTGTTTCTCCCCTTTCCCCTTTTGCCTTCTGAACCCCTCTCTCCCCCCTTCTGCTGCCCTCCCCCTTCCTGTGAGCTCCCTCCTCCAACCGCCGGACAACTAGCCGCCGCTGAGCCGCCCTCGGTCCTCCTTCCCGCCACTGCCCTCCGGCGTTACCGCCCCCCTCCTGCCCATTGGCCGCCCCGCTCCCGCCACCCAGCTGACCCGCCCTCCCGGCTCCTCACTTATGATGCCCCCTGAGCGACCGTGCAGCGGATGCGCGCAGCGGGAGCACCGATTGAGCACCGAAGGTGCGCCAAAGGTAAGCCCGTCTACGCCCATCCGCGCCTGGACCGCGCCCAGCTCCAGACCCCCGGGCCCCCGCAGACGCCAGCCCACCGCCGGACTTACGACGCCACTGAACTCAACGCACTCAACACCGGCCGGATACCCGGATGCTACCGAGCCACACCGAGACGCACCCACGGACCCTTCAGCTGTCATTCCTGCAAGTTCACCAGCATCCGGACCTGCACTGCACCAACACCCGCCAAGTCGAGCCCCAGCAGCAACCACCTGAAGTGCATCCTGCTCAACACCCGCTCCGTCCACAGACACGCCGTCCAACTCTGGAACCTGATCGACACCGCATCCCCAGATGTCGCCTTCCTCATGGAAACCTGGATGAACGCCTCCTCAGCGCCCGACATCGCCATCGCCATCCCGGACGGATACAAGATCACCCGGAGGGACCGCGTCAACCAGACCAGAGGAGGCATCGCCATCGTCCACAAGAACACCATCCGCATCACGACCAACACCGACGACACCCTCACAGCTGCCGAACACCTGCACTTCCAGATCCACACCGACCCCAAGACCACCCTCAGAGGCACCCTCATGTACAGACCCCCGGGACCACGCACACAATTCAGCGAAGACATCCCCGACTTCATCAGCCCGCACACCCTCCCCTCCGCTGACTACATCCTCCTAGGGGACCTCAACTTTCACCTGGAGAACAACAGCGACTGCAACACCACCACCCTACTGGACAACCTCGCCAACCTCGGACTCAAACAGCTGGTGACCTCCCCCACCCACTACGCCGGACACACACTCGACCCCGTCTTCTCATCCAGCCAACACATCGCCTTCAGCCACGCCACCGGACTCCACTGGACGGACCACAACTGCTTCCACTTCAGCTTCAAAAAGAACACGACCCACCACCACCAGCAACAGGCCGCATGCAGAAACTGGAACAAGATCACAGCCGACCAGCTCGCCGCAGCCCTGAGCCAAGACCCCCCCGCCGGCTCTGTGCACCCCTGCCAGGCCGCCAACATCCTCACAAAGTGGATCAGCAACTGCGCAGACGACCTCGCCCCACTGAGGACCCCGCCCAGCAGACCTGGCAGTAAGAAAGCGCCCTGGTTCACCGACAAACTCAAGAGCTCCAAGAAGAACTGCCGGGCCCTCGAGCGAACCTGGCGCAGAGACCCTACACCAGACAACATGACCGCCCTCAAGCTCGCAACCTGAAAACACCACCAACTGATCCACACCACCAAGAAAACTGCATTCAAGGATCGACTGGACAACAACGCACACAACAGCAAGGAACTCTTCAACATCGTCAAAGAGCTCTCCAATCCCAACGCCGGAAAAAACGACATCACCCCATCACAAGACCTCTGCAACTCCTTCGCCTCCTACTTCCACAGCAAGATCGCAGACATACACAACAGCTTCAGCACACAACCGACGCACCTGAGGACCACACCAACGACCCCCACCACCACCCTCTGCGCCTGGACCCCGATCACCACTGAAGACACCATCCGCATGATGAACTCCATCCACTCCGGATCCCCAACCGACCCCTGCCTTCACCACGTCTTCAACAAGGCCGACGCCATCATCGCACCCCACCTACGGGACATCATCAACACCTCGTTCAACACCTCTACCTTCCCAGAGAGCTGGAAGCACACCGAACTCAGCGCTTTACTGAAGGAGCCATCAGCGGTCCCACCGAACTCAAAAACTACCGCCCCATCTCGCTCCTCCCGTTTCCGGCCAAAGTCATCGAGAAGACCGTCAACAAGCAGCTTGCCGCCTTTCTCGAGACGAACGGATCCCTCGACCTCTCGCAGTCCGGCTTCCGGGCAAACCACAGCACCGAGACCGCCCTCATCGCAGCCACCGATGACATCCGAGCCCTGCTCAACAATGGGGAGACTGCAGCCCTCATCCTCCTGGACCTCTCCGCAGCATTCGACACTGTCTGCCACTGCACCCTAGTGCAGCGCCTCAGCAGCGTCGGAATCCAAGAGAAGGCACTAGACTGGATCATCTCCTTCCTCGCCGGAAGGACACAGAGAGTCCGCCTCCCCCGTTCAGATCGGAAGCCACCGAAGTCATCTGCGGCGTTACTCAAGGCTCTGTGCTCAGCCCCACCCTCTTCAACGTCTACACGAGCCCCCTCGCGGCCATCGCACGCCAACACAACCTCAACATCATCTCTTTCGCCGACGACACCCAGCTGATCCTCTCCCTCACCAACGACCCCGCCACCGCCAGAGCCAACCTACACGAAGGGATCACAGATGTAGCCGAGTGGATGATGAACAGCCGCCTGAAACTGAACTCAGACAAGACGGAAGTCCTCATCCTGGGCTCATCAACCTCCGCCTGGGACGACTCCTGGTGGCCCCCCGCCCTGGGCAGCGCACCCAAACCCACAGACCACGCACGCAACCTGGGCTTCATCCTGGACTCCTCCCTCTCCATGACCAGACAAGTCAACGCTGTCTCCTCGTCGTGCTTCAACACCCTGCGCATGCTACGTAAGATCTTCCGGTGGATCCCCACCAAGACCAGGAAGACGGTCACCCAGGCCCTCGTCACCAGCCGACTGGACTACGGCAACTCCCTCTATGCCGGAACCACCGCCAAACTCCAGAAGAGACTCCAGCGGATCCAGAACGCCTCAGCAAGACTCATCCTCGACATCCCCCGACAGAGCCACATCTCCGGACACCTGAGAGACCTGCACTGGCTCCCGGTCAACAAAAGAGTCACCTTCCGTCTCTCACCCACGCACACAAAGCTCTCCACAACCAAGGCCCAAGATACCTCAACAGCCGCCTCAACTTCTACACTCGCACACGCCAGCTCCGATTGACCAACCACGCCCTCACCGCCGTCCCCCGCATCCGAAGAGCCACCACAGGAGGAAGGTCCTTCTCCTACCTGGCCTCCAAGACCTGGAACTCCCTCCCGACCCACCTCCGTCTGACCCAAGACCACCTCGCCTTCAGGAAGCAGCTCAAGACCTGGATCTTCGAGCAATAGCAGACCCCCCCTCTCCAAGCGCCTTGAGACCCTCCGGGTGAGTAGTGCGCTATACAAATGCTTGATTGATTGATTGATAGATGTACAAAGTAGAGATTCTCCTACCCATTTTTGGCATATTTCCCCTCTTGCTAATACTATAGCATACAACAAACAGTATCTTGCAGGACCTGTAATACGCTCCGTTACTTAAAAAATAATCAGTGAAAGGCTTACCTTAAGTTGAAGCCTCAGTATACTTGAGATGGCCTTACCCACTTCCTCCCAGAGTTCAAAAATAGCCGGACGTTGTTGAAACATATGGACGCCCAATGCTTTCTCTAATCCGCACTTCATACATTTGGCGGATCTTCCTTTTTCCATCTTTGACAACCTTTTCAGAGTTATATAGGCCCTATGGAATGAAAAAAGATAGCCTCACCTTAACCAGGCAGGCTTAAAAATTAAGTATAATGTGCGCAACATTGCTTGCCAGATATTCTGCAACTGTTGTCTCAGCAAGCAATCTCACTGTAGATCTTCTGCCACAGTGAAAACACTGTCTGTAGCCTATTGAAGTGCCCAGTACCACAATAACACTTCCTTGCTTCTAGGAGGTTTCATCACCATTTGCTCTTCCAAATAGCTTCCATTTCCTAGAGGGGACCTCTGAATTTGCTCCCAACTTCTCAGTTGAATATATTTGAATTTCGATAGATTACCTTCCGACTTTGTACTCAACTCTGCCCATTGTATAAAATTGCTGTCCTCGGCTGAATCTACCCAACAATATATTCCTGCTTCTCTTATGGTATGACTAATTTGTCTTTTAGATATTTTGGCATTCCTGGAGAATCCCATATAGGAGCCAAGATTAAATAATACCCTTGACTTGTCATCCATCTAATGCTAGCCCATATTCTGGCCATCGCTTGTAGTACTTTGAGCCTAATCTTTTTGAAATATTTCGGACCACCAAACTTAAATAAAAAACGATCTCTACCTAATTTAGCTCCCTTCAGCATGACATTATACATGGATTCCAGGTTGGAGCAGGCTGGGGATTTTAGCAAAATTCTGGAGTGTGTTATCTGGAAAGTCCATGCATAGTATTGGAAATTTGGGAGGGATACCTCCACCCCCGCCCTTCGCCCTTTTGCACCGTAACTTCTTCCATGAAATTCTAAAGCGCCTATAGGCCTAGACATATGCATTAATGACCTGCTGAAAAATATCAATCATGGGCTTTTCAAAGTGCAGTGGGATTGTGTTAAAAAAGTGATTTTTGCCAGTATCATCATTTTTACCAGATTCACCATCCCAAAGATTGACCAAGGGAGGTGTGTCCAGCTCTTCATTATCCATGTCCAATCTCTTACAGCTTTGGTCAGGTTTACTTCTGAGATTTTTTTAAATTTCCTTTACAATACATTTCCTTTTTAATCAATGAATTTCCCTCTTCGAGATTCCACGTCATTATCTCTGTTTTCTCAGAGTTAACTTCATTTCCTGACACTTTGCCAAGCTCTGAAGCAATCTGAAATATAATTGGTAGGGCGAAAGAGAGGTATAAGGTGTAAACCATTAAATCATCGGTGTAAAGTGCTACCTTTTTCTCTACCCCTCATATCCAAAGCATGGAATGTTTGCAGCAGCTCTAGGTTTTTGTGCTTAGGGCACTATATAGAGGTTAAAACGGAGAGGAGACAAAGGGCAGTCTTATCTAGTTCCACTGGATATATTAAAAGGCTCTGTCAGATATCCATTTACTAATATTCTTGCTGATGGATCCTGGTATATTAGCTGGATAACCTTACGTAAATTCTTCCCCAGTTTATATTTTTCCAAAATATCCACCAGATATGCCCAGTTTACTCAATCGAAAGCTTTAGTAGCATCTAAGGTCACTACTGCTAAAGGAAGTGAATGGCCAAATCAATTGTGCCCTGCAGGTATCTACCCTTAATAAAACCCTTCTGATCACTATGCATCATTTCTCCTGCTACTGTAATTAGTCTATATGCTAAGATGTTTGCAAAACGTTTATAATCTTCATTGAGCAGAGATATAGGCCTATATGAATAACAGGTAGCCTAGTTTTTATCTGGATTTAACATCAGTGTGATTGTGACCTCACCCAAGGATGCGGGCAGCTGTAGAGCTTTATTCAAAATCTCACTAAACATCAAAGTCATGAAAGGGATTAATGCCTCTCACAAGTGTCTATACAGCTCTAATGGTTTCCCATCTGGCCCTGCAGCTTTCCCCCCTTTACTTGACTGCATAACTTTCTTAACCTCATCCTGAGTGAGTTCCTGACCTAAAAGGTTCTACTGATTTGTATTTAATGATTTGATTATGCTCGAACCCAACCACTGGACTACTTCATCCTCAGTAACTGCACGCTCTTCGGCATACATCTTCCGAAAGAACTCATAGAAGGCTTCCACTATTTTCAATTCACTGGTTAGTCTAGCCTCTATCTGTTTGCCCTCTATTTCTTTTATCATATTTCTATTTCTTTTTTTTATCCGCTTTTCGCTTCCAAGCCAGCAGTTTCCCAGCTCCCTCCCAGTATTTTAAATGGGCCAGTCTGGTGGCCTTCCATCGCTCTTTGATCCTAGTCTGCAGAATGCAGAACAATGTCATACATTCACCCCAGTACAGAGATCTGGGCCTACATCCATCCTTTTTTTTCTCCCGTTGCCATTCCAGTTTTAACCCAGGCATATGCAAATCAGTCTTGACCCTGCGCCCAATGGGAACAGTCCAGCCCGAACTGCCAATCCAGGTCTCACCTGGACTGGAAAAAAACATTCTAGGACCAGTTTCGGGATTTCACCCCTCAGCAGCCAGGACAGCCTGACTCAAGTGGCATAGATAGCATGGGACCCACGTCTAGGCATACCAATCCCACTCAGGGTGACAAATGTAAAAAGAATAATTGATGGACAGAATGCAGAACAATGTCATACAGAATGTTTGAATCATTGAGCATTACGTCCATTATTTGTTGGAGTAACACTTTTTGCCCTAAGTGGGATGGGTATGCCCAGACGTGGGTCCTTTGCTCACTGTGCTACTAGATTCAAGCAAGCCGGGCTGATGAAGGGTGACATACCCTGAAACCAGACCCAGAATGCTTGTTTCCAGTCCAGGGATGAAATGGCTTGGCAGTTCGGTCTGGACTGTTCCCATGAAGCACAGTGTCAAGACTGACTTGCATATCGCTGGGTCCAAACTGGGGTGGCGGAGTGGGTAAAAGAGCTATGGATTTAACCCAGATCTCCTGAGAGAATGATTGAATTTGAATCATTCAGCACTCTGTCCATCAATTGTTGCAGTTACACTGAACACAGAACAGGCAGTATTCTGGCACACGTTATATGGCATACTGTCCCGCCGATGTGACATCCCCTAGCTGTTGGGGGGAGACCAATGCAGTGCTGAACATGAACCTAGACAGTTCTTTCCCACCGGTCCCTGTCCCTCATGCAGGAATTGTATGGGATGCATGTAAGCAGCAGTTAGAGAGCAGTGACTGGGGCTTCGCTGGAGCATACGCCACCAGTTAGAAAAAGAAGCAAAATGCATCGAAGACGCACTCTTTAGCCTAGAAACCACTATAGCATGCAACACTGGCACCCAATAAGCCTTGGACAAACTGAGGCAAGAACATACAGGGGTTACAGAGAGACTGCGATGTCTAAACGATGGCGTCACTCAGCCCGCACCCATGCAGCAGCCGACAAGGCGGGTAGATTGCTAGCGAGACCGATCAGGCAAGAACATGTACAACAGCTGATTCTTTCATTGAGATTTACGACAGGGCAATATTGACTTGCCAACACAACATCCATCAAGAATTCACTGCCCACTACACCAGGGTGTATAAATTAGTTTTCCATGTAGAACCTACAGCGCTAGAGTCCTACTTGTCCCCACTCTCCATGCCATCACTCTCCGCAGTGCAGAGAGCTGAACTCATAGGCCAACCACACTTCTAGAAGTCCAGGCGGTAATACGAGCATCAATACAATTCAATTCAATTCTTTCTTTATTCGTCCTTCCAAAGACAGGACATAAAAGATACACATAGATAAAAATCTATACTACTATTATAAAGAGAGAACCGGGAAAACCGGCGGGTAAACTCCAGACGTACACCACCAATCACAACACCCAATATAGCGTTGGAAAGGGGAGGTCCAGGAGATGGACATAGGTTATACATTTGGCCAACATATACATTACAAAGGGCAAACAATATTAGGGGTAAAGTAGTTCCTTGTGGCCGTTCTTCTGCTGTTAGGGAGTAGCATGGGCGTGTCAAAGTAAACCTGTGGGCGGAAACATTGGCAGAGGGGCATGGCCCATCCAACTTCACTCGCTTGCAGGGGCTGCGAGCTTATCCAACTTCACTCGCTTACTCGCTTACAGGGGCTGCGAGCTTCAGGCACACAGAGCGCAGCAGGCACACAGAAAAAACAGCGAGTTCAGGAAGACAGAAACTCGCTGCAACATTGAACAAGTAAGCGATATCACAGGTGCCGGTGGTCACATAAACAGCGTTGTTCGGAAGTTAGGGAGGGGCGTGGCCATGTGTAAGTTACTGAGGGGGCATGGCCATGTGTAACTAAACATGTCGGCCTAAACATTGTCATAGGGCATGAATGTACAAGATCAAACTAAGGCATGGGCTCGCACTTACATGTGTACTCACTTCAGGCAGACACACTGGGCGCTTCATTCATGCAGTTCTATAACTACGCGTTATGACTGGGCTCAGGGTGGACATAAACAAAGGGGCGCGGCTTCCATAAACAAGACGCGTTACGTAGGCACGCGAAATTCATGGGGCATGGATTGCTATTACATACGTCACAGCCTACTTCACAACGCCTTCCTTCTCAGTAGGCTCCGAGCAGAGCAAAGGGCCGAGCCTTGCACAACCAACCAATGGCGTGCCATTAACAAAAACGATGACAGTACTTGCCGCGATAAATGTGCAAAAGCTTCACTGATTGCTCAAACACCCACGCTCGAAGAAGAAAGGGTTCCCTAAGGAAAAGACTTAACACGCTACTATCTAAATTTGCATAAAGACAATTTCAATAACAAAAAGTACACAGATTGCTTTACAAACTCAGGGCATTATTTTGGTCGTAGGGACAAAGATGTTCTCGCAGGCCTGCCTCCAATTGCTGCGCTGAAGCACACACACTTTTTGACTTGGCACGACATCAAACCTTCGTAAAGGGGGCTGAAATTTACATAAACAAGCGCAATTTAAATACGGACCATTTCACTTGCCGGAAGACACATGTTGTGTGATAATTCACGGCGCTTTTTTTTTTATTTCAACAAGCCTCTAAATTGCTTCCACAGTCACAAATGTATGCTTTAATGGCTGAGCACATTCTTTAAACATCCATGAGAAAAGCCTTCTCGCCCTGCTCACTATAGTTGCAGCACTAACAAAAACACTGTAATACATTTTGGTCACAATCAATAACCTTTTACACATTAATTTTCTTCCCCGGACAACGTCGGGACGGGCTGCTAGTATCATATAAAATCAAACTTATCACAGCAAAGACAAACTCATTTTTCATTTAAAAAAGAATATATCAGCAAACAAATGCAGTTTCTTTCTCTGAACTAAAGTGACAGTGCAAAACGCTTGGGTTCGTATGTAGAAGCAGATATTACCCAATAGTGCAAAAAAACCAAAAAAACAACAACTTCAGCCTTCAATAGCAGCAATTATTATTCAAAAATACATGAATAATAAAATCAATCTTGTGGAGGAGTTTAGTAGCAGGGGTAAGTATTTTAGCAGCAATACTAATACAATCCATTCAAACAATGGTAAACTGCATTTACATTAAAACATCTTGCTCCTTCTCTTTGCCAAAATACACTTCAAAAAGCTATCAAAGGCAAAAAAGACATCACGATCATTGAGTTGCTGCAAAAAGTACAAAGTCACTTTGCACTTAGAAAATTTGTGTCTGCGCAAAGGAGGTATTAAAAATTTCCTGGTAAATTGGAGATAAAAGTGACAAAAAAATACAAAATGTAAAATGGTTTGACTCGAATGTTCATCACAAGGGCAACTAGTAATAGATTCCGACGAATACTGACCCAGGGGGAAACATATCAACCAAAGAAAAGACCCCAACCTGAATCTAGACAACAGATTCCTTTAATGCACATTGTTTACATATAGAAGATACAGGGCAATATAAGAAGGAACTTGTATGATGCAATAATCTCTGACAGTGGGTTTGGCTACATCAAACAATTCCCTAGACAATTCTTTGTGTTTTCGGAAGCTCGCCAGAACCCTCTGTCGATCCACTTTAATAATTAGATCTGGGTGCTCAAACAAGGTGGAATAACCTAGTTCCGTAAAACAAGTTTTAATGTATTGGAGCCAGGGGATGTAAAGGATTCGAGTGCAATTTAATCAATCTCTAATAATTGCCTGATTAAAGGCAGCTTCTTCATTTGTCCAGATGGAACACCACGTAGCTAGAGGGGCTGCATTTATAGATTCTTGCACATACTCGAGACCCGGCTCCAAATGGAGGGGAAAGTGCCGGAAAGAAGCGGGCACTCCTAGCACTCTACTGCAAAATCTGTTCTCCTCCAGCTGCTTAGCATGTACGTCCCTGCATCCCCAGATCCGCATACAATATGTTAAAATAGGAATACATTTACGCTTATAGATCTCTAAAATAGGGGCTAAAGGCTTTTTCCCTATGGACAGTGCATGTGAATAAGTAGTGCCAACTGCGAGTGTAAATCTTATTATTCTATTATTTATGCGGATATGCCACATATAACCTTCATTGAAGCCCAGGCCTAGATACGGAAAGGAACTAACCTGTTCCAGCTTTTTACCCTCTATTTTCAGGCTACAGGACTTAGGGTGATATGTATCAAAAAGTCATTTTGCGATTCTCAAATACCAATTTTTTGCGAATCGCTATTTGAGAATCGCAAAATGCTATGTACGCAGGTTTTGCAAATCCTGCATATTCCTTAATTGCGAATCTCAAATTGCGATTCGCAATTAAGGAATACCACCCCATTCATTCCTATGGGCCTAGAGGCCCATAGGAATGAATGGGAAGACATTCTCAATTTGCGATTAGCAATTAGCAAATCGCAAATTGAGAATTCAATTTCAAGGGTGCAAGGGTGTCAAAAGGACACCCTGTTGCACCCCTGAAATAAGCATTCTTAAGGGCATGTATGTGCTTCACATTGCAGTTTGAAAAATGCAAAAAAGTGAATTTTTCACAGAAATCGCAAATTACCACCAACCTGAAGTTGGTGGTAATTTTTTAAGTCAAATTGCACTTTTTGGTGCTTTTTACATTGCATTTAAGGAATCGCAAGCAGATGTGCTTCATACATACCACAAAGCCAAATGCAATCGCAAATGCCGAAATTTGTGATCGCAATTTTGCTTGATACATATGGCCCTCAGTTTTATTGGGACCACAAATCAGAACAACAGATTTCTTATAGTTAACATAGCTGGAAATTAGTTTTTTTTAGGACAATCGCAGTCCTTGCCATAAGGACTGCATCGTCCGCATAAAGGAGCGCAGGCACAGCCTTATTCTCAACCAGCGGCACATCGGCCCCAGCCGTAACTAATGTTTTCTTCAGATTCTCTGTATAGAGGAGAAATAAGATTGGGGCAAGGACGCATCCTTGGCACACGTCTTGCTTAATACTAAACTTTTCTGAGCATTCCCATCATTGCTATACCTCACTGAGGCAGAAAGATCATGGCGGAGGGGCATTAGAAAGTAGAAAGTATCAAATAGCTTTAGCACCACAATTACTTGCAGTATACCGCAGCTCGCAAGAGGCATCTATACTACCGGTGAAGCTCTGTGAATCCTTGCTAGTCTCTCCGCCTAAGCCAGTCAGACATACGGAGTTGCTAAGTTTGTATCGTCCACTAGCATTAATAAATGAGGACTACAAGATATTAGCCAAAATACTAGCAAACAGACTGGACCATTGGTACCGCACCTAGTGCACGCAGATCAGAATGGTTTAGTTCCCGCCTGCTGTACATTGCTGACCTGCGACGCTTCTTCCAAGTAGCTCATTACTCAATGGAGCACTGGACACACTCAAGTTGCCTCGTGCTTGACTTAGAGAAAGCGTTTGACATGCTAGAGTGGGACTTCTTATTCAGCACTCTCTACAAATATGAACTAGGCGGCAACTTCCTAGTCCTCGTTAAGTTGCTATACACACAACCTACTACTAAAATCAAGCCAGGTCCTTACATTTCTAACTCAATCCCAATTGAATGTGGCACTAGACAGGGTTGCCTGCTTTGCCTGCTGTTGTTCTTATTGACCATCGAACCACTAGCCGAATCCTTGCTCAGAACAAGCGAAGACTGGGGAATCCTTATGGGGGACGGCACGCATGCAGTTTCCATGTATGCGGTTGACCTGATAATATATCTCCAGGATATTTGGGAGCCCTTCGAAGCAAAAGAAAGAACATTATCTGAGTTCTCCTCCTTATCTGGGCTCTGAGTAAACTGGGGGAAATTATGCCTGTACCCATTGGCCAAGTTGACCCCTGACCCAGCATTGGTGATCAGCAACACATCGGTACCCTGGGAACAGATGCCATTCCACTACTTAGGTATGCAAATTTATCGAGAATGAGGATCATCCTAGGGGTAAACCTCACACGAGCTATAGCAGCATTCAGGTCAAAAATGATATTCTGCTGCACCTTCCCATTGACCACCATGGTTCGTATTGCGCTCCTAAAGATGGTGGTGCTTCCAAGGGTCCTTTACCATTTTGAAAATTTACCTTTATACAATAAACCAATGCTTTTTTGCAAGTTCAAACAGTTTATATATCATGGCACGCGTAGCAGAGTAGCATTGACTAAAGTTTATCTGCCAACCGACCACGGAGGGCTAGCTTGATTAGTGGCCTGCACCTAACATATACTGCTACACATCAACCAGGTTATACCCACCCCCAGATCATAACCTTATGTCACCCCAAAGGAACAGCACCTACCCAACTAATGATGAAAGTCGCTTACAACTGCTTTCACCATGGTGACAGGCTTCCAAAAGCAGTTGTCCCATCACAGCTTCCCTGCCCATACTTGGCACACCTAGGGAGCACCGTGTACTCACTACTGCAGAGCTCAATTCATGGGAAGATGCAGGATTCCAAACCCTGTGGGATCTGTACCGCGACAAGCAGATGATGCCGTTTGACACGCTAGCTGAAGACTGCTATTTACCACAAGGCCATTCTTATTGCACGCTGCACTCACGCAGCTTTATAGGGAGATGTGTCACAGGAGACCACAACGCACCTACAATTCAGTCTCTACATGTAATAGGCATGGGACAGCACCTCACCAGATGGTTCACAGAATTACTGCGTACACATGCGGCACACCCACTGACATCACTTAGACATCACTGGCACACAGATTTAAAGCAATAAAGCACCGAGCGCGAATTGGCGGCCATCTTAGAAGGGCCCACACAAATTCCTCGGAATGCCAGGTTCCATCTCATACAGTACTTAATACTGCAAAGGGCTTACATGACACCAGCTAAGATTTATTAATACTTTGGTCTTAATGATGCACAATGCCCAGATGTAGACTATTAGATGGAGACCTCCAACATATGTTGTGGGCCTGCACTGTAATTACCACCTTTTGGGAAACAGTCACAATGCACTAACGCACTGCACAGGTCGTATTGTGGAGTGTACATGGGAGGTGTGCCTCCTGGGCCATTACCAGAGGCACAAAAAATACAAAGTGACATCCTGATTCATAGATCTTGTTGTGAGCAAGCTTCTAATCGCCAGCTGCTGGAAGTCCCTGGAACCCCCATCCATGAAAGCCTGATATCAATCCCTAGTGTGCTGGGCCAAGGCAGAGAGTGTAGCGCTGTGGTGTGAAGACACCATAGGGCTACGAACATTGTCGCTGGCAGCAGCATGGGATGCAATACTTTGGGATCTCCGCAAATCCTATCAGGTGTATGTGGAACCATATGAGGCCTCCCAAGAGATAAACGAGACACAAGTGCAACAAATTACCAAAGAGTAAAGTGGACACTATCCTGTGACTCAGACCCAGGGACTCTGCAATACCCTAAACGTTGTGCGCCTTAAATACACATTTGGGTCATATCATTTGAAAAGCAAGGACTAGCATCACACAACCCTAGCATACAGATAGCAAGTAGATGCAAAGGCAACACTGGAGGTTGGTGGTATACTGAAACAGTGAATGTTATTACCCCAACAAGTTGATTATCAAGACCTTACACCCATTTATAATTCCCTGTTGCTAGTATCCTGCCACACTCGGCATTCTACATGTCACATGTAAGAAGATCATATAAATCATGTTATGTACGTACAGTAATATTCAATTTATGCATCTCACTTGAAATGTATACATGCATATGACTGCTGATGAAACCCATTTTATTAAATGAAAACGTAATAAACAAATTTAAACATAAAAATAAATGTTAATGTGCGGCTATATTTCTATCAACTAAACAAAAAGAGATGATGGATGGAGCACTGAAACTTTTCAGATACACACCCCAGTCACTATTAGATCTGTGTTTAATCCATCACCTTTCTTTAGCTCACTTTGCCACCCCAGTTCTCACCCATCCATTTTCAAATTAGTCTTGACCCCATGCCTCATGGGAACAGTCCAGCCCAAACTGGCAAGTCAGGTCTTCCCTGCGCCAGAAACAAGCATCCTGGGACCGGTTTCGGGGTATCACCCCTTTTCAACCAGGCTGGCTGGAATCCAGAGGCAAAGTGAGCAAGGGACCCACGTCTGGGCATACCCTGCCAACTTAGGGTGATCTCGTTGAAACAAAACTATGCTTTTTAGAAGGCCAGACAGCAATTGCCTCATGGATGACAGAAAACTGTCCCCAGCTTAACGTGAAAAAAACTGAGATTATGTTATTTGGCAAGGTGCAACAAATATGGTCTGCTGACTGGTGGCCAGCTGAACTTGCAACTGCTCCCTCACCTAAGTTGGTGGTTAAGAACATGGGGGTACACGTGGACCAACCCCTTTCAATGAAAGAGCAGGTGATGTCTAGCTTTGGCTGGCTCCTGTTTCCATATTATGCACCTGCTGAGAAGAGCTCTCCCCTTCATCTCATTCTCTGCAAGAAAAACGGTGATCCAGGCCGTGGTGATTAGTTGCCTGGATTACTGCAACGTGTTGCTGGCTTCTGTTATCTAAACTGCAGGTGGTGCAGAACACTGTGGCTCGCTTTATTTGTAATCTGCCTGCTATGACCGCCTCTGCGCCCCTCCTTCAAATGCTTCATTGGCTTCCAGTTTGAAAGAGAATTATCTTCAAACTGTGCTGTTTAACACACATAGCCTTAACTGGTTGTGGCTCTGTTTACTTAGCCACCAAACGTAGACAGTACCACCTGGCTAGGCTGTTGAGATCAAGTGACAAATCACTGTTAAGTATCCCACTGTTAAATATCACACTTATCAAGAGTTTGGGCAGCAGGTCCTTTTCCTATTTGACCCCTTTATGTTGAAATAAGCTACCACACTATATTAGGAGTTGTACGGGTCATTTTCGCTTGTGGAAACTACTGAAGACAGTTTTGTTCTGAGCTGGTTGCGCTATGCTGCTTGGTTGCCTGGTCACGCAGAGGTACCCCTCGAGGTGATTCGAGCGCATTATCAATGGCTTTAACATTAAATTAACATGAACATTAACAAAGCAAACACAAGGAGAAGATGGACATAACGCTGACATTTTACACTCACCCCCACTCACTATTAGAACTGGGTTTATGCCATCATTATTCTTTAGCTCCAGTTCAGACCCAGCCATATAAAAAGTAGTCTTGACCCTGTGCCTCATGGGAATCCAGCCAAAACTGCCAAATCAGGTCCTCTCTGGTCCGGAAACAAGCATCTTGGGACCAGTTTTAGGGTGACACCCCTCCTCAACCAGGTTAGCTTGAATTCAGTGGTAACGTGAGCAAGGGACCCACATCTGGGCCTACCCTGCTGACTTAGGGCAAACAGAGCAAACACAAGGAGAAGATGGTTAGAGCACTGACATTTTTTAGACACTTACCCCCAGTCACTATTAGATCTGGGTTTAAGCCATCATCATTCTTTAGCTCACTTCGCCACCCCAGTTCAGACCCAGCCATATGAAAATTAGTCTTCACCCTGTGCCTCATGGGAACAGTCCAGCCTGAAAAGCCAAGCCAGGTCTTCCCTGGTCTGGAAATAAGCAACCTGGGACCAGTTTCAGGGTAACACCTTCCTAAGCCAGGTTAGCTTGAATCCAGTGGCAAAATGAGAAATGGATCCACATCTGGGCATACCCTGCCAACTTAAGGCAAACAAAGTTGAAGCTTTTCAGACATTCACCCCAGTCAATAACAGATCTGGGTTCAATCCATCAGCGTTCTTTAGCTCATTTTGCCACCCCAGTTCATCATGGTCACAATCATTATGCCGGTTTGGCATTGCTGTATCATCCGCCATTGTGCGTAGTTAATTTACGGCCAAAATGACCCAATTACCACTTTTTTCCTGATGGGCACATAATGATGATAACCACAGTGCCTTCAATCCATCGCTGATCAATTGCATCACATAGCCCTGTTGTTTATATTCTACCTGGATGACAAATAGCTGTGCCATTTCCAACCTTGCCACAACCCGCTGGATGGTTAATCACGTTGCAACCGTAGGGATCAGGCATATGCTTTGTCATCCTTGAGTTTGAATAACTCATGACCTACGAGGTCAATGGTTATTTCTGTTAGTGGCAATTCAGTCTTACAAATAATATTCATTTTTGTTTCCCACCAGGGGGCCAAACTCAGGCCGGGTGCTGTATCCGTTCACGAGGGGAGGATCTTGTGTACTGCACTGGCATGATGATTGCGACCATGACATCAAGGGAGTTTGATGAGTCCTCCCTCTGGCCAGACATAAGCCAATAAAAAGGATGGTTATTGCTTTTAAACCAATTGGGACGTTGCAATAAAATATTCAAATTCCCAGCATTAAAGAAGGCATAACGCCGAAACGTGGCTGTAGGGGATGTGTTCAATAAATATTTTCCAGTAACCCAGCGAGTGCTCAAATAAATAATTATGAAAACATTGATCATTAATTATTACATTATTTACTCCCACCCTTTACTCCTACTAAAACCAGCAACCCGACCTAACAATTAACTTTAAAAATCGAATTACTACACAATTCATATAATTAATACTCAAATAATTATGAATACATTGTTAATTATTTATCAATTATGTATTACTTAATGAACTTCCCACACTGTACCCCTACAAACCCAGTAGCCTGCAGATAATAGAAAATGTTATACACCTACCTCTCAAACTAAGCTAGAAGAAAACTATAATATTCAAACGATCTCAATGAACGCCTGTAGAGCCTCACAGACAAACACAAGAAGGATCAATACCAACAATCTTAAGAAAGTTTCATTAACGCCGTTAGAACCTCTGCCATCCGTGAGCACTGAGCAGAAACATATTCACTGCGCTCTACTCAACTGTCGCTCAGCGAATAAACATGCGGCGGACATAGCCGACCTCATACTCAGCCATGAAATTGACATAATCATTCTAACAGAAACATGGCTCTCTGACTTTTCTTCGCCCTGCCTAGACCTCCTAGTCCCCCCAAACTACCAGATTATGAGACAGGACAGAAATATCAGAAAACGTGGAGGCATCGCTTGCGTACATAGACCTGACATTACCATCACAAAAATACAGGCTGATCTTCTAGAATCCTGTGAATATCTAGGCATGTCTTTAAGATCAGCAGATAACCAGTACTGCAAACTCCACGCACTATAACACCCACCGGGTACTAAGACCAAATTCATCGAACAGTTGATTGATGTCATTACTACTAACGCCAATAAGCAGACGAACAACATTTTTTTAGGAGACTTTAACATTCATTGGGATGATCATGAGGACAATCAAATCACCCTGTTGAAAAATGTCCTGGATGACCAATCTTTAATCCAAGGATGCCATCTCCCTACCCACAACAAAGGGTCCATATTGGATTGGATATTAGCTAAAGAAAAATCCATTGAGAACATTGTAATCAACCCGTGTGATTGGTCGGACCACCACATAATTACTTATGAAATTCCCATCAGTAAATATAAATCGTCCACACAAGCTACTAAACCCAAAAAGTGGACCAGGGACACTAGAGGAATTAACATGGAATACTTAGCCGCACGTTGCGAAACTGATCTGCAGCCACCCAAGAGCATGGTTGACGTGAAAGACCTCACGCTGCACTATAACAAAACGATGTCCAGCATTATGGAGGACATAGCCCCACTAAAACTGTAAAGGCTCTCAGAGAAAGACAAAAATCCTTGGTTCAATGGTGCCCTAAATTAAGAAAGAAGGTCACTGAGACTGGCAGAACAGAAATGGCTTCAACACCCTTCTTCACCACATCTATCCATACTGAGACAATCCAGGAAAGCGTATAACAAAAGCATCATTAAATCTAAAAAAGAATTCTTTAGGAAAGAATTGGATAGCGCAATAAATAGACCTAGGAAACTCTTCGATCTTCTCAAAGAACAATCAAATAAGGCGGCCAAAATGGCTCCAGTCATCTCCAAAACTAACTTAAATAGCGAAGACGTCTCGGTCTTTTTTTCAGACAAAGCTAACTCATTGGAGAAGGAACTCAAAAAAGCAGCAGATGAAATTGAAATGGAAAAGGGCCTGGGAGATGTGGTACCGGAGTTACAGGAAACTACCAAACCTAAAAACAATGACAGATGGTCATATTTTAGACAGGTCAGTGAACTAGACATTTCAAAGATCATGGCGGCCTCGAAACCAAATAATCACTATAATGATCCCCTACCGGCGAAATGCTGGTCCTTCATAAATCACCTGCTAATCCCAACTTGGGCTAAGGTCATCAATGCCTCTCTGTCACAAGGTCAAATACCTGCCTGCCTAAAAACAGGCCTAGTAACCCCTCTCCTAAAAAAAACGACTGAGAACCCCTTAGATCCGAACAATTTCAGACCGGTAACCAACATCCCCATGTTGGCCAAAATTATGGAAAAATGTGTCCAACAACAACTGAGCTTACACATGTCTGACTTCAACCTGCTAAACGACTGCCAATACGGCTTCCGCCCAAACCACAGCACGGAAACTGCGATACTACACATAGTGGATGACGCCTTACTGGCTCTTGACCAGAATGAAACATGTCTCTTAATATTGCTGGACCTGTCATCTGCCTTCGACACGGTGAACCATGCCTATATACTTAATCGTCTGAAAAACAGGATGGGTTTTGAAGATACGGTACTAACCTGGTTAGCTCCTTTCTGGAAAATAGATCACAAAAAGTCATTGTCAACCAAAACCTTTTAAGCGCAACCAACAATAATATAGGAGTGCCGCAAGGCTCAACGCTATCTCTGGCTCTTTTCAATCTTTATGTAGAACCTCTCACAGAAATTCTACAAAAAGACAACATTGCTTTCCATATGTATGCTGATGACACTCAGCTGTACATCAAGGTCACTTCGGCGGTTGACATAAAGTCAATGAATCTAGCTTTAAAGAGAACCCTACTATGGTTAACCAAGAACCACCTAAAGCTAAACCCTCAGAAAACTGAATTCCTACTGATTACTCTACAGAAAAGTAAAACAATGATTGCAGACTGGTCCAACCCCATCACTGCTCTAAATTGCACTCCGAAGATTGTTGAGTCAACCAAATCCCTGGGCATCATTCTGAACAAAAATCTTAACATGTCAGCGCATATCAACACAATGGCAAAAAATGCTAGGTTCCACTTAAGTTACTTACAAAAGCTAAAACCTGTACTAAACAAATCTGACCTTAAAACAGCAGTTCAGGCACTGGTCATCTCAAGGATTGAATATGGTTGCACTACCTTAGCAGGCCTCCCTAAAATCTCAACAGCCCCATTGAAAGCATGCCTTAAAGCAGCCACAAGACTGATAGCGGGATCAACAAAATTCGACCATATCTCTCCGCATCTGAAAGCTCTCAACTGGCTTCCGTTCGAAGCACAAATCCAGTTCAAACTAGCATGCATCACTCATAAAGCAGTACACAACAAATCCCCAGTCTATCTTGCCCAGAAACTCACTCTGTCAGGAGGGTCTTGCGCCTCCAGGAGCAAGGAGGACATACTACTGAAACCAGCACGTTTCCGTAAGAAAAAAACCTATGACCGAGCATTCTCAGGGGCAGCACCGAGAATTTGGAACGCCCTCCCCCCGGAGATAAGAAGAATTCCGTACATCACAACATTCAAAAAGGAAGAAAAACTGTTTTACATGAAGAAATTTCTTCCCTAATACCCTACTGCTAAACTATGTAAATGTCATGCTCCCTTGCTGTTTGAATGCTAACTCAAGCCCTCTTTGCAATCGTGAGACCTGTATAATCATGATGTGTCTTATTACGCCAACTACTGGATCTGTATATTCATATTTTGTTTTATTATGTTATTTAGTGCTAAAATAAGCTATCTGTTTGAATACTATATATTTAACTATGCTTTTTATAATTCTAATTGTTTCAAATCAGTAATGACTCGGAATATGTATGGTTTGGATTGTTGTAAGACCCTGTAAAGCGCTCTGATACCCTGTACAGGGTCATGTTCACGCTATTGAAAACACAATAAATAAATAAATAAATAAAATACTTTAATTAATCCTCAATTATTAATAATACATTAATATTTTTTTAGAACCAAATTATACTTAAATAACGTCCCACCCTACACAATCACAGAGGAGCTATGCTTTGTGCACCTAGCACATTACCTATGATGCAGTATAATAAAACTAATTTATGAAAATCTTCCTAGGCACCTTAAGGAATATTTTAACCATATGCAGACAATATACATCTGAGATTACTCTTTCAATTTCTTTCTTTTTTAGGTTGGGATGTGAGATCCAAATAGGGTGATTATCTACAGGTACTGTTGACATTTTTAACATCCCTTGAGATCATTATACGTAAACCAGGCATTATAGATTCTCACACCCTGCCCAGAGTAAGAGTAGGGGCACTTGATTTCTTTGGTCCTGAAGAAATGACACAGAACCCTCTGGTCCATGCAGGCATGAAAAATGTGAACCTTTTGAGCACTAGCAGGTTAGTTGGGAAGATGCACAGCAAGTTATGAGGGGTTGCAAAAAGTCAGCGCTTACCCCCACCAGTTTAAGAAATCACACATCACCATGCATACATTCGTAATTACTTACGTTGTGTTATTTAATTTTGTTACAGTACCTTTCCCTGATGAAGGGGCAGATAATAGCCCCGAAATGCATTGGATTTACACAAGGGATAGTGCCAATATGTTGAGAATGGATTAACTCATCAACATGATATACTTATGAGATTCATTAATGAACTGTTACGCTGAATAAATGTGAATAATCAACAAATGAACAAAGTGTGAAACCTCTTTGAATCATAGAGGAAATACAGTGTGCACCCAAGGATGGGATCAGTGACCCATTGATCTCACTTGTTAAACCTTTTGAGCACCTCAAATAATATTGTCACACTTCGTAACACTCTCTTGACAATGTACATCCACCTACTTTGAATCGAGCCAAGGGGACCCCTGATTCAAATGTCTCCTAGGTAGTTTTAAAACACTTTTTTCACTATACTCACTACTGAGTTCCCACACACCCACATGCATCATCATGGCTAAGAGAGAAGATCTCCGCTAAAGAGCCCTCTCACGTGGCCTGTGGGACATTGCATAACTGGCCCCACGAGGAGCTAAGCCGGATGTTGAAGCATGACACCCACATGGGTGTGTGAGGGCAACACCTTTCAATAAGGAAGATCATCTCACTTCATATAAACTCCAACCAGTTATCTTCTGTAAAGGAACAGCTACCCCCTTTTTTCATGCATTTATTCCTTCTTAGGAGCATGAGTGCTGGACTATGAACTGCTCCCTGTTCCTTCCTCTTGTGATTAATAATTCATATGGTTTAGTCTTAAATTATAGGGCCTTGAACTCTGCTATAGGCACATTATCTGTACAGAATGCCCACAGCATGGCACTGATGAACAATATAGTGCACACAAATTACAAAACCTACATAACCACATTAGGCCTTTCCAATTAATTTTTCTGCCAAAATATTGCACCTGAAAGCAGGAACTTGACGCATTCGCTGCTCTAGGTTTTCAGAAACAGTTTTGTCAATTGCCTCAAGGGAATAAGAATAGCCCCACGCAGTTTTCAGCATGGGTAACAGAACCTTTACAAGATTTTGATGCCTAAGCACTGATAACCTCTCAACTCACTTAGCAAGAGTAGATTGCATAGATTTGCTCACATGGGCAACACATTTAATTTCATGGATCAAAAGTAGCCAATGTCGGAGTGCAGTTTTTGGGATACGAGCTGTCAAGAGAAAGCAGAAGCCCTGTGATACATTCATTAGAGAAGTGTGCGCTTTTACAACCACCAAATGCATTGGAAAAAACTCCAGTCACCATTGGGTTTCCTACATTTTGGCACAACTTAGATTCCAGAATACACAGAGTGGAAAAAACCATTCTATAACTTAATTTTTCAAGTTCACATTGGACAACTGAACACACGCAAATTCTACGTTCTGTGCAAGCTGACATGCTAGCTTCAAATCACTTACACACATGTGTAAATGCTACAAACCCGGTGATCTGGATCACTACAGGTGCAACAGGCTACACCTATGCCACATTCAATGAAGGAGACACTGTACCTGTTGCAAATAAATTGCATTTATATAGAAATGTAGAAATGTGTTTTGCGCTGACAGAAAAGATTCTGACAGCAGTACAGACTGCGTGGTGAGAGAAATATCATTGGCTTAGGGCAAACTAATAATTGTTGTGACTCCAGTTCCAGTCTTAGAGGCTGTTCCAAATGCAAATGCTTTACATCCCAGATGGATACAATTGGCCAACTCATTTACAGCAACAGATGTAGATTATGTATTTGACTCTACACTACAAAGAAATCTGCAATATGTACACAAGGATCTTCTGCCTAATGAAGTCATGCCTCTAGATCAGTATGATTACATCATCTATACTGATGGTTCTGTTCAGCCTGCCGTAGGGACCAAGTACCAATACTCAGCTGCTTGGGTAGCATTTACGGGTCACATGCAGAATGGAGAATTCCACCCTTATAGATTGATGATTGCATAATACAGCTGGCTGAACCGAAATCTCTAATCTGGCATTTGAGAATAAGAATCTCGGACTCCCACAATTATTGTGTGTGATTCGTAATATTGTGACCATTCTTACCATGAGTACTTACACTACTGAAGTCAGAATGGAGTCAGAGATTCGAAAAGGTGCACGATAAAGCACAAAATGCTTTGGGGACAGGTGGCCAAACTAAAAACTTGTTTGCCACTGACTTATGTGATACACACGTATCAGCGTGTAGGAATACACATTGTAAGGAATTCCATGGATGATAAAGCTATAAAAGCAAAAGTACATACTGCTGCATTCAATGCAATGACTCATTCTAGTATGGGGATAGATGCAGACCTCATGATGTCAATGCTGCGTGAAATGGCCCCCACCTACTAAAATGTTTTGCAACTAAATACTGCTACCAGTTAAGCACAGAAAAAATACAGTTTGCTCAAATTACTGGATTGGGGTAAGAGTAATACCAAACTCAGATCGCAGGTTAGGATTAATCTTAGCAGCACATAAGGGACTAGCATCCGCTCAAACAGGGTGTTAGCCGCTACACTTTCATTATTGCAGCAACGCTATTGCTGGCCAGTTTCATACAAACAAACTAAAGACTTCATCCTCAAATGTGATATCTGCCACAGATGAAGGGTTCCACCATAGCGGGCCCACAACAGACACCTCTACTGATCTAAGACAAGCCTCTGTTTATCTGGACCACCGTGTCCCTTACAATCAGATATGCATTACAAATATATCTTGGTAGCAATGGATTCCACATATTGATTTCTAGGGGTTTGGCCACAGCGATCGACAGACTCCTAATCTATTAGAACATATGCAGTAGCCACATTCCATTTGGACCAGGGAGGCGTTTGCCTCCAGGGCTTACAGAGAAGAGAACATTTGGCATGACTGTGCAGTATTCCTCACCCTATCATCCATAAGGAAATGTGGTAGTGGAGAGGAAGAACTGTGTTTAAAGTAGTCTTTAATAGCTAGGGTATTAGGTTCAAGTCCAGTTTGGTTCACCACATGTATAGGGTCCAGAGAGAGCTCAATAAACTGCCTAGAAATTCCCTGGGTGGTTGAACCCCCTATGAAAGCCTGTTCAGGGCAAACTGACAAAGATGGTATCTACTACAATGTACCACCAATAAAGTCAACTCCCAGTTCTACACAGCCTCTAGAGCTACCTAAAGTAGATTAAACTGCCTCAGACAACTTCATTGACTTTGATGACTTTGCTTCAGATTTATCTGATTCACCTCCACTGCCACAAGGCAGACTGCGTGAAGTTTACATTTAACTTTAAAATACATACTTTAACCCTCCATATTTGGATTACAATGTTGTTACTTTACTTCTTTCTTTGGATTGGTAACAGTGTTTGTCTTGCTTTGTAACAGACAATATCTCCCAGAACGCTCTGCTGTTGAACTGGTATAGTTGGTTTTAACACCCCAATCTTCATTCCACAAAGAGCAAAGAGAACTATCCCTGGTGAACATTTCTGCTGTTCTGGTTCCTGATGGAACTGCTTGGGATAAGGTATCCTATGATATATTTGGACCAACTGAAACTCTACTGATTCCATATGCATTTAGGATTTCCTTACATGATGTTATCACTCCTAATACACTCTCTGATGATTGGGGTATTGATATAGTGCATGACATGCTAGATGATCTAGAGCATTCTACTGTTTTAAGTACTGAAGAAATGTATGATGGCAGTTCCATTTATGATGAAATGTTCTGTTTTCATCATAGGGTCACCATTATTTGCATAAAGCAAGTTCTCAATGTGCAGTATTTATTTACACACAATGGGAACACTGCCCTACACCACCACAGGTTAGCTTAAAAACATTTGCACAGACGTTTATGTGTTTCTGGTCCTAACACAGTTGACCCGGAGTCTTATTATTATAAACTTACACCTTCAAAGGCAAAGAAAAATATGCTCAATGACACAAAGTTGATTTACTCTGCATCTTTTCTTTCATAGTTGTCGACACATGGGAATGACTTCTGGAAAGGCAATGTTGATTTCAAATCTAAATGGGGAACTAGGCTTTATTTAGAGCATGCCAACTGATTTTCCAATCAAAACTGTGAAGCAAACAACCTGTTTTAGCCTGGTCAAGATAAAAGATGAAACGCACCAAACATTCCCACATTTGCACGATTTTCAAATTTGCCACAGTGTACAAAATTACATGGAGAAAACATTTGACCGAATGCTTCGTAATGGAGCATACACTTTTTCAAGTACCCATCATGAAGAATGGTTAGTGTAGCTGTTAGACACTAACAGATTTATGGCCCATTTTAATGGCAACACCAGAGGGTTTGGGATCAATAGGCTGGATCCGCATTACTTGCAGACAAAACACTTAGGGGTGGTAACAACTGACAGCGTTGAGAAGTTGTGCCTTGATTGGCTGAAACATTCCACATTGTCTCAAATAAAACAACATCTGTCCCTTCTTTCTAATGACATGGGACTACAGGAATGTTTGATAGGTCTTTGAAGATGATATCAAAAGTACTTTCTGCATGTTATACACAATGAAGTGTGGAAGGTTTCCCAGCAGGAAGCTGCTGAGAGACTGCATAAAACTGACTTGGCAAATTTAGAAAGGGCTTAAGCAGTGGTTGAAAATGGTATGACTACTTTTACCGCTAGGTTATACTCCTTGGGTAAGATTGTGTCATCTGCAGTTGATATTATACAAAGTGACATGTCTTCTTTACAACATGGGTAGTCTCAGCTGTGCTCTATCATGCTGTTAATTTGGACTCTACAGACAATTTGTGCTGGTCGCGTTCCATGGAAACACTTTAATGACACTAACTTGTTTTATCCTTACAATCTTACAAAACAACAAACAATCATTGCCAAGAAGGATGCGACATTCACTATGTTACACATCGAGAAATTCTAAAAACGACCATTCACTGTTACAAAAATACCTACCACAGACTGGATAATGTAAGGCTTTATTTCTCTGAAAATTTCGACTTTTCACTTCCAATACTGCTCACACCACCATCAAGTGGGCAGATATGAAGCGCTAGGAGAGGAATACTTGCACAAGTCATGGATCTTACCTTTAAAATACAGCTGTAGGAATGGTGACTCTGGGGTTTTTCTTAGAGGGACTGACTGCGAGAGTACCTTAAAGCATTCCTAAGTTTGCAGGGAAGTTTTGCTTTATGGAGAATTTAATGTATCTAAGGCAAACTTGTTGTGTGATCTGAAGGGTTCTCCAGCAGCTGTCATTTGTCCTGCTTTCAGATTACTCTCTAATGGGTGTAATTTGATGTTAAATTATCAGGGCTGCTGTAGTATGAAACCAGGAATTGCCTATAGGGTGATGGTTTCTGGGGTTGTGACCTGTTGTACGCAAGTACTGTTTCCATTTGCCCATACAGTTAGGGATGCAGCGCTTTGGCCTTCGATAAAGCTTTTTAAATGTGCACTGTGATGCTTTGAGCAGATTAAAAGGAATATTGTTCCAGAAGGATGTGGCCTTAACATCTGCAAGGCAGACGTTTGATCTTCAAGTTGCAAGGTTGTCTCCTGAGAGACAGTCGCCTACTCTGCACTAATTTCCCACACTATTTCTGGGAGCTGGTGCACCACATGTTTAACATGTACAGTACTGCGGGAATAGGACACTTTTTAAAACAGTTGGCTCCGGGTTGGGTAGCCCCTTACAGACAGTCTTCACAGATATTCCATCATTCATTCACTCTATGCTTGTAAGCATGTTTGAATGCTACCGCTTGTCTTGTTCAGAGCTGTTGGTACAGTGGTTTTATTTTTTCTGCTCTGCAATGGATGTCCCGTCATGAGCCCAGTAGGAATGATACTACCACATGTGCTCCTGTGTTGTGAGTAGATGATACAGTCCTTTGGCGCACCCTTGCTTCAGGAACTCAATGACCACAGACTCTTGGCCTGTCTGGCCACACTGTGTGTAGCTCATTTTCCACTGGCCGCTGTGCACTTCCACGTGTGCCATGGGCATATGCCTAGGAATGTATTTGGTTCATTTTCCGGACATAGAACTACTGGTGGGTACCCTAAAGTCCTGCTAGTACAGTTGTCCTTCAAACTTACCATTGCTTCTAAAAGCATACTATGAGCCTTCCTGGGACAACTCAGCTCCTGGTGTTCTGGATTCTGGCTCTTCTTCTGTGGATTTAGTACTGGCTATTATTCCTTCGGCGTCTGCTGAGGGGGTTGGATTTGACCATGTTTGCTCTATGCAGCTAGTGCAATGGGTGCCACCGGAATCATCATCTGCAGATACTGGAAACAGCAATGTTTTGTCTACTTCTCAGAACATTTAAACAATCTTGCAGTTTTAACCAGTACAGCTTTTTTAATTCATGCTTATTTTTATCATTCTAAATTGCTTTTGAATTGTACCGTTTTTATTCACTTTTTATATTCATTTTAATATGATTTGCTTTCTAAATGCTTTTATTTCCAAAGACCACAATGTTTTCTATGCTTTTTAAAGTTTCTACAACACTGTACATTATTGCATTATTTTTAGGAAGCTTTTTAGTCGTCTCACGTCCAGGGAGTGATTGTCTTATTGTCACATTAGACCTGAATAGAAGCACTGCCATTTTACATGCTCGAGTTTTAAAATGATTTTTTTCTTAAACACAATGACATTTGACACACATTTGCTTGTGTACCTGTGCAGGATAACATTCTCGGAACTATGTTTGCTTACATATACACTTCATAGGCATTTTATCAAATAACTTGAACATTCTGTACAAGTGCTAAGTTCACTGCGTAAAATGTTGTTTGTTATTGGCCGCTCCGAGACAGAGCTGTCACAATAGAATCAACAAAAGCAGCCTGACTGAGACTTTGACTTGGCAACATGTGTGATGTTTATTATATACACATAACCCCCTTGTTTAGTGAGAGAAGCCTTTAGCTGGCAGTGAGAGTTCGTCCTATGCCGGAATTCCAGCCCAGCTGGTTCCTGTTTACCTCTGTGAGGGATGATTCCCAGCTCTCCACCAAGACAGGCACTGTGATGACACTTACCCACTCGTAATGGGGGAGTTAGATCACCCCACAGGGATTCTGTTAGATTTACCCACCCTAGGCACACTAGGATAGGTAGAAAACCTTAGGCAAGAGTACAATGTTTTACAGTACAATAACATCTGTTATTCAGTGGCAAGATACCCCAGGGTAAACATGCGCCTTACAAATGCACATGCTATGTTATCTTATGTTATGCTATGTTATGTACATGTTATGTTATGTATGTAATGTTATGCATGTTATATTATGTTACTTACATACAAGCACATATTTTCAGAATCAGCAAAATAGTTGACTTGTTTATCTTCTTCTCCGTTCTTGTAACGCTGATTAATTAATTCTTTTTCTTTCTATTGATTATTGCAGCACACGCATTTTACTCAGAAATCACAATGCTTCAATAAATATTGAAACTGCATGCTTCATATTTCTTGTGTATCTCTTTGGGTATGCATGAGCAACCAAACAGAAATATTCTAGATCTGTTAGCACGATTTCCTTGGAGAGTCAGGGTTGTCATGTTCTGAGGTTGCACAATCCATATCTTACCTTGTTAGGGTTGGGGTACAGATGGTACACTGTAAGCTCGCGGGACTAAGGCCAACATATCCTGATGGTGTGTGTAGAATCAGTCTCGCACAGTTTTGACACTCATGTTGTCCAACAAACACAGTTTGCATAAGCTGTACAATAATGGATGCCACTAACTTTTGTAAAGACTGTCATTATCCAATAAGCTAATGACTTGACTTCACCTATACCATGGTAGTTTTGTAAATCTCCAGAAGCAACAGATATCACTAAGTTAAAATACTGTATAAGTCTAAAAGCACTAACCCTACTTACTTGTAACACCAAAAAGGATTAGCTACACAAATTTCAGAGACATCCTCCGGGGCATTTGGCCACTAATCTTGAGTACAAAGTTGCTGCTCTGTAATGTATGATTTATTTTGTTGATTATAGGAGGCTAATTTTCTCTAGACAAGCCCTAGAAATATTAAAATGTTAAAGTTAAATGTTAAAAAGTATTCAGTGTGTGATGGATTGGCCATACCGAGCATCAGGCGTTTCCCCGGGAGACTGAAAGGATGGGGCTGCTAGTGTTACTGAGGAGCTCATTTAAGGCAGTGCAGTAGTTTTAAAAGCATTGAAGAGTGCAGTTTTCAGGCATCAATTAAAGTGCCAGGGTAACTCTGGATATTAATGTACCTGCAGGAGACAGATGGAATTTTGTCTCATCTAAAGTAGCACAAAGGGTTACTATGCCTGTTGCAAAGATCATGTACTATGCAAATCAAAGAACAGTTACTGCTTTTGTCACAGAGATCTGTTTGTTACTGTGCAGTTCATAAATTACAGTTGTAATCTGAGTTAGAATGCGTTTTTGTCCCTGTCTTTCATCATTCTAATTTTGCTTAAAAGAGTTTGTTTGGGTAGAAATAAATGCTTATTAGTTAAGTTAACCCTAACCACTGTGTTATGTTCTGAATCCTGAGTTGGGCTTCCCCAGACAAATAACACTTAAAATATGCCTATCAGAATGGAAGACATGAATCCTACACCTTGTAGTCCCCTTTGTCTTATGTAATATTTTCTATACACTGATTTACACATGTATGATTCATTAGCCCCATATGTGTTTGTGATGTGAAATGTTTCAACACCAAACACTTGTAAGAGAGGTGTTATAAAACAAATTAAATACATACGAGAGAGGTGCTATGGAGAGAAGAGAGGGACTGTTGGAGGGTGATAGTGTGGTAATTATTGAAGAACCCCAATACAGTTTGCTGTACCCTAGTGCACTGTACGGTCATCCTTTACTATGCGTCAAAAACCAATACAATTGAATATATAATTACAGATGTGCTGTTGAATGCACCAATCTTTATAATTCTTTCCAAAATATTCTTGGGGGGAGAACCCCTCAAGTTCCCGTGTACTGGTCAAGCTCGCTCGCTGCACTACATCCCTATGCACTGTATGGGGGCTGGTCAGATGAAATGTGCCAGGGCTGCTTTCGATTCCCAGTCGGGTCCTGACGTGTGTGCTTCGTGCTACGTCTTTTTACAATGCAAATCACTGCCTGACAACAACATGTGAAGTTTCCCGGAACACGGCAAAAGAGCTAAGAACATTAATCATCGTGGCCATTTGTGTTTAATAGTTAATAAATTACACCAAATTAATAGAAGCTACAGTTAATCAGCTTTGATCACAGGATGCAATTCAAGCCCTTTTTTAACTTATACGTAAATACATCAATTCTGGATGCCAGACTCACCAAGGGCAGACTTTTTGCTTGTGAATTACTATTTTTTTTATTTTGAAATAAGCCTAATATATGCAAGTACAAAGTGAAGAAAATAATTTATTGTATTTCCTTTATACACAGTGATATATACATATAAATGTGACATGAAAACAGCATATATATATATAAATACAGAAATGGTTCTTAAAACTGACACAACTGCACGTTCACAGATTTCTATTAAGAAAGTACTGAAAGACAGGTGGAGCAGCTCTCTGCCTAGGGTGCATCTTTACAAAAGGAAAGAGAAACTGTCAGTGAAATAGAGGTTAATTAACCATTTACAGTGTACATTCATGAAAAGAAGCCGCAGACTATGTCTGAATAACATGATTAAATCACTTGGAGTGATGGCCATGGCCAAGTCCATCCTATGGCTATTGCCACAGTCAAACAAGCAGCTGGTGTATAACTAATTGGGACAACTTTTTTTTCTGGTGAGCGGAGGAAGACAGACACATAATTTATGTGAACCTATGTCACAAAGAAGTATAATCCTCATAATGACTCAATTGAGAGCATAGAATGTACTGCTAGGGCACAAATATCTACAAAGATAATCTGACACTGAGAGACACCCATTGTTTGCTCTCCATAAGTGGATCACATTTTGGCAACACTGAAAATAACACTGTCAGAACTTTCAAGGAATTCATAAGGACTGCATGTGTAGCATGTCAGCATCTATTCGGAACCAACATGTCCTAGTCAATAAAAAGTACATGGATCTGCTGATCTAATGGTCAATTGAGTAGAGAAATAATTAGATGACATTGTGCCACATACGCCAGCCTAATCAAGCAGAGATGTATGTTTTAATTAGCCTTTTAGAGATCAGCATATCTATGGTGTAATTGACTCCAATCTAAACATGTTATTCCTTCTAAGGGTGAGGAGATATAAAGGCCCTACAATGAAGGAACGACAAACTGAAAATTCATATTATTTTTCACACCAGAAAAAAATGTTTTTGTGATCTTTAAAGTGGCACAGTGAGCGTTGAGGGAGAAATGACGGTCGTAGAGATTGTAGAACACATGATGTGACCAGAAATTAGCATAGCATGGCACAACAACATCACAATAACCCTTTGGCATGTTTGACTTTACATGAAGTGAAGTGAACTGATGTGAGTAAACAACCCCCGATGGATTTGGCACATTTATGTTCGGAGGAATGTGAGCTATCGACAACAATTGATATAATATGACACAGATTTATATAAACAGTATAGAACTATACCTTCAAGGAAATATCCAATAAAAATGTCTTTATAAATAGGTCAGTAAACATGCAATGTTCCAAGCACCAGATGTAAAACAAGGTAAACACAGGTGAACATTGTGTACATATATTGCATTTGTATGATTGCAGGGATGTGTGCTAAATATGCTCTAGATAATACCACATTGAACATAGATAGAAGATTAGCATTCACATCTGAAACACAACAATCTCAAAAGCACAGGCAGAGAACAGAACAAGAGAAGTGGGTTTACAATATGCAGGTCATTTGCTGGCAGTGGTCAGCTGGAGAAGTCACCGTCCGGCCAAGGAATACTGATCCAACCATATACATGGTCTGTGCATCTCTTCATAGTGCTTAAAATACTTCATGCTTTTTCTCCTGGGTTGCATGGTAAAAAAAGAGATTGAAACAAGTGAATATTAACAACCAGCAAATTGTTCAATTATTTATGGTGGTAAGTATTTGACAGTGAAACACAATGCATACTCTCTTTTCACTATTTATTAAGCAGCTAGCTTATTAAATAACTTCAAATTATTAGCTGGCTAGGGCCATATAACATAAATTGAAAAGGACAATTTTAGAAAATCTTTGTGACTGCCATTATTCCAGTTCCTTGGCAGGGGTGGGTGGAACTTCGCGGAGTTACATGAAAACTGCAAGATTCCGCTGAGTTCTGCAAATGGGTGGAAATAGGCATGTAGCAGTGCTCATGCTGCTATTTAGCACCAGGAGCTTTTTCTATGCTGCAAAATCAGTAAAAAGGCACCATGTGGTGTAACAGAGGGAGCTGCCTCTTTGCTGCCTCTTGAGTATATTTTTTTACTGGAGCGGCAGCCTTCTAACCACGAGCAGTTTCGACCACCCATGTTGAAAAACTCATCTCTGTGTGCCCTCATAGCACCTGAAAATTGCACTAAAGAACGCCAATTCTTGCACACCCCTGCCAACTAACCGTTGGCTAGCCGTGCACGAGAAAAAACAGTCAGTTGGCGGAGTGTGGCTGGAACTCCGCTTTACAAGGGGAATGCCGAATGGCCAAAACTCAACGAACTCCGCTGGCTGAGGGAAATTTATCACTCATCCCTAGTCCTTGCAGTTAACTAAAGCAGTGCTTGTGAAAACACCATTTACCATTGTATTATGAAACCATATTTTTGGAGGTGGTAATGTATGTCAAGAAAGCCTGTGTGTATTTGTTTTGAGACACTAGCTTGTGGTGTTGCTCTGCTGTGTTGGTTTTTGTGCTGTTTTGCTTTTGTGATTCAATGCTGCTATGTGATGTTATGTTGTCCTGTGGTTGTTATATTATTTTCAGGTTTTGACTGCTTTTTGACATATTTGACTTGCCCTAGTTAACCAGTCAAGGCCTGCAAGGTTGAATTCTTTGTTGGGTCTGACTTCGCCCCGAAGACTGACTGATGAACTCAGATGATTTATCCCTTTCAAACATTGGATACCACAGTCTTCTTACTTGAACCTGAAAATGTAAAGATATGTTGGAAAGGCCAGACAATATATTGTCATGCCCCAGAAAAGGCGCAAGACTTGTTGAAACAATAGGGAAGGGCAAATTCCGAATGAATTATCTTCTTGTTCCTCACATTTTTCTTTGAAAATAGAATTGAATGAATACTAGCAAACTGTTCTTGATATCGGCTCTTCCCTTTAGAATCCTACTGCTCTGGGTTTAGGGCTAATTCATGTCTAACATGTTTTGGGGAAAGATTACTTATATAGTTATGTTTTTGCATTCAGTTTCGGACTTCCTTCTTTTGATTCCTTTTTTGGGCTTTAGGTGACAATGAATTTACATTTAGCATTCTAGCTTTTAGTCAGGGGTGGGCTTGCCATCAGTTGTGCCGCTAAACATCCATCCGACGGGGTTTTCTGGTTTGCACCTACTCTGTTGGGCCCAAGGTCCTGCTGGGAAAAGTGGGACAGGGATAGGATTGGGTGCTGGGGGGTCTCAGCAGGAGTGGGTAACGGGGAACAGGCAAAGATGAAAGAAAAGGTAAAGATATAGCATTTATTGGATTGTATGAATTAATCATGATGCTGTGCATAGGGAAAAAGTTGTTTCTCATCAGTAGATAACATGCATCATAATCGTAAGAAGGATATGCACATTCTCTGTTGGAATGTCGACGGTTTGCACTCTGCTGCCAAGTTAAGATATGTCAGGGAGGAATTAGGTATATTGAAGCCCCAGCTTTCATGTATTCAAGAGACTCGTCTTACAACTCGGGAGATACATACATTGAATAGTCTAGGCTATTACACTCTTGTAGCAACCAGGATAGATGTTCCTCAAAGGGGTGTGGCACTATTATCTAAGGGAAAGGAGTGGACCTCTTATCGGGTTGAAGTGCATATCAGGGAGATGGCTGATTGCTCATGATGGAGCAAGGTTTCAGTTACAATCAACAGAAGAGTGCCCACACAGGGATAGTAGTGTCCAGCACAGAGAAGAAAAGAGAATCAAATCAACCTGCTGAGCAAGAATTTTTCAGGGATTTCTTGGAAGCCCTCACTCACCACCCTGGTTGGTGACATGCTTCATCATCGGGCCCACCAGGAAAAGCCGAATGCCTCCCTAGTGTGCTGCAATGCCAGGTTACTGCGGAGCGGGATTTTTTTGTGACAAAGTGTATGAAAAAAGTGAGTTTAAAAAATACCAAACAGCTTTACCAAACAAAAAACTTTATTCCGTGGTTAGCTGGGTATTGGTTAAAAGGTATGTGCAGGGAAATATACCAACTAATGTGTTGGGTGTTTTCCCCTTTTAATTACAGCGGGGTCAACATGTTTCTGCCCTTTAAGTGTATGGATATTACTGGGCATTCATCAGGACCATGTAATTGTGTACCTCGGTGGTGTAGGCGCGCTAAGGCCCACCCCAGCCAGAGGACGTGACAGTTAAAAAACAGAATTATGTGTCAAAAACGTGCAAAAAAACAAACCAGAAAAAAGGGGTTCGAACAATTTTGATGAACCTGTGGTCTGAGAGAAATGACAAACACACATGAAAGACAATACAAACAATGTTAATGAATGGACTGGAGCGTCTTTTTGCTAACACTGATTTCAAAGTTCTGTGCTTGGACTAAGGAGAAAAAATGCGTGCCCGAGGTGGAAAATAGAGGTATTTTAAGCCTGAAACGGTGGGGGCCAGGCTGTCTCAGGGCATGCAGTTTTTGAGCAAAAAGGACGATCGCAAAGCAGACTTCATGCCATTCGTGCTGGTGCGATCAATGCGCCCAAATGGAGGGCTGGTGTCTATGTTGGACCCTAGCGGTTCAACCCATTTTTAACAAATAAATAAACTTAAAATAAATAAAAATGGCGAGTTTCTCACTTGTGTATTAAAAGATCCACACTTCATGGGTCTCGGGAGGGGGGTGGTGGCGACAATGGCACACCCTACAAAGGTAAATAAAGGAACACAAATCTACTTAGCGATTGGAATGATGTAAAGGTTACTTAGCTGAGCGTGGGGCGGGATGGCGCCTGGTGGTCATAACAGAAAGATTCTTACGCCCGCAACGCCAAACACCCGCTAGGCACCTAACGATCTCCTTGAACCGGACCCCGTGGATGGATGTCCGGAGATCGAATGGCATTGAAATACTCTCTCCGTGGTAAAGCGCGCGGTGGAGGGCGTAGCTATGGGCGGAGGTAGGCGTGCCGGGGGGTGTGTGTATGCCCAATCACAGTAGAGGACAGAAGCGAGGCTTGGGATGCAAGCCCTCGCGTTGTTGTGGAGACTTTAGAAGGTGTGACATAACGCATGCGCATCAGTATCTCAACAGAGTTAAGGATCAGACCGAGGCTTGTGATACAAACACTCGCGTTGTCATGGTGAGTGATTAGATCATTCCTTGCGGTGACAGAAGCCTTGTTCGTCAGGTGACGAAGAGTCTGATAGAATCGAAAGGTGAAGTGGACAGTTATATTTCCGATTCTAGATAAACAGAGCAGGAGAAACAGAGCAGGAACAACGAGACCAGAACTCTGGCGGCAGTAAGTGGTATAGTTCACATAAGTGAAGGTGAGCAAAGGATCATTGGGTCGTGGCGATAACCTCGAGAAACATGAAGAGGTTAGCTATCAGGACTGTGGTAGGCTTACCGCTTGAGAACAGAAGACCAAGGAATCTGGTCATTAAGCCCATTGATGTGGGTACCCAGTCCATACACCCAACGTTGCTCTTTTTCGAAGAGAATATTGGTGGTGTTTCTCTCCGAGGTGACTTGCTCGATTATTGTCCACCGTAGATCATTAGGCGTGTGGTGTTGTTGAAGAAAATGTTCACTCATTTTGGTTGCTGACTTTTGACACCTGATGTTGCTGCGATGCAATGTTTGTTCACTGGAAGAAAACACCAGGGAACCATCTGAAATACCCCTAACCTGCGTGACCACCTACAGCTCTATCTCAGATGCAATGAAAAAATCAGTGAACAAACATTGGAAAATCCTAACTAGCAACAAAAGAACCTGGGAAAAACCCCTTTTTTCTTTCAAAAAAAGCACAAGTTTAAAAGACTCTCTGGTCCACACACGCCCGAAGGTTGATACCTCTGCCTCCGGAACTATAAGGTCGATCACAGATGCATGGGGCCTGCCCCCCGTGACAGGACACTTCCCTTGTGCCAACTGTAGAGTATGTCATCTAACTACGCACACGAAACAACTTTCACTCGAAACAGGAAAGATATGGACACAGAAGAGCCATACTAATTGTAATTCGACCAATGTCGTCTACATGGTAACGTGTCCCTGCCAGAAGAGATATATAGGGATGACAACGCGCAAAATTAAACAAAGGATTTGCGAGCATCGCAGCAACATCAGGTGTCAAAAGTCAGCAACCAAAATGAGTGAACATTTTCTTTAACAACACCACACGCCTAATGATCTACGGTGGACAATATTCGAGCAAGTCACCTCGGAGAGAAACACCACCAATATTCTCTTCGAAAAAGAGCAGCGTTGGGTGTATAGACTGGGTACCCACATCAATGGGCTTAAGGATCAGATTTCTTGGTCTTCTGTTCTCAAGCGGTAAGCCTACCACAGTCCTGATAGCTAACCTCTTCATGTTTCTCGAGGTTATCACCACGACCCAATGATCCTTTGCTCACCTTCACTTATGTGAACTATACCACTTACTGCCGCCAGAGTTCTGGTCTCGTTGTTCCTGCTCTGTTTCTCCTGCTCTGGTTATCTAGAATCGGAAATATAACTGTCCACTTCACCTTTCGATTCTATCAGACTCTTCGTCACCTGACGAACAAGGCTTCTGTCACCGCAAGGAATGATCTAATCACTCACCATGACAACGCGAGTGTTTGTATCACAAGCCTCGGTCTGATCCTTAACTCTGTTGAGATACTGATGCGCATGCGTTATGTCACACCTTCCAAAGTCTCCACAACAACGCGAGGGCTTGCATCCCAAGCCTCGCTTCTGTCCTCTACTGTGATTGGGCATACACAGACCCCCCGGCACGCCTACCTCCGCCCAAAGCTACGCCCTCCACCGCGCGCTTTACCACGGAGAGAGTATTTCAATGCCATTCGATCTCCGGACATCCATCCACGGGGTCCGGTTCGAGGAGATCGTTAGGTGCCTAGCGGGTGTTTGGCGTTGCGGGCGTAAGAATCTTTCTGTTATGACCATCAGGCGCCATCCCGCCCCACGCTCAGCTAAGTAACCTTTACATCATTCCAATCGCTAAGTAGATTTGTGTTCCTTTATTTACCTTTGTAGGGTGTGCCATTGTCGCCACCACCCCCCTCCTGAGACCCATGAAGTGTGGATCTTTTAATACACAAGTGAGAAACTCGCCATTTTTATTTATTTTAAGTTTATTTATTTGTTAAAAATGGGTTGAACCGCTAGGGTCCAACATAGACACCAACCCTCCATTTGGGCGCATTGATCGCACCAGCACGAATGGCATGAAGTCTGCTTTGCGATCGTCCTTTTTGCTCAAAAACTGCATGCCCTGAGACAGCCTGGCCCCCACCGTTGCAGGCTTAAAATACCTCTATTTTCCACCTCGGGCACGCGTTTTTTCCCCTTAGTCCAAGCACAGAACTTTGAAATCAGTGTTGGCAAAAAGACGCTCCAGTCCATTCATTAACATTGTTTGTATTGTCTTTCATGTGTGTTTGTCATTTCTCTCAGACCACAGGTTCATCAAAATTGTTCGAACCCCTTTTTTCTGGTTTGTTTTTTTGCACGTTTTTGACACATAATTCTGTTTTTTAACTGTCACGTCCTCTGGCTGGGGTGGGCCTTAGCGCGCCTACACCACCGAGGTACACAATTACATGGTCCTGACGAATGCCCAGTAATATCCATACACTTAAAGGGCAGAAACATGTTGACCCCGCTGTAATTAAAAGGGGAAAACACCCAACACATTAGTTGGTATATTTCCCTGCACATACCTTTTAACCAATACCCAGCTAACCACGGACTGAAGTTTTTTGTTTGGTAAAGCTGTTTGGTATTTTTTAAACTCACTTTTTTCAATCACTTTGTCACAAAAAAGCCCGCTCCGCAGTAACCTGGCGTTGCAGCACACTAGGGAGGCATTCGGGTTCTCCTGGTGGGCCCGATGATGAAGCATGTCACCACCCAGGGTGGTGAGTGAGGGCTTCCAAGAAATCCCTGAGAAATTCATGCTCAGGTTGATTTGATTCTCTTTTCTTCTCTGTGCTGGACACTACTATCCCTGTGTGGGCACTATTCTGTTGATTGTAACTATTACCTGGGGGACCGAGGGTGCCTCTTCCCTCTCTCTCTAGTTGTTGTTATTGTTGGAGCAAGGTTTCACTCGTAAAGAGACTTACTCGGACTCAACCTTCTCTAACTAAAATGTAATGCACTAATAAACATGTTTTGTCTTACTAATTTTGCATCACACGGCATTTCTAGTATCTAGGGGAAGCTTGCGTATGTGCTTTTACTAACAGTAACTCGAGTGACCTAATATGGCCACCGCAATGTGGGAACTTTTCTGCGCATGCGTCTGTCACACTCACGTGACGTGACGTTTTCTCTGCTTTGGTGGGAAATCTATGCTTCTGCGCACTAGAACTAAAGATGGCTGCTCTATGTTTTCACGTTCTAACGCTTGCATTGCTGCTTTTACTAAATTGTTTGTTCTGCCTAATTCCTAATGCTATAGTTAAAATAAAATAATGGGAATAGAGTAGAGATTAGTGGTATACAGTACATTAATTTATTCTTTATTCTAAGATTGTCTCTCTTTGGCTTTGCCATTAGCTCGTATTTGGGCCTGATGTAATCTTTCTGCACTCCATCTTGTAATTCTGCGACTGCGCAGAAGAGCTCAGGACTCAACAAGTCATGGCATTGAACCTGTGCCAGTGACTGTTTTGCCTGAAGATGCGCCTGGGAAACTCACCCTTCGACCTCTCGAGATGAAGCTGAATTGAATATTTTACATACAATGTGTTTGTTATTGAAACATCCATTGTCGGGTGGAATAAAAGTGCATGGGAAAATAAAATTATGGGCTGGAAAGATAATTTGCATTATTGAATCAAGTGGCCTCATAACTGGTATGGTGTGATGACCTCTCCTTGTCTTTTGACCAATCAAATTGAGAGAATACACCCATTTACAACATTGGGGGGTGGTAAACCGCCCTGGAAAAAGGTATAACCAAGATAGGCTTAGCTAGTTAGATTGTCTGACTTGTCCGAATAGCTGACCTGTCACTGACCCAACGCACTCAACAGGCGATCGAGAGCAGAGGTGCTGGCGGAGCACTCTGTCAGAAGATTCGATAACCCTATTGGGGTTTTGGGAAGGAGTTCGATAACCCAATTGGAGTTCTGTGGGAGAAGGTTCGATAACCCAATCGGGGTCCGACTGTTAGCTGCATAGAGGGTTGTGACGCTGGTGTTGCACTTAAGCTGTCGGTGCTGGTCCTGACCTGCGATGGTCCTGTCCTGATTTAATTTGGTCCATACTTATCCTGATTCTGATCTGCACCTGTCTTGTCCTGTTGGCACCTGAACTATCGGGGATACTGTCCATTTTCCCAGCCCGTGGCCAGGGTAGGTCTTCACACCATTCTAGGTAAATATAAAGTAGCGTGTGTATGTTATTGTACTGTTTCCCTTTTCTCACCCTTCCTATGTTTCAATGCTTAAAGAAAGTCTCATCTTGCTTTCATTATATTCTTTCTAATTGAAAGAACTTTGATTGAAATGGTATGGACTCTGATATTTAAGAATTTACATAGATAAAGTGTTTAAATCTTTCCCGAGTCTTTGATTATTTTATGAGTGTAAATGTTTATTTACTGCCTATTATGCACCCTTGATCCCTCAGGACTCTAGGTACTGGTGACAAGGATTGGTAAGACAAATAGTTTAAGGTCCTAAATGGTTAATTTAAAATTCTGATTAAAGTGTAGGTTTACCTGTTCAAAGTGTGTACGTTTTATGGGCCCAGGTGAGTATGGTAAAACGAGCAGGTGAGCCCGCACTCTATCACTCATATAGGGACTGTATGAATTCAGGTGACAGTTTGTGTTTTTTTGTTGGCAATTCGCATGACCTAGCCATGTATAACTTCCTCTTGGGAGAGCTTAGCACGTCAGGTGCCCATAGTTATGTGTGGTAATGTAAATCTGACTCTTAACCCGGGGGTAGAAACAACAACTATGTGCACTCCAAGTCAGTGGTGGATGAGAAACTGAAGGGTGGCTAAAATCAGATCCTTGATACATACACTCTTGCTGATGTATTGCGTGCTCACAGGGGGTGGTGAGTATGGCTTTACATTTCATTTCATTCTATATGTCATCACTCATCTTCTCTTATAGATATGTTTTTTGCGATTTATATCTTAGCATCATTAACAATTAAACTTAATCTCATGATTATCTCAGACCATAACTCCCTTTCACTATCCTTCAAATCAAGTGAATTAGATAATACTAAAACATTACATTAGTGGTCCTTTGATCTTAAACTACTATTAGATGCGGTGCATATTAATTATATGGGCTCTGGTCTGAGTGACATCATCTGTTTTAATCAAAGGTCTGCTAATCCTGCTAATCCTATCATGGTCTGGGATGTCCTTACAGCTTTTGTTAGAGGCCAGACTACTAGCATTGTTATCCATAAGAGAAGGACTGAACGGGTTGTGGAGACTGAGATGTGGTTGAAGTTCCTTCATTTACAATAAGAGCATTCACTTCTTTTTCAGTCCAATAGGGATCCTAATATTGCACTGGGTACATTTAGGCAACTAACAATGTTAAGGATGATATTGAAGAGAAAGATCTGGGGCAGGACCTGTTCCAAATATAGGGCAAAGTGTCTGTCGTAAAAGTGTCTGTCGTGTTTCGAGAACAGTGAGGAGATGAGAAAACGTTTTGGATTTCAGTAAAACAATTCTTACAGTTTTCCATAAGTTTTATTCTAGTTTATACGAGGACGATTGCCAGGAAATGTGGGCTTACCAGATCACTACCTCCAGGCTATTGGGCTCAACCAACGTACAAATGCGCAGAGTGCCAACGTGGACGTTCCAATAACTAGTGAAGAGGTCATAACAGCTACCTCATAATTAGTCACAGGCAGAGCGGCTGCACCGGGCGCTATCCCAATGGAATTTTATAAACAGGTCTCAGTTATAGGATCACTAGTAGACCCCATGCAGCATGGATTTATACCTTTGCAAGATACCACTTCGCATATTAACCTAGCCATATCCACACTCAGCATGGAGGCTAAATCTAAAATACCAGCCGGTATGATTCTACTCGATGCTGAAAAATCATTCACTAGGGTCTCATGGCAATATTTGTGGGCAGTTATGCCTGCAATTGGGTGTGGCTCAGGATTTATTACACAGCGCCAGAGAATGTATATATCATTAACGGTCAGGCTCTCCTATACGGGAGTGCTGTCCGATGTAGTACAAATTAGTCAGGGTACGAGACAGTGATTCCCTCTCCCCACTTCTATTTGCCCTGTATTTGGATCCATATAATTGGGCATTTAAAAAATCTACTTCTATTCTACCCTGAGGGTACATATTTGGGAGGGCACACTTCTGGCATATTCTGATGACAAAGCTCTGCCTCTCAGGAAGCAGCTGTTTCATTTTGCCAAGTCTTAGGGTACAGGTTAAATGTAGATAAAACTGAAACTATGGCTAATAACATCCCAGTAGGAAATAGCCCCCGATATGTCACTTCAGCTAAATATGTAGGCGTTAATGTTTCTGTTAGTATGGATTGTATCATTGCTCTTAATTTTAATGCCCTGCATCAGGACTTTTTATCCATCTTTAGGTTAATTGGTAGGTGCAATATGGTCATCCTTCCATGCTATCCATATCTGTTCTGGTGCATTCTCATGTTGTCAGCGCCATAATGATGCGCATTCTAGGGCCCATTCCACCAAAGAAGTGCAGCACCCTATGGGTTCTATCTGTTCCCATGGTGCTTGTAGTGGTGCTTGCAGTGACAGCCAGTCTCGCTGTGAGAAACAACACTTTGCATGGTCTGCGCGCTGGTGGCTACAATGTCCTGCCCAGCTGGTACAATGGTACGCTTTTAATGATAAGAACACTGTATTAAATGCCTAGCCAGGCCTTTGGTTCCTTCTGTGAAGTGTGGAACTCCATTTTCCAGCTGCCTCAGAGGACATCCATCTTGGGTGTGTCCTGGGTGTCGTTCAGCCTCATATAGGTGGCACCGCCCAGTAATAGCTGCTGACTATTCTATCATCCTCATCAGAGCAGGAGCTCCCATCCTCCGATCAGCTGGGCATTTCCAGAGCAGCACTTCTGCTGCTGAACTCCGCACTGAAGTGCGCATTGACTAGTGAAGAAAATCCAGTTCCAGCCGGCTCCCACAGCAACTCCAAATTCAAGGCCAGCTCCACTGCATTTCCAGATGTGAGACAGCTGAAGCTGAGGTACCGATACCCATGCCGACACACATAGACGTGTCAATGAGTATTGCTGCATAATGTTGACAAAGCAGGCAGTGCTCTCCGTGGTAAGCTTTGCAAGAAGTGTCTTGTGTCTTCATTTTGGCAACCTACTAGTGCAATCGAGGGTGGATAGGATAATTGATTACATTGTGTTTACTCTGTTTATTTTGTCTACAAGTTAACGTAAGTGTGATCAAGCACAGAAAGGATAATTGAAGCCCTTAGCACTTCTTTAACATTATTAGCAGTCTCTAGCCTCGGGGGTCAGGCCCAGTTTGATTTATGAACCAGAGTGTGTGTGCAGATAAAAGGCAAGGAGAATACTGTCTACAATAGAGGAGCCTGCAGAAAGGTCATATGTTTTGACAGTGTCTGTGACCAAGATTAAATAAGTAATGACGTTAGTGACATTTTTAATAGGAGCAGTATCATAATGGATTCAACAGTGTAACCACCATATCTTTACAGCACTTCTCAACCAACGCTGAGTTATAATCCAGAGGATGAATCTACTTTTGTTTATGTTGATGGTATTTTTAAAACATTTTTCTTTATGATGTCCTTCCCCACTGTTCCCTTCCCACTCCCTTCCCCTCGCCTGGCCACTCTAAATCCTCAGCGCTATAAAAGCAAATGAGTTAGAGCTGCCTGGAGGTGGGTTCAAAAACCATCATGCAGTTTCCGAGAAAGATGGCCACCATCACACATGTATTTATACCAGAGCTTCTTCAAAAAGATTGACAGCAGCTGGCAAAATTTTGTGTGAAAATATAAAAAACCTTGTTGCGCTATAAGATATCTTCAAATTCCTCGCAGTGAGGGTGGTGTAGCACTACATTCTCCTTGGCTATATTTTTTTATCTGCATTCATCTCAATACTCTGCACAATAGTTGGGCAGGTCTTTGGGAATTGGTGGGCTTATATCCAGAATAATAGATCTTCCCGCCGGTGGTCATAACTGATAAGGGCTAGATTGATACTGCCTATTTAAACCACACAAGGTTTAAGACTCTTTTGGCGTATCATATGGTCTGGCAGAATATTCGCTTCATCTGCCTTATTATGGTGTTTCATCAATTTACATCTCTCGTTAATAATCCCAAGCTCCAGAGGCGTTTCAGGACAGCTATTTAAGGTATTGTTTCGACTCCCAAATTATGACTCTTGGTCAGCTTTACAACAATGGGGATCTCTTGACATTTCGGGAAATAAACAAGGCATATATACTTCCAGTTTCCTACATGCAAGTGAAAAAAATATGTTTTGCATATTTCCTCCAACGAAATCAGTTTAGTTTACCAGGAGGTTTTTCAACAAATTCATCAAGGTCCCCAAACATGGTTAAATTTGCATCTTTTATTTAGTGATGATGAGCTTGAGGAAACAGAACATATAGGTTTGAGACCTTGTCTTACAGTTGATCTCGCAATTTGCAATCGAACATCTCCATTACTGATATAAGATGTACCACCTAGCTTGCTCTTAACATTTCTCATGTTAAGCACTCATTCCTTCAAAACGGGCTATGCCCACTGGCGTAATGAACCTTGAGGGGGCCTCCCTGCAATGTGCGTGGAGGGGCCCCTGCCGGGCTCAATCAGGAGCTCTACAGCCAGGATGCTCTGCTGAGGGGGCCCCCTGGAGCTTGGGAGCCCCCAAACAGCGGGGGCTGCGGGGGCCTGTGTTATGCCCCTGGCTATGACATATATTATACACCTAACAAGTAGTCCAAATGGGGATTGAGGAATACTTCTGACTGCTTTTGATGATGTCTGTCCAAAGCCGTAAACACAATACAACATCAGGTGGTTGTGTAATTCAAACTCATTTTTACTTATGCATGAGGAACATTTTACTGAATACAAAACAACAATTGGTGGACAGAATGCAGAACAATGTCATACATTCACCCTAGTACAGAGATCTGGGCCTAAATCCATCGTTTTTTTGCACTCCACACCACCCCAGTTCTGACATGGCCATATGCAAATCAGCCTTGATCCTGTGCCATCTTCAGCCAGGATAGCTTGACTCCCGAGTGGGATGGGTATGCTCAGACGTGAGTCCCATGCTCTCCACACCACTGGAGTCAAGCTATCCTGGCTGAAGACGGCTGATAGCCAGAAACCGGTCCTAGGATGCTTGATTCCGGTCCACAAAAGACATGGCTTGGCAGTTCGGGCTGGACTGTTCCCATGAGGCACAGGGTCAAGGCTGATTTGCATATGGCCATGTATAAACTGGGGTGGTGTGGAGTGCAAAAAAACTATGGATTTAGGCCCAGATCTCTGTACTGGGGTGAATGTATGACATTGTTCTGCATTCTGTCCATCAATTGTTGTTTTGCATTTGTCACCCCAAGTAAAATGGGTATGCTCAGACATGAGTCCCATGCTCTCCACACCCCTGGAGTCAAGCTATCCTGGCTGAAGATGGCTGATAGCCAGAACCGGTCCTAGGATGCTTGATTCTGGTCCAGGAAAGACATGGCTTGGCAGTTCGGGCTGGACTGTTCCCATGAGGCACAGAGTCAAGGCTGATTTGCATTTGACCATGTCTGAACTAGGGTGGTGTGGAGTGCAAGAAAACGATGGATTTAGGCCCAGATCTCTGTACTGGGGTGAATGTATGACATTTTTCTGCATTCTGTCCATCAATTGTTGTTTTGCATTTGTCACCCGAGTGGGATGGGTATGCTCAGACGTGAGTCCCATGCTCTCGACACCACTGGAGTCAAGCTATCCTGGCTGAAGACAGCTGATCGCCAGAAACCGGTCCTAGGATGCTTGATTCCGGTCCACGAAAGACATGGCGGGGTAGTTCGGGCTGGACTGTTCCCATGAGGCACAGGGTCAAGGCTGATTTGCATATGGCCATGTCTGAACTGGGGTGGTGTGGAGTGCAAAACAACGATGGATTTAGGCCCAGATCTCTGTACTGGGGTGAATGTATGACATTGTTCTGCATTCTGTCCATCAATTGTTGTTTTGTATTTTACAGAATAGTAATGACCTCAAGTTACTTTTGTAATAGTTGGAAAAACGTTTCAACATTATCCAATTAGTGCAATGAAAGAAAAGAAAAACCATATTCAATTCAATTGATGCACAGTCAATAATTTGTGGAAAACTAAGTTCAAATTGTTGAAAGGTTACTAGAACTAACAAGAGTGTAACTCAAAAAATACATAAACCAAGCTCAAATTCAGTCTTCACCAATCCAAATCATGTTAAACCAGAGCAATACATTCACAAAAAACACTCTTGGAAATTGGACATTAAGAGGGTCCAGATGTATCTAATATAGGTTTGAAATGGTTCCTTTTCAACCATTGAATTCTAGACAGCCATATTGATACTTGTTGAGCTGGGGTCCCCTATTGATCCTGGTCTGTCCAAAGCCAACACTGTTCATATCTTTGCCTCATGGGACCAAACAGTTCCATATTGGAATAGGGTATTTGAAATGATGAGTAAACTTTTACATTCAAAAACGTAAGGTTCAACCACTGAATAGTGTTACTTGGACACAAGCCTAACAGCCCTTCGGAAAAGGCTGTGGTCCTCTTCTATGCCATAACCACGGCAAGATTGGCAATTGCTCTGGATATCATGTCCTGGTGTAAGGAGTTTGTGTTTCTCTGCATGCTGAAATTGGCAATCTCTGTAATGTATGTCCGGCGCAATAGATTAGGGAAGCTTTGCTAGCCGGTAAAACAGGGCCTATCTGATCTCACAGATGGTTATGCCCTGGATGTATGACAAGGATATATTGGATTGGTTTTTCTAACACTTTTATTGCTTTTATGAATTTTCTATGAATTTGATGAATTCTGTTCTTGAAATCCGACGCATGCATGTCAGTCAACATAATCAAGTACATCTCTGTAGCATATTGACTGTTGCATTAATTTGCTATAATCTTTTCCAATGAAAATAGATTTACATATTTGGGGAAGGAAGGCGGGCTGATTTGTAACATAAAATATTGGAACAGCCTAAAACAATTTTCTGTCCTTTACCTAAAAGCCCTCTTATACTCATTTTTACACTTTAACTGTGCTCTTCAAAATGGCAGCAAATCGTTATGAGTTAAAAAAATCTTATGAGACACAAAAACAATCCAGTAACTGTGTTTTATGTATGTGGCATTAGAGTGGTAATGGGCACATTGACCAAATTTTGGGGCATATTTACCAGCCCCTATCGCCACAGGAACGCCACAGGAGATTCCTGTGGTGATAGGAGCTTCACCTTATTCACAAGGCGGTGTTAAGCCACTTAATGTGGCTTAAGGCTGCCTTGTGAATAAGGCACCCTTCTACGCTATACTTAACGTGAAATGGGCGGGAAAAGAGTATTGTGGTGGGCAATCTGCCGCAACACCCATTGATTTTGATGCTGCTCCATATTTACAAGGGTGTTGTAAATATAGGGCAGCGCCAACATTAAAGTCAGGAAAAAACCTGGTGTTAAACAAGCGAAACGAGGTGAAATGCTTCATTTATCCTCGTTTTTGCTGGTTCAGTGTGTGCTGTATTGCCCCTGCTACGCCCCCTTTTGTAGAAAGGAGTTCAAGTTCAGAGATTTGTATAGCGCACCACTCACCCAGAGGGTCTCAAGGCGCTTGGGGGAGGGGGGGGGGGGGTTAATTTACTTATCGAATATCCAAGTTTTAAGTTGCTTTCTGAAGGAGAGGTGGTTCTGTACAAGGCGGGGGTGGGTGGGGAGAGAATTCCAGGTTTTGGCCGCTAAGTAGGAGAAGGTTCTTGCCCCCATGGTGGATCTATGGATGTGCGGAATTGCGGCGAGGGCTTGATTGGATGATCGTAGTTGGCGGGTGGGGGTGTAGAAGGACAGTCGCGTGTTGAGGCATTCGGGTCCTAGGTCGTAGAGGGCTTTGTGTGCGTGGGTGAGGAGACGGAACGTTATTCTCTTGTTGACGGGGAGCGAGTGGAGGTCTTTCAGGTGACCGGAAATGGGAGCTTGACGGGGGATGTCCAGTATGAGTCTTGCTGAGGCGTTTTGGATGCGTTGGAGTTTTTTCTGTAGTTTGGCTGTGGTTCCGGCGTAAAGGGTGTTTCCGTAATCCAGTCGGCTTGTGACCAGTGCGTGGGTGACCGTCTTTCTTGTTTCGGTGGGGATCCATCGGAAGATTTGTTTGAGCATGCGTAGGATGTTGAAGCATGAGGATGAGACGGCGTTGACTTGTTTGGTCATCGAGAGGGAGGAGTCCAGGATGAAGCCCAGGTTACGTGCGTGGCCCGTAGGTATGGGTGCGGTTCCCAGGGCCGGTGGCCACCATGAGTCGTCCCAGGCGGAGGGGGATGATCCTAAGATGAGGACTTCCGTTTTGTCCGAGTTCAGTTTTAGACGGCTGTTCTTCATCCACTCGGCTACTTCTTTCATTCCTTCGTGTAAGTTGGTTTTGGCGGTGTTTGGGTCTTTGGTGAGGGAGAGGATCAGCTGGGTGTCGTCTGCGTAGGAGATGATGTTGAGGTTGTGTTGGCGTGCGATGGATGCGAGGGGACTCATGTATATGTTGAAGAGGGTGGGACTGAGTGATGATCCTTGTGGAACGCCGCAGATGACTTTGGTGGCCTCTGATCTAAAAGGGGGTAGGCGGACTCTCTGGGTTCTTCCGGCGAGGAACGAGATGATCCAGTCCAATGCTGTTCCTTGTATTCCATCGTTGCTGCGGCGTTGTATGAGGGTGCTATGACAGACTGTGTCGAAGGCTGCGGAGAGGTCAAGTAGGATGAGGGCAGCTGTTTCTCCGTTGTCCAGTAGAGTTCGGATGTTGTCTGTTGCTGCGATGAGGGCGGTTTCGGTGCTGTGTTTGGCTCGGAAACCGGACTGTGAGGGGTCGATGGATTTGTTGGCTTCGAGGAAGGCGGCAAGCTGACTGTTGACGGCTTTCTCAATAACTTTGGCAGGGAATGGGAGGAGCGATATGGGGCGGTAGTTCTTAAGTTCAGTGGGGTCTGCTTTGGGTTTCTTCAGAAGGGCGCTGAGTACGGCATGTTTCCAGCTTTCAGGGAAGGTAGCGGAGTTGAGGGAGCAGTTGATGACGTCTCGGAGATGGGGTGCGATGATGGAGTCTGCTTTGTTGAAAATGTGGTGGGGACATGGGTCGGTTGGCAATCCTGAGTGGATGGAGTTCATCAGGCGGATGGTGTCTTCAGTGCTGATTGGGTTCCAGACGCAAATGTTGTTAGAGGGGGGTGTTGGTTCGGAGGTAGGTGCAGTGGACTGGTCCCCGGACTGGTTTTCAAAGCTGTTATGTATGTCGGCGATTTTGTTGTAGAAGAAAGAGGCTAGGAAGTCGCAGAGGTCTTGGGAGGGAGTGATGCCGTTGGTGTTGGCGGTGGGGTTGGTAAATTCTTTGACGATGTTGAATAGTTCCTTGTTGTTGTGGGCGTTGTTGTCAAGTCGATCCTTGAATGCTGATTTCTTGGTGGATCGGATCAGTTGGTGGCGTTTGCGGGTAGCGTTCTTGAAGGTGGTCAGGTTGTCAGTGGTAGGGTTTTTTCTCCAGGCTTTCTCGAGGGTGCGACATAACTTCTTGGATTTCTTAAGGTCATCGTTGAACCAGGGGGCTTTTTTGTTACCTTGCTTGATTTGATGGTTTTTCCAGGATGCTAGTTCGTCTGCGCTGTGGGTGATCCATTGTGTGAGGTTGGTGGCTGCTTGGTTTGGGTCCGATGAATTGGCAGGAGGGTTTTGGTGTAGCGATGTGAAGAGCTGGTCGGTAGTAATTTTGTTCCAGTTTCTTCGGGGAATAGGTTGTGGGGGTTGTGGGTCGTGGTCTTTTTGTAGTTGAAGTGAACGCAGCTGTGGTCCGTCCAGTGGAGAGCTGTGGTGTGATTGAAGGAGATGTGCTTGCTGGAGGTGAAGATTGGGTCGAGCGTGTGTCCGGCATAGTGGGTGGGGGTATTGACAAGTTGTTCGAGTCCGAGGTTGGCCAGGTTGTCCAGAAGGGTGGTGGTGTTGGAGTTGTTTTTCTTTTCCAGGTGGTAGTTGAGGTCTCCCAGTAGAATGTAGTCCTTGGAGGGGAGGGCATGTGGGCTGATGAAGTCAGTGATGTCATCGCTGAATTGTGTGCGGGGTCCTGGAGGTCTGTAGATGAGGGTGCCTCTGAGTGTGGTCTTGGGGTCGGTGTGGATCTGGAAGTGAAGGTGTTCGGCGGTTGTGAGGTTGTCGTCGGAACTGGTCGTGATGCGGAAGGTGTTCTTGTGGACGATGGCGATGCCTCCTCCTGTTTGGTTGGTGTAGTCCTTTCGGATGATCTTGTAGCCGTCGAGTAGATTCCAGAGTTCAATGGCGTGTCTGTGGACCGAGCGGTGTTGAGCAGGATGCACTTTAGTTGGTTAGTGTCGGAGCTCTGATTGGAGTCTGTGGATTTGGTGTGGGTCCTGATGCAGTCGAACTTGCAGGAATGGCAGGTGAAGGGTCCATGGGTGTGTCTAGGGGCGGCTTGGTAGCAGTTAGATGGGTGGCCGGGGTTAAAGGCTGAGAGGGTTGCGGTGTCGTATGTTATGCAGGCGGAGTGGATTTTGCGGGGGCCAGGGGGTCTGGTGCTGGGCGCGGACGGGCGTAGACGGGCTTACCTTTGGCACACCTTCGGCGCGCATGGGGCGCGACCACTGCGCGCGAACGCTGCACGCAAAAGCATCTGTCATAAGTGGTTAGTGGAGGGGGGTGGGGCGAGGGAGGAGCAGCTGGGAGGCGGGAGCGGGGCGGAGGGCCGGGCTGGGAGGCACAACAACAAGCAACAAAATGGCAGCAAGCCAAAAGCGAAACAGGATGTTTGATGTTTGTGGGTTTTTGTATAGCGCTCTGTCACTCCAAGGAGCATCCTGTCGCTTTGTCTTCATTGCTGACAGGTTTTACAATGTTTTTATCTGCGTTTAAGTTGTTATGTACAGTTAGACCAGAGTTTTACATTTTGATTCTGACAGTCCGTAGATCCAGGTTTTTAAAGATTTTTTAAAGATCTGTTCTGATGATATTAGACGGAGGTCCGTGGGGAGTGTGTTCCAGGCTTTGGCCCCAAGAACTGCCAGTGACTTTCCCCCTTTGGTGGCTAATTTGTACTTAGGGACAGTCATCAGATTAGCTGTGGCTGACCTGAGTTCACTGGAGGGATTGTACCTGTGAAATCTGTTATTCAGATATTTTGGGCCACGTTTGTGAAAACACCTAAATGTGATCACAAGGACTTTAAATAAGATCAGCTTCTGAATAGGAAGCCAGCGCAGCTTGTTCAGGGCAGCTGACGCTGATGATCTTCAACCTTAGGACCAGCCTCGCCGCCGCATTTTGAACCATCTGTAATTTGTGCAGGGTAGATTTTTTTACCCCTGCATACAGACTATTACAGTAGTCAATTCTAGATGTAATTAGAGCAATTGCTACTGTTCGGCGGGCGGGCAGTGGCAGGTAATCAAAGAATTTGCGTAGTCCTTTCATGATGTTAAAGCAGACGGCTGCTATTTCTTTAGATTGTTGCTTAAAAGAGAGCATATTGTCGAATTTTATGCCCAGGTTACGAGTTGCATTGATGGTATTAGGAGGAGCCTCTGCATCAGATGGTCAACAGGTGAGTGGAGAAAATAAATTGTTTTTCCCGAATGGTAGGATCTCTGTTTTTGCAGAGTTGCATTTAAGATGATTTTCATGCATCCAGTTAAAAGTCGCCGTCAGACAGGATGAGATTGGGCACGACCATAGTTAAATAAGCGCTATGAACTGGGCAGCACAGTCAGGCAACAATTATCAGATCAGGCAAAGCGAGTGGCACAGTAAATAACAATGGCACATTATATGGCAAAGCACAGTCTAATAGTGAAGCGCTACGATCACTTAATATTCAGCAGTGCGAGCAAGTCTGGCAATAAGCGCTACGATGATAGACAGATTCTAGCTGTGCGAGCAATGCGTGGCAATCAGAGCGCTACGATACCAGGTGGAAGCAGGGAGCAGCGAGGGGAGAAACTCAGGACGGTCACAGCGCAATTGCTGGACGGGTAGAGCCTACACTCTCTGTGGGAGGGAGGAGCAGCTGGGAGGCGGGAGCGGGGTGGAGGGCCGGGCTTGGAGGCACAACAACAAACAACAAAATGGCAGCAAGCCAAAAGCGAAACAGGACGAGATTGGGCACGACCTTAGTTAAATAAGCGCTATGAACTGGGCAGCACAGTCAGGCAACAATTATCAGATCAGGCAAAGCGAGTGGCACAGTAAATAACAATGGCACAGTATATTGCACAGCACGGTCTAATATTGAAGCGCTACGATCACTTAATATTCAGCAGTGCGAGCAAGTCTGGCAATAAGCGCTACGATGATAGACAGATTCTAGCATTGCGAGCAATGCGTGGCAATCAGAGCGCTACGATACCAGGTGAGAGCAGGGAGCAGCGAGGGGAGCAACCGCTTCTGAGAAGCTCAGGACGGAGCCACATCCTTCTCTGCCTACTACCTACAATTCAGCCCTTTCCATACTAACACCTACCCACTAAAGCCCCTTGTTCACATTTATCACTTACATAGAGCAGACAGTAGATCTAAGCATTAGTCCCCAGGGAACATGACATTCTGTGCAGAATTTAGTCGAAAAAAATGGAGCCAAACCATTTCTACCCATTCTGTGGGGATTAACTTGTAATAGCCAGATTTATGATACCATGCAGAAGAGTACATTTCGGCTATATGGTATCCCTCCACATAAATACACCCAATTTAAAATCAGGGCTATTATTTTACTACAGCAATGATTTATTTTATTAAATAGATAGTGCCGAAAAAATTAAAGAGATGATTACCCAACCAACAAAGCTCTGCATCATATTATTAGGCCATTATGAATATTGTGCTTCATTCATAAATTACTTTGCATGTGTAAATATCTTGAGTTACAAGTACAATGCATTTATTAAAGGTGTATGTGCACTGGTAAATACATTTACACAAGCACAGTATTTTCAAGTGATTGTGCAATACTGAGGAGTAAATCTCATTACTGGGGTGGGAGGTAGACCTTCTAGGGCGAATGCCCTTAAAGTTTTTCCACACCGACTAACTTGAACGTTTGCTAGTATTCACATACTTTTTCTAACTCATTAGTCACCCTGGAAATGGCTGAACATTTCTGCCTCGTATGTGAAGGTGCAGACTGCAAAAACATTGTTTTGAATTAGGCATACTATGATAAAACATGCAGGGATCCTGCCTTGGTTTCCGGAGCAAATCACCCGGATCAAACCTGAAGGAAATTGCCCTAGGAAATTAGGCTAGGAATGTTGGTTTTATATGCAGAATTACGTGCCCATGGTGCCATTTTCTGCATTTTTTCCCCCATTCATTAGGGGTTTAACGGGAATTGGGTATAGCCCCACAGCGATACTGCAATACAGATGTTAAACATCCCTTTCTATCAATGTTACTGTCCTACAGTTACCACAGGAGACATAATAGAGCACAAAAAGGTATGTTTCTTTAATTACTTTTGCATTATACTCCAGTGACATACTTTTTTAGAAAGTATGCTTTTTTGCAATTGAGTCCAACAATAAAATCAATCTGTGTGCGATTTTGGGTATGAGTGTGACATTGTTTAAGAACAGTTTTGTTTCGGACACATCTAGCAATAAAGGAAGGAATGCATTTCAGGTTGCACCCTTTTCATTAACGAGCTCTGCTTTGGGCTTTGTTTTTAAATCTATTCTGCTTTCCCATTTTTTCCAAGCCCTAAAGTCCAAGGGAAGGATCATAGACATGTTTATTGACACCATTACATGTCTTTGGCTGTAAGTAAGGCACTGCTTGATGCAAACGCCGTCAGCCAATGCAACATGAAAGTATACTTGTTGAGGTTGTAAAGTCTGACAAGAATATTTAAGCATCCTTGTTGTGGGTCATTTTGTTGTGGTGTTGATGTTTTTCATTGTATTTTGTGGCCATCTTTTATGCTGGCTTACTGTATGCATTGTGTTCATTTTCTTCTGTACTGTGATTGCTAAATTATTGTTTCCTTATTTTGCTTTGAGTTGTGTTATTTGGAGATGACGACGAATACAGTTACATTTCCTGCCAAAAAACAACACATTCTTTTACAGTTCCAATGACAAACAAGCATTTACCTATGTTCAAGGTGGTAACATACTCTACGCCACCTCTTCCACTAATAAAGACACTGTTCATGCCAAACCTAGCAGAGACCATTTCCTAATTTAACACTTTTATTCTTCACTTTGACTCTCATTACAAATGTTTTCTTTACCAGGGGGCAGTAGGCTGTAAATTTGGAAGGTAGGGACCAACATGAATTAGGAATTTCTGGTAAATACATGCGGCAAGGTGACATACTGGGTCCATTTCTGTCCGATTTTTCCCTGGCATTTCACCAAGAGACATCTCCTTCGTGCAGAAGGTGAAGTCTCTCAGTAAAATACCACTGCATAGCAGTGTTCCTGCTGAACTCATTATTCTGATGGGCTCAGTAGTTAAGATTAAGTTAAGGATATATTTTCAATGCCAACTACAGCATATGTAATTACATCTTTTGTAGAAAAAACAAGGCTAAGCCACTGACTCTCTGCAAATTCTCTTACTTCTATTCTCTTAAAGAGGTGGCATGGTGGGCAAAAAATTGAGGACTGGGGTGCAGCCCGAGTAATTACTAGTGGCTGAGATTAATTCAACCATTCCATTCATCACTTTTTTAAATCCTTCATTATTGTAATTCTGTTGCGCAATTTTTAAGACTTAATAATCTCATAGTATATGCTTTCAAAAATTTATTACACAATTACATTTATATGAATATTAGAATAATGAGAAAAAGTTTGTACCTATAAGAGTTGAACATTTTACCGTTCTCCAATGTACATTATTGACCAAATCAGCTGACTGACTGAAGACAAATCATGTAGGAGCTTTTAATGAATTATAGACTTCATTACATAAAGATTGAGAGAAGTGATTGCCAGCTGAAGCAGAATGCAATTGTGCTGCCCCAATCGGATGGGAGGCATTAAGCAACAGCACAGGTCCTACATCAGAGTCTCACTCCTCATGGAGGGTCACACTGGTCAGTATTATGAGAGTGTAAACAATTTCAGAGAATTCATTAGGAACAGTAGTATTGCTACACTCATAGCACATGTATTTCAGCTATATGAGCCTGAGGCCCAATTTTGGGTTTTGTTTACCTTCTCGATGGAGGTATCATCTGTAAGTAAATGTTTTCATCTCCCAACAGAATTTCAGAAGTGTGGGGACAGCTGCAGAGATAGATTATGCTGAGTTTCTCTTTGAAAAAATCTTGGGCCTCATTTATGAGGCAGTGCGTCACTTTTACGCCGGTGCGTCAATTTTTTGTGACACACCAGCAGCGTAAAAAATGTGCCTTGTTGCACCATATTTACAAAGTGACGCATTTAGGTAGATGCGTCACTTTGTAAACCCCTGCGCTACATTATACCTACACCAGGTATAATGTATGCAGGGGGGCGGTCTGACGCAAGAAAGGGTCATAGAAGTGACGCAGTGAAATCTGCAAGATTTCACTGCGCCACTTCTAGGACCCAAATGCGTCAATTTCTTACGCCTGCTGTGAGGCAGACGTAAGACTGATGCAGGCCCTTTCACATGGGGCTTGCCCCATGTGAAAGCACAGATTGCTGGAGTTGCGTCACTTTTGTGACACAGTCCAGCAATGCGTCACTTTTGCGCCATACAGATACATCAGAAATACTGACGTATCTGTGACTACTTGCGCCATGATCTGTCATATTATAAATATGACGCATCAATCATGTCGCAAGGAGTGCGCACTGAGAAGTGACGCATCGCTGCTTTCAAGCAGCGATGCGTCATTTCTCATAAATGAGGCCCCTTAAATTTGATCAAATCTATGGTAGATGTGATTTTTCATATACAGTTACAGATGTCAGCTTTGTAGATTAGCCAATAAATCACTAACTCAATGAATGCTTGAATGAGGAATCTTCAAGGTGAAGATGGTGCAGTCAAACTTTAGTCTGGCTTTTTTGGGCGGTTTTGTGTGGAACAAACTGTTAGTAAGGAGGTATACACAAAGGACGAGGAGAGCTATAAGATATGCTGCATACATTTTGGATGCTAGAAGGTTAAGTAATCTAGAGAAATGAGAGTTGATCACGGATTGTATCTTAAAGCAAAGTTTATTGATCAGGCCAGGATCCATACTAAATGCAAGTCAGTGAGATACAAACAGAAGAGCCAAAATTCATAGCGAAAAGCCATAATGTGGGTTTCAGGAATTTAGCACTAAGGAGCAATTATAATTCCGCCAGTGGTGAAATTATATATACGACTGACAGATTCAACTAGAGGCTTTCAGGCAGAACTTCATTCACTTAATATCATTGTCCAACAATACCAGAAGTAGTGTTAGGTGTTTTGGGGATAGTAGTGGATATTGATGTCTTAAATTGCAAAAAGTGTCTTGTAGGCTGCATCTGGAAAGGGGCGACCACTCGGTCCCCCCGAACGTATGGTGGAGTACCCCGATCCCCCCGGGAGGCCATCTTGGGCGGGAGGCGAGTCTCGGCTGGTATGCCCGAAGCGGCGTAGCCGGGGCGCGCTTTTTTTCCGCCCTAGAGTGGGTTGTCCTAGACACCGAAGCCGCCAGCCACGCCCCCGGAGGCGGGCGGAGGCGGGTTTACGCCCGCCCGAAGAAGGATAAAAGGAGCAACAAGCCAAGGAAGCATCCTCTTGTTCCTGTGCTCTGAAGCTGCACCTCCTCGCTGCACGTGAGCTCGAGACGGAACGAAGAGCCAATTTTGAGCGTTGTAATTTTGTTCTTGTTCTTTCAGATATCTTCGTTGGAGAATGCCGGGCAAGAAGGTCGGAAAGCGGGTCGGTACCGATCAGATGCTCCGCATGCTCGTAAAGGACATGGCCGAGATGAAAAAGCAGATGGCGGCAATGAACGGGGTTGGAGGCCCGAAGCGAGTCGTCGGACCAGCATTGCCGGGAGTAGTCCCCAGCGGGAGAGGCAAGAGGTCCAAGAGGGGGGCACCTGGGGGGGGAGGCCCCTGTTCCCGATACACCGATGGAGGAGCCAATCCCGGTTCCGAAGGAGGGGCAACCGATCCCCGTTGTAGTCACCCCTGTAATCGGGGAGGATATGCCTCCCGAGTTGGCTGCACAACTGGCAGCGTGGTTGGGAAAAGATAGTGAGGGCACCACGGCAATTGCGAGAATCTAGAGAGGCTGCGAAGGCACCATCTTCTGTTCCCCCACAGGTTCCGGTGGGTGAGACCGCAGCGGGCACGAGTTCGGCAGCAATTACAGCTCCTAGTTCAGGTAAGCGGCTACTGCCGATTGCGGGGGAGGGGTCTGTACCCTCACGAAGGGAGAAAGTGGCCCAGCATGTTCCACTCGAAGTTAAGGAAAAGATTTGGGCTGATAAGTATGTAAACATGTTTTCTTTGCTTACCGACCACTACGAGATCGAGCATGTGAAGGGTCAAAAAGAGCTTCTGCATCCGAGTGTTTGGCGCGCCAAAATGGCCGCCTTTAAGGTCGACGAGAACATAGGTAACTGGGGCAGAGCGTTTGGCATATTCACCTCAATTATGGGGGAACGAAGGCCTGAGTTGTTGCCCGAGTTGCCCATATATCAGACACGTATCATGGAGTATTCTCAATCATATGAGGGCAATCAGTGGTTTTGCTATGACAATGTTTTTAGGAAGGCAAAGGAGCACGACCCAGCTTTGACCTGGGATTGTTACGACTCCATTTATTGGCAAAAAATGGAGAATTCAGGCATGTTAAAGGTACCATTGTCGGGGGGTAATGGGGGTGAGTCTTCCCGCCATTCGTCTGGGACACCCTTTCGGACGGGTGCAGGTAACGAGCATCACTCGAAGTCGAGTGGCAACGCAGGTAAAAAGGGGATCTGTTGGAATTTTAACAGGGGAAAATGTACAAGGCCCTAGGGGTCATGCAAGTTTAGACACGACTGTGGGGGGTGTGGACAGTCCTCCCATCCCGAGACCATGTGCAGAGCCAAAACGGGTGATAACGGTGGTAGGGGAAGCGCCAAACAGGTCTGAAATAGTCCGAGGGGCGCCTTTACCTACCCCGGTTGATACCATGGCAATGATTCCTTGGCTCAATGAATACCCGGATCATGTCTCCGCTGGGGTGTTGCGAGACGGGTTTTCGTATGGTTTCCGCATTCCAGTGGGGGATTTTCAGGGTAAAACACGTTGTAAGAACCAACTGTCGGTCCTGCAGAATACGGCGGTGGTACAGGTAAAGATTGGGAAAGAGGTGACTCGAGGGCGGGTTGCCGGACCATTCGATTTACCACCGGTTGCTAACTTTGTTTGTTCCCCCTTAGGGGTGGTCCCCAAGAAGGACCCGGGTGAGTTTAGGCTAATACATATTTTGTCAGCCCCACGAGGTCTTTCCGTGAATGATGCGATAGACCCGGAAGTGTGTTCGGTGCGGTACGCATCTTTCGATGAGGCCGTCGCCATGTTGAATCGCCTGGGGCCCGGGGCGCTGATGGCAAAATCAGACATCGAGTCAGCGTTCCGGTTGCTCCCGGTACACCCAGACGATCAGCGTCTCCTTGGTTTCATGTTTCAGGGTCGCTATTACATGGATAAATGTATGCCAATGGGATGCTCCATATCTTGTGCTTATTTTGAAAAATTCTGTTGTTTTCTGCAATGGGTATTCATGAGAAAGACGGGTTTTCAGCATGTTATGCATTATCTGGATGATTTTCTGGTCCTGGGGGCAGCCGGGGATCCAGAATGTGGACAGGCTTTAAAAGAATTTTGTGGCTTGATGAATCATTTTGGTGTGCCATTGGCACCAGGTAAGACTGTGGGGCCCTCAACTTCGCTCGAGTTTCTTGGGATAGAGCTCGATTCGGAGGAAGGTTGCTTTCGGCTACCCAAGGAAAAGGTGGTGAAATTCAGGGCCTCCCTTGAAACATGTATTCGGGAGACTAAGGTAAACTTGCATCAATTGCAGCAAACCGTGGGTCAGTTGAATTTTGCCCTTAGAGTAATGCCAATGGCCCGCCCCTTTTCCCGCTCGATTGCACAAGCCATGGTCGGTCTTAAGGAGGGACACCACCGCACGAGGCTCTCGGCAGAGATTCGCCAGGACATGCGCATTTGGTTGGCATTCCTGGCGGATTTCAATGGTCGAATTGTCTGGAACAAGCCGGCGGTGTCCTCCGAGGAGCTGGGGCTGTGGACAGATTCGGCGGGGAGTATAGGTTTTGGCGCCATATTCGGAAAGCAATGGTCGGCTCAAAAATGGCCGTCATGGTGGCACGAGTGCGGGCTGACGAGTAACATTGCTTTTCTCGAACTTTTCCCTATTTTGGTGGCCCTGAAAACATGGCCTGAGGAGTTTCGGGATCACTCTGTGGTGTTCTGGTCTGATAACATGACCGTGGTTGAATGTATCAATAGTCAGGCAGCACGTTGCAAATGGATTCTGAGATTGCTCAAAGAAATTGTGTTATTGTGTATGCAATTGAATGTGCTCTTTAGGGCAAGACATGTCCCGGGGGTACTGAACCAAGCGGCTGATGCGCTTTCTCGTTTCCGTATGCAGGCCTTCTGGGGTTTTCTGCCCACAGCGGACCCGGTGGCGGCACCCTTTCCCGAAGCTCTCTGGTCTCTCGGTGCCCCGAACTACAAAACCTCGTGGGAGAGAGTTTAGCACCCAGGACAAGGAAGGCATACGAAGGGGCGTTCCGTTCCTATTGGTCCTTTTTGGGTACTGCTAGGGGGGAGCTTTGGGGCCAGGAAGAGTTTGTCGTAAAATTTTTGCTGTCTTTACATCAGGCAGGCAAATCAGTAGCTACGGCCCAGAGGCATCGGGCCGCCATTTCCTTTATGGCAAGGGCTCATGGGATCCAGGACCCGACAGCATCTTTCGTTGTGCAGAAAGCGCTACGTGGGTGGCAACGCCTTGAGGGTCGCAGAGTAGATGAGAGGCACCCAATAGGTTTGGATAGGTTGGCCCTGTTATTATCCGTACTTCCCGCGACATGTTCATCCCAGTATGAAACAATGTTATTCCGGGCCGCTTTTGCGTTAGCATTCCATGGGGCGATGCGGGTAAGCGAACTGGTGGCGAAGAACAAGCGGGATACGGTGGGAGGACTGTGCCGAGAGCACATTCAGGTTAAGGGGGAGACGATGATTGTCTCGTTTGTCAGGTCCAAGGCCGATCAGGGTGCGATGGGGGATTGCGTAGTCTTACATCGGATTCCCGGATCTCCCATGTGCCCTGTTGTTTGCGTAGAGGAATATTTAGCGCAGAGGGCGGCATCATGGGGAGGGACCTTGTTGAGACACGCTGACGCCACCCCACTGACGAGGTTTTAGTTCCAGCGGGTGCTTCAAATGGCAATTTTGGCCGCGGGCTTGAACCCCGGCGAGTTTGGGACCCATTCCTTTCGGATAGGGGCTGCTACTGAGGCTACAGCCAGGGGTCTACGTGTGGAAAAAGTGAAACGTTTGGGGCGCTGGTCCTCGAATTGTTACAAAAGGTATGTGCGATTGCACATGTTGTGAAGCTGATATCATGTACTCACGCTTCTTGTTTTGTTTGGTTTACAGTTTCGCAAGCTTATGAGGCGGGGTGGACTGTGCAGTCGACCCGACACCTGGGAACCAGCGGTCAAACATCACCGGCTGCGGAAAAAGTGGTGTGGGTCGTGGGCCACTCATACGTGAGGCGTGCCGCGGACGTATTCAAAGCAGGTGACATGATTCACATGGCGGGGGAATACGGGTACAGGGTGACCTTCTACGGAAGGGGCGGGCTCTGTATTGACCAGTTTCAATCCTTTTTTGAGGGTTTGTTAGAGCGGACAAGGTCACCGCCATCTATAATCATAGTCCATCTTGGGGGCAACGATTTGGTGACCACTGGTAGACGACTTCTTCTCGAGGCGATACTTTCCACAGTAAGTTGGTTGGCGAGAAGGGTTCCAGGGTGCACAATTGCATGGTCCCATATGATTCCACGTAAGGTGTGGCGGGGGGCGAATTTGGTGTCTGCTATAAATCATTCGGTGAAGAAAGTAAATAACAAATTGGGTAGATTGTTTCGTTCAAATGCATTGCATTCCATTCCTCATGGTTGTATCAAGGGGGACAGTATGTATTTGGAGGATGGGGTCCATTTGTCCCGGGTGGGGAATGCGTTACTCATAGGAGACCTCATAGCTTGGTTAAAAAGTTTACAGCATGATCTTTAGGCAGGAGTTTTGTGGGGGGTCCGGATAGCTGGTCAACTATCCAGCCTGTGGCGGTAAGGTCATGATCGGTGAGCAGTAATTGGAAGATCCCTATGGGGGGGGCGTCACCCATTACGGATGGGAGCGCCCGGGGGGAGGTGGCCATTGGCCCCTGAACGGTGAGGCGGTCCCTTCTAAGGATGGGCCGCCGAAAGGAAAGGGAAGGCGGTCAAGGCCCCTTCCTGGATAGGAGGGGCTACGGGCCCCTCCTGGGAATTTCCTGGGGCCAGGACACCTGCGACGGCAGATTTGGTAAGTTGTGTGGGGTGGGGAGGGGGGTTTACGCTACCTTCTAGACACCTCACACGAGTCCTCGGACGACCATTAAATGGCGTTGAGTTCATTGGGGCCCCCGTCAAGTCAAGGGAAATTGGTAGATGCACATGAGGTACAGCCCTCTGTGCGGTCGCCCCTCGCAAGTGGGGGGGTAATTCTGGTTTAGGGATCTGACACCGGTTACGACCTTGCCGTTGGCCCTTAACGTTAGGATGTACAATTTCAAGTTAAAATGTTTTGTAGGATGTTAGTTTCGGCTAGGAGAACCTTTGTATTAGAAATATGTTAAGGTTAGCCAAACATCGTAATGTTGAAATGAAATTGTACATAATATGAAACTGTTATTTTAATGTTTTGATTTTGTTTCATATTTTTAATAAATATGGCCGGGAGGGTCACTCCCTCCCGCCTTCCAAAAGTTCAGAACTGTTTCCGGTTTCCCATCCTTGGGGATTGTGTCGAGAGGGGGTGGCGGGTATCTCAGCCATATAGTGTTTGGAGTGCAGGGTAGAAAGCCTTTGGTGACACCAAAACTAAATGTGTAATGTAGTGGCATCTCTTGAATTGGCTGTCAAAAGTGCTGAATTCAATCAAATAGTTGAGAAGTACTACTAGGCACTCATGTCTAAAACATGTGTAATTCAGAACTGGCTGATGTGTGATTATGTGGTAGAAGAGACCTTGGAGCAGATTTTCAAAGAGTTTGCGCTGGTGTTCGCATGACGCAAAGCGGCACAAAATGTCACACACATTTTCAGATAGGTGCAGGTAGGTATTTGCGCCATTTTTTAAAGTTAGCGTGATTCACAACCGGTTTGTGTCACTCTGTGCCAAAGTCGATTTAATGTATGCAGAGTGGGTGTGTCAGGGTGTTACTCATGCACAAACCTCCAAAACCCTGTTGGCACATGTATTTACAAGAGTCACACAAAGTGACGAGAAGCAGCGCAAAAAAGATTTGCTCAGAAAAAAAAGCATAGGTACAAAACAGGCGTAAAAAGAGCTGGAGCCATTTACTGGGTGATCTACCAATATAACCGGTTCATGAGAGAAGTACGGGACGTAACAAACATTTGCACGAGAGATCCCCTGGAAGAAGGCATATTTATTGCCGAAATGCATTGGGAAGGTTTAGACGTCTACTCATGAACTAAAGTGAAATATAATGAACTTTACATTTTTGTGAAAACAAGATGGAATAAAATATCAAATTTCTAAAAAGATTAACTATTCTGCATATTCATTGATGACCAAACAGCAGCCTTCCTAGTAGAAGGATTCATTGGAGCCCGGGGCACACACCCCATATCTATGAGGGTGCAACCAGCAGAGTCATTTCGATACACTTTACATCGGAGAGTGATACCTTGGAGCACCATACAACCAATACAAACCAACAACAACTGCGTAGTGCGCCCTTACTAACTCTTTTACTACTTTTAGAAAGTAGGCCTTTTCTTATTTAAGCATTCTGTCTGCCTCTGCTGGTTTGTGTATTGATAATCTGCTTTTGGAGTGGCAAGGGCTGGGGATGTGCATTCACTGTAGACAGCCACTGGGGGGTGGCGGTGTGCCCTGCCTTTCCTGATGACTCAGAGCTGAGGTGAATAGACCTTGGCTGCATTTAGAGTAGTGGAAGGAGCTTCCCTTACACCTGAATAGGGCCTTTCTTCCTTGCACAATGCTGTCTCCACCACCTGTGGTCATACTGCACCAGTGAGGACAGAACTGGTTTGGACTTGGGCTCAGAGACATTTGCACAAAGAAGAACAAAGACAGAATTAGGTATAAGTAGTGGACCTTAAACCCCAGAAATTTAGATTACTTCAAGAAACAAGAAGAGTGGAAGGACTGTGTGAGGAGCACTGCCTTTTCTGAGTGAGGGGTTGGTTGGCCTGCAGTTGTTGTTTCCTTCTATGGTGGGGTAAAAGGACTGACTGTTCTTCCCTGCTGTGGTACCTGCTTGGGAAAGAAATCTCGAAAGGCTTGTGTGTGCTGGCCTCCTGTGCTGAGAAAGTTTATGTGTTCTTTATCACTAAGAGTTCTGGGTGCTTTACTTTCCTAGAGCTCTGTGTGCATTTTATTTCCACTTAAAATGTCCTGTGCTTACTGGAAGTTTTTGGGGTTGGAGAAATTAATTTGGCTGGTGGTAGCGCAAAGCCATTCCGAGCTGCATCTGACAACAGCCAAGGCCCACATTTTACGGCTGTCCGTTTTTGTGAACAGACAGTAATGAAGGGTTAATTAATGCAACACCCAGCTTTCACTGATCTGTGAAGGTGACCAAAATAATGGTGTTCTAATATATTTGTCCTAAGCTACAAGGTGATCTATGTGTAACAGTGCCCTGGATATGATGTTAGGTTTGCATAATTGACAAAGCTCATTTATCTATAAAGTGGTGTGTATATAACATATGCAACTTATGTGGAATTACCTTATTGTACTAAATGTGGTGTGACAATGCCTAGCTGACAAAAGTGATTTATGACCTATGATGTCATGACAATTGCCTAGCTGGCAAAGTAATAGTGAATGATGTAATTGTAATCTAATGGGGTTTACCTATAATGCAAAGGATATTTTTAAATGACCTTGTGTAGAGTCTCTTTTGTGCTGTGCCTCGTGTGTGACCAGTGGGTGCATGTGTGTTGCGTAAACGCTTTAGACATTTCCCCTGGGATAAGCTTGACTGCTCTGCAAGCTGCCAAGGGGTTGTGCAGGGGTTATCATATGTGTGTAACTGCCTTGCCTTGACTAGAGTGGTGGGTTCTGCCTGGCATACCCTAGCCAACCAGAAAGCCCATTTCTAACACCACCTTTGAAGAAGAGGAGTCATATTATGTGATCCAAAGGACTGTGACATGCATAAGATAATTGGGTGCCCTGGGTTAATAGGGGAACTACACCAGAAAGGTTCAGAATAACTAGAGATTCCTGTACCTCTAATTTGTAGTAATGGAGGCTGCTCAAGCTCCTCTGGGCAATGGAAAGGTTGAAAAAGTATTCGGTTGTGACTATTTGTAGAATTTTTCCTGTTACTTTGCTTGTTCCCAGGTATCCTAATGTCACATGTCTTTCATCGCCTGAAAGAAGGCTATACATTCCACTTGTGTCTTGAGGAGTTGTTGGAAAGGGAACAGGATAAGCAAATAACAAGGGTGTGAGCAAAGTTTCAAGTGGCCATTTGTTGAAAGGGATCCCATCCAATGTTTACCAACTGAATCTCAGAAGTTAATTCATGGTCTTGAGCCTTTGAGAATCATTGTAATGTTAATTAGTTATAGCAATATTGAGGAACAACTATGTGCTATGAGCCAATCTGACAAGTCAACTTGTTATAAAATTTCTGAGCCAGATGAGTGAAGACTTCCCACTCTGGGGATTTTATATTTACATTTCGAATGTTTTTCTTAAAGTGCTAGAAAGGCTGGATACAGGTGTCCAGCTTTAGTGGCTCTGGGCCCAATTAAGCCCTCTGTGTGTTCTCCGTCAATGAGTTGCCCACTATGCATATTTGGTGAATTTGTTCTGCTTTCATAGTTTAAATTTGAATGGAAAGTCAAATCTTAACTTTGGAAGCCATTGTACCACTTCATCTTTATCATTCTTTGCTCAGACAAAATTGCAGCTTATCCAACATTTAAAAATAGTTTTGCCATCTTACTTTCTATTCATTAGTCAAAATCTGATTATTCCTTCTGCAGCATCTGCAGAAACATTTCTCTGCAGCTACCGTAGCAGATATAAGTAGCTTAGAGTATCTTTATGAGATGTTCACCTTAGTAGTCATTACTAAGGCTGTGCAGACGTGTAGCAGGGCTGTGTACAACAGGCCACCTTACTACTAAATTAAAAACAAGTCTTGCTTCTAAACAGCTTAGGTAAGGAAAGATTATATGGAGGAGTTCCTCTATCCATATATGCACAGACAAGGAATTCTCCATTGCTTTTGTTCAATGATTATGTTCAAACATCTTGTAAGCCACTTTGCAGAACAGCATTCTCTTGTTGTTCTCATTTCTATACTCATCAACATTCAATCCTATCATTATAAGAAACATTTAATTACTTTTTGTCATTTAAACTCAGTAGATGCAACGTGTTCAGTTTCATTCTCCATGTTTTTCTTTATTGTTTCTTTGGGCCATTGTCTCTAAGGTCCTGAAGATTGCATTACATGTCTCATACTCAATAGACCAAAATGTCGACAGATTTCACAGATTACCACTAAAGATTGTCAAGTGCCTTTAATACCCTTAAAAAAGAAAAGGGGCTATAGAGACATTTGCTCTTAGCAATTGTGGATACATAGGTTGTTGTAATTACACCTAAAACAGACCTTCACCTTGTTAAAGTGGTATCCATCCTGTGTATGCGCTATATAACGTGACCCTGTCTAGTCAAGTCAAAGAATTTATATAGCGCACTACATACCCAGAGGGTCTCAAGGCGCTTAGGGAGGGGAGGAGGATTACTTGTCAAATATCCACGTTTTAAGTTGCTTTCTGAATGCTAGGTGGTTCTGGGTAAGGCGAAGGTAAGTGGGGAGTGAGTTCCATGTTTTAGCAGCCAGGTATGAGAAGGATCTGCCTCCCATGGTGGTCTTGTTGATGCGAGGTACAGTGGCGAGGGCTTGGCTGGAAGAACGTAGTTGGCGGGAGGGGGTGTAGAAGGACAGTCGTGAGTTGAGGCATTCTGGTCCGATGTCGTAGAGTGATTTGTGTGCGTGGGTTAGCAGTCGGAAAGTGATCCTCTTATTGACGGGTAGCCAGTGGAGGTTTTTCAGGTGACCAGAGATGTGTTCGTTGCGCGGGATGTCTAATATGATCCTGGCTGAGGCGTTTTGGATTCGTTGGAGTTTCTTCTGGAGTTTAGCGGTAGTGCCTGCGTAGAGGGTGTTTCCGTAGTCCAGTCGGCTCGTGACCAGAGCATGGGTGACTGTTTTTCTGGTTTCGGTGGGGATCCAGCGAAATGTTTTTTTGAGCATGCGAAGAATGTTGAAGCAGGATGAGGATACGGCGCTGACTTGTCTGTTCATTGAGAGTGAAGAATCCAGGATAATGCCTAGGTTCCGTGCGTGGTCTGTCGGGATGGGTGCTTTTCCAAGGGCTTCCGGCCACCAAGAGTCGTCCCATGCAGAGGGGGAAGTACCTAAGATGAGGACTTCTGTTTTATCTGAGTTCAGTTTCAGACGGCTGTGTTTCATCCATTCGGATGCTATGTTATGTACAGTTTAGTAATGAGAGATACTTTAACTTTATTTTCCTTAAATGCCATTATATATTTTTTCTTTAAGTGGGATTTTGTTTTTCCTATGTTGCCTTAACTTTTGCTTCACAGAGATCACATAATTATTACCTTTCTCAACAAAACTTGTATTTATCTTAAAAGAATTCCTATAGGAGCATTTATTTTGTTGTACTTGATTCTTACCCAGTCTTCTAGGAGACTATTGGGTTGCTCTATTTGTGTTTGAATATGTGCCTGAAAGCATTTTGGGCCACATGCATCAAAGTTAGGATTTGCGATTCCAAAATTGCAATTTTTAAGAAATCGAAATTTAGGACCCGCAATTCCTTATGTATGTAGGAATCGCGCAAAAATGTGCAATTCCTACACATTCCTTATTTGCGACTCGCAAATTGGGAATTGCAAATAAGGAATTGCTTCCCATTCATTCCTACTGGCCTAGAAGGCAATGGGAATTGCATGCCCAATTTGAGAGTACCAAATAGATACTCCCAAATTGTGCATGCAATTTCAAGGGGGCAAGGGTGCCAGAAGGACACCCTGATGCACCTCTGAAATTACAATTTGAAACATGTTGCACACACATACCCCAAGTGCATGTATGTGGGCAACATCGAACTTTGAAAAATTGACTTTTGTCCATTTTTCAAAGTTCTCGCAAATTACCATCTACTTTGGGTTGAATGTAACGTGTGTTTCTTAAATGCGAAATCACATTTTTTTTGTTGCATTGCATTTAGGGAATCTTAATTTGCGATTTCGCTAAATGCAATCACAATTTAAGTATTCACAAATTTAACGATTACTTAAATAGTGATTTTTGCATTTGGAATGATGCATCCCAAATGCAAAAATTGTGGTCGCAAAGGGGCAGTTTCTGAGACTCTGCCCCTTTGCACCCGCAATTTCCAATGATGCATGTGCCCCTTGATTTTTAAGGGCTGCACTTTACCCCATCACTCTCCCGCAAAGGCTGAGTCTCTTTTTAACTAACCTTAAGCCTTCATGACCTTTTTCTGCAGTAGATATCTAGGACACATTTGTGACCTTTTGCCCAACCTGGGAAATTTATGGGACCCAGCATTTAGCATTTACCCATCAGAGATCTGAGAAAATAGCCAAATATGGCGTCTTCCAAAAATATCCTCTCTTCAAGAAAGTCCGTGTTTTTATCTAAAAATGGCATCGACAAGAGGTAGAAGTAATGAGTATCATTTTCAAACTTTCAGAAACAGGCAAAGAGAAAAAATTACAGTCACAACTGTTTTTAAAATGTTCTAAGTGATAGTGAGAATGTTCTATTTTTCAGTAAAGGGTCATTTGGGGAGATAGATTAAGGCTTTCTCACCGAATTTAACTTTTGAAGTAAGTGGGAAAAGAGAAACACAGAACATGGTTTCTATTGTTCCTTGTGCACTTATAGACAATCTACAGAAGAAACACACCATTATGACTCTAATGGTCACAGAAATATACAGTGTCTGAAGTCTAAAAAAAAAAAAGCTACAGTACCCAGGGCAGCAATATAGCAGTGGTTTATGATAAATTCTATTTGTGTACTGATCAGGCATCCTTTGATAATAAAGAAATCTCATGACTAAGCACTGGGAATGAAGAAAAGCTATGTTATTTTACAATGTACACAATAATCTGAGTTTAGTTGTAGGGGTCATTCTATAATTGTAGGTGAATCTGAGGAGGGTTCTCAAAACGTGTTTCACATAAGGAAGTCAGAAAGGTAGAGAAATTGAATGCATGGAAAAAGCCTACTATCCTGCATTCACAGTTCTTCTGATAAAAACTGTATCCCACATGGGAGGATGGGGCTATCGGGCAAGACAGAAAAAGAACAAAAACACGACCATGGAAAGGGCTTGAAAGTTCTTTCAAAATAAGCTGTCCTTTGGTATGCGGGCACTGAAATATTTGGGTTTTGGGCCACCTTTCTGTAAACTAGAGACTGTAGATGATCTAGATTGGTGTGGGTGGCATAGATGCAACCATTGTCCTTACCCAGAATGCCCTGCAAACTTCAGACTTTGTTTAAAAACAAATTGGAATTTTTGTATTGGCGTAATGCCCAGGAGATGAAAGACCGAAAATATGAACACAGAAGGGCTTACAAGTTACTTACTCACACAAGCAAACCTATGAACCCCTGACATGTGTGAAAACCAGGGCCCTTCAGGGGTCCATGATGTTGGCGGGCTTGCACGAATTTTTCATACTGTGAATTCCCTGCAAATCTTGAACTAGGCCTTTTTGAAACTCACATATAAGGCCTCAATGTCTTTTCAGTTTCCTTAGGAGATGGCTGCATTATTTGTGGCTATGTTTATTATTTGAAACTTGAAAGTATTTCTTCATGAGTATAAAATAAAAAAATTCTGTTACTTTGGGGCACAATTAACTATAAAATAAATAATAAACAAAGCAAAAGAAAATAGATACCAACAACTAAATTAGTATTTCTTCAAATAGGCTTTTATGCCACACCACTCAGTGCTTTGATTAAGTGTAAATGATGTACATTCTTGCTTTAAAATGAATGAAATGTGTTTTTCTATATGTTTTTTAAACAATAAGGTAATAATGCATAATGGGGACATAACTGCATTGATCCATACATCTGCCACCTGGCTCAAAAAAAACCTTCAGGGGAGCTGGGGTCTAATACTAAGGCCAAGATTTCTAACACCAAAGTTGATCCGCTTCAGAGACATAGCACTATTGCACAATCATTCTGCCGAGCACCACACACACCTATACACCATAGTGCAAAGGTGTCTGTGAGTCTAAAATTGATTTTGTACTGGAAGGATACTTTTTCAAAATACTATGCTTAGACTAACTTTAGAACTTTTCGCGCTTTGGATGTGTGCTGTAGAGTCTAGCACACATGCAACATGGGCAATGTTAGGAGAAATAAAAGAGTGTCTCCTTGTTACGCCTGCTTCAAAGTGACATTAATTTTCTGCAAAACCCTGTCTACCATTGTTAGTAGATAGGGTTTTGTGGCAAAAACTATGGGTGGGTTCACGGAAATGTCAATGTATACACCTGGAACGCCCCTTGATGAAGAGCAATGCAAAAAAAGCCATTTGTGCTGCTTTGCATTACTTTCAGCACACAAAAAGTTGCCCCCTCTCCAATTATTTTGAATTTAAGGACCAAATACACTCTTATTTAAATTCGGTCCGGTATATTTATTTATACCTTTTAGTCATTCTTTTGTACAGAAAAAGTTTTAAATGGCAGAAAGAGAATCCACAAAACAAACAATTATTGACAAGCTTATTAAATGAACATTTGACCAGAAAGCATATTCACGAAAATCTCAAACAATAAATATAAACATTACATCCAACATTCAAATATAAATTGCAGTTCAGAATTTTACAATGTGTGAGATCAATTCAAAGATCAAAAATTCTTTACATAAACAAGAATGCAATTACTACATTCAAAGAGCAAATAAAGACATGTATCACTATTGTCCTGAAACACTTTAGTTGTTACAATTCGCTCTTGCTGGGGTAGCCGACGCGTTTCAAGTTCGGACCATGAGTGTCCAAACTATCTTCAGGGCTTTGTATTATTCTGTTAGGATGCAGAAAAACGTAGTTTTAATACAACCAATTCACCTCTATTTGTTGAAAAGCAACCGTTTGGATAAAAACAAATGTACCTGTGTGATACTATGTAGTTTGGCTTCTATCACTGGGCACAACTCTTTTCTTCAACTGTCAAGCTGGGCACTTTGTTCCACAAGCGACAGTCTGTGAGATAAACAATATATTGCCTGTTTTTACTCAATGCAATACCAGGGGTTTACGGGCCACCAAGTACTGTTTTTTTAGAATGGTTTTCCATACCTTAAACTGCGCTATCTTGCGTTGCACCGGGGGGCGGGAGAATGTCTTGATCTTTGTTCTTGTGATCCTAATTAAATGACATATAGCTTGCTATTAGACAACCCTTGTATGTCAACTGAAGTGAGTGGTCACATGTTATTCCCAAACCCATCTCGTACCTTCAAATCATGTATTGGTACCAGTCAGAGGCCTTTGTTCATGCTTTTTTTCTCTTCTTATTCTTTGTGTCTTCCCATGTCTACCTGTTTGTATAACGCACTTGTGAGTACACAATACTTTTAAAGATTCACATGTTTACGTAAAAACGGCTGCCTCGCTACAGAAACAGGTTTGCATACCTGTGCCTTCGGTAGAAAAGGCCGTCGCCTCTCGCCTCCCGTCTACCGCCATGTCCGAGGCTGTAAGATAAATCGGCCTCGCCTTCTATTTAGTGCTTGGCGGGTACTGTTTAGGATATCAAATCTCCCGTTCTGTTAGAAAGAATAACGAAGCACATTAATGGAGGCTTCGCGTTCGGCGGGGTGAAAAGAAAGGGGGGAGTTTCTGCGCTGCCGCGTAGATTTCATTACCTGCATGCGCAGTCCACTCGTTTTGTGTTGTACTCCTCGGTTGCTCCTAACTGGACGCCAGAAACCTCCATTTTCGACGGGCAACAACGGCCTTGATTTCTTTTTCGAGGAAATTGGGGAAACCAGCACCATCCGAACTTCTGACCATATATTACGCCAAGTGCCACAGTCTGGCTACCTATGGAGCTGGCGTATGGGGATATGGGTGCATAGATCAACTACAAGTAACGGAGAATGGCTTCATTAAATATGTTCTAGCCCTCCCTCAAAGCTCCCCGATACTTGCTTCGCATTGTGAGCTCGGTATGGAACATATTGTAGACTCTATTCGCTCCCAACCAATTTTACTGTGGCACCGAATATGGACCAACCCTGAATGCCATCTAACTCGTTCCCTTATCACAGACTGCCTAGCCCTGACAAACTGGCATAAAATTCCTTGGTTGACCTACATTTGGAACTTTTTCAAAGACCTGGGCCGCAACTCCTACTTCGAAGATCCCCCTACGATCAAGGACATTTCCAGGAAACAACTAAAATCAATGTGCTTGGGTCACCTGAGAGAGCTACGAAACCAAGCTGAGATCATAAAACCCTCCAACGAAAAAATTTGTGCTCAACAATCCTGCAAAGGCATACAACCATATTTGACATACTTTTTATCAAACTACGAGAAATTTTTACTAACAAGACTTCGCTTTGACATTTTCTTCCGTTTAGTTTCATTTCCGGAAACTCAAATCTGGTCCCGCAACTTGATGAACTGCCCATGCGATGGAATCTCTCCACAGTCAACGATTCACGTTATTTTATTTTGTAGATATTACAGTCTTCCACGTAAAACATGGATTATTCCACTTCTTCGATCCAGTGCTCACAGACTATGCTATTCTGCGTTTCTCTTTTTGCAGTCTCTGAACACACCCCATGAAGCTAAACTTATAGTGACTTTTCTTAAAGCAGTCATCAAATTACGTCAAAATGTTCTAAATTAACCAGAAATATTCAAAATTGTAAATTTACCTTTAGTACGTTTCTTTTTATCTTGACTCATTTTAAACCCATTCATGTGTTGAAAAGTTTTTTTTCTATGTACTTTTTATGATTATACAATTGATAATCGAATAAAAGTTTATGAAACTGAAACTGAAACTAACTCGACTACGAGCCCGTAAACCCCTGGTATTGCATTGAGTAAAAAAAGGCAATATATTGTTTATCTCACAGACTGTCGCTTGTGGAACAAAGTGCCCAGCTTGACAGTTGAAGAAAAGAGTTGTGCCCAGTGATAGAAGCCAAACTACATAGTATCACACAGGTACATTTGTTTTTATCCAAACGGTTGCTTTTCAACAAATAGAGGTGAATTGGTTGTATTAAAACTACGTTTTTCTGCATCCTAACAGAATAATACAAAGCCCTGAAGATAGTTTGGACACTCATGGTCCGAACTTGAAACGCGTCTGCTACCCCAGCAAGAGCGAATTGTAACAACTAAAGTGTTTCAGGACAATAGTGATACATGTCTTTATTTGCTCTTTGAATGTAGTAATTGCATTCTTGTTTATGTAAAGAATTTTTGATCTTTGAATTGATCTCACACATTGTAAAATTCTGAACTGCAATTTATATTTGAATGTTGGATGTAATGTTTATATTTATTGTTTGAGATTTTCGTGAATATGCTTTCTGGTCAAATGTTCATTTAATAAGCTTGTCAATAATTGTTTGTTTTGTGGATTCTCTTTCTGCCATTTAAAACTTTTTCTGTACGAAAGAATATGACTAAAAGGTATAAATAAATATACCGGACCAAATTTAAATAAGAGTGTATTTGGTCCTTAAATTCAAAATAATTGGAGAGGGGGCAACTTTTTGTGTGCTACAATTATATAGGGCCCAGCCCTCCTTCAGCCCCACCAAGGGTCTACCTCCTTTTTGTGTTGCATTACTTTCAGGCAACTTTCCAGAGCAAAACAAGGTTTGAACTTGAAAGCAAATTCATAGAATATCATTTGTACAGGTTTGTGTCACAAGTGAAAAAGGGTTGTAAATCATGCCCTAAGGGGAAGCTTGCCAGAAGAACTGTTACCTGCAGATATGTTACAAAGACTCATTAAAGAGGAAATGAACCTTGAAAGTGTAATGATGAACATTAAAAAATCTGAAATTTCTATGTGTAGTTTTCCATGTTAAAAAAGTATTTCTGTAATGGTATAAAGACTGAACCCGCACCATCAATGATTTTAATTGGCTCTCTGTGCAGCAGACATATTAATAAAGCAATGTTTAACTGAGCAGTTCCTTTCTACACAAGAAAATGTATCTTTGCTAAAGAAAGGGCCTCTCGTGATTTAGATAACACTTGCCATAGTTATGCATCGCTGTAATGTAATAATAACTGCTTGATTATTCATACCGCTGTTTCTGAACTCTTTCTGGACAGAAACCAAACTTGCATTGGATCAGTTTTCCCCTTCATGCTCACAGGTCCTCTGTGCACCAGATGAAACTGTGGGTCGGAATTTTCCGGTGTCATAAGGCATCTGGAATAACAAAAAAAAATGTTTGCATGATAAAAATCCCACACCTAATTGCATATCTGTGATGGAAATCACTTCTAGAAGAAAGCAGTTTAAAATAATGACAATATTGACTATCTAACAGGGATCACGTATAGAAGGAGCGACTCATTTACAAGATAATTCACATTGCTGCAGGAATGCAGCATTGCGTCGAAATCACTTGCTCCTGCGTCAAAAATACTTACTATTCCATGGATGCGCCATATTTAATACATGGGGCTCCATGGCGCAAGGATTCATGAATGCATCAGGAATTCTGACGTATCCGGCCCAAAAGTGGCACATTACTGTAGTTGGTCATAAAACTGACTCAACTACAGCAATGTGTATAAAATCAGAGGCGATGAGTCAGTTATTACTGACGCGAGTAGCCTACTGTATAGGACAAATGTAATAGAGTGTTAAAAGGTGAAAAACTCACCCTGCACTCTATTACATTGGTCCTGTATGTCACGCATATAACTAGGCACAGTGGGGCAGATTTACAATAACTGGTGCATCCTTGCATATCAGCAGGGATTTCCGCCAGTTATTGTGCGCCGCAGCTCCGCCACCCTAGATGCGCCGCATTTACAATGCGGTGCACCATGGGGCAAAAACAGCACAGATGCGTGACGCATCTGTGCCGTAAAAGCGGCGCATTGCTGAAGTTGCGTCGCAAGCGTGACGCAGCTCCAGCAATGCTCTGGGGGGGCCCTATCTCCACAATGCTGCGTCAATCCTTACGCCTGCTTCAAGCAGTTGCAGGGTTTTGACGCAGCATGGGCCCAAAAGTGACTGAATGAAATCTTGTAGATTTCACTCAGCCACTTTTGGGAGGCGTTCCTGCGCCGGAAGGCCCCCCCCTGCGATGAAATGCCTCCTTCTGGTGCAGGGCTTTACAACGTGACGCATCTGGGAGATGCGTCACGTTGTAAATAACCCGCACCATGGTGCATCTTTTACGCCACCACTGCGTCACAAAAGTGACGCAACGGCAGCATAAAAGAGGCGCAGGGGGCTTGTAAATCTGCCCCAGTGTACTTATAAGCACTCTTATGTCCATGTATGTGTGACGTAAGGCATTAACAGAGTAATGTGTAATTTACTGTGTTATCTAACTTATCTGTGCACTTACCTGTTAAGGGGATGTGACTTGATTGCAGATTATACTGTTTCACGTCACTTCAGCTGGTCAAATTGCTCTGAAACAGCTAATGCGTCATTACGATGCTTAGATTTTTGAGGTATAGAGATTTTGACGCATCCCAAGCACAGTGGTCCTCTTCCTGACAACACGTCATTTTGGCAAAAATGTCATAAATACCACTGCAACAATTTTACGGCTTCTGATGGAACACCTACCGAGTATATATTAAAACTAACGCAACACAGCTGTCCGATGGAGGAAAAAAACAACACAGGCCGATGAAAAGTGATGCATCCTCAAAGATACGTCACCTTGTAAATTTGGACTAGTGATGGCGTCGCCAAAATTTTGATGCATTGGTGGTGCAAGCTCCTTAAAATTAAACTCCTCAGTTGCTTCTTCCATTTATTTTAAACGTTATGTATCTTTAACTTTTGGATGTGTGTGTGTCTGTTTTAGTGCAGGTCGAGCCTCCCAGTACGTTATAGACTACTGCCCCAAAAACATGCCCATTTGGGGGATTCCCATTATGACGCAGTTCCTCTTTAGAGATCGCATCCTCTCTCCCAACTTCGACTCTTGCAGGGCCGTAACTTGCTGCCACAGCACACGAGCATCCATGAGTTATGAGAAGAACGTAGAATGTCAGGGAAGGTTAATGGACAACCAGAAAGAATGTTGGATAGAAAGCAAAACTAAATTAAACAAGGTAAAAAAGGATTAAACTATCACTTGAAGGGACAACAAGATTCTGAGCAGGTTCAGGGATGAGAGTGGAGGCAGCAAGAGGAATGGTGAAGGAAAGAGTGGGACTGCGAGTGACACAGAAGAGCAATCAGAAAAGCCTGAGAAATAATAAATGCAGTGGATTGAGATTGAAGTTTAGCCAGAACTGAGCCCGATTTTGAGATACCCATTGTGATATCGCTGGACGTAGAGTAGTATATCCACCTATAACAGTGATGACTTTTGGGATGCCCTTTTCTAACCAGCCACCATGAAGAGGTCACTTGAGGAGACAATTATATAGTGCTCTGCTAAATTTACCATGGTCTGTTTGTTGCCAACAGTGTTCATGCCGATAGCAACTACATTCTGAAACAGGCACTACAAATGCTATTGAGTTTGCTTGAGCGTGATTTTACAGTGTAAAGCGTTGTATAGCCTATGGCTTCATGAATGATCACCATTATGTCAGGAATGCAAATATGCCAGGAATGGACGCCAATTAATACATTATTGCAGCAATATACCAAAGAAGACTAGGTATATCTGGGTGGAAACTACAATGCCAAGGGTATTGACAGTATTTAAAGGATAACAGCCAGCACTGAGCAATGAAGTGGGCGTCATCATAACAAGTAATGGCAAAATATGGCTAGGATGGTCAAGACCATGCCATGTGTGACCACTACCATGCCAACCATGGCTGTAGTATTCCATTTAGGGGTCTCTAAATGCCAATGGAGGCCAGAGATATCAAGTATCAGGTAGCAGCCAAAGACAAAGACTGTAAGGCAAGAAAGACATCGCATCGGACAGCATGTTATCAAATTAGGGTGGACAAAATACCCTACAATAATCCCATTACTTAACCGCATCGCTGCTGCGGCGATTTTTGCGCTGTGCGGCGTTTTTCATTATCCCGCTTTACATGACGAGCTCAGCTCGTCATCAGCACACGCCACCCGTGGCTGATGACGAGCTGAGCTCGTCATCAGCATCGAAAGGGTTAAACATCGATTACTAAATATTCATGAAGCTAATTATATATATTTAAGTACAGATGTACTATGCTCAACACTGCAAATATTTATTATGAAGAGTCACAAGAACATATATCTAAATATAGTTAAGACTATACTTACTTTATATATTTATCTTCGCAATAATTTGGTTGACGATATTTGGGTGGGATATTTTATAAGGTGCCCTTTTTCTCACCAGTATTCTGACATGAATAACGCCAGATACCCTCATACTTTCCCCCTCACACAGACACATAAACACATACAGAAAAATACACACAAACTAAATAAATGAGCATACACACGCATGCACATGCCCACATACACACACTACTGCTGTGTATACACTAAAACTTCACAACGCCTGCAAGCAAACTCTTCCTTACTGTAATGTTGGGGCATATGATGATGTCAGGTCCTCGTGGTCAGGAGGCACCTTGTCAGCTGCGGCCTACCAATAACGACAGGGACGCAGAGTTGTGGTTTACTCTGAGTGGACTGTCACAGCTGGCCTTTTCATGAGACTCCCAGACCACGCCTAGCAATCCCCACTCTTTAGTAGTTCACCACACGCAACATTGGGGTCTTTTCTACTTTTCCAGGCAGCGAAGTGTACATATGGACAACCCTCAATAGGAGAGTAGTGTCTGATCCGACGCTCCAACTGCTTCACTGGAGCAACACTACATTCCTCCCCAAAAAGAACAAACTGGCAAAACTTTAAACATGATAAGTCTTAAAATGGTGCTAAGTCTGTAGACAGAAACAGGCTTAACAAATACTAAGCACAGCAATTCAGGAGGGCTGTTTTGTACACACCTGGCCACCCTACTCAGCTCATGGAATGGGACACCAGTAAGAATGGTAGTGTCCCTAGTCTTAACCATGCACCCGGTCATACTTATCTTCAGCATGACATGATCCTTCATTCTCCTTGAAGGTGCAGGGTTCCCTCTTAGGGCATATCTGGTCAGAGTGGCACGGTTCTTTTGCCGCTAAGGGAATCTTAGAGCATTACTTGGCTGCAGGCTCAGTTCCTGCGAGGCTGGACTTGGACTCGTGCCGCAGGACTCTGGTGGGAATGATACTAGGCTTCCAGATTCGGACGTCCAACAGTGAATCAGTGCCACCTCGGTCTTCGGGGTCTTGGTGTCATGGTGGTACTGTTTGAACTCAGACACATTTCGAGTGATTTCTTCCACCCCGGACGAGCGCTATTCTTCGTACCTGCCACTCGAATGATGGTCCACAGGTGTATCTCCAAGCGCAGTCTGAACTTTCTCCCCGGGAATTGGTCTTTGATGAAGACAGGGTCTCAACTGCAAAATTAGGGGTCTTCGCATGCTTGTGGTGATTCACTTTCTCATTGGTTCTCTGGCGTTTTTTGTGTGCTTGTGGTCATCAATGGAGGCAGGTGTCCACGCACTATGATGAGGATTTGTGTCTATGATCACCCTGTCCATGGAGAGGTGTCCAGAAGCTCGTCCTGTTGTTGGCGGAACGAGAAGATGGTGAGATCAGCAGCTTGTTGACTGGCTGAGGCAATTCAAATTACTTTATTTTGTGTTCACATAAATCTTTCTGCCTCACCTTTCACCTGAGGCCAGCGGGTGGGATTCATTTGTGGGATATGTTAAGTGACCTAAGAGACGCAGCTATCTCTTGACCTGGCAACAGAGATCCATTATCGATCTTTAGCACTTTTATGAGTCCATGGGTGGCAACGATCTTTTCTATTTTTGGTATCACTTCACTCGCGCTTAGTGATGACAGTATTTCTACTTCTGGGAATTGTGAGTAGTCATTGATTATGGCCAGGGTGTGTCTGCCATCCAGGAGGCTCCTAAAATCAAGGCTTGCACTCACCCACGGCTATTGAGGTCCACTTTTAGTGATTGCTGGAGCTGGTGGATTAGGGCCACCCGACGCTTGACACCGGGCTGTTTAGGTTTTCTGGTTACTGCAATTGGTGATACCCATGGGGTGGGCCCGGTTACTTTTCCGATGATGGCGGCAGCTTCTAGTTTATCTAGTTCTTGTTTTCACCAAGGGGCAATTTGTCGGTGTCGGAGTGCTATTGGTTGCACAGAAGTGTTGATGTTTAGTTTCCCCGCCTTTTCTCGCAAGCAAGCGATCCCATCAAACACAGTGTGGAACTTATCAAGGATGTGAATTATTGCTTCTTGATGTACACCAAATGTGAAATGGACAATTTCTAGCGCTTTTGCCGCTCTGTATACCTGTAGCATTCCATAGCCTTCGGCAGCAACGTATATCAGGATATTTACTGACTGATGTTCATATGCTATTGTGGTTAATTTTTCTTTTATATTTAGGGGTGTGCCTTGGCCCTAGGCAAATACTTTGATTGTTGTGTGACGTGGCTGTGGGGATGGATGCACCATGGCGTACATTTCGGTGGGCATGATGTTGATGGACGCTCCAGTGTCCATTACCTCTGTTGTGGGGTGGCTCCAGATGAGCACTTGACAGCGGGGAATCAGGCACTCACAAAGATGGAGTGGATGGTGTGTTCTTCGTTCTCGTCCTCATTGCTCCTCTCTTGTATGTCTGGTAGGCATTTATCGTGATACGCAGGGCGTGCCCTTTGCCGGAGCGGTACATTTTGATGAAGTGATTGAGTTTTCCGCATCCAGAACATTTCTTAGCCTGGGTGGGCATTCTGAGGGTCTGTGAACTGGACTTCCACAGTATCCCGATGCTCTAGGTGTCATTAGGTCTTTTCTGGGCTTACTGGTGCTGGGCGTTGAAGCGATAGTGTTGACTGACTTCAAATTCAGAGGTGTATTTAGGACAACTTCAATGTGAGAGGCACGTGATTTCAAGAGTTCTTTCGTGCAGCCCAATGTTAGGATGTCTGCTAGTTACCTCCCAGACGTCTCCAGGATGCATTCACAGAGCTTGGCTGATGCACAACCTTGAATGATTTGGCGCGTATTTCTTCACTCACATCAGCAAACCGGCATGTGCTAGCTAATTCTTTTAGTCGTGTGTGGAAAGTGTCAATAGAAAGTTTCTGCATGTTGCCTGGCTTGTCGAAACATGAACCGCTCTTAATCTTTGTTGGCCATCAGTTCAAAGTAAGCATTTAGGGCCGCTATGTGGGTGAGCGTAGTTTTTGGCACAGCTTTGGTGAGAGTCTTGCATGTCCTGTGTATTTCTTTACCACCAAGATGAATAAGCATGGCACTTTTTTTTTGCGTTTTCCACTTTGGCAGCTTCAAAGAAAAGCACTAGTCTTTCTACCTAGTCTTTCCAACTGGGTACTTGGTCTAAGAGTGCACCTTTAATGGTGAATTATTCAATGGGCGGTATGCCAGCCATAGTGCAGCAAGCATTGAGATTTCTCCCTCACTTTGTTGCTTTTTGTGAGGAGGGTATGTTGATGAACTAAGCAGAGAGTGAGTGTCCTGTTGCTGACTCTAGGAAGGAACACTCAGTGATGTGTTGGTAAAAGAGGGCTGACCACTGAATGAGTCCTCCTTTCTTTTGGAGAGAGAGTGCTATTGTGGGACACCTGAGGCAAAGAAGGTGTGGCCTGACAGAGCATCAGCAGTCCAGGATAGGTGAGAGTGTGTGTGCCGAACAATGTGGGACAGTGCAGGATGTTGTGAGGCTTGACAATGAGGCTGGAGTTTGTGGGGATATTCTTCCCTGCAACGGGCTGCTCCTGCAATGGTAGAGCGTCAGCTGCAGAGGGAGAACCTCTGCAGATGGCTTCTCCACATTGTGAGGCGTCGTCAGCAAGGTAAGTGGTGGGTGTGGTGTGAGGAGGCACAACCGGATACCAGAGACAATATCGGCTGGGTGGGATCCAGACACTGTGATTCCCCACCGAAAATATCTGGGAACTGGACATGTGCATCACCATTGCTGTGCACGCAGGGACAAACAGCCATTCGCAGTACAACAGGGTTTAGGACACAAACCACCCTCGTATATTCTACTTTTCCAGGCAGCAGTACATATGGACAACCCTCCATAACAGGATAATGTCTGATCGGCCACTGGAGTGAAACTACACTTGCTTGCCTGCATTGGGAGCTGGGTTGCAGTGGAGTGAAGAGCGGCAATTGTGCTGACCTGGGGCGCTGGGGTTCCCATGTCACTGGATCACGCTTATTGGTCAAGGAGGCCACAATGACAGGAGATGGAAAGTCAGGGAGGCTGGGCACAAATATAAAAACCCTGAAATGCAAAAACTCAGGATCACATCATATTTCTCATAGATGTACACCTTTTGCAGACTCCTAATGTACATTCACCTGACTACTGCTTTTTTATTTGGATAGTTAGGTTTCTTTTGCCATCCTATTCCTTGTCCCCAACCATGCTCCACCTGCTGTGGTCTCTTATTCTCTCTGGCCCCTGCTATGGCCGATCTTCAATTTCACTGGAGTAAAAGTCACTATTTCTACCACCCAGTTTTTACTACTATCATACTTTTCTGCCAATACCAATTCAGTTACACATCAGGATTGATGATGGGGTGGAGTATCTAGGAAATTGGCCTCCTAAAATAACCTGTTTTGACCCATTTCTCATCTTTTTTTAGCTCATTTGTGTTGCATTTGTGTTGCAGCTGTCTTTTTATCTACTGCTGAAAGGGGCAGTCTTCCTTCCATGTTACCGGAGGGTTGGTACATGCTGGTCACACAAAGGGGTTACAAGGCACTACTGCAGATCCACACCTGAAAGCTTCCCTGTCTCCGGTGACAAAGACTGGACACACACATACACAAAATAACACACAGGCATGCACACACATCCCTCAATCCATCCTCCACCTCAGAGAACACTAAGTCTTTCTTTAATAACCAGACCCACTGTGACTCCTGGATGACGTATTTCACATGGTGGTAAGCCCAGAGGTTCTGCCACAATAGCTGTACATATTTCTTCCCAGGTAAAAAGTATTTTGGACACCATGTCACCTTTGAAGTGAGAATATGAATTGTGAGAAAGTTGATTATTGGTTTAAGTGGATGGTAGTCCTTTTCAAGTAATAATGGCACTATTCCTTACCGGTTCCAGTCTCAATAATGTAAACCTGATCCTAACCCTTGGTAGCTGTAGCATGGAGCAGACATGCTTAACTTATTAGAAATGTGTAAAACCTTTTTTCAGAACCAGGACGCCAACACTTGACCCTGCTTGACCTATAATGTAGATCACTCTGTGGAAGCTGTTATCTCCTGCTTAGCCATGGCAGTGGATGCGCTAGCACTTTTACAAGAGCTGAAGAAATGACAGGGGAGACTCCCGGCCCCTTGGTTCTCTGACTCTTTGGCAGTAAAGCACTAATCTTTTAAAAAGCTTGAATGCAATTGCCGTGAGAGCTACTCACCTGACAGTAAACTAGCCCTTAGAGCTTACAATATCTCTCTTAAACCGTCTTAAAGAGCGTTCTTTGTAGACAAAATTAGTTTGGATGAGCACAGTGCTCTGGCAATTTTTCAGATCGTGAAAACATTTCTTTCTCCACAGCCCTGTAACAGGGTAATTGCTCCATCTCATTAGCTGTGCGATACATTTTTTTAAACCAACGTTGACATGCAGAGATCAATCCCCTCTCTCCGCCAGAATCCCTTTCCTGTTGTTGATTTGACCTTGGACAACCATAGCAACAGGTTCATCCAGTTTAGGCCTATTTCCCTCAAACAATCTAGAGAAGCAATCTTGAACTGTCCTCTGGATGTTTGCCCCCTTCAATGTTAGCGGCAGCGGTAGTCATCATCAACTCTCTGATTAATTCGATTTTTCAGTCAGTCATTTTCAGCCGGGGTTCTGCCTGCCTCGTGGAAATTGACCAAAGTGGTCCCACTGTTTAAAAAGCTGGCTCTAGACCCTAACATTCTCTGAAATTATAGGCCAATATCTCTTCTCCGAGCCTCCTCTAAAATGTTTAAAAAATTGGCTAATATGCAACTCTCTGAGTATCTCGAGCAAGGCAAGCTGCTACATCCCAGTCAATTGGGATTTCACACCCATAGTTTGGAATCAGCACTACTGCACATTTTGGACCATACTAAATCGCCATTGGATGTTGGAAAAAATGCGGTGCTAATCCTTCCTGACTTATCTGCCACCTTTGATACCATCTCACACTCTATCCTCCTGCACTAAGTGCAGGCAATAAGTGTGGAGAGTATTGTGTAGGACTAGTGTAAGTCCTCTTTGGTCTCTAGAGGCCAGTTGGTTTGTCTTGCTCCGTTTTGTTTTCGGAAGTGATTTTAGTCAGGCAATGGGTGCTACAGGGCTCTTCACTTAGCCTACCCTTTTAAACATCTTCATGTCCTCTTTGACCTCCGTGGTGGAGTCGCTTGGGTGCCAAATTATCTCCTATGCCGACGATACCCAGTTGCTTTTTGCCTTTGATGGTTCTCACACATCAATTGCTACATCTTTCACTGACTGCATGCGCAACATCTTTGACTAGATGTAGGGTAGCCGGGGGGCATGGCTTGGACGCCGAGGCAACATGGCCGTCCTACAGTTAGCTCCGCCTGGAAGCGGAGCCTTTTCTTCACAGCTTGCCTTTTTGATGCAGAGCTTCCGAAACTTGACAGCGGTTCCGTGTTCATGAAGTGGGGGTGAGTCTCTGTGCCGCTTCATTACTTCCTCAACATTGTTTTGAGCCCGGGAGTCGCGGCGGTGTTTTCTTCCTCATTTTCTTTGTTCGCCCTAAGTTGGCAGGGTATGCTAAGACATGAGTCCCTTGCTCACTTTGCCACTGGAGTCAAGCAAGCCCGGCTGAAGACAGCTGTAATGCCAGAAACCGGTCCTGGGAAGCTTGATTCCGGTCCAGGGAAGACATTGCTTGGGAGTTCGGGCTGGACTGTTCCCATGAGGCACAGGGTCAGACTGATTTGCATATGGCCATATCTGAACTGGGGTGTCGGAGTGAGCTAAAGAACGGTGATGGATTAAACCCAGATCAGTTGACTGGGGGTGAGTGTTTGTATTGTCAACGCTCCGTCCATCACCACCTTTGGTTTTTCTTTGTTCGCCCTAAGTTGGGAGGGTATGCTCAGACGTGAGTCCCGTGCTCACTTTGCCACTGGAGTCAAGCAAGCCCGGCTGAAGACGGCTGTAATGCCAGAAACCAGTCCTGGGAAGCTTGATTCCGGTCCACTGAAGACATGGCTTGGCAGTTCGGGCTGGACTGTTCCCATGAGGCACAGGATCAGACTGATTTGCATATGGCCATGTCTGAACTGGGGTGGCGGAGTGAGCTAAAGAACTGTGATGGATTAAACCCAGATCAGTTGACTGGGGGTGAGTGTTTGTATTGTCAACGCTCCGTCCATCACCACCTTTGTTTTTTCTTTTTACATGACTGTTGGACCACAGGTGGCCCGTGCAAAGCAATGCTTCCCAAAAGATGCTCCCCTCCCTGCAGAGTTCAAGAACGTGCCACGCACATTGTGGGCTACAGGGGACACGAATGTGGGGTTGCTACAGATCCCACCGGTCTCCATTCAGATAAAGGACAATGACAAACTGCCACGCATTCCCCAGTACAAGATCTTGCAGGCAGGAGAAAAGGCTTTATTACACATAATTCAGGATTTGATTAAGTCTGGTGTGGTTGAAGAGACAGAGGCAAATGTGTGTAATAGCCCTATTCTTCCTATTCTTAAAAAGACACCCTTGGATTTTTCTGAAGCTCACCCTGATGTTTACCGCTTTGTGATTGAACTTAGAGAGGTAAATACGATAGTGGTTCCCCAGTACCCTGTAGTCCCAGACATTATCACGATCCTGACAATGATTCCCCCATCAGCAAAATTATTTTCCGTCATTGACTTAAAGAATGCTTTCTTCAGCATACCAATCCATACAGATAGCAGATATCTGTTTGGATTTGCAACAGCAGGTCGGAGCTTTAGATTCTGCCATGCTCCACATGGCTATACAGAAAGTCCTAGTATCTTTAGCCAAGCCTTGAAAGCCCAATTGGATTCTCTAGAGCGTCCCTCTGGTAATGTGCTGTTGCAGTACGTTGACGTCCTCCTTGTGGCTTCGGACAATGAGGATGGTTGCAAGGAAGCCACAGTTGTTATTGTTGCGTTTGGCACATCATGGACACAAGGTGTCACTTTCGAAATTTCAATATTGTCGACAGGAGGTCACCTACTTAGGTCACCTACTGTTGAAGGAGGGTCACAGACTAACACCTGAAGGCATAGTTGCTATTACTAATATGCTTGTTCCTAAGACCCAGCGCGAGGTACACGCGTTCTTTGGGATAACATTATATTGTCAGCACTGGATTCCTAACTATTCTGTATTTAAAAAAAACCCTACTTTACCTGACCACCAAAGATGTGCATAAACCCCTGCATGGCAGCAAGCTTTTGAGAAATTAAAGGTTTTGCTTTGCTCTGCTCCTGTGATTGGTACTCCTGATTACCTGAAGCCTTTTGTGCTCTACATACATGAGGCGGACAGTTGTGCCCTTTCTGTTCTAACACAGGGTTTTGGTGGTAAGCAGAGACCCTGCGCCTATTTCTCCGCCATGCTCGATAATGTTGCCGCAGCTCTCCCGAGCTATCTGAGAGCTGCTGCGGTGGTGGCGCTTTCTATCAGACAATCGGCAGGTCTCGTCCTTGATACTAATCTCACAGTAATGGTACTCCATGCTGTGGATATGATTTTGAATAAGACAAAGAAACAGCACCTTACTAGTGCACGTCTGACTGGATATGAGCTGACCTTGTTTGCTCCGCACATTACCATCAAAAGATGAGGCACTCTGAACCCAGCCACGTTACTACCCATTCCTTCGGAAGAAAAGGACAATGATGTCCATGGTTATTTATTTCTGACTGAGGAAGAAATAAAAGGAAGGGTAGACCTGACTAATGTACCCTTATCTGACCCCAAGGGCTCTTGTTTCAAATTGCCAGATGGAACCACCACTGCCTATGCAATCACAATGTTACACACTGTTGTAGAGACATACCGTATCCCACACCAATCGGCCCAAGCTGCAGAGTTGGTTGTGCTCCTCAGGGCTTGTGAGTTGAGTGAGGGACTGGCTATTAATATCTATACCAACAGCCAGTACCTCTTTGTGGTGACCCATAATTTTGGGCGCCTCTGGGTGGAGAGAGGGTTCCTAACTTTGCACGGACTGCGAATACAGAATGGCCCATTGATACATAGATTGCTGTCCGCATTGACACTTCCTGATAAGTTAGCAATAGTAAAATATAGCGCTCATAAAGCCGCCACAGATGATGTTGGAAGGAGAAATGCATTCGCAGACCAGACTGCTAAGGAGACATCTCAATCAAAGATGAGAAATATGTTTTTCAGGAGGTCCGGCTAGGTGGGTCCCAGACAATGGAATGTTCAAGGACACATTGGAAAATGTAAGGGAAATTCAGGACGAGGTGACTCTAGATGAATTGGCAGTGTGGGAGGAGAGAACAGGTCGTTTGGACGAGGATGGGTGTTGGACTGACTTGTCTAGGAAACAGCGATGGTTTCTGCCCAATTCATGTGTGCTCCCTGTTTTAACCATGGCCCATGGCCCAGGGTATGTCAGTGCCAAAGGAATATGCAAGCTACTAGACCAAGTATGGCAGAATGATAATATCACTAAGGTAGCCACACACCTAGTGAAGCATTGCATCATTTGGTTGAAGGATAACCCTGGAAACCTGGGAATGGTACTCCTACACCTGCTGGTAACTTTGCAACGCCTTCCTTCCCTTTTGAGGTACTCCAGATGGATTTCACCGAAATGGAACAAGTTAATAATTTGAAGTATTTGCTAGTAGTAAATTGTGCACAGATACACGCCACATTGCAGCCAGTACCAGAGGTCCTGGTCACCGAATACAGCTTGTAGACATTGCGTTAATTAAAAACTTTCAACAGAAAAACTGTCTGGAGCTGAGGTGGATGAGGCCTCTTCTCGTTCTGTTCGTCACTTGCACAGCAGTGAAGGTAGACGGCAGAAAACACTGAATCCATGCATCACTTGTTAAGCGAGTGCCTCTCCCGCATGACAGTTGGGTCAATGACAGCATGGGTGATCAGGAATGTGAGAGGGTGACACGCTTCGTTCCCTTCTCTGATGCCCGATTGAGGTGGGCACAGATGGAAGATGAGAGTGTTTAGCCCTGTTTAAGGCGATTCCTCCAGAGATAAGGGCTGCCTCGGATAACTCTGTTTCCAATACACCGACTTTGAGTCTCGATGTCCGCCTGACCCTTTTTGTTGATGAAACTATGCCTGGAGTAACAAAATATAATCTGAGGCCCCGAAAGAAGGACGGTGCACCAGCCGAACAGTCCAGGAGTTAGGGAAGGACTTGAGCTTAGGGCCCAGGTGCTGTGCTTAAGGTGCCTGTATTAGTCTAGAGTGAACTACACTGGTGCACTGCCCGGTATTCTGGACAGTTGAGGGTACTTGCCCAGGAGGGAAGGTGCCCTATCCTGAAAGAAGAGAATTTGTTTTCTGCAAGGCCTGCGATTACGCAGCTCCTCCATGGGAGTGCTTCATAGCACCATTGTTGCTGAATGATAGGAGCTTACCAGCTAGGCTTTAAACGGACGCTGGGTGATCTGTGCCCCCCTGTTACTCTTGTTGCAATAGTGGCTCCAGCTTGTGATTTTCTTTCCTTATGTCACATATAAGTTGCCTTTGAAGTTTTATAAATGTATCCCTTTGGTTGTCCTATCCATGATGAGGAGCAGCCCTTTGCGGCGCCGCGGCCCAATTCAGATGGGCCTGTTTGGTCCTCTTGGTCCACTAAGAGTAAAATAGTGTTTGTTGTAATAATTTTGTTTACCCTGCTATTCGTATTTGGGGTACTGTTCTTCCTAGTAAACAAATATCCTGTGCATGCTTGTGAAAAGCATTTGTGAACACATACAGTAACCCAGTGACAACACTACAGATGGACACCACACAAGTTGTAGCATAAAAATAAGTTTTTTTATATAGACATAACACAAGACCACAAACGACAAAAAATCAACAATACTGTGCTTAAAAATAGTAGAATTAGCTTAGTTCTCTTAAGATGTAAAATGCAACACTTTGAGTTCAATGTACCTTTGGATGCGTAACGCTATACAACGAAAGTGTTGCAGGGAAGGTGATGCGTTGGTTCCTTACACACAAAAATGGTGATGCATTGGTTTCTTACTGCGCTTCCATGGCGATGCGACCAGCAGCGCTGTGATGCAATTAAGACCCGATGCAATGAACAAAATGGCGTCTTCTCTTTGATGTGACACGATGCGTGCACGCCTGACGGCCGTGCAGCAACTCAACGATTCTTCCGAGCCACGAGACGCTTCCCAGTGATGCAGCGGCGTCTGATGCAACGTCGATCCTCTTCTCCGGCGAGGCCCTTCGACATTGATGCGACAGCTGCAGCACCGACACACTTTCCCAGCGATGCGGCGACAGTGGCTGCAGCGGCGACACACTTTTCCGATGATGCGGCGGCATCTGGTGCAACGTCGATCCTCTTCTCCGGTGATGTGAGGTGCTTACGCATTGTGAAGTGACAGGAGCAGTTCGGTGACACGCTTCTTCATGAGTCGCGCTTCCAGCTCCTTGCGACACGTGGTCCCTCAGAAAGCCCAACACAACTGCAGGCACTTCCAAAGAACTCTTGGGGAGCTGGTGGTGAAGTCTGTTGTCCCCGAGACTTCAGCAGGAGGCAAGCTCTATGGCAAGCCCTTAGAGATACTTCACAAGTTGAATGGCAGTCAGGCAACCACTGCAGGCCAATCCATCACACTTAGGGATAGTCTCTCCTCAGTCTCTCTGGTTCCTCTCCTCAGCAAAGGCTTCTTCTTGTTTCCCAAAAGTGATCTAAAGTTCTGGGGTCTGGGTCCCCTCTTTTATACTCATTTTCTCTTTGTTCTATGAAGTCATAGAGGCCTTTGCCTATTCCAAACCAGTTGTGGTCAGTCCTGGAGCACTTTGTTGACAAGACTCATTTTTTCCTCTCACAATGCATGCCAGGGACATCAGACGCACCAAAGGAGGTGGAGCCAGCAATGTGGAGGAAAGGCACAGCCCTATTCAGGTCCCAGGTGAAACTCCTCCCTCCCATCTGCATGCAGATCTCTCTATTCAGCCCTGTGCTGACTCACCCTGTCTCCTGGAATCCCTCAGCCCCTGTCACTCAAACTCCAGACAAGGAATACAGAACCTAGCAGAGGCAGGCTTGGATGGTTAGGCAAGAAAATACCTACTTTCTAAAAGTGGTAATTTCAAACACAGAATGTTAAAACCAACCTAAAAGATGCATTTTATCATTCTGAGTTCAGGCATACTAAACTCAAAATTTCTACCTAGTTCCTTGAGTCAGTTAGGATTATAAGATGTACTAATAAAACTGCCCATTCTGGCCTATGGGGAACAGGTAGCCGTGCAATAGTGAAAAACGAAAATGGCTGTAATTCACTATAAGAACATGCCACACAAATCAGAGCATGTCCTACCTTTTACCTACAATTCACCCTGCCCTTGGGCCTACCTTAGGGGTGACTAATATGTAGAAAAGGGAAGGTTTAGGGACTGGCAAGTGGATGCCAGACTGCACACAGACTTTGCAATGGCAGACCTGAGACACACATTACAGGCTGCTTCTGTGGGTGGCACAACCAGTGCTGCAAGCCCACCAGCAGCATTTGATTTACCAGCCCTGGGCACCCGCAGTGCAATGTACTAGGGTCTGACAGTAAATCAAATAGCCAATCATGGAGTCAGTAGTCCATACATCAATTTACAATAGGGAGAGCATATGCACTTTAGCAATGATCAGCAGTGGTAAAGTGCCCAGAGTCATAAAACCAACAAAAACAGGTCAGACAAACTACGGGAGGGAGGCAAAAAGTTCCAGGATGACCCTGCAAAACGGTCCAAGTCCAACAGGTACCTTAGCGTCTCACAAAGAAGAACACCAGAAATCCTATAAGGACAATGTTTTTATTCAGACGTTGCACCAAATGCATGCTGTTTATAATACAACAAAATGTTGGGTGTGTGGTTTATTACCTTCTGTTACGCATCAAAGTGAGAACTTGCTGCCTATGCCCTTATCCTATGTTAACAGTTGTGAGGGATGGTTCACCTTACTTAGTTAGATTTGCTCATTCTCTCACGTTGACTCCTTGGAATGAAGAGGCACCTGTTCCTGTTCTTTGACAATGAATATGTATTTACAACATAGGTCCCCACCTGGTGTTTCCCCTGGTGATGGGAGGTTTGATTGGGTGTTCTTGAATTATTGCCTCAGGGTGGCAGATTCAGGTAGAAAGACAGGTTCTTGCAGGTCAATTTATGAGAATATTACCAATCCTTCCAAGCACGCAATGTCACTGAAGAAAAGCCCATACCCCTGGCGGTGGTAGATGTACTGCCTCCATTTTGTGTTCAAGGGGTGGGAGACATAGAGGTGGGGGACAGTAGATGCAACACCACTACCATATTGAGGATGCCTAAAAGTCTACCCGTGATCCCGCCACCTGATGTTTATTTTGTTTGAGGTGCCCGTGGTTATGTGTGGCTCCCTGAGGGTTGGTCCGGGAGGTGCTACCTTTCTTACCTCCTTCCCCCAGTCTATATAGCCCCTCCCAACTACCACAAAACTCATTGCCTACAGCGTAGGGGTGTCCTAGCCCCTCGATTTAAGAGAGTAGTCAATACAGACGATATCCATCTGACAGATACCTCCTTACAGCAATTCACTAACATAATGAAGGGCATTCTGCCATTTTGGGGTCCCATGTTCAACAGCCGTAATATTCGGCGCCTGGCCAGAGTAGTTGAGGGAGTCATTAATACTACTGCAGGTATATTGACTGACATTACAGTCGAGCTTCAGGCTACGAGGCTCGTTGCTTTTCAAAATCAGATGGTTTTAGAAGTCATTTTGGCTGATAGGGGTGGGGCTTGTTGCATCATCGGCAGCAGCTGCTGCGTGTTCATTCCTGATAGTGCCCCTACTGTATACTCTGCAATACAGAAATTACACAGATTTGCTTCAGACATCCACCAAGAAAATGGTTCATGGTTCGTCACAGGGTGGCTCTGGCGACTATTGACATCATGGGGTTGGAAGATACTAATTGTCCTAATAGCTATTTCAGGTGTCATATTTACATGCTGCTCATGTATTAATTGCCTTCCAGTTGCACCTATTGTGTGAGTAAGCTCACCCTTACTCCTAGGTTCTCAGGACGTGATAACAAAGTCTCCACTATGATGATGCAGGAAATTCAGAATATTATGCTCATTGACAAGGGCATTTTCGAGTATTAGGTGGTTTTTCATAGTGTGTGTTGCTTTCTATTCCATTGTTGCATGATTGTCACAAGAGTACATATGCAGTTGCCCCCCCTTAGAATTGTAAAGACCCTACCTGATAGCCAAATAAAGCATTTAGCCACTTCTGCTAAAAGGTCTGTTAGGCTTGAAATTCCCATTCCTGCAACACACTTGTTTCATGCTATATTAGGTTAGCAGTGTGTGGATTAATTGATGCCATTTGTATTCACGTTATACAACCCACTGAGCTATCCCGTAATGAACAAGCTTCAGTTTGCAAGTGTGACTCCATTTTGCATTTCGTAATCCCTCAAGGGCTGCTTAGACTGTGCCTGAACTAGGCCCTATTACTCGTATTGCCTGCCTGTTAGAAATTGGATTTCTGGTTGGCTAAAGCTTGCGCCAAAGCCAGGCAGAAACCACCACTCTAGTCAGGGCAAGTGAGTTACACGCCAAGAGAACCCCTGCTCACCCTCTTGGCAATGTGGCACGAGCAGTAAGGCTTATCCCGGAGGCAATGTGCAAAGCGTTTGCGCAACACACACACAGCAGCAACACACTAGGCACACCACAAAAAGGAACTCCACACAAGGTTATACATAAAAATAGCCTTTGTATTACCATAAACACATTAGATTATAATCACACAGATAGACTGTGACAACTGCAGTATTTACAGGGCATTATATACACATGACAGGGCCACGTGGACCTCTGTCAGAATCGGCACTTAGTAAAACTGTAGCACAAAATAATAATTGCAGAACACAACCAGTAACTACTGGTAAAAGGTAAGAACACACTACGCAATACTAATTATCCTAGGCATAGATCACGCAGTGAAACATAAACTGACTAGTATAAACTACACTAGGCAAAACAACCCCCCAGCATGAAAACACAGTTAGAGGTATCACAGGCATAAAGGCATTGCACATTACGCATAAATCACATTAGGCATTAGGTAATCACCATCATAAACACATTATACCATCGCCTTGCGCAAGAATCACAAAAGTTACTGACCCCAGGCCAACTGGCCTTCGAAGGGGCTCAAAAGCCCTTTGTCCCAAAAGTCAGGGCTGGCTGCACACGCAGCCAAAGAAGAGTGCGCAAGAGTTTGGGCCTAAATGTGGCAGCTGCCCACTACTTGCTGGGCAGCTGAGAAATGAATGGGGCGAAGGAGTACGCCGCACTCCTGAGTCCAAAGAACCTGTCCCCTCAAAATGAAGAACCTAAATGATGCAGCTGCCCACTAATTGCTGGGCAGCTGGAAAACTGAGCATTGGCACCAGCGTGCCTCCTGACCCCCACTGGGGCTCCTTAATCAGCCAATGCCCTCACATTGCAGCTGCCCACTGACAAAACGGGGCAGCTGTGAAGATTCGCAGGCTCTGGCACTCACAGGGCCTGTGGGGTCCTACTTAGGGATTTGTGGCCTACAAATTAAACTGTCCCCCTTCATGAGGCACGAGGGCGTGACCGCCACCAAAGAGGACACGGCCTCTAACTATGGCCCTCACTACATGGGCAATCCCCAGAAGACTCTGTCCTGCATAGTACCCCCACTGTACGTGGACTCCAAGGGGGCACCGTTCTCTTCAAATGCCCCCACATTGTATTTCAACTCGTTGTGAGGGCGCTCCTTGAATCTTGACATACTAAGTCCCTGACGGGGTGGGCACACCCTAGGGATGTCGAAAACGGCAAATATGCGGGGTGGGCACCCGCGCCAAAAATCGGGCACAAAGGCAGGGGGATCCCCACCCTGGGGACTCCCTCTGGACAGTGATCGCAGCTCCGTGGTGCAGTTCAAAACAGAAGAGCTGCTCAGGAAAACAAAGCGCTCCCAGGAGGAAAAATAAGGCACCTCCAGGCGCTACAGGCAAAGTCCAGTGAAAAGTTATTTAGGAATGCAGGGGGTCGCAGAGGCTGTGCTCAGGGGCTAGCTCACAGGGCCCTCCAGCAGGGAGGCAGTCGCCAGTGGCGGTCCTTCTGGTGCCCAGCAGCAGCAGCAGGCCCCCCTCAAGTTAGGTCACAGAGAGAACATTTCACATGGGGTCACAGCCCCTTCTTATACACAAATTCCCTTTGTCTTAAGGGTGCAGGGCAGGGGGAAAACCAGATGCAACTGGTTCTGGAGCACTTTGTTGTGCTTTGCCTCTCTCCCTATTCACAGGACAGGCTAGGGACATCAGGCGCACCACAGGGGGCGGAGCCAGCATTGTGGAGGGAAGGCACAGTACTATTCAGGTCCCAGGTGCACTCCTCCCACCCATCTACTGCAGATCTCTCTATTCACCACCGGGCAGACCCATCCTGACTCCTGGAGCCAAGCACACCAGCCAGCTCCTGTCACTCACAAGCCATACAGGCAATCCACATTCCCTGCAAACAGACATGCCAACTTCTAGAAGTGTCACTTCTCCACTAGACACAATAAGTCTGCGCACACCATTACGCAGCATTTATTCTCACTAGTGCGCACATACCAAACTCGCCCCTGCACTCCTCTCACATCAGGAACTACCATGGACACACATATCCCCCATGCATTCCTAGGGGAGGGCAGGCCAATCTCACCACATGCACTCAAGACTGTGCACGCACTTTACACTGGGACACCGTGTTAAAGTGCGCGGAAGCCAAAAACAACTAACACCAGGTCACATTTAAAAGCAAAAAGTTTAGGGGTGAACCTGCCAAAAGGGCCAAGTCCAACACTGCCTCAGTAGAAAACTGTATTTCATTATTATTTTCTCTTCTGTTCAAGCTGTTACTCGACTTACTAATGAATAGGCCATTCTGCCCTCACATACCTATCTGAATGTATAGTTTCTGCTCCCATGTTAGGAGAAGCTGAGACCCAGCACAGTGGCCATGGTTTCCTGATAACATGTACCCATCTGGCAGGTGTTAGCTCATCCTACTGTGCCTCTTTGTTCATGTTCAGCCCCCAGGCTGGTAGTTTTCCATGGTGGGCATGGTTGTAGGCTTCTGGGAGGAATGATTACTCACAGTAGACGGTTGTGGGGCCAGTCCCTCGACAGACATCTTAGGGTGCAGGTCATGATGGACTCCTCTGCAGAGTATTGCTAATAAAGATGTACGTTTGTATTCTCTACTGTCTGACCCACTCTTCATTCTTGGGAAGGCATAGCAGGTGGTTGTAAGTAACCAGAGTGGCCCCTAAGGGCCACTTCTTTCAATTAGTGGAGGAGCCACCCCTACTGATTGAAGCAAAACCAACAGAATACATTTTTCCTTTGTAGTGTAAGGTGCCACTGCCAAAAACTATGAAGATGACAAACCAAGATATCAGCACAGGGCAAGAACACCAGACTGAACAAAAAGCTTGTGGGTAGTGTTTACTGACAACTACCTCTCATCCCTCCTCCACTGAGTTACCTTTTGTGCAGCAGTCCTTCGGTTTGCCTTCAAGGTATGGATTCATACAATACGCAATAACAGCACACAAATTCACAGGTATGCTGTGGACAGTTGCCATCTTTTCAAACCCACGTTGGAATCCTGTTCCTTCTTTTGCCCTCCCAACTCTCTTCTGGTACCACTTTCACCCTAAAGCTAACAGTGTGTAGAAACAACCTACAGAGAAAAAGAGCACTTCTAGAATATGAGGGAGCCCCTTTACATCTGGAGAATGCCACAAAAAGGATAATAGATTGGTAACAGGGGAGAGCAGTGATGTAGGCAGGCGAAGGGCCTCAAGGTACGTGCATCAGATATACAGAGTGTTCTAGGGCAGTCCTTGTTTTTGTTGAAGTGATTTGGCTATTTGTGAAAGATGCCAAAAAATACAAAGAAGAAGAAAGACTCGACCATAACAAAACATAGTGAGAGAAGAAGAAGCAGTGACAACAGTATGGAGAGCAGCACAAAAAAAAGACTGGAGACTGCTAAGGGGCTTGATGTTTCCAGCGCTAGCATGGTCTAGCCTTAGACATGAGGAGCATGATGCAAATGTTAAGGCTTTCTGGGAGAGGTGCATGGAAGTCAATTCAGTGAAAGGCTAAGCATAACAGACATGACATCACACACACTCTGACCCATGGTGCTACCAAAGTGATGAACCATTATCATGCCTTTAGTTCCAAAAAACACCTCTTATTTACTCGTGAAGGGCCCGGGCAAGGCAAAAAGTAGAAACTACAGATTTAGACATTTGGCCTTATTATGACTACCATAGTCATGGTGCCAGTCTGTGGACCGCCAGAGTGGTGGACGACTCACGCTATGATGACATGGGCAGTTGGAATGCCACAGGGCCACTGAAAACGCAAAGGAAACATGATCCCGCAGCAGTTGTGCAGCGTTCTGAGGTGCAATATGCTGGCTGTGGCACAGTGGCACCGCTAATCATATTACGAGTTTCCTCACTGCGGCAGTTTTCATGGCTGTGACTCCGCCATGAAAACTGTGGCGGTGAGGAAACTAAAGGGCTCCTACAAAACACTCTGTTTCTTCAGGGCCTGTGGGTGCACAGTATGTGCCCCCTGTTCCTGCACGGCATGGACTGCACAGTCCATGCCTTGCAGGAATGTTCTTTGGCGCTCCTAATGCGGCGCCTTTCAAAGGCTCAGATATGCCAAAGGACTGCTCACCAGACCACAAATTAACTCGTCATCAGGCGGGTGGAATGCAGACAAGATTGGTGGCGTGGCAGCCCACTGCCACACTGCCAAACTTGTAATAAGGCCATTATCTCAGTCCCCTACTTACTTTATGCGTCTTCCTTCAGGACCATGGCCGAGTGTAAAAAGGGGTACCAATGGATAGGACCTTATGTACCCGGGGTAGCAAAACTGGTGTACATGGAGCGGCACACAGGTGTTTTTCATAGCAAGGTATTACTGGTGTTTCTGGCATTCAGTAATTTGTGCTTTCTGCACCATGGGCTATATTAGAGAAAGTTAAATGACATAAAACAGTCCCTCAACTCTAAGCCAGCGCTCCTGCTCATGAGATGGCCTCAAATGCTGTTTCTTACCTGTATGTGTATTCTGATACATTAATCTTCCCCTTTTCTCCTGTGGTTTCGGTTCTGCTTGTTAAATTCACAGTGTTGCCAAAAAGGCAGTAGCGTGGCATTCTTTGACCGATAACTCCGGTAACAACTTCACCAGTATGGATCCCAATCGTTATCTGAAAAAGAAAAACACACATAATCTGATACAATTTTGAATCCACCAAACGTGGGACTACTATATTTCTGATTCCGTTCAGCTTTATTATATGGTTGGAATAATGTTTTCACAAACTATTTTTATTTTATATGAGGTATTCACTTGAGTTGTCCTTACAGAATATGAGAAAGTACATTGTACTGAGCTGCTGTTACTGGAATCAAAGTCTTGATGATAATAGGGATGATGGTGGGATACATTTCTGTAAACACTACCAGCAGTAAACATTTGCGGCCGGATGTGTAAAGAATACCGCTAAATTAGGAATCTCCGTCTAACCTAGAAGTCAATAAGACTCTAAAATCTGCACGACAAAATAACTGTGTGTTGACGTAATTTCACCTTTTCTGAAGTATTGGTTGAATTGACATATCACCTAAATATATGTGTGCTGGCAGTATCTGAACTGGTCATTGAATACATAACATAACATTACATTTTCAGGTATTCCAAAAAGTAGCTGCGCATTTATGGTTTGCAGTGAAACGTCATGTAGCGATTCTAGAAAAGATCTAAACAGCACCTTGTCACTGGAATACAAACTACTCGATTTCATATAGAGGAAGGCCATTGAAAGTGAGAATCGGTTATAAAAAAAAACCCTATACCTCTGTCAGAGGGATTGTTTTTTCCGTTTTCCCTTACTGCTGCAATGCCAATAACCTAAAGGTTTATCTCAGTCCACCACGAAGAACTTCCCTGATATGCTGCTAATTATTAACCTAGAAAATTATATGTCCTCTTCTTCCATGGCTGTCAGGGTGTGACATCACTGAACGCAACAGAAAGAGTGAGAAGCATGGCAAAATATCCACCCCCATGCTGGGTTCCCAAAATAATTACTCTAGTGGAGTCTGACCAGGTGACGGGACAGGATGGATCGAACTCATTAAGAAATGGACAGCCAGAGCAATCCAGATGAATGCTCTAGTATTAGAACATAACTTACGGGCTCTTAATGGACGGACTACGTTGGATCGCGATGGGGCAGTGACCTACAATAGGCTAGGTTGCCCATCTTGAATTGACTATATTCTTTTAGATATACAATCATGGGCTGACCTAATTGATATGGAGGTTAGGCAGTCTTCAGATAGTGACCACAATCCATTATGTATGGAAATCCATTGGGTAAAAGGGATTGATACAAGTGGAAAACCAGAGATGATTACCAAAGAAGTTTTCCCTACAAATGATAATCAGAAATTAAAATGGAATGTGGTCAAGTGTGATGAGGAGAAACTCCAAAGTATCAAAGAGTTAGTCTCAGCAGAAACCAGCAGCCTTACTGCCTTGGTTTCAGCAACATTTAACCAAGCTGGACGTAGCCTGCTAGTCTCCTATAAAAACCTAATAACTAAACTAGGATTTTTTTTCTGTAAGAAGCCCCGGGTGAAATCACGGTTCAACCGTGAATCTTCTAAGAGCAACCCCTGGTATACGGCAAATTGTAGGAAGAAAAGGAAAGCAATTACTCTAGCGATAAAAAGCAAGGACCCTGTGGCTGTCCGAGTGGCCAGAAAGGAGTACTCCGATAGTATAACATTAGCAAAGAAAGATTGGGAGGAGGAGCACTGGCAGCAGCTTAAGGTCGCAGCCCGTGGGAAAAACTCCATTATTTTCTGGAAATTGATTAATGCTCTTGACAGAAGGGGGGTAGAACCAATTTTAAACCATATAACCGAACAGCAATGGTATTCCCATTTTTTAAATTTATATTGTGAGGACAGTCTGAAAAGCTCGACAATATCCCCAGCTTTAGATCCTCATAGTAAGTTTTGTATGAAGCCAAGTTCTAAGGTAGACCCATTCTCCCAGCGAGAAGTTCAGGATGCCATCTCAAAACTATTACCAGGGAAGGCGGCCGGGCCAGATGGCCTCCCGGGGGATTTGCTACTGCATGATCCTAAACTATGGGCAGAGTTCATAGCATGTTTGATGAATTTGATCCAGCATGGTCATCCTGTCCCAGAATCCTGGAAGGGTGCAGAGGTTATTACCATATAAGAAGGGTGAAAGAGATGACCCTGCCAACTACAGACCGATAAGTCTAATAGATACCATCCAAAAGGTAGTTGGCAGGGTCATCATAAATCGTACCGAAGCCTGGCTTGTGGACAAGGACATTTTGTCCCACTTCCAGGCTGGGTTCAGGCGCAATGTCGGTGCAATGGACCAGGTCTTTCGATTCTGTGCAGTCTGTTGGAAGTCAGTATCAATCGCCAAGGGTAGTCTATACTTGGCTTTCATAGACTTGAAAACAGCATTCAATGTTATTCCACGCGCCAAACTCTGGTCAATCCTATTTGATATGGGTTTCCCCAGCTATTTGCTGCAGCTTATTATTAAACTCCACGAAGGAAACTATGCAAGGATTCGCTGGGGAAGTCAGGGCCAACTGACAGAGAGGGTACCGGTCAACAGAGGAGTGAGGCAGGGATGTGTAATGGCTCCAACCCTGTTCTCCCTTTTTATAAATGGGGTGGTGGACCATCTGAGGGAGGACCCCGCTGATGCCCCCGTCCTTGCAGGCGAGAAAACACCTACACTCCTCTTCGCAGACGATACCCTCCTGATGTCCAAAACCCCTATGGGTTTGCAAAAACTGCTCGATCGTTTTTGTATTTTCTGTAAAGATCGAGGGTTGACGGTAAACACCACCAAAACAAAGCTGAAGGTATTGTCCGCCAATAAAAAACATAGGAAGGTTAACCTCTCGTTGAGTGGCACACCCCTCGAGGTGATGGATGACTTCGATTATCTCGGAGTGAGACTTAGCAATAATATGAGTTGGAATTCCCATATCTCTAAAATGGTTTTAAACCTTAAAAGGGTCTCAGGAGTGATATTAAAGAATCAGCGGCTCTCTATTAGCAGACCCATAGCCCCTGTCTTAGCAGTCTATGAGGGGAAAGCGCTAGCAGTGGCAGTATATGGCTCCGAACTTTGGGGTGCGGAGAACACCAAAGCACTGGCTGAAAACAAGTTTATAAGAGACATAGTCTCGCTGCCTTTATCGACCCCTTTGAAACCATTATTTTTATACTTGGGCAAAAGAACGATCTCTGACTTAGTCCAAATTCGCCCCTTGTTATATTGGGTGCGGCTTAGAAGGACCCCCGAACTATCCAATTATGCATTAGTGTTGGATGAGCTAATTAGTTTGAATGTAACCAATAAAATAAAATGGCTCAACAATTTAAAGAAGTTGGTGGTATGTATAGGTCTGGGTGATTGTTGGACCTCCCAAACCCCCCCGTCAAAACAAATTGTTAAAAAACTTTATTGGGATTGGGTTGAGGCAAAAGAATTAAAGAACCCAAATTGGGGCTCCGTGACGAATAACTTCCTCGACCACAAGCCCCTCAGGAAGCTAGAGTCATTTTTGGACTTTATTCAGACCCCCTGTTTCTGAAATTAAGATATGGTATCCTCCCCCTCAATTCATTTAAGGAAGGGTGGAAGGGAAGGAGGGAATCTGACCTAAAATGTCCAGGCTGTTCTTGCTGGAAAGAATCTCTTGGCCATTTTTTGTTTGCATGTGCCAAAATGGCTGAAACGTGTTTGTAGGGAGCTAGGAGTCAGGGACCACAGATCAGCAATGCGTATCATTTTAACCAACACTTCTTCCATGTATATTGTTTGTGGGGTAGCCAAATATCTGGCGAGCGCTTGGTTTACCAGGTCGAAGTTGCTACCCAATGTTTGATCAGTTCATCTAGGAAAAGAACCTTTTATCATGTCCATTTTTAACTTTTTTTATGGATTTGTAATACTTGTAATATTGTCTTATGTATTTTGTATGCTTGAATGTTCGTACTTTTATGAAATATTTTTCGAATAAAATATTACAACAAGAATATGAGAAAATACATTGTACTGAGCTGTTGTTACTGGAATCAAAGTCTTGATGATAATAGGGATGATGGTGGGATACATTTCTGTAAACACTACCAGCAGTAAACATTTGCGGCCGGTTGTGTAAAGAATACCGTTAAATTAGGAATCTCCGTCTAACCTAGAAGTCAATAGGACTCTAAAATCTGCACGACAAAATAACTGTGTGTTGACATAATTTCACCTTTTCTGAAGTATTGGTTGCATTGGCATATCACCTAAATATATGTGTGCTGGCAGTATCTGAACTGGTCATTGAATACATAACATAACATTACATTTTCAGGTATTCCAAAAAGTAGCTGCGCATTTATGGTTTGCAGTGAAACGTCATGTAGCGATTCTAGAAAAGATCTAAACAGAACCTTGTCACTGGAATACAAACTACTCGATTTCATATAGAGGAAGGCAATTGAAAGTGAGAATCGGTTATAAAAAAAAACCCTATACCTCTGTCAGAGGGATTGTTTTTTCCTGTTTTCCCTTAATGCTGCAATGCCAATAACCTAAAGGTTTATCTCAGTCCACCACGAAGAACCTCCCTGATATGCTGCTAATTATTAACCTAGAAAATTATATGTCCTCTTCTTCCAGGGCTGTCAGGGCGTGACATCACTGAACGCAACGGAAAGAGTGAGAAGCATGGCAAAATATCCACCCCCATGCTGGGTTCCCCCAATATTACTCTAGTGGAGTCTGACCAGGTGACGGGACAGGATGGATCGAACTTTCTGCTTTTCTGAGATACTGCTGCCGCTGCCCAGGGGTCACAGGAAGAATGTAGAAACACCTTCCGAGCATTGGAACCATGTAACAGACTCAGCGACTCTCAGAGTATATCGACGTGTATAGGCTGTGTTCCCGATGCTGGGTTCTATCAAGCTGTTGCCATTGCTAAGGGGCAGCTCTTAGCATCAGAAGCGCTGGAAGGTAGGAAGAGATCCAAGACGTAGGGTGATCACCTGTAGCGATAGTGTGCAGGCCTGACCCTGATGCCACTGCTGTTGCACTTGGAAGGTAGGAAGAGATCCAAGACGTAGGTTGGTCACCTGTGGCAATAGGGTGCAGACCTGACCCTGATGCCACTGTTATTGCACTTGGAATGGTAGGAAGAGATCCAAGGCGTAGGTTGGTCACCTGTGGCGACAGGGTGCAGGACCGACTCTGCTCCCACTGCTATTACGCCCGGAGATCTTCATGTGACCCTCCCGGCTTCATTTGGCACAGACAACCGTCCTCACTGCAACTGCTGTCTGCACCACTAACTCCATCAATGCAGTTGTAGAGCATTGTGTGCTTGACGTCTGATGAAGAGAGCGGTTTTGCGAGTTTTAGAACAGATTCTAGGTGTCATTCCCTAGCAGCGCCTTGGGGGCTCTGTCTACTACCTTAGTCTTAAAGCTGCTACAGTGGCCCAAAACAATTCACTAGTTGCCACATGGACTGGTTGCGTGAGTAGCTACTACAGCCTCATCAGCCTGTAATATACTGAGGCGTTTGCTTAATGTTCTCTCCTCTTCAACAGCCTTTAGGAGGTGCCCAATCTTCAGAAGTCAGTAAGGCATGGTCTACTCCTCCAGCCAGTTGCACTCTTGCTATAAGCACAGCCGGTGCAACAGCCCCTGGCCGGATCGCTGAAATAATATCGAGGGACAAAATATCGACTTGCAAAAATATCGTGGACAAAATATCGACAGACAAAATATCGAGTTTGTATCTACAAACAGGTAAGTACAAAAATATAGTTTTAAAAAATATCGACTTCATTAAAAACAGTGTTAAATTAAATTAATATTAAAATTTAATTACTAAAATATACTTAAAAATACTTAAATTAACTTATAATAATTAAATCATAAATGAAATTCATAAAAATAAATTTTTACAATCATATTTGTTAAAACATATATATATATAGTAACATACTATAATTAAATAAGATACTATTGTATTACCGTACGATAGCAGAAGTGTAAAAAATACTATTCCCACTCCAAAGAGTGCAAGCGTAGGGAAAACATTGGATAGCGTAGGGGTTAAAATTACTATTCCCACTCCAGTGGGTGCAACAGTAGGGAAAGCGTTGGATAGCGTAGGGGTTAAAATTTCTATTCCCACTCCAGTGAATGCAACAGTAGGGAAAGGGTTGGATAGCGTAGGGGTTTAAATTACTATTCCCACTCCAGTGATATTTGATATTTGATATTTTGTGGGTATTTGTAAAGCGCAAGCGTTCGCTCCCAGGGGAGCATCATGGCGCTGGGCGAGTTGCGGAGGAATGACTGAGGAAAAAGTGGTGAATGAAAGATAGAGCTAAATGGCAGCCAGGACAGAGGAGTCTGATAGTTTGTAGACCCATGTCTTGAGAAGTTTCCTGAAGTTGTTCTCATTGTTAATGACTCTAAGGTCGATGGGTAATGTGTTCCAGGCTTTAGCTGCCAGAACATTAAAGGATTTTCCTCCTCTGGTCTTGTATTTAAATCTGGGGATTTGAACAAGGTTTGTCCCAGAAGATCTCAAGCAGCGCGAAGGGTTGTAGCGCTTGAAGCGATTTACAAAGTAACGGGGTCCTGTGTTTTGCATGGTTTTATGGACTGTGAGAAGCAGTTTGAAAAAGATTCTTTTGTGCAGTGGCATCCAATGAAGTGAATTCAGGGCTGCAGATGCAGATGACCTTCTGGGGAGTTGTAGAACCAGTCGAGCTGCAGCATGTTGTAAGCTCTGCAACTTCCTGAGGGTAGATTTTTTCACCCCAGCCATAAGGCCGTTGCAGTAGTCGAGTCGGGAAAGTAAAAGGGCCACCGCGACTGACTTTCTGGCTGCAATTGGGAGGAAATCAAAGAATTTCCTCAGAGATTTTATTAGTCCAAAGCATCGACCGGCAGTGATCTTGACGTGGTCGTCAAAAGTAAGGGAAGAGTCAAATTGTACGCCCAGATTTCTGGCTGATGTAACTGCACTAGGAGGGGCCTCGGATCCTGTGGGCCACCAATCTTTAGGAGAAAAAGAAGGATTTTTGCCTATTGGGATAATCTCTGTCTTTGCGCTATTGCATCTAAGATGATTAGTGTTTAGCCATTCAAAGACATCAGAGAGGCAGTTTTTAAAGCGGAGCTCTGCGTCCGTACGCTGTTTGTCAATGGTGACGACCAATTGCGTGTCGTCAGCGTAGGACGTGACCAGGATCCCATGTGATTCTATCACAGCTAAGAGGGGTGCCATGTAGATATTAAAAAATAGGGGGCTCAATATGGACCCCTGGGGCACTCCAGATGTAATTGGCTTTTCGCTGGAAAGATGTGGTCCTAGTGCCACAGTCTGGGACCTATTTGAAAGGAACGATGAAATCCAGGCCAGGGCTGAGTCTGTCACGCCAATCTCTCGCATTCGATTGATTAAAATAACATGCGAGATGGTGTCGAATGCCGCTGTAAGATCCAACAGGATGAGGACAGCTTGCTTGCCCTCATCCTGTAGGAATTTAATAGAATCAGCAAGCTCGATTAAAGCTGTTTCGGTCGAGTGACCGGAGCGGAAGCCCGATTGCTGTGGGTGCAAGATGTTATGGGCTTCTGTGAAGGTTTTAAGCTCCTCGTGCACTAAATGCTCCGTGACTTTGCCCAGGAAAGGAAGTAAGGAGATGGGCCGCATATTAGTCAAATCTGTGGATGGTTTGTTCTGTTTTTTCAACAGAGGTTTGACAGTAGCCTTCTTCCATTCGGCAGGTACAATTCCGGATTCAAGGGATTCATTAATGATTCCATTAATGTGGGGATTGACTGTATCAATCAGATGGTGGAGGATGATAGGGGGGCAGGAGTCTGTAGGTGCTCCTGATTTACAGGCGCGAATTGCCTTGCTTGTCTGTTGCAAGGATACTGGTTTAAAACTGGAGAGAAGGGGGTAATTGACTGTGACTTGTGTGATGGTCGTCGGAGGTAGAGGAAAGTCTTTCTGAATGTTGACAATTTTATCAACAAAGTAGTCTGCAATTTGGTTGCAGAGACTCTCTGACGGAGGTATGTCAACGGTAAGAGCTTTTGGGTGGGTGAAGGACTTAACTATAGTGAAGATGGTTTTTTGGTTTTGGCGCGCTTCCATTATGAGATTAGTGAAATAGTCTTTTTTAGCTGCTTTGATGTCAGAGAGATATACTTTTCTCTGTTGAACATAGCGAGCTTTGGAGGCCGTGTCATACGTTTGTCTCCAGTGTCTTTCTAGTCTCCGACATTGGAGGTGGCTATCTGCCAGGGTCTTGGTGTACCATGGGGCATTGGGTTTTTTCTTCAGTGGGTTTTTTCTTCAGTGGGTGCAACAGTAGGGAAAGCGTTGGATAGCGTAGGGGTTAAAATTACTATTCCCACTCCAAAGAGTGCAACAGTAGGGAAAGCGTTGGATAGCGTAGGGGTAAAAATTACTATTCCCACTCTAGTGGGTGCAACAGTAGGGAAAGCGTTGGATAGCGTAGGGGTTAAAATTACTATTCCCACTCCAAAGAGTGCAACAGTAGGGAAAGCGTTGGATAGCGTAGGGGTAACAATTACTATTCCCACTCCAGTGGGTGCAACAGTAGGGAAAGCGTTGGATAGCGTAGGGGTTAAAATTACTATTCCCACTCCAGTGGGTGCAGCAGTAGGGAAAGTGTTGGATAGCGTAGGGGTTAAAAATACTATTCCCACTCCAGTGGGTGCAACAGTAGGGAAAAAGTTGGATAGCGTAGGGGGTTAAAATTACTATTCCCACTCCATAGAATACAACATTAATACTTCATAAATAATTATATAATTTATTATTGAATATCTATTAATAATTAATTAAAAATAATTAATATTTGTATACAATTTATTAATTAATATATTATATTTACTAATTAACAATAATTATTTCTATTGATCACCTATTAATACTAATTATAAATATTTACTATTAATTATTTAATAATGAAAAATTATTTAACAATTATTTGAAATTAAATAAATATAAATTAATGTAAATAATTAATTATTTATAATTTAATCACTTCCCACCCAATTCCCCTATAAACTCACAACCCGCTACAAAAATAATTTAGTAAAATTTACATAATTACCAATTAATCAATTAATTAAAATTACTTACCAATTAAAATTTAATTAATTAACTATTATAAATTAATTAAGTATTAATTTAAATTTACTATCAATAAATAAATTTAAATATTTAATTAATTATAATTAAAATACTTCCCACCCTATTCCCCTATAAACCCACAACCCGCTACAGAATTAAATTACGCAATGATTATAAAAACAAAAATCATTAATAAAAATTAATTATAACATAAATACACACTTTTCACACATATTATACCATAAAAATACACTATAAAAAATTTGATATTATTAAAAATTCGATATTTTTTACTATCTATATTTTTAACAGTCGATATTATATCACTTACCTTAAAAACGATATTTTGGTCATCTATATTCTGTCCTGTCGATATTTTGTCCAGTCTATATTTAAAAGTCGATATTATGTCCAGTCGATATTTTTGAGTCGATATTATGTCTGTGCACCCCCCTGGCCATGTGAGTGACAGCAATGTAAACAGCTGCTCTCATAGAACTCCCCAGATATGCCCTCTTTCCAACCTTTCCCTGCACTCTCAAGACGAACAGATGCAGTGGCACCACAGACATATAAAGAAAGGAAAATCTCTGCAGGTGAGTAAACTGAGTAGCTGACAGCAACAAAATAAAGGATGACGAACTTGGAAAAGAGGAAGAGGAAGGAGTCTACATAGCATTGCTTACAGATACAATTTACGATTAGCATTTGTCTATACACTTGATGACTATCTGAACTACCTGGAGAAATAAAATATCGCAAATCAAATCTAAAAAAGGATGTTTTTAGAGATTTGTGGAATTGTAGGGTCAGGTGTACAATATCTGGTCGCAAATTGAGACCAGGATATTTTTGACCAGTATAGATTTTTAAGAACCGACCAGTGGACTAATAGGTGGATTCTAAAAAATCCGAATTGTGATGAGTTGCAAAATTACAACTCACTAGGATTGCAAGCCATCACAGATATAGCAGCCTGCTGGGGCCAGCAGACGACTGTATCTGTGATTGTCTTACAATAAAGGAAACTCTTCCTTAAAGGAAATGGGACTCAGCGAAAAAAGAAAATTTTACTTTTTGTTGTTTGTTTGTTTGTTTAAGAATTGGCAGTCGTCCTGTGGACCCAACAACATTTTACATTTACACAGGGTAACCATTTTCAAGAGGACCCTTTTCCTTTTATTAATGCATTGCCACCTCCTTTGAGGTGTTGATCAATTATTTAAGTTTTCCAAACAGAATTTGGTTGCAAAACATCAAGATATTTGATGACTATTTGGTATTTGGTAGGGACGCCTTCAACAAACCCCTTCAAGATCCCAAATGGGTATCTTATTGCAATCCCATTCTAGGACTCAGAAAAACTTTTCCGATCTCTAAAAAGTGATTACCACATAAGAAAATAAGAAAAAGAATTTTAAAAGTCTACTTTGCCACTGTTAAAATGTGTAGGCCCTAATTCCGATTTCGTAAAAATCAAGTTGCTATTTATTGCATCTCATAAATAACGATATCACAGGGTTCATCATGTATTGGGTGCGATAAATAACACCTATCACAAGTTTTAAAGGAATAAGATGAGAATTTTGGTGCTTACCGCACCAAAATCCACTTTGTACCATACATTTTATGAAGGGTGAGATCTTTAATGCACCCTACGTGCAATAAATAACGCGCAACTCGTAATTCCGAACCATGGGCCTCATTCATGAAAAATTACCGTATTTTCCGGCGTATAAGACGACCCGGCGTATAAGACGACCCCCTACTTTGCTTAATAAAATGTAGGTTTTATGCTATACTCGCCGTATAAGACTACCCCCACTTCCAGTGCAGTCCAACGCAGTCCTGCATAGCCATTTTGAGAATGTATTTTATTTTATTTTGGCTCGTACTTTGTTTGCTTTGTATGCTTTTGTAACCTGCACACTTATCACTTTTTCTCCAGGAATGTACTGATTGCTACCTCATGTATTTTGTCACTTTTGATCCATGTAACTTAATGTTTGCTTTGGTAATTTGTCCATTGTTATTGTTGCTAACATCAGCCCATTGTTATATAATGAAGAAGCAGTCTGACACCTTCGGGTGTAGTCTGCGCTATGTAAAAACGCATGAACACATTCCTTCAAATTTAGCATCCGGCGTATAAGACGACCCCTGACTTTCCAAAACATTTTAAGGGGTTAAAAGGTCGTCTTATACGCCGAAAAATACGGTACGCATCGCTGCATGAAAACAGCGATGCGTCACTTTTCACTGCGCCCTCCTTGCGACACCAATGATGCGTCATATTTACAGTATGACGCATCATGGCGCAAGGAGTTACAGATACGTCAGTATTTCTGACGTGTCTGTATGGGGCAAAAGTGACGCATTGCTGGAGTGTGTCACAAAAGTGACGCAACTCCAGCAATGTGTCCTTTCACATGGGCCTGCGTCAGTCTTACGCCTGCTGTGAGGCAGGCGTAAGAAATTGACGCATTTGTGTCCTAGAAGTGGCGCAGTGAAATCTTATAGATTTCACTGCGTCACTTCTATGACCCTTTCTTGCGTCAGAACGCCCCCCTGCATACATTATACGTGGCGTAGGTATAATGTAGCGCAGGGGTTTACAAAGTGACGCATCTATCTAGATGCGTCACTTTGTAAATATGGTGCAACAAGGCACATTTTTTACGCCACTAGTGCTTCACAAAAAGTGACGCACCGGCGGCGATAAAGTTACGCACGGCCTCATAAATGAGGTCCCATGTGTACACAGGAGTTTGTGCAAGGGTTGGAAAAAACCAACCCCCTCACAATCAGGGAAATAGAATTCTGGCCCGTAATTAGGGAACACATTTATTAAAAGGAAATGGCTTATGTTTATTTGTTTAGGGGCGCATCACTAAGCATTTTTAGGTGGTGTTAAAACACGTCCTTGGTAAATAGACCAATGCTTGAAACAACTTTTACGACTGCCATTATGAAAGCAGGTATGTGAACGAAATAATATGTAACAAGAATGCTGGTCTATATCTTAGCATAAAAGCTTCAGCTGGGATACAATGGCATAAAAGTCCCATTAAAGTACCAATGGAAAACACTACATTGCAATAACATAAAACCACAATAACACACCAGGAATGCAACATGCCAATAACTTACAATGAAGTAACACAACACACTTAACACAACAAGGCAAAAGAGCACGTCATGAAAAGGCAATATGAAAAGTACAACAAAATGAGAATACAGACACAATACACTAAGGACCATAATTATGAGGCCCTTGAACCGCCATTGCATCACTTGTTGTGACGCAAGAGCGGCAGAAACCACAAATCAACGGACTTTAGCAATTGCTTCTAGGTTTTGAGAGAAACACACATTATAATAAAGTTCAAGTGCAAAGCAATCATATGTCACTGTAAAAAATGGTAACATAACACTGTCTGAATTCTTCAAATACAACTCTCAGTTATGGCCGGGCCCATGTAGTAAATTTGCATATCCCATGCTCACTTTATGAGATCGCGTCCTTTAACTTTTACCTCAGTTAGAGTAGACAGCTTAACATTATATGTGGAGCATACGTTTAATGGATGTCCTGAGTACTCTTTTGGGTTCTCTGAGTTTTCTGAAGTTTTGAGTGAAATCCTAGCAAATAATTCTCCACCACAGTTATTTGTGATTCATAGTCCATGTTTATGTTAAACCATAGGCAAAAACAAGAGGATAAATATGATCACTCAGACCAAGCTCACTTAGGTTGCATTTAATATTCAGGGCTCTACACAAAATACCAACATTATGGCACCGAACCATATGGCTCCACTCGCTCGTCCCCAATATCATTGCACAGTTTTCAAGGGAATTTTCTAAGCCAGCTGTGTGCACCTAAGTCCATAAAAAGGGAACAGCTAAAGTGTTATTTTACTAGTGAACATCTGCAAATGGGCCGTATGAAGCAGAACTGCTTTTCCCTAGCCTTCTAACTATTGATTTCTTGAAGAATGAAAAGTCAGCATGTAGAAAGCTAGAACGGAAATGGAGGTCTTCAAAAAAGTTGAAGACCTAGGGCCAGATGTAGGACGGCAAATACCGGTCGGTAATGGCCGATTTCGGCCGTTACCGACCGGTTTTTGCTGTTTGACATGTAGGGGGCCTTATAGTTACAGAATCGGTATATTTACCGATTCAGTAAATTTACTGATTCTGTAAAATACCGAATCGGTAAATTTACAGAATCGGTAAATACAGATGTAGGTGGCCCTTTAAACAGTGCCACAGGCCCTTACCGATTTTTTATTTACCACCAAATACTATTTGGTGGTAAATAACGAATACCTGTGTACATGCACATCTGTGCATGTACACCTATGCCATGTGGCACACAGACATGCCCTAAGATCATGACTGTGTGTCACATGGCACACAAGCCTGAATCAGGGGTGCAACAGGGTGTCAAAGTGACACCCTGTCCCCCTTGCAAAATCGGTAATTTTACCGAATCGGTATTTACCGATTCGGTAATTGACATTGATTCCTATGGGCCTCAAGGCCCATAGGAATCAATGGCAATTACCGAATCGGTAATACCGATTCGGTAATTACCGAATCACACAGATTTGGTAAAAATTAGCGATTTTTTACCTACAACTGATTTACCGAATCTAGAATACAGAATCGGTAAAATTTGGTATTCTAGAGTCGGTAAATCAGATTTACCTACATCGGGCCCCTAGTTATTTATAAAAAGCCCTTCAGACGTTATCTCAATGACATTAAAATAGCCAAGAAATTGCACATTATTGATGGATTAGACAATGCTGTCAACTCATCTAATGAATTGTACAAGAGTCTCAAAGAATTCACTAATTCCTTCTCCTGCAAAGAATCTATTCCTGCGTCGCAAGACTTAATGGAAGATTTTGTCTTTTTTTAATGTAAAAAATTACCAAAATCTACAACTCTTTTGAAAAAAGAATTATACATGAAATAAAATAAAAGCATGTTTTGGAGGAAACTGGCTGTCCAGTGCTGTTGGAGGAGATTAATAGGGTGACACCAGATCAATTGAATTGCCTTCTAAATCAAATTAAGTCTGGGTCGCCTGCATATTTTTCTCCACCTTGCATTATTGCTATTTTGGTCCCGGTCCTTACTCCTTGCCTCACTGAGTTATTCAATCTCTCTCTGGACCTAGGAGCTATCCCAGCAGAATGGGAATCTGCCAGGATGAAACCCATTAAAAAAAGCCAACAGCAATTTATAATACGTTAGAAAACTTTAGACCTATTTCCTTGCTTCCTTTTTTGGGGAAAGTCATGGTAACTTTGGTGAATTCACAACTGATAGCCTTTTTGGAAAATCATAATGTGCTTGACCCTACCCAGTCAGGCTTCCGTTCATCATATAACACAGAGACATCACTGGTGGAGGTCCTAGACAATATAAGACTTTCTTTAGATGATGGATACTCATCCATGTTAGTTCTTCTTGATATGTCAGTACATTCAACACCATCTCTCATGCAGTCTTAATCAAAACACTAAGATTGATTTGGACTGGAGGAAAAGCCTTGGAATGGCTGTAGGAAAAGCCTTGGAATGGCTGAAGAATTTTTCAGATTGACCGCAATAGTGCGGTACAGTTAGACGCCTTTGTCTCACAAACCATAGTTTTCATTGGATCGGGGAGAATAAGTCCCTCTCTTCAAAGGATCTGTAATAAGTCCCTCTCTTTTCAATATTCATATGGCAACATTAGCACCAGTGATAATATCCTATGGGTTTGAGGTCATCACCTAATCCAGAATCTACTATGATAAGATTCCGAGACTGTATGAATGACATTGCCACATGTATGGAGCAAAAGTGTCTGCAGCTTAATTCAAGCACAATAGACATCATTCTATTTGGTAAAGCCTACTTAGCATGGTCTGATGACTGGTGGCTGAATAGTCTGGGCGCAGTCCCAACTCCTTAGGTTGTGGTCAGAAACATGGGCTTCTTGTTGGATGAGGATCTTTCTATGAGCATGTTTGGAATAATGTACCCACTCTGAAAACTAATCGAGTGGCTAATCTCTAGTTCTAGCTTTGATAATTAGTCCCCTTGAGTATGGTATGCACTATAGCTTTCATGAATGAAGGATTGTTTGCTAAACATCAGGAGGTTCAAAATAGGCTGCACAGTTATGTTATGTCATAACTATTTATATAGCGCTCAGCTGCCCCAGCGAAGGGGCGTCCCGGCGCTTACAGCAGCAAAAAGGAAAAAGCAGCTATGGAGGCACAGTAAGACAGAAACCAGGAGAAATTATTATTTTTTGGAAGGGAAGAGATGAGTCTTAACTGCCTTCCTGAAGGACAGTAGGTCATTCAGTGCTCAAATGTGGATCGGAAGCGAATTCCACAATGTTGCTGCAAGATAGCGGAAGGAGCGACCCCCCGCTCTACAGCGTTTAATACGAGGCACCATGACCAAGTGATGCCCCATGGAGCGCAAAGGACGAGACGGGACGTAAGGAATCAGCAGTAAGTCAAGAATTTTAGGAGTGGCCAGCTTCAGAATTTTAAAGCACAGGCACAACCTTTTAAATTGAATCCTTTGTGCCACCGGGAGCCAATGCAGCTTCCGGATGGTATCGGTGGCAGAGCAGAACCTCGGAAGGCCGACTAGGGCCCTGGCAGCTGCATTCTGGATACGCAGCATCCGATGATTTCGGCTTGATTAGCCCCCAAAAGTAGGGAGCTGGCGTAATCCAGACGAGAAAGAATGGTGGACTGAATTATCAGCTGCCTCGTGGGTGCGTCAAAGAATTTTAAAATCGGTTTAAAGCCCCGCAGGATGCCAAAACAAGTGGCCGCAACTTTTTTAGTATGGCCATAGAAACTGAGAGAGGGGTCTATCAATACCCCCAAATTCTTAACCTCATTTCTGGGTATAGGGGTCTTACCTTAAACAGTGGGCCACCACTGGTCACCCCATAGCTCGATGTTCTTACAAACTATCAGGACCTCGGTTTTAATAGCGTTCAGTTGTAAATAGTTAGACGTCATCCAATCTGCCACAGCAGCAAGTCCATTTTTAAACTTGGAGGCATCCTGACTTGAGCCATCCGAAAGAGCAACCACTAGCTGCGTGTCATCAGCATATGAGACCAAAGTAAGGTCCCATTACCTGGCAACAGCAGCCAGTGGCTGAAGATAGAGATTGAACAATGTGGGGCTCAAAGCGGAGCCCTGGGGGACGCCCTGCTCAATTGGATATGCTTGGGATTGGAAGGGAGGGGTAGAGACACGGAAGGATATTCCTGTCAAGCATGGTTCGCAGATGTTCTGTCATCGCAAGGAGGGCAGTCTCTGTGCTATGGCCAGCACGTAAACCATGCTGAGTGACATCTAGAATGTTATTAGACTGTAAAAAGTTGGTAAGTATGCTGTTAGCATGGGCTTCGCCAGCCTTTGCCACCCAGGGGAGGAGAGAAATAGGTCGATAGCTCTCAGGCTTAGTCGGGTCCAGGGTGGGTTTTTTGAGGATGGGTGTAACCCAGGCCTGTTTCCACTTAGTAGGTACTATGGCAGATGAAAAAGAGGCATTGATTAACTGACACAAAGGTATCAGACAGAGCGAGGAAGATTCTCTGATCTGAGCAGGCTTAAGCAGATCAGCAGGGGAGCCGGATTGGATTTTTACAAATAATTTACTCAGTTCTTCGACGGAAATCTCTGGGAGAACGTTAAGGCATGAGCTTGGCCTGGGTCTAGGGGTTGTGTACTCGCGGGATGAGGTTACGGCAGGGAAGGACCGATAAATAGCCCATACTTTTTCCAAGAAAAAGGTGGCTAGTTCTTCACAGTGAAATTCCGAAGAGATTGCCGGCGCCAAGACTTTCTTAGCACTAAGGTCTTTAAGGACTTTAAAAATAAATTTGGCAGGATTGGGACTAAGTCTGATCTCATTGGCATAGTATGCTGCTCGCGTCTTACAGATGGCTTTATGATAGGCTTTTAGTTCTGCCAGGTATAGCACTTTTTTTCCTTGGGTATTAGTCTTTTCTCCAATCTCTCTCCATTTTTTTGCATGTTTTCCTCAGTAGTGACAGGGTATCATTGTACCAGGGACTCGGTTCCTGAGAGCGGCATTTGCTCCAAGTTGCTGGGATAAGAGAGTCGAGTGCCCGGGTAATCCAGGCACAAAATAAGTCATAAGTTAGGTTGTAATCTTCCACCTCAGTCACCATCTGAACCCATTCTCAGAAGCCTGCACTGGCTACCCATAAGAAACTGATCATTGTTCAAACGCCTTTGCTTAGCACATACATCTCTTTATGGTAATGGACCACAATAACTACAAAGGAAACTGAAATGGTATGGCCCCACTGGAAGCCTCTAGTCTACTGGGATATGTTTGCTACATCCTCGATTTATCGGTACTGCCAGATCCGTAGGCCAATCCTTCTCGCATTTGGATCCTTTGCACTGGAACCAACTTCCACTACATTTACATATAGGCATCAATGTTAATTTTTTTTTAAAGTTCTTAAAGGGGGCGTGGCCAAGATGGTGGAGTGAGAGGACGTGTTCCCTAAGAGCTCCTCCGACCCCGGCCGGCCCGGTGCTTGTAATCGGCGTGTTCTTCCCCCCCTCGTGCTCCTGGTGGGGGCTGGAGACGCTGGGGTGCCACGGAGCAGTTTGCGGGACAAAGAGCGGTTGAATCGCCTGTCGGAGGGGCCTGGAGGATTTCCGGTTGCCCCGGAGGAGAGAGAAGGCCTGTGCTGGACGGAACGTGGCGGAGTCCCGACTGAGCAGGAGAGAGAGTGGGGTCGGAGACTACGGCCTTTCCCTTACCGGACCACAAGGAGATTGCTCGGACCCTCCCTCGGAGCCGGCTGTGGCAGAGCCACGAGTTGTGCGGCAACCGGAGGTGTGGCGGTAACTAGCCCGGCTTTGGAATTACTCTAGGCCGGGGCCGCGGCCTGCAGCTATGTCGGACTTGGGTGCGGCCTGGAGCCGGGCGGAGCTGTCGGGCGACCCCGCAGGTGCTGGAGGGGTCGGGGATGGAGCATCGGCTCCCGCTAAGCAGACACCCGGCAAGAGAGGTGGAGCGCTACCTCGGGGGCCACAGAGGTGGTGCGGCCCGCTTCATTAAGGCCGGAGGTGGAGCTGTGGCCGGCCGGCGGGGCAGCTAATCTAGGCCGGTGCTGCGGCCTGTACCTGCGGCGGAGCGGAAGTCGGCGTTCTGCGCCGGGCGAGTGCCACAGCTACCCGGATCAAGCAGGAGTGAGCTTTGGAGGTGACAGAGACCCCCTTCAGGACTCGAGAGTGAGGAGAGGCCGGAGCGAGCTGGGGGCGACGTCCAGGGCCACGAGGCAGGCCGGGTTTTGGAAATCGGCAACCGAGGGGCCCTGGTGTGAGACAGCGACTTTGAGGGTGTGAAGTGGGGCCACTGGGGGACGGGAGGCCACTGGGCTCGCCCCTCGCCCCCAGCCCCCCCTGGGAAGGAGATCATCGGGGGCTGTGGACGCGCCCCTGAGGCAGTTGGAGAGGCCTACCCGCACCGGGGACGTTCCTGTGGCCTTCCCCATTGTAAGTGGCTAAGGCGGAGCTGAGGCATTGGCGGGGTCGGCGTGCCCCGTGACTGGGCCCCCACAGGTGAGGAGGTATTGACAGGGGCCTGTGGGTGGCGCTGAGAGCCCAGACAAGGACCGGGCCCCGGGACAAGAGCACATCAGGGGCGGCACAGTGGGCTGCAGAGGTACTTTCGACATCCCGCAGGTCCTGCTTTGTGAATAGGCCCACAGTAAGGAGGCCGGCCCAGGGAGAGTGGTGGGGCCCGGCGAAGTGGTGGAGGGCCCCCCGGCTGGGGGGTTTGGGGAGTCTGGAGCCCGGTGAACTGTGCAGCAAGCATCCGGGGGCAAGGAGTGATGCCCCGTGACAGATCCAAAGTCGCGAATACCGAGGGGCCCACGACCGTGTGCCCGCAGCCGGGCAGGTGAGCGGCCTCCGCAGTGCGGCAGGGTGCGGTGCTGCGGCAGTGAGGTACGGCGACATGACAGGGCAACGTGGAAAGAAAGGGGACCGTACCATGCCTGAGATGCTGAGCAGGGGGCAGCAGAAGGGAGAGAAGGGGCCCACATCCCCGGGCACGTCCAGGGCCTCGCAGGGAGCTGGGGAAGGAGAGGTCCCCATCACCAGATGTTTCTTAGAGACCCTCTTCAACTCCCTGCGTGAGGACTTTCACACGCTGAAGCAGGAGGTGGCAAGGGCGGTCCGCGAGAGGCGGCGAGAAGTGGACAGTCTTGGTGAACGGGTGGCTACCATGGAGACTGCCGGTCATTCTAGAGATGAGGAAATTGCGCAGCTGCAGCAGGAGGTCCTGCGGCTGCAGGACCAACAGCTGGACCTCCAGGCGCACAATGAGGGCCTTGAGAATAGATCCCGGCGGAACAACATACGGGCCCGGGGAGTGCCATCCAAGGAAGAGGGCACGGATGTGGCGGGCTTTCTCCAGGTGTTGTTCAGAGAGATCCTGGGAGAACAAGTGGACTTCTCAATTCGGATAGACAGGGCCCAGAGGGTGGGCCAGGCTCGGGGTCCCTCAACCTCGCCACCGGACATTCTTGCCCGACTACGTGCTTAAGGAACGTATCCTCCGGGAAGCGCGGAGGCGCGAACCTCTACGGCTTCGGGACTATCCGGTGGCCCTGTTCCAGGACCTCTCGGAGATTACGCTCAGTAAACGTAGGGCGTTCAAGGTGGCCACGGATTTCCTGAGGGAAAAGGGAATGCAGTACTCATGGGGGCACCCATTCCGCATAATTTTTCGTTGGAACGGGACGTTGCATCAGCTTCGCTCTCTCCAAGATACATGCGCTGTACTGGGCATTGATGCAGCGGAGGAGAGGGCACAGTCGCCTCGAAGGCGGAGAATGACCAGGGATGGTTGGCAGCAGGCTCCGTGTCGGCGGGGCTCAGGGCTGGGCTCCAGACCAGACTCACCTATAGTGAGAGCAGGAATGAAAGAGGCGGTACGAGAAGTGGCCCTCACAGCCTGAGTTGAGGCCTAAGTTGACTCCGGGGGGAGATCACCTTTCTTGCATTGTTTCTATGGCTGCACCGGGGACTGGGGGGAGGGTGGGGCGGCGGGGAGGGCGTAGTGGCTGGACGTCCACTTCAGTAATTCACAACAGCCTTGTTCCACTGGGAACCGGACAGGGACTATGAGGTTTGAGGGGTTGTCGCAGGGGGTAGGGGGTGTCAGGGGAACTGATGCAGCATTGAGATGGATGTTTTTTCATTTTTTGCTTGTTGGGGGTTTGGGGGGTGGGAGTGGTGAGGGGGTTGAATGTGGGTGGGTTCGTTGTTCTGGTTGTGGGGGCTGGTTGGGGGGGAGTCAGGGAAGGGAGGGGACGGGAGGGGGCGAAGGGGGGGTGGGGGTGGAAGAGAGAGGCCGGGTGGGGGGAGCGGGGGGGAGGTCGTCCAGTGCTCTTTGCGAGTCTAAACCGTCCTAGCTGGGCTCACACGTACTACATACTTCTGCCCCGCCCCGTCTGGGCGGGAATCTATTGCCTGTACACACGCTTGTTCCTGTGCCTTTGGGCTCACACGTGCTGCTTATCTCTGCTCCGCCCCACCTGGACGGAGGTCCATTGCTTGTGCCCCCATTCGTCCCTATGCCTTTAACGACCCTTATGGTTGTGACCCTTAATGTTAAAGGGTTGAACAATCCGGTTAAGAGAAGAGCAGTCCTGTCACAACTGGAAAGCACACAGGCAGATATCTGTCTATTGCAGGAGACCAACTTGCTGGCCCGCGACTGCCATAGGCTGCGCTCCCACGAATTCCCGACACAATTTTTTTCTTCTAACACTACCAAGACAGCGGGGGTGGCAATACTAGTGTCGAGGCGCTTCAAAGGGGAGGTCCTACACAAATTTGCAGAGCAGAAGGGGAGGCTGCTTGCGTATCGGATTAAGCTTGGGGGTCTGGTGTTTACCATTGGGTCTGTGTACAGCCCCAACGAGCACCAGGAGCGGTTCTTCAGCTCGGCCTTGGTGGATATTACAGCCACTCCAGACAGACATATCATCATAGGGGGGGACCTTAATATGGTCTTCGACTCGTCTCTGGACAGATCTGCGCAGCGGTTCCCGCAGACTGGGGAACTCTCTGCCGCGTGCAGGTCCCAACTGGTGGACCTGGATCTCCATGATCTTTGGTGCCGCATCCATCCCACCTATAGGGATTACTCCTTTTATTCACACGCACATAAAACATATGCGAGACTGGACCACCTCCTGGTTACGGGACCAGTTTGTGCCCTGGCTACGGCCTCCGAGAGGGGGGTCCTCTCTCTGTCGGACCATGCTCCTGTCACAGGCACCTTTAGCTTACCGCCAATGCCCTCAGCGCGCGGGGTCTGGCGCCTCAGGGACACCTTGCTACACAAAAAAACGGTAGTAAGGCACATTACGGATACCATCCGTGACTATCGGGTTCACAACGATAACGCCGATACCTCTTTAGCGACTCAATGGGCAGCCTTGAAGGCAGTCCTCAGGGAGGAATTTATAGCCATTTCGTCGGCGGAGAACAAGGAACGGCAGCACAAACGGGACGAACTTACACAACGGGTCCACGAACTCGAGCATATGCATCACCGTATGGGAGCTCCCAGAATCTGGAGGCAACTCAAGGCAGCGAGGAAACTCATGTCGGCCCTGGATACGGACCGGGCGGAGTACGCGGCATTACGTCTGCGACATGCGTATTATACGGGGGACAGATGTGGTCGGCTTCTGGCGAACAAGCTCAGAGTGGCGCACCAACAACACCTGGTGAAGGAGATCTCGGTCTACGACGGGGCCGCGGTCACAGAGGATGCCCAAATTGCTGAGGCCTTCCGTCAGTTTTATGCGGATGTGTACGCGGGTGACCCTCCGTCGGCGCACGCGGCGGAGGAGTACCTGGATTCGGTCACCCTCCCCTCCCTGGCTCCATCACAGGCGGAGTACCTAGAAAGGGACATCCGTATTGAGGAGGTGATCGCCGCTATCTCCAAACTAAAGCACGGCAAGGCCCCGGGCCGGATGGCTATACGTTGCTTTTCTATAAGACGTTCTGTACGACGCTGGCACCTATCCTCACCCGTCTTTTCAACTCGTTCTCCGAACCGGGCGCCATCCTGCCCGACCTCTTGCAGGCCACCTTGACGTCATCCCCAAGCCGGGGAAAGATCGGACCCAATGCAGCTCATACAGACCGATCTCCCTCCTAAACGTTGATCTCAAGCTGTACACTGGGATGCTTGCGGCCCGGTTGGCACTCCATTCGCCGGGTTTGGTGGACTCAGACCAGGCGGGATTCGTTCCCGGGAGGCAGACGGTGGACAATACTAAAAGGGTGGTACACCTCCTGGAGAAGGCCTCCCGGATTCCCGGAGAGAGAATGATGTTGGCGGTGGACGCGGAGAAGGCGTTCGACCGGGTACACTGGTCTTACTTAGAACAGGTCCTGGCGAAGGTGGGAATTGGGGAGAAATTCCACTCCCTGGTATTTAACTGCTATAAGTTTCCTTCGGCAATGGTGCGGGTGAACGGCTGCAGCTCGCAGAGTTTTGCAATAGAGAGGGGCACCAGGCAGGGGTGTCCGCTGTCCCCGCTGCTCTTCGCTCTGTATATGGAGCCATTTAATGACCTTTGGCAGCCGTTTCATTCCCTACTGGTCACTGAATTTAGTGAGCTCACTTGTCCGAGGTATCTCCGCCTTCTGAGATTAACGTCACCTGCTGAATTGACCTCTTGAAGGGTCCTTGGTTGAGATTCGCCTGCGGGGGAAGGGCGGGGGGGGAGAGCGGGGGATGGATCTGAGCACTGGACGAGGGGGGAGGTAGGGGTGGGGGGGTGTTTTGGGGGAGTTGAGGGTGTTGGGGGGGAGTTGGGGGGGTTGTTTATTCCTTGCACTGCTGTCTCTATCTATGCACCAAGATGGACTAGCCTTAATGGGCCTTTCATTGAGAGAGACTTGGTGCCTTGAGCGCACATTCAATCGCCATGCCTTGGCACCTATTTCTTGCGACAAGTGTTTTCATGTTTTTGTATTGTCTCAATAAAATGCTTTAAACCTAAAAGTTCGTAAAACATGGCTGTTTTAGCTCTTCATTTTTAAATGTCCTGTATTCTGCTGCTTTGCCCTGTTGAAAGCATGCAGTGCCTAGAGACCCTTTAGGGTAATATTGTTGCGCTTAATAAGAAACAATAACATAACAAACATAACTAAACCCCCTTCAACCTAGTTTAAGTAATAGTTTTTATGAGAAGTAAAACATGCCTAACCTTTCTTCATTTGAGAAGAAAGCTGGGCCCAGATTGACTCTAAATTTGTTGTGCAGAGTAAAGGCATGGTGGCGGTCGTAAAGTCCTCAGCCACCGTGACTGCCTTTACTCCCTCTGTCAACCTCTAAGTCAGGCTCTTAGCTTTGACAGAAAGAGCAATCAGGCTTTGCATCTAAAACTAACACCAACTGGAAGTAGACAAAAATATGGAGAAATGTGTTCTTTTCTCAAAAAAATAATACATTTCATGAGTGCTGCAATGCACTTCACACATTTTATTTATTTATTGCATTTATAAAGTGAAACTTCATCCCCAAAGTGATATCCCGGCGCTAGACACAATCAGTCAGGGAAGAGCCATGTCTTCAGCATCCTAAGAAAAGACAGAAAGTCAGACGTCAGGCAAAGATAGGGAGAAAGGGCATTCCAGTCTAGAGCTGACAATGAATTAAAGGAGCGACCTACATTCTTGATCTCTTAATCCGCCTACCTTGTATCAGAGTCTGACTCCAGAATAAAGGGTAGGATTAGGCTTATGGAAACCACCTTACCATGGGGGACATTTGGTTCAGTTTTATACAGTGCTCAAAGGACATTACAAAGTCCCTTAAAAATGTCTCTCTTACGGACTGGTAACTGAGACCTGTCATCCTAAGGGTGTTCTTCCCCCAAACTTTTTGCCTACTTACCTCTTCTTTTTGCTGTATTTTTTGTTGCCCTTAGGAGTCTGAGCACGTTACCCCTGCTGCCTAGTGCTAAAGTGCGTGTGACTCTCCCCTACACATGGTGACATTGGTGTATGCATGATTGGCAAACTTACTTTACTCATAAGTCCCTTGTAAAGCGAAATATCATATTCTCAGGGCCTGTAATTTAATTGCTACTAGTGGGTCTGCAGCACTGGTTGTGCCACCCACACAAGTAGCCTTTCAAATCTGTCACAGGGCTGTAACTGCAAGGCCTGTGTGTGCATTTTACTGCTGCTTCAACTTGGCATTTAAATGCAATTGCCAAGCTCCCTTTTTATAACACATGTCACCCCTAAGGTAGGCCCCAGGTAGCCCTAAGGGCAGGATGCTGTGTAACTGAAAGGTAGGACATGTACAAGTAGGACATGTATTTTTGAGTTTTACATGTCCTGCAAGTAACCAACAGCTAAATAAGTTTTTCACTACTATGAGGCCTACTCCTCGCATAGTCTAGCATTGTAAATTCGTGAATACAATTTTAAGCTGTAATTCCTGATTAAAATGGAGTAGCTGCATCGTGTTTAATATTTTTGGAATGGTTATGATAAATCCTCTTTAATGGTAAAGTTGGATTTAACATTACTATTTTAGAAGGGCCACATTTAGAAAAGTGGAGATTTCCCTGCTCTTACTGCTCTCTGTGTCTTGCAGCCTATCTCCAATACACTTCTGGGGTGGGTGACAGCTACACTTTGAAATATTTCTCTAGACAGCCACAAACAGGAAGGTTGGATGTGACTGGGAACTCCTCTGCATTTATCTGCATTTAGAAAGCTTTTCCGGGGCAGGAAGCGAGAGGGAGAGCCGACACTTAGACCTGAATAAGCAGTGTCCAATTTCCCATACAAAGGGCTGATTACCCCTAATTCCTTCAACTGTGCAACAGCACCTCGACTCTGCTTTATCTGAGTCCTGCCCTGTCAAGTGGTGGCAAACCAGTCCTAGGCCCCTGAAAGTTGATTTCTGCTGTACAGAGTCATCAAAATTGATGCAGTGACCACTTTACACCAATCGGAACAGATGCATTGCCCTTTGACACAGGAGCCGATCGACGGAATCGCTTAGATGGACTGTGCAGCTCTACGGCGACAGACAGCATGGCTTAATGATGAAGCAGTGCCTGCATATTAAGGGGTTTGTCGATAAAATCTTCATCTCCTGATTGGATCGGAGCGGATGCATCGATTCTAAGACATTGATGCTTGCTCAATATAAAAGTACTTTTTCAGCGGCGCCTGCATGAGTCCTGTAGCCGGCCTGCCCTCCATCCTGGATGGCCCGAACTTTGGATTTACCCTGGTCCAGTGTGACCTCATGTAACCCCTAAGTGCTATTTGATTCCGAGCATTGGATTTTGATTTATTCTTTAAAAATGCATAACTATGGTTCTACTTATTGGATGTTTGTCGTTTGGATCCTGCTTTACTCATAAAAATATAATCTATTTTTCTAACTGTGTGGGGTATTTTTGTAGTGTTTTCATTGTGTTACTGTGTGTGTGTCTGTGTGTGTGTGTTGTTCAAATACCTTACGCATTGTGTCTTTAAATACTGAATGCTCTGTGCCAAGCTACTAGAGGGTGAGTACAGGTTATCTTTTTAGCTCACCCTCACTAGAGTGGGGGTTCCTGGTTGGACTGGGTGCATACCTCTGTCAATCAGAAACCCAAGTTCTAACATAATCCAATTAAGGGAATTTAAACAGGATGATACCCATCTTCTAGAAAGGAGATTACAAATCAATCTTGTTACTAAGTTTTGAATAAATGGCAGGCGAGTGAACAAATACTCATACATGGTACTGCTATAGTCCAATCTACTCACATTAAGGAGTTGCACAATAGTATTTTGCCATTGCCCCAGGAATAGACCAAAATATTCTATGGAGAGTCCGTAGATGTCCAAAACAACTCCCACAAACAGCGTTTACTTGGTACTGCATGGAGCCAGAGGTGTCGATAAAAAAGTCCAGATTCTTAACTACTTTTTTAAGCTTGGGGGCAGTGTTGGCCACTAAGATCCATTCCAGACGCTGGCAGCCATTCCATTTAGTTTTCTCTACAAAAAGTTTCCGACAATGGGACTGCATCCACATCGTCATCTCTGAAAGACAGCTCAGTAAATTGTCTTTCATCTTGGTGTCTCTTTCATCGATGGAAATGATGTTCTGGGTGTCATCAGCATAAGTAATGATCTCAAACCTCCAATCTCTTAAAATACCTGCCGTAGGAGACACATAAACATTAAACAGGGTGGGACTCAGGGATGAGTCCTCAAGAACACAGCAGTTTGCTTCCTTTGGCTCACATTTAAAAGAAGGCAGCTGTACCGACTGAACCCTATTACACGGGAGCGAACAAAACCATTTTAAATTTGTGGAATGCAAGCCAATTTCATGTAATCTTTGTAGCAATCAATGATGAGACACTGTGTTGAATGCAGTAGACAGGTCCAGGAGGATGAGGGCAGAAGATTTACCCAAATCAACTAGCAGTATGATGCTGTTCATTTCACTAGCAAGGTGGATTTGGTACTATTTTTAGCTCTGATGCCACTTTGAAAGGAATCCTGCAGATTGTACTTTCCAAATGGTGGGAAAGCTGGCTATTAAACAAATGTTCCAAAATCTCAGACAAGTATTGCAGAAAGGCAATCTGATGATAATTGGACACGTTTGAAGTATCTGCACCAAGTTTCCTCAGCAGCAGAACTAGAGCATGCTTCCAAACGGCAGAATACTCTATGACTGGGAACCTTTGAATTTTGCATACACATAGGCAATCACACTCTAGCAGAAATTCACCTGTGCACTATGGTGCGAGTATGTGCATCATGTAAGGCAGTCTTGTCTGTGAGCCTGCATAGGGGTTGATACTAGAAGCATGCCAATCTTTGTAGGTGTATCTCTGAGCAGTGTTTTTCACCTTACACAGAGCAGCAGGGCACATTTTAATATTGCCCTGCGTTGAATGAGTCATTAGTAAACGTGGATTCTAGAGTCTTTAATATCTGTTAGTCCAAATGGGTACTAACAAGGCGTGTTGTCTTTTACGTTCTTTACTGCATTTGAATGGATACTAAGGGCTTCCTCTAAATCCTGTGCAACCCATCATTACCGGATATTACATTTTCTTAAACACAATTATTTTTTAAACATTAACAAATAGAAGCTCTTTTTGACATATTTTCTTTTTTAAATAAAGCCATGCAATATTTGTTTGTGCTAACAGGAAATTCATAATATAGTCAACCAAACAATGTAATTAGGCAGTGCCTTGTGAAACAACTACATTATATTCCTAGTTACATGTGCAAATACGAACATGATCTTTAATCTACTATATAATACTCAAAAGTCCATACTGACCTGGACAGGTTCTCCATCTACTTGAACTTGACCAGCAATTTCCAACATGTCCAATGCCAGATGGCAAATTGACTGAGCATGATGTGTACATGGTTCCGGAATACCACTTACAGTCATATATTTGTCTCCAACTGTCTCTACCTATGAAAGAACAAGGACGACATGTTATGTAATTGTCTCATGTAATGTGATAAACACATGTTGTGAAAATGCATACATATTGCATTACAATACATTTGCTGAAAATAGGCTGGACCCACTGACTTGAGAATTGAATATCTTGATGGGTCAAATCACAGTTCAGTGATAAAATCTTGGTCACAGTGGCACAAGTGGAATGCTTTCCATTAAGAAATTCTTTTTAGAATGAAATGGTAATAAACAACATTATAGTCAGAAAAGAAAACAATACAGTCCCAAACCCAATTCAGGAAAGAATCAATCAAGAAACATGGGACAAAAGTTGAGACAATCTGATTCATATATATTTTTTTTACATTTTTCAGTTAAAAAGCACCATAAAAATTCAAAACTCTGTAACAAGTCAATGGAGTTATTGGCATGGATGTGATTTCAGTACAATTACAATAGAACAGTCCTGAGGTAAACCTCAATAGTTTGTTCTGGTCAAAAAGTTATCTCCACACTTAGAAAATAAGGTTTTGTGGTTCTCATGCTCCTGCAGTAGGTTAAGACTTGATGCTGGAACAGCCGAGGGCTCCACAATGTCAGGCTGACACTTCTGGGTGGTCTGCTGTAGTCGCAAACTTCCTTGATAAAGCTTTGAAAGGGAGAAATATTATTCTTTATTGAAATACAAAAATCTAGTTTTTGATCACTACACAGACTGCCAAAAAGCTGGTGAAGGCTTCCTAGGTCTGTCTTAGTTATAATATATTTTCTCTTCTAGGTATCCTACTTCTTGAACTATATATGTTGTTAATCTAAAGATAAGTGTAAAAAATGCATGAACATTAAGCATCATTATTCATTGCAACATGATAATCAAGTCGCTTGAATATATTTATGCTTTTAAGTATGGATGGAATTCTCTTTTCCAATAATTGTTTTTAAATAGTAAACCAGGTTCAATTTAAGCTGATACGCCACTTCTCATTTAGTTTTTATAAACAACAGGCAAGGTCTCACCTAATGCAAGTAAATGACAGAATGCTAGGGTCTTTCTGCTAATCGTTCATTCTGAAAATGTTCAACAATTTTCAGATACAATACATAAACTAGATTCATAGTGCAATAGGGTAGAGATCAACTTAGTACCAGAGACTCGAAACAGCAGTGTCTTACAGAGGCATAATCAGCCTCCTTTGCTGAAGGCTACAGGAAAGCACATCTAACCTTCACCTGACGGGCTTATTTGCCTGACTACTTACACAGACAAAAATAACAGATGTTGTTACTTTGCTAAACATTGGTTCTATTGTTCAGAAAAAGGTATGCAAATATGAACAATCTCTGGAACTCGAAGTAGGTTTCTTTTGGTGCTTAGTTAGCTGAAAGTATAATGGGGTGGGAAATATCATTGTTAATAAGCCTTATGCTATCACCACAATTTTTCAATAATTTTTATTGTTCACCTTACTAATAGGTATCATTGCCCCTATTTTCCTTGTTACTATTCACATTGTAAGCACCAGGATAGGGTTTGATTTTAAGCAAATATTGAAAATATATTGCTAGTTTTCTAGTGTTCTTGAGTGTGCCTTTTCATGATGAAAGATAATTTGGGTTCCACTGACTATCATTGTGGTATCTCACTGGATTTATTGTTATCTACAATACATCTGACTCAAGTAATGGTCAATGGGTGTTGGGATTGTTGCAGTCCATCTGGGTTTCTGTCTTGGGTTGCCACACTAACAAAGCCCTTGGTGCCAGGTGGTTTGGGAAGCCTATTAAGAGGCAGTGTTCTGGATAGAAATCCAGAAAACGTATCAGGTCAAAGCCAAAGTTCAGCCGTGGGAGGCTAACTAAACCATCAGTTCTAGGCAGGTGGCTACCAAGGTACAGACAAGTCAACTCCCAACCATTAACCTAGCTTTTCTTCACAGGGAAGCTCTTACCAGCTAGAGACAATAAGAGATTACCTTTTTCTACCTCATAAGAGCAATTTCAGAGTCCTGGACATAGGGAACTGCAGATCCAGGCCTCAGTCTTAGTAGCAAAAACCAGGCAGAAAGCAATATTCTTCTACTGGGTCATTAAGTTGCTTTGCAAAGTCCATTTGTTTTCTGATGAGATGATTTGATTTTTTTACATGTACATTAGTTACTGATGTGTGGTAACTCTTGCTCAAGTCCTAACAGAAATACCTCAGCCGGGCCATTCCAGCTCTTCAGCATTTTCTTCCCCCAAACTACAACAGAGTACACTGTTTTGCATTTTTTCAAGAAGACGGGATCCCTGTCCCACTGTTCAAAGTTCCTAAACTTCACCCAGGACCCTGTCATATGAAAATGTAGCTTCTACCTACCAAACCTTCCTTGGCTGCTCTGGAAATACATTTCCTCCTAGTTAGGAACAGAGATAAGAGGCTGAGGAATTCGCTTACACTAAGCCCTGTTTTGAAATAAACATGTCAAAATGCTAGGGCCTCAGCTTGGGCTTCCTACTCCAAAATACTCTATCCCAAGTTAAGTATTCAATAATTACTTGCCCCAGTGTTCCTTCTGGCAGAGCCCACTCTGTCGTTCTTTGGCAAGAAGAACTTCTCTTGCCTCTTTGGAGTGTTCATTACTGTCATTAGAGAGAAGTGGAGCCAGCAGAACTAGTTTACTACTGCTAGTCTTCCAGCTAGACGAAATATGAATTTTGTGAATTTACCTTTATTTAAAAAGAGCAAAGTTCTCGTTCAACACTGAACTAGATTTTTCAATGGAATAGCCACATTAACCTATACCATGAAAATATCACTATGGCACTAGTAACTGTAGGTCCCACTATTCTTAATATTTTTGCACGTCTCAATTTTATACAAAAGCCTTGCTGGCAATGCGGCACACTTAGAGATAATGTTTGAAAGTATGTTTGCCAACCTGTGAAAAACATTTTGTTTGCCATGTTACTGCAGGCTGTGACCTCGTCAGGTCTTTAGCCTCGTTTTTCCAGCCACATTTGTAGGTGGTGTAAATGTGCACGCTAGACTGCATGTGACATTAAGGACATCAGACTGACACCGCCTCGTCCTGGGACCGATCGACCAATTACAATGCGACCAAACACTGTTCGGTCGCATACTGTCATTTCTCAATGGGAGCTCAGTGGGAGCTCGTGTTACGGACATAAACTGGCCGTAACACAATCTCCCATTGAGCTCCCTTCGGGATTATGTGCCGGGTCCGACTGGCCAACAGGCTCATTGAGCCCGTCGGAAACCAGACAGAAAAACTGACAGTTTACTTTCCGACTGCCACCATTATAATACAGCGGTTGGAAAGTAAACCAATGGGCTGATTACGATGCGGCCCGGAAGGAGCCTTTATGAGCCACATCGTAATCGGCCCCTTAAGGTTTATGCCAATGTTACATTTCCCTGTAAAATGGTGCTATAACCTGCAATAGAAAGTTAAATATGCTGAGTTTAGACAATTTTAGACCATGGGCTCGATTCATGAAGAGACTTAGGGGCATATTACCAACAACTAGCGATAATTATCGCTATGTTGGTTTAGCGGCGATATTTTTATCGCCGACATGCGGCGATTTTTATCGCTTAGGAACCTTCATATGATAGTTTGGCTAAAAAATCTCAGGTCTGCTCTAGGCGATCTTGGTCTCTCAAATTTATGGGACAATCCAACCGGGGTACCCTTTCCAAGCAAAAATGCGATTAAAGAGCTATATTGGGATCGGGTTGCTGAAAGAGTCTGGAACAAAACTAAATCCGACTCCATGACGGGGCGTTTTGTGGTAGTTAAACTGTATCCAGTTCTGGAACCTTATTGGGACAGCATAACCAGCCCTGGGGACATGAAGCTTTTTTTCCAGCTAAGATCAGGTGCTCTTCCATTGAGATCACTGACAGGTAGGTGGAGGAGTTCCTCCACCTCATGTTGTCCAGCTTGTGGTGCATCATATGAAAGTATAGGCCACTTCTAATTCTCTTGCAAAGCTTATGCCACCCCGAGAAAAGTCTGGTTAGTCCCTGTTTGTAAACATTTAGGGACATCCAGGGGTATCGATGCCTTACGAATCATTTGCACTTCCACCCATATGCCTGTAGTCCTAGCAACAGCCAAGTACCTGGGATGGGTATGGTCTATCAGACGGAGGGCTCTTCTCTAGAGTACATCGATTGGGGTATCCTTTCTGGCATCTGTGCAATCATGTACCAAAGTTTTATATTGCTTTTTTGCTCTGATTAATTGTCTATGTCTGCACAATTTTTCTAAAATTACTGTATTAATGAGGAAACAATTTTTAACGATGTATTTTAAATGTATGTTTGTGCTTTTATGAGTCTAATCCTCGAATAAAGCTTTTGAATGGAATGGCTATTATCAAGGTTTATCTCCTAAGCGATACAAATCGGCCGAAATGCATGAATATCGCTGAAAAGTCAGCGATATTCATGCATTACCGAGCTAATGCTCTTAGCCATGTTATCCACCTACCATTGGATAACATGGCTAAGAACTGCTATGGGGCAGGTGTTAGCTTTTGGAGATATTCGCGCTTAGAGATAGCGATGTTAGCCACTGTTTCCAGTCGCTAACATCTTGGGACGCCCACTTTGCATGTCTTTAGTGATAAATATCACTGGCATGCAAAGAAGGGCCCAAGATGGTCGCTATCTCCTACTAGCTTTCTTGGCTTTTAAAGCCAAAAAGCGGAGATAAACCCCCTTGATAATATGCCCCTTAATCTTCATAAATGAAGTTATGAGAACAGAGTCTCCACACATGGCAATTCCTCTATGACTGCAGAGACTCTGCACACGTAACTTTACTACACAGAAGTCTTTTTGCGCAAATCTGGCTCCATGTTTAGGATTCATAGTGCACACACATAGAGAAGGAATGGCAGTCCCACAGTGCTCAGAGTCAGAAAGTCAGGACATCCAGTCGAAAACAATTTGAAAATATATGGTGCACACCACGTAGAAAGTTGAATTTCATACACTGAAGGGCTAAAATATGTGCTATTGTATGTTGATTTGGTAGCAGTACTGCAAATGAAGGCCCTCAAAATGCAAAATAACGTACCTATTCCACAAAGGCCATAACACATTTCAGTGAATCTTTAACTGTATGATGAATAAGGTAATTATTACCTTGTAGGGCAGCCCACATCCCAGACTGTGATATATAGAGATCACCGCTAACCAGACAAGGATCTCTAACCTTACAGTTGATGCGCGTCGTTTTGCCCTGCTAGGCATGTATCTTTTTTTGCAAAAATTCTCACAGCAGGAATATATCTGTGTAATACAATCAATTGCCGTGATGAGCAGAAAGTTTCTCCCTGAGTTTTGGGGCCATTAAATGTTTTCCTTCTGGGTACTGCCATAGCTTGCAGGGTTGATCCAGGAAGGGAAATCGTATGATGACCACCAACCCCTCTGTACATAGAGCAGGGAACCTGTCAATATGATTGTACAGCCCAGTGGCAGATATTCCACCAGGTCAGAGGTTTCTGGAGTCAGAACCAGCTTAGGATTTATTTGTTAGAGACCCTGCTTCTGCTGACTTCGTAACAAAATGGTCGAATGGCGAGGTTGGCTCACACCGACACCAAATACTGAATAACCCCCAAAGTCTTTATCAACCACTATAGAAAAAAATGCTTTCCTATTATATACTGAATATAGCAATATCATTATGTATAATGACGACACGAAAAAGAAAATTAAAATGACTGATTGAAAATGTATGTAGCAGTCAAGTATCAAGAAATTCTTTTTAATGAAACTGTGTAAACAGATGTCAGTTACCTACATTTTACGATATATTAATGCTATAATACATATATGAATGGTGATGAAATAACACAACCACCACTAGATCTGAACATTAGACTCCATTACAGGACGATTTGTGGGGAATTTGATTTCCAATCCAAAGATGTTTACAGGAAGTATCATAATCAGAAAGACTGCAAGCCACTGGTTCCACAACCTCATACGGACTGTGCTATGTCATTGAAAGAATCTACACTAGCCACATAAGTGTGACTTGGTAGCAAGGGATTTTCATACAGACTCTAGCTAAATGAACCCTCCCACACTTGATGGAGGCTGTTAACGTCTGAAAGAGCTGGGTCATAAATACACGTGACAAATTATAACAAGCTAGAGAAGAGAGCAAATTTGACTTCCTTTATGAGGGTTTATGGGGGTTTTCTTCCTCTAAATATGTTTTTAAATGGACCAAATAACAGATTTTACAGCAGCAGCATCACATACATGCTCTACAAGAAATACGTTTGGGAGGGACTATCCCATTTTATATGGTGAACTAAGGAAGCCCTAACATCTTCATGGGTGTTGGGGGTCCACACAACCCAACTTACTGAGAAGATAGAGGTATAATAGTACATTTTAGCATAATTTCACTAAAAAAGCAAGCAGTTTAAAGATGTTATTTCACATGGCCTATCATTTTCGGAACTCTATTTTGACTTCTATATTCCAAATTCTTTAATGATTCGTTCTTACCTCTTTGCCATATGTTATGATTGACAGTATTCTTGAAAGGGGTTGAGTGAAAATATACAAAAACACACACATCTCACAATACAGTTCAGGCTTGGAAGATCTGAGAGGTTTGCATAGCAGACAGGTTAACTTAGTCTTAAAAGTCAATGTCTACTACGATTATAGTGATTATCAATAGAACATTAGATCTCAATACATATTTGAAACTGCTATTATACTTCACCAAACATATCTTATCAATTTACAGATATTTTACTATTAAATACAAGCTTTTTTATTTTAAACAGCAAACCGAATTTCTCAAAAAAGCTTTAGATTTTCAAGAAGAAAAAGAATTTTGTCCTGAGACACAAGGTTATTTTTAGTAAATGTGTTTGATGTCTAGGCATTGTTTCCGTTTTCATCACATTTTTACTTATATTGTGGCGGCATATTTTTATGCCTGGGCCAGAATGTAACCAATCCTGGGCCAGCATTAAACCAATGCTAGGCATCATCACGATATGGATGTCCACAATATGCCAGGAATTACCATTATACTTCAGGGCAAGGGTCAGCATTATACCAAGCCTAAGCCTCATTGATCCATGAATATCAACAATATGGCAGGAATTACCTCATGATTTCAGAGTGAGTTTCTAACAAGCGTGGGTACTATCCTGCCTTAGTCACCATCAATATAGCAGTAATTACCACAATTGTGAAAGAAGCAGCATTATTCCTAATGTGGAAAACAATATTTCATACACTTCTACCACATACCAATAATTGCCACCATTTGGCATGTGCCAGCATTTAACCATAGTTGCACACCATCAATCATCATGCCATGAATTTTGACGAAAAGTTAAGAATTACCACCATCATCAAGGTTCATCAATTTAGCAGGGACGGGAACCATCTTACCACGGATGCAAACAATGTACCAAGAATGAATACTATTATTCCAGAGCTGGCATTGTGTCAAGAGTGGAAATAACCAAGCCATGGAAACTGACCCTTTGCCAACAAAGACCACTGTTGTATTGTTCTTTGGTTTATTCCTAATTTGGCCTCTCCCTCCCCTCTCTCTCATTTGGAATGTCCCTTGAGTGTTTGAACGAACATTCCACAGCTGCCTTCAGCTGACTGGAACCTGTTGGTGGTATTACATCTAATAAAGACAGCTCTTCAACTACTCAGTGTTTTGTTTTTACAACACTGGCGACGATCTCCTGTGAGGGGGCAGCTATTCCACCATCCCCTGCTGTATTTCTACTTTTACAGCTGTACTCCAGAGGCAGCGATTAATACATTAGAAGTTACCTTACTACTATTTCAAGGTACTGTTACTGTTCCTTCTGGAACTCTCATTCTCTTTCCTGATGTGGTGATTATCCAGCATGGCTTGTGTGGTTGCCATCCTCTGGAAGCAGTTGCTGGAGCCTAGCATCCGTTCAATGTATTGTCCTGTCTTTCACACTGTCTCGGCTGATCCATCGGTGTCTGGAGGAGGTAAGCTGCCCTGCCCTCACCTTTCTGCCATCTAGGCGAGACTCTCTGGACCTAGCACTGTGGTGCACCTATTTCCTCCAAGTACTGAGAGGAACTGGGAGGAAGTGTGCCATGCGCTGACCCTTTCAAATCTCTCCGCTTGCGTGGGAAGATACTAGAGATGAATGCCTCCTTTCCGATTGTCGTTGGTGAGGCATGTATCGTGAGGAGTGAAGCAACCTTTTCCCACCTCCTGGCTGACGTGAGGTGGTGCTTCAAGGATCTTCACCACTCCCGCTTTCTTTCCTGAGTATCGCTTTGCCTGACGTGAGGTGTGCACTTGAGATGAGTTTCCCGCCTCCTGCCAGATGTGAGGACCCGCCTTACCTAACACGAAGAGTGCATTCGAGGGAGTGGTTCCCACCTCAGGCATGACGTGCGGCGTGCACTGTGAGTGCGCATTGGATGAGCGAGTTATTCACTGCTTCTGCCTGACATGAGGTGGTGCGGTTAGGAGTTCATCTCTGCTTCCTATTTCAGCATTACAGAGGCTACGCTATCCTGTGCGGCTTTGTAGTCAGTTTGGCATTACTCCCTCTGTTTCGTTTTGCTGATAGGCACAGTTCGCCTGTCAAATTTTTTGACTTCTGAGGGGTAAGAAGTGTTCTTCGTAGATCTACGCTGACAGGCACAGCTTGCCTGTCAATTTCGTTATTATTAGCAAAATTACTGTGCATTGTTTGTTCCGCTGATGGTACAGCCTGCCTGTTATCTTCTTATAAGCTATTAGTATACTGTACCCTCTCCTTGTCCTTTTCACTGGCTCATTGAAGGTTTCACCGCTGATGGGCACAGATATTGTACAATTATTCAGTTTTTGCCTGCGCCTCGCTGACGGGCACAGCAAGTGTAGTTTTTGGGGTGTTGCTCCATATTCCATTTATTTCCTCTGTAGCTTCACTGTCGGTTTTTCCACCGTTGTTATTGCAATTCTACCATTTTTTCTAGTATTTTGGTTTCCTCATTTTGTCTCTCCTGGTGTAGCATGGCTGTTTTCAATATGTTGTTACCACCCCAATTCTTAAATGATGTTGGTGAACCAAGCATTCTTTGGAAGGAATGGAAAGATTTGTTTGAGTCCTAGCTCATTGCCATAGGTGGAGATACATTTTCTAATTTCAGAAAACAACACATATTCTTACATAATTTAGGCATTGAAGGTCGGAAAATCTTTTATAATAATCTGAATGATCCTGAGCAACAAGTTGAGGAAGGCGGAAAGTATTTTAATGTGTGCTTTGCTACAATGAATAAGTTGGAGAAACATTTTGGTGAAGCTATTAATGTGGTTTTAATAAGACACAAATTATTTTCAAGAGTACTAGGTAGGAATGAGAAAAACAAATCTTATATTGCAGTTTTGAGAGGGCTGTCTAACACTTGTGAATTTGAAAACCTTACTGACTTTTTGATTAGGGACCAGCTAGTGAGATGCACTAACAATCCTAAAATACAAAAGAAAGCACAAGCTGGATACCCTGATCTCAAACAAGCTGTAGAGTTAGCATTAAGTATAGAACACAGTACATAGTGCATAAAAGAAATTAAAGTGAATACTGATTCTCCTTCTGATGTTAATGCCATTTATTTTCAAACAAGAGAACAAAGATTTACAAAGCCCGACAAGGAAAGTAAGTTCAAATCTCCTAGTAGATATGACAACACCCAGGCAAGCACTAAGACCACATTTTACAGGTGTGGTAACACAATGCACTTGGCAAACAATCCTTCCTGCCCAGCAAAAAATGTTACTTGTCACAAGTGTGGACAGAGGGGACATTTAGCCAGAGTTTGCTGTGACATACATGAAAAAACGGTTTCCTTGATAGAACCTAGGACTCTGGTATAAACCAAATAGATTTTTCAACTCGTAAACAAGGATGAGACTGTTAGCTTCCCTGAGTGCTGAATCACCTTAGACAATAAAAAAGTCAGAGTTTTTGCTGATTCTTATTCTCCCTATACATCGTTGGAAGGAAAGGTTTTTAAAGAATTGTTTCCCAGTAGGCTAAGTACCCTTCAAAACGTAGACATCAAGCCTGGTGTATAGAATGGTGATCATATCCCTTTGGTGGGGATCACTACCATGCTGTTCAGTTTCAGTTTCAAGGGAAGGAATACTGTGGGAAAGGTCTACGTCACTGAAAAGGGCTCCAATCTGTTAGGATGGAAACATCAAAAAGAGCTTGGCATCAAATTGGACCCTAATAGCCCTGACCAAGTACTCTTAGTTAACTGTTCAGTTTGTGGAGAAAATATTTGTGATGAGTTTCCTGAAGTTTTTAGACACTTTAGGGCTACTCAAGGATTTCCAACACCACATCAAACTCAAAGATAAGGCCAAACCTGTGGCACCTAAGATCAGACCCATCCCACACCTCATGCAAGTTCCCCTTCAAAAGGAGTTGAATCAAATAAGAACATCTGGGTGGACAGACACCAGCTTCTGAGGATCCACGAAATCCTGACTTTAATCAAGGACGCCAGTTATTTCAGCGTCCTTGATCTATCCTCGGCATACCACCAAGTAGAATTGTACCCGTACTTCTTTCATCACGTCCCTGGGTGTATTTCAATATTTACGCATGCCCTTTGGGCTGGCATCTGCCGCTCCCGCCTTCCAGAGGATCATGCAACATATTCTTAAAGATGTACCAGGCACATTGCGTTTCCAGGATGACATTCTCATACATGGGAAAGACATAAGCGAACACAATGACATGCTTACACAAGTACTACACAAACTACGTAAAGCCGGCCTCACACTCAAAAAAGAAAAATGACAAATTGGGGTAAGTTCTATGGAATATTGGCTACACACCATTTCCCGAGAGGGCATCAAACCCAAAATGAATTTGGTGGACACCATCTTAAATACTATTGCTCCCACCAATGTTGATGAGCTTAAATATTTCTTGGGACTCTCGGAGTATTACTCCAAGTTCATTCAAAAGGATGTCAGTAGGGTGGAGCCTTTAGGGAACCTGCTCAGAGCTAGAATCACCTTCGTAAGGGATGAAAACTGTCAAACAGCCTTTCAGGCCATCAAGTCTCACATTACTAATGCCCTTTCTTAGTCAGGTTTGATCCCATGAAAGCTACATTTTTGTTCACAGATGCCAGTAATAGATGCCAAGGAGCAAGCCTTACTCAAAGGGTGGGGGACAAAGAGCACTTAAGGGGGATGAACTTCCCTACTCTGTGGTAGGAAAAGAAGCCCTAGCCTGTTTCCGGGCTATTAGACATTTCCGATTTTTTTTATGGGGCATCCCTTTCACTGTTTTTTCTGACCACAAACCCCTGACATATGTTTTCACTATCAAAGGCTCTAACAGAACCACACCCAGTATTTATAAATGGATTTGGATTTTAGGGTTACAAAGTTACAATTGAATATGTGCCAGGCAAACAGAATGCAGTGGTTGACTTCCTTTCCAGAGCTCCCCTCATCCTATGTACTGAAACCAAGGGGGAGGAGGAATGTGACATTGTTTTGGGAGTACAAGTACTGGATAAAAAGGATTGAGTTGAATGTTGTGTAGGTGATTAAACTATACCTTTTCTAAAACAGTACATAATGGAGGGTTGGCCACCCAGTTAGCATACCCACCAGACGTTGTGAATAAATATTGGGAAGTAAGACTTAAACTGTGCATTATCAAAGGTACCATTTGTAGAGAAGAGAAAATTGTACCACCCAAGAATATAAGGAGTAAGATTGTGGATTTGGCTCATGTAGGACACTTAGGCCGTAGTCTTACCAAAAGCAAAGTAAGAGAAGAATATTGGTAGCCAGGAATGTATACCATGGTGGAAGACTCAGTCAAAAGTTGAATGTGCTAAAAGTGAAAAAACACTTTTAGTCAGGAAAGCACCTTTGTCCCCTGTCAAAGTCCCTGATCTACCTCGTTCTAAACTTGCTTTAGACATCATTGGCCCACTCAATCTTAAACATCTTAACGAACGGTTCATCTTAGTCCTCATTGATTAGCACACTTGTTGGGTGGACACCAAGTGCGTACACCAAATCTCTAATTCTATTCCTTAAAGATACTTTCTATGAAGAAGGCATTCCTGACACAATTGTCACTGACAATGGGGTTCAACTCAACTCTGTCCACATGAAGGAGTTTCTTTCTAATCTTCACATTTGTCATAAAAAAAACTGCTTTCTATTGTCCCCGAGCAAATGGGTTGGTGGGACGTATGAACAGAGTGATCAAGGAATGTTTACACAGAGCAGAAATGTCTAATGTAGCTGCCAAATATGCCTTACAAGACACTCTATGGGCTTACGGTACTACACCTAAAAGTGTCACAGGTGTGTCACCTTTCTTCTCTTTAAAAGGGAGGAAACCTAGGACCAAACTCACTGCAGGGTTGTTACGCAAAGACACTACGTGTCAGGTGAACAGGTATGAAGTTGCTGAAGAACCGATAAGCAACAGAACTGATACAAAACCAAGGTTTACAAGGTAAATGGGTGTGCATCGACCTTCCCAACCCAGGAGGAATATGTGAACCGATTTTCAGAACCCCTCAAAATAGTAAATGTGGGTAAAAATGTGGTTCGAGTTGAAAATGGGCAAACTTGAGGAATGGGCAAAGTTGTACTTTGCGAGGAACCCCAGATTTTCCAGAGTGATCCCTGGACCAAGGACTTGCGGCAGGGAACTTCTGCTGTCTTCAAGGGTCATCAAGAATCATTGCCCAGCCTGCAAGGCATGAAGACGATATGATTGGGTAATATATATATATATATTCCTGGTTATTATTTCAGCTGCATATCCTTGCAGTTGTTGTATTGTAATGTTATCTATTGTTATTTCTTGCTTTCACTCCCCTGCATAGGGAGGTGTGTTGTAATGTTCTTTGGTTTATTCCTGCTTTGGCATCTTCTCTCCCTCATTTGGAATGTCCCTTGAGTGTTTGAACGCACATTCCAAAGCTGCCTTCAGCTGACTGGAACCTGGTGGTGCTGTTACACCAAATAAAGACAGCTTTCAACTACTCAGTGTTTTCTCTTTTATAACAAACACCATTATACCAGGTCCAGTATTCTTTATACCTAAAAAGTGCACAAGAAATCCATGCCCTCACACATCCGCACAAACAAAAGCACAATGAAACACAAAAGCAGCAGTGGTATTCAAGAATATTTTTAAATAATTACCTTGTGCTTGTCAGCAGCACTGTGTCCAGCACATGCTGCCTCATCTCTTCATTATGATCCTCCAGGCATCTCCCTTTCTCACAAAAAGACGGGCTTTTTGTCACATTACTTGTGTGAGCAGTGGCGGTTTCTGCATGAGGGCGTCGGGGCTCCGCCCCCTTTACTTTCACCCCCCCCCCCCCCAGGGACGACCATTGTAAAAGTAAACAATCTATTTTAATTATCTGCTTTTAAAAAAAGTACACAAACCTCTTGCTTTTGGCCGGGACTCCGGGACTGCTGTGATCATGACAGATGAGTCATGTGACACCGCCAGCAACACCAATGCATTGCCCTGAACCTACAGTTTTAGCTGGACTGACTAGCTCACTGCCCTGAGGCTTGTGACGTCATCAGCTCAGCAAAGACATGGACTTACAGGCCAGTCTCCACCCCCTAATGATGTAAGCATAAAGTTTGAACCGGGCGCCTAAGGCTTAAGCCCTGTAGTACCAGGGCTTCACGTCCGTCATGGAATGGAAAGGAAAATCATCCCACCCTTTCTGGGTGGGGTCCCTCCCTGTGAACAGTTTGTAAAGGGTGGGGTTGAGGGTGCAGACAAGCAGGAAGCTGAGACATCGAGTCTGCGCAGTTTGTCTCCAGGACTTTTGAAGACACACTGCACAGACTCAAGGTGTCTGCTTCCCGCGCTGCTATTTGCAGGAATGTGTGGAAGCCATGATTCAGTTCCAGCTCCGCTGACCTGATCCGAAGTTGACACTCCTGACGGACTGTCTGCTGCAGCCCCCAATGCCTCATAGCTGCCAAGGTTTCAGATTGCAATGTGTGACATATTCATAATTTCAGTGCAATTATGAGTGACATTTTAATGACCAAGAGTGACACTTTCTCGTGCACTAACTCAAGCAATGAAAACCAGGGAAACATATCAATATCATACATTACATCCATTTGAGCATCTGGGCTTGAGTTCGTTTTTTTTTCAAGTATCCTACATAGTTTAGGTTTGCTGAGCTATGTTCAAATGCTAGTCTTTACATTACCCTGTTTGATACATGTATAATTTTTTTGGTGTGCCATTAAGCTTGCCTTGATGGCATTTAGGCCAAGTTCATTGGTATTTTATACATATGCCATGCCTAATTTTCAAACAAATAAAAAACAGAAGGAGCTCATACTTTTTCTAAAGAGGCTGTCACTCATGCTGCCAAATGTAGGGGTTCATGAATACCAAGGCCTATACATTTTGATTCCATGTCATGCTTCTTTTTTCAATCAACCTGCACTTCCTGTGTTCTTATCTCACTCTTGTAGGTTATTTTTCATTCCTGCTATCTTCATCTGTCACTGTTCCATTATTTTCCTCTGCTTTCGTCTTGCTCCCTTTCTGTAATTCTCTCTAGTAGTAGCTCTGGACCAAAATATGGTGGAAGAAAAAGAACTCTCAGAGCCCAAAAAGTAATTCCCTCCACTACCAAGCACCTACATAAATGATGCACTGTATACGGGACAAAGATGAGTCAGAAGAGGAGGAAGGCCTCCTCCGCCTTCCCCCCTTCACACACCCACACACACCTCTTTTATCCTGCACGGAAGCCCCCTCTCTCATTTCCACTAACTCAAACACTTTCAGCCGTGATGCGCTCTTGTGTGCTCACCTTACAATTCTCCTACCCGATGTTACCCCTTCTTCAGGCAAGGAAACCCTTTCCAATACTCCTCGGGCCCCGACAAAGCCCTCCGGCTCCCCCTCACCCACCGTGCAGTCTCTCTCTCATACACCACTCACACCTGAGCCCAGTAAAGAGACGTGCCCTGTGTATAAACTAAGAATCTTTATTTTGTGTAGAGTGCTGCCAGTGTTTTTTCTCCCCTCGCTGTGATCTCTGTTATTGCAGTGAGCTATAGATGAGCTGCGCAGAGAAGAGCTGCACAGAGATGAGCTGCGCAGAGATGAGCGGCCTTAGCCCGAGTGAAGGAGGGCTGCTGGCTGGCCGAGCCTGAATTACAACTAACGGCGGCAGACACCAGCACGCATCCCCGGGGCCACGAGCCATGCCCAGGGCAGACCTTCATGGCTGGCACTGGCTGTAGCTGATCACCCGCTGCCTCCAGGGCCCAGGAGTCTCCTTGTGCAAGGCACTAAAGTGAAACAAAAGTGCTGGGCAACGACGTGATGTCAGGACAGTCAGCTTTCCTCTCTGCAACCAAATCATCAAAAAACCTTGGGGCTATATCCCTCATACATAACCTAAAACATCCTGACTTCCTTGAACCTAAGTGCGCTACATGCCGCCGCTGCCGGCCCGGGCTGAGCCTCCTGAGCAGAGCTGTGAGAATGAAAGCTGCAGCTGAGCCCTGAAGACGGCGCGGCCGCCACTCCCATTTTCACCTGATACAAAATATAAATGAGTTTGCAATGCTTCAGTTGTGCGCAGCAGGCGCAGGTCAGATAGCTCACAGTTTGTCCACTGCAAGCTGCCAGCAGCGCACCATCCTCATGCTGCTTCACCTAATGGCAAAAAACACAGTTGATGGACAGAATGTAGAACAATGTCATACATTCACCCCAGTACAAGGATCTGGGCCTAAATCCATCGTTTTTTTTCACTCCACACCACCCTGGGTTAGACACTGGCTATATGCAAATCAGCTCTGACCCTGTGCCTCATGGGAACAGTCCAGTCCGAACTACCAAGACATGCCTTTCCCAGACCGGAATCAAGCATCCAAGGACCGGTTTCTGGCTATCAGCCTTCATCAGCCTGGATAGCTTGACTCCAGTGGTGTGGAGAGCCTGGGACTCACGTCTGAGTATACCCAGCACACTCGGGGTGAAAATTGCAAAAAACACAGTTGATGGACAGAATGTAGAACAATGTCATACATCACCCCAGTACAAGGATCTGGGCCTAAATCCATCGTTTTTTTTGCACTCCACACCACCCTGGGTTAGACACTGGCTATATGCAAATCAGCTCTGACCCTGTGCCTCATGGGAACAGTCCAGTCCGAACTACCAAGCCATGCCTTTCCCAGACCGGAATCAAGCATCCAAGGACCGGTTTCTGGCTATCAGCCTTCATCAGCCTGGATAGCTTGACTCCAGTGGTGTGGAGAGCCTGGGACTCACGTCTGAGTATACCCAGCATACTCGGGGTGAAAATTGCAAAAATCACAGTTGATGGACAGAATGTAGAACAATGTCATACATTCACCCCAGTACAAGGATTTGGGCCTAAATCCATCGTTTTTTTGCACTCCACACCACCCTGGGTTAGACACTGGCTATATGCAAATCAGCTCTGACCCTGTGCCTCATGGGAACAGTCCAGTCCGAACTACCAAGCCATGCCTTTCCCAGACCGGAATCAAGCATCCAAGGACCGGTTTCTGGCTATCAGCCTTCATCAGCCTGGATAGCTTGACTCCAGTGATGTGGAGAGCCTGGGACTCACGTCTGAGTATACCCAGCACACTCGGGGTGAAAATTGCAAAAAACACATCTAACCCAGGGTGGTGTGGAGTGCAAAAAAACGATGGATTTAGGCCCAGATCCTTGTACTGGGGTGAATGTATGACATTGCTCTACATTTTGTCCATCAACTGTGTTTTTTGCAAGCTTCACCTAATGGAGCACAGCTTCTACTACCGTGGTAGCACTTCACAGTTAGACACCTGCTGAGACACTACGATTATGCGAGACAATGCATTTCAGTGCAAGTAATGCGGATTACCACACTGAAATGCGCTAGTGTCACGCCTGATGCATGACACTTGGCAGTCCTGATGCCTTGAGTGGACCATGGTCACGGAGCCAAGCCAAGCAAAGCAGGTTGGTAAGCACACAAATCCTAGCAGCTAGCCTTTTAACACTGAGGTATTTGTCCAGGTATTGGCACACTGAATTAATTGCTAGGCCTAGACACATGCAGAGTAACACAATTCTCACAGGAACAAAGTATGATGCTCTGGTGCTATGTATCAGGGTTCCTTATAGTGTTTCCTAATAGTGGGAGAATATTCCACCTTACAGAGGGCAGAAAGTAACTTTCAATGTATGCACCTCCTGGAAACCACGGGGAAGCTGTCTATTGTTCAACCGGAGCCTCAGCAGGCAGCAGCAAGTTACTTGGCTAAAAGGAAATCGAAATCCTTTTCTAAGGAGGTTTCAAAAATGTTTACAGAGTTTTACTGGAACACACCTATCTTAAAATACCTTTGTAGAACTGTTTTTGCTGACTTGTATATAAAACATATACTAATATACTATATATTACAGTCTGCTGGAGAATTTGAATATATTCACTGCATGTCTTGTGTTTGATATTGTTACCCTGTACGGTGAGCACTCAACACAATTTGTTAAACCTGTGCATAAACTGCCGATTTCTTCCAGGTGTGGGCTTCGTCACGTGTAAGGATGGTAATTACTACAAGCTGGCGTTAGGTTGCACTGACAAAGCTTTGTGGGGTTAACAGTACAAAGGGAGAATAAGAAAGGCTGGAGAGCAGGGAGGACCAACATTAACAGAGTTGCACGTGGGTCCTGCTACTGAAATAGGATAGGAAGCTGCTGGGCAGATTTGAGGTACATTGCCAGCTGTGCGTGGACTCTGATACTGGGAAAGTATAGGAAGTTTTAGAGCAGGGTTAGGGCGCAGTATCAGAGCTGTAGGATAGGATGTACTCTTCCTTTTATCTCAATTGCCAGTGCTCCAGATTCCCTTAAGTGACATCATGATCACGTTCGTATTTATTCATAGCCCACTGAGTGAGAGTATGACATACTTTATAATTGGGCGTACTTTATCATTAGGCAGAGGGATTGTGAATGAAATTGATGGCTGGCGTGCTTCACACATTTCTACTTCTGTTCCTGAAGTGCTTTCAAGAATGCAGCAGCTTTCATATGGAAGGAGGAAGGGCCCAGGGGACAAGAGAGGGTTTCACACTTTCGATGCAAATTTAGCCAAGTCAAGGACTGTTGACAGGTAAAAGCTGCAGTGGAAAAAAACAATGCCTCAAGGAAGTCTCTGGGTCAGCAATGGTGTTCTTTAGTTATGTTCATCCAGCTGGTAGAGCTACCCACCTACTTCAAAATTCCAAATTGTTGTACAAGAGCCTGTAAAACCTATTTCTTTTTGTTCTTGTAATTTTGAAAACTGTTTTGGAAAATGCACCACTTTACCCCGTTGTTTTTAAAAAAAAGATTTGCATGGGATGATGGGAAATTGCAACCTGTGTCCCCAAACATGTTGTGTCCTGTTCTAGTGAACCCCAACGCCAGCCCCCCACGGGTAGCCCAGCCCAGCCGCACCACTCTCAAACTTCACCAGCCGCCACTGTGTGTGAGTGACAGCTCGAGGCATTGAATACACCCAATCAACTTGCCGTTTGAGCTGTCAGGTGTTTGCCTGTATTCTATGTCTAGAATTGTGAATCAAATTCTAAGGGGTCTATTAGGATGGCGGGCGGATTGCCTCCGCCAGGGTAGCGGTGGCCACCGCCACCCTGGCGGAGGCAATCCGCCCGCCATCCTTCCCTGCATTCCCCCCCGCCATATTACAATGGCGGAGGGGACCGCAGCGGTCGGAAACACCGCCCGCCTGTTTTCCGCCCCGGTCGCCTAGCCGCCGGGGCGGAAAACCTTTAACATGGTGGCGGTGTCTTGTAGACACCGCCCACCATATTACAATGTGCATTACACAGTGCATTTCCGTGGCGGCAATGCCGCCACGGAAAGGCATGCGGAGACTCCCTGCGGGGGCCCCTTGCGGGCCCCCTGGTAGTCCGTGGCTTGGGGGGTGCACATGGGGGGTACCTATGGTACCCCCCCGCATGTCAGAGTGCAACATGGCAGGCACCGCGCGGTGCCTGTCGTGTTGCGCGTTGCCAAGCAAAACGTGCACTTTTACCATTGCGGCAGGCGGAGATTCCTGCTCCGCCCGCCGCAATGGTAGACATACAGGATGCGCCCGCCTGTGAGGCGGGCGCATCCTAATACAAATGTCGGGACCCCCGCACTGTTAGCAGGCGGTCCTCTTCTCCGTTAGGGTGGCGGGCGGGCAAGGCCCGCCCGCCATCCTAATGAACCCCTTAGTATTAAGAAGGGCTTGCTATTGGGTTTGCTGAACACACGCACAGCTTTAATGAAGACCTGTAGATACTACCTTTGTAAAAGACCGAAATGCTGCAGTCCCCCAAACAGCATATTTGATGGGAATATCATACATGTGAGGTTTGTGTTTTTTAACAAAATTCCAAGTTTATTTCACTTAGTTGTTGAGGCAGTGCTCCACACCTTCAGTCACTCTGCGTCCTAGTGAGCTGCAGGAGCCTCACATGTATTCTTGTTTCAACTTTCAGTAGCCTAGGCCAAGATACCAACATACTCTTTGGAAGGTGTTACAGTGGAATGATTAACAATTCGAAAAAAAGTAAAGCTAAATGTTTAAGGAATATAAAGAGGTCATGGCTGAAATATATAAACAATATATAACACCCCCCGAATAGCAGATATTCACCTCTGACAGCAATGGTAAGAGAGCTTGGAACGCTACCGTGGTTATTGGTCGCCATCTGAGTTGAAGAGGCTTCAACAACCGTCCGTCGAGAGGTCATTGTAAAGACGTTTTGCAGAGATGCAATAGCTCCGGATGTCTCAAGGAATCGGTGAGTGGATGTTCGTAAGTGGTCCTGCCCTGTGGACAATCAAGTCATTGTGCTATAATGCTGCACCTGAGACATTGGGTGTCTAAAATTAAGTGGGACAATCAAGTCAGGTGGCGCTACAATGCTGCATATGGGCATTTGGATGTCACAAATTAAGTTTAGTAGTATAAGAAAAGCCCTGCCTTTGGCGAATTCTTCAAGTTAGTAGCGTTATTATCAAACCCCAAATTCCAAGATAACTATCGGAGCCATACATGCTACTCGGAATTTCATATACCTTGCTATACATCATTGCACCCCAGAAGGTTGCCAGACAAGCTATATTAGCTTAAGGTTGGATTGTACAACTGTTTCAGTCGAAGGAATATACATTCAAAGGAGCTGGGATTTAAGCAGTCATTTTAACTGTTTTGACAAAATATAAGTTTAAAAGCATACATTAAAATGATCAAATAAATGTTATCTGTTTTATAGTCTGTTCATAAATAGTATAGATAATATCTGCCACAGATAGAGGCCCCAATAAAAGCCCTTGATGTAGTTTCTACTGTAATTCACACCTTAGCATGTAGGCTCATCCTGTAGAGTGTGCTAGCACAAGTGGCAAAACAAGGCACATTGAGTTATATGTGAAAAAAATAACTTAGAAGTGGCTTCTGCACATAGGCATTTTGCAGAACTTTCATGGCGGGTGACATGCAATATCATAATATATAATAGCGGGTACTTCAATCCATGTATAGCCTGCTGTGGAGGGCGATACGGGTTGTTAAAGGCCTGAGTTGCAGGAGAGGACATTTAACAAACGAGAGGGGCTTTAACCAGCAGAATATCCTATGACGTAAGGGCTATATAGCTGCCAGAATATTCCACCCACTAATAAAATATTCTAAAATAAACCAAAATATTGTTGGAACAGATGGCCTATACCAGCGATTGTTGTACCTCTGCCACTCCAATATCTTCAGTGCAGCTTCCAACATTCAGCTTTAACAATATCCAGCATAACCTTCAAACTCATGTTAAATGACTCTTGATCTAATCTTAACCGACCCAGTCCACAAACATTTTTCTGTAAGCAGATGTGAATTATTCTTGATTAAGCTGGGCTTACTTTGAATTGCAAGGAGTAACTCATAACTATTTGAGGGGGGGGGGCGGTTAGAAGGGGGAGGGCCCGGCTTGCGATTGCCCAATAGAATGGGACCAGGCGCTGCTGCGAGGCTTTCAGGATATTTAAACATGATACCAGCCTCCCGATAGTTTATTCGGTAGCAGGTTTCTTATTCTCCATGTGGTGCACCCGCATAGTCTTTTTAAAAACCAAACCATAGCAACAAGCCAGGGCCACTGCCATTTTACAAATGAAACTAGGAATTTTATTGGGGCAACTATTATCTTGATTTAACTGTGATCACCTGCATTGATACACCTAACCCATATTTGGTCTCTTTGGCTACCTTGCTTTTCTGTCTCCGAATCTGTATCTTGTGGCCAAGACCAAATTCTGATCTTCCGCATCTGGTTTTGTCACCTGTTTTATATCTCGCATCGATGCACATGTACTTTGTATTGTCAGAATTTGCCCTTTGCATTCTCAGAATTGTGTCCAGGTAAGATCAATTAATTATTTTACTTGATGAGACTCTTCCATAGGTGGAACCAGTCGAACACATTATACCACATATTGGTGATAGGCCATACGTGTGTATGTTTTACCCATCTATGTTTACCTTATGTATCCAGCCTTGCTCCATCCTTTATATTCTTTTTTAACTACAACCGATTTCGAAAGTAAATGAATTGTATGTAATTTTAGTTGTACTTTTAAGGTCAAACTGACCGAAATAAAGATATTACTGACTGACTGAAATTGCAGAAGAGATCTGGGAAGGAGATGCCCCTACCAAAGGAAAGCTGGTGATAAAGAGCCAATAGGGGTTTACATTAGGGAGTTCCCAGAGCCAAGATGTATGCATACAGATTCTTCATTGAAGATGCAACTGTAGGGAAAGCTGGGCAAATAATTCACTCTTTATTGCAGCTCAGTCTCCCTGCTGGTCTCCCACCCTACAGCTATGACCAAAATCTAAGTGCAGTAGTGAACGATATTAGGGTCTTACAATTGCATCACTCATCCTTCTCTTTTTCAGATTTCATCACCTTTGAATAAGGACATCTGCCCTGGATGTGAAATCAAGTACCAATTCCTAAAATGGAATTCTCTGCCTTTTTTCATCGGCACTCCCAATATAAGAGGTTATATGTGGTAATAATTTCTAGAAAATAAAGAAAGAATCTGCTATTTTTGCTAATTTCAGGCTATTCAGAATTGTAATGAGATCTTCAATTGGGGTTGCACAATTGCCACTTGATGTTGCGACACTAGTGACATTACGCCAATAAATGTAGTTTTCGTGAGCCTTAGCATTATGGTCTAACTTTCATCTGGAAAGCAGCTGCTGACTATAATTCTCACTCATTCGAAAAACCCCTGCTTGGGAGCTCACATCAATCCCTGATAACAGGTTTCACCAATCATGCGCCAAGTGGCATTCTGTATTTTTCAGCACGTTGGGTGACATAGGGCACAAAGGAATATTGTTCAGTGTGGAGCTTACTCCGAGAGGAGAGTTATAAAAGATGTCAGCAGTATTACAAATGATGATTCTGCATTACACAGACTGCAAATATGTGAGAAACAGATGATAAGGAGCCCAGAGCAAGCAAGCCAAGGTTTATCAAAAGCTAACATGGGAACTTAGATCGGTGGGTTCATGTGCTTTGCAGAGAACAGTATTAATGAAAGTTTATAGTTTATTCACGGTGTGGTAATGATAGCATTTTGAGTCTTTTCAGTAATACGCAGTGGATGCTAATACAGGCCACTGTTTAGCCTTTGCTTTATAGGTCGTGTATTACTCTGGATGGGATCGATATGAGAAAGAGAATTGAAACAAAGCTCTCCCAATCCAGGGGGATATTAAACACGGCAATGTGGGCCGTTTCAGTAGGTAGGCATCTAAAACAAAATGAAAGTCTGCAAAGGTTCCCTTGGGGCTCCATTGCACCACAGCTGTACTTGAAGGACTGCTGCTGCCCCTAGAAACCACCATAGACAACGAAAAGTAACGCGCTGGTCACATTTGGGGTGATTTCACCCTGTCTCTGCTGACACAGTTTTACCAGATTATTGGCAGAATTCGCCTGGAACACCTACCCATGCAAATACAGAGCTATCTACCTAATTGCCATAAGTGGTGTTGTCTCCTGGCGAGGGAAACTCATCTGGAGGGCGTGGCACGTAGGTCCGCCTGCCAGTTGCAATGGGCAGACATTAGCAGTAGCCAGTAATCGTGTGTATTTCTATAACATGCAATGTTCTATAGCAGGTGCACTGTCGTTTTAAGCAAAAAGAGCATGTTCAAGACGAGACCTACCCGAGAACCCACATCAGGACAACATCAAGCACATCTATTGGTGTTTCTCATCTAGATGGAACATCTTTTATTGCAGGCATGGTATAACGATGATTGTAGGATTAAGTGTAAGTAGAGGGTGCTCATTTTAGTGGCTGTTATACATCGATAATGTCACATTTATCTGGCAAATTTGGGGACATAAAGGGCATTGGTTATTACTGAGTATTCTCCTCTGCTTCAAGCTTCAGTGTCAAGATACTGGCGTTGTGATGCTAAGAAACTAACGGCCAGATTCATCAAGCCGAAAACGGCTCGCAAAGGGCCAGATTCTCAGAATCTGGCCCTTTGCGAGCGCTATATTTGCAGTTGGGATTCATCATCCCAAATGCAAAAATCGCATTTTTAGAAATCGCATATTTGCGATTAATTGCATTTAAGGAATCTCAATTAGAGATTCCTTAAATGCAATTCAAGAAGCATTTCAAAATAGCAAAATCGCTATTTTGGGCCGCTATTTACTGCGAGGTCAAACCTCGTGGTAAATAGCGAGAAACTTAGAAAAATGCATTTAAATGCATTTTTCTAAGTTGCATGTTACACACACACATGTCCTTTGGACATGTGTTTGCGCAACACTAATGTAGATTACATTTCAGGGGTGCTACAGGGTGTCCTTTGGACACCCCTGGCACCCTTGAAATCGCTTCCTCATTTGCGATTAGCTAATTGCTAATCGCAAATAAGGAATAACTCCCCATTCATTCCTATGGGCCATAGGAACGAATGGGGAGTTATTCCTTATTTGCGATTAGCAATTTGCTAATCGCAAATAAGGAATGTGTAGGAATCGCAATTTATTTAGCAATTCCTACATGAATCCCGTTTTGCAAGTCCTTAATAGCGATTCCTTAATAATCGCTATTAAGGACTCGCAAAACGGCACTATGATGAATCCAGCTGTAAGGGGCATATTCACAATGAGTTAACCCCGTGTTAGATGCACTTTTCTGCAGCTAACACGGCAATACTTTCTCGCGTTACACCGTGATAAAAAAACGGACGCTAATTGATGTTAGCGATAGTTTTCGCCATTTCTTGTGAATATCCCCCTTATTATTCATTTCTATCCGTGGGTGGAGTAGGTGCCTCATTCGTGCTCAGTCAGCAGCAACACTTAAAGCTTTAAAAAAATCTCAGGAGAGCACCATTAATGTTGTGGTTAAAGCTGAGGCAGATGCTGCCAGTCCCAAATTGGATTCAATAGAAAATAAGTAATTTCAGCAGATTTGTACCGAACACTACCACCCTGTTTGGTTTGCGATGACCTTATATTACTGAATGTCCCAGGTAAAGGGATAATATGAGTTGAACATAAAAAATAACCGTATTTGTCCCTGTGAATTGTATAGTTGCATAAAAGAGCATGACTTTCACAAGCAGGGTTGGACTGGGGCACAAAATAGGTCCATGCACCGAAATAAAAGTGGCCCATGTTAGCGAAGCAGGTAGCTACAAAAGTAGCCTACATTTGCAAATCAGGCCAGTTTTGAACTTGTAAATACACGCTGTATGAATAATTTGCAAAGTATGGGGAATTGCATGCATTTGGGGTTGCTGCAGGCAATGTTTGCTTTATACTATCAAAGAACTCAACAGCAACAAGCATTTGCAATGCAATAGGTCTCGCATTAAGAAAGTTTGAGCTATTGATATTGTAAATGACAATTTTTTATGTATGTGTTGGTTTTGAAAATAGCGAAATTAATAGCTTAGTCATTTACAATGCCAACACAACCTCAACATCATCTCCTACGCCGACGACACCCAGCTGATACTCTCCCTCACCAACGACCCCGCCACCGCCAGAGCCAGCCTACACGAGGGGATGAAAGACGTAGCCGAGTGGATGAAGAACAGCCGCCTGAAACTGAACTCAGACAAGACGGAAGTCCTCATCCTGGGATCTTCGCCCTCCACCTGGGACGACTCCTGGTGGCCCCCCGCCCTGGGCAGCGCACCCAAACCAACAGACCACGCACGCAACCTGGGCTTCATCCTGGACTCCTCCCTCTCCATGACCAGACAAGTCAACGCCGTCTCCTCGTCATGCTTCAACATCCTGCGCATGCTACGTAAGATCTTCCGGTGGATCCCCACCGAGACCAGGAAGACGGTCACCCAGGCCCTCGTCACCAGCTGACTGGACTACGGCAACTCCCTCTACCCCAGAACCACTGCCAGACTCCAGAAGAGACTCCAGCAAATCCAGAACGCCTCAGCAAGACTCATCCTGGACATCCCCCGACACAGCCACATCTCCGTCAACTTCAAGACCCTGTGCATTGCCCACAGAATAATGCACAATGAAGGCCCCCCCATTCTCAGACCACTTCTGACACAGCACCAGTCAAGTAGACAATTAAGATCTAACTCCTTATCCCTTGCAAACGTCCCCAGAATTAGGAAGGCCAGAACCGGCGGTCGCCTGTTCTGGTACAATGCCCCTAAATTGTGGAACTCCCTCCCACTCTCTCTGAGGCAAGAACACAACCACCTCAGGTTCAGGAAGCGACTAAAAACTTTACTCTTCCCCTGATCACTTCTCCCCTCTTTCCCTACCTTGCTGGAGCTTGGTCACTAGCGCTGGGATGCCCTAGGGTAGCTACGCGCTCTACAAATCCCAATCAAATCAAATCAAATCAATCCGGACACCTGAGAAACCTGCACTGGCTCCCGGTCAACAAGAGAATCACGTTCGACTCCTCACCCACGCACACAAAGCCCTACACAACCAAGGCCCAAGATACCTCAACAGCCGCCTCAACTTCTACACTCCCGCACGCCAGCTCCGATCAACCAACCATGCCCTCGCCGCCGCCCCCGCATCCGAAGAGCCACCACACGAGGAAGATCCTTCTCCTACCTCGCCGCCAAGACGTGGAACTCCCTCCCGACCCACCTCCGCCTGACCCAAGACCACCTCGCCTTCAGGAAGCAGCTCAAGACCTGGCTGTTCGAGCAGTAGCGGACCCCCCCTCCCCAAGTGCCTTGAGACCCTCCGGGTGAGTTGCGCGCTATATAAATGCTGTGATTGATTGATTGATTGAACTTTCGCAAATGTGACACCTATAGCATTTGTAATACAATATGTGTTATATTTACGTGACTTAGATGTATTGACATTACAAATAAGAATGGATTTTATTTTTTTTAATAATTATTGCTTAAATAAAAGTTACTGTAATTTAAAATGGCAATAGCTTAAACTTTTGTAAATAACTTTTGTGAAGATTATGTTCAGTGTATTTTATTGTGACGAAAATCCAAGAACAGAAGTGAAATATTAACAGCTTTTTGTGACACTTGTAATAAAGCTTGAAACATTGAGAGAACATATTTGAACCAGTTGTTGTTGAATGGTTGCACAGATTGATGCTGTGGTGGTGCTGAGTGATGTTGTAGTGGCGCTGAGTGATGTTGTGGTGGTGACGAGTGATGCTGTGGCGTTCAGTGATGCTATGGTAGCGCATAGTGATGTTGTGGTGCCCCTGATTGATGCTGTGGTGGTGCTCAGTGATGTTGTGGTGATGCGTTAGATTGATAGAGTGAGGGCGATAGATAGACAGAGTGAGGCCGATAGACAGATAAGATAGACAGAGTTAGGGCGATAGACAGATAAGATAGACAGAGTGAGGGCGATAGATAGAGTGAGGGCGATAGATAGATAGAGTGAGAGCGATAGAGTGAGGGCGATAGATAGATAGAGTGAGGGCGATAGATAGATAGAGTGAGGGCGATAGATAGATAGATAGAGTGAGGCCGATAGATAGATAGAGTGAGGGAGATAGATAGATAGATAGATAGATAGATAGATAGATAGATAGATAGATAGATAGATAGATAGATAGATAGATAGATAGATAGATAGATAGATAGATAGATAGATAGATAGATAGATAGATAGATAGATGCATGCCTTAGGCTCGACCTAAAAATAAATTAATAACACAAGGACCCAGTTATGCTGGCAACTGGATAGTCTCTCGGAGTTATTCAATTGCCTAGTTAAATGCAGCTATTTTGTAGAGTACAATTGGTAATGTAACAAAGCAATCTGGTATATTCTACTGTACAATGGCATCAAAAGAGAATACATGCAACCAACAAGTTCATGTCAATGTTTAGTTTGCTTTCTACGTTCCGTGCTAGGATGTAAATTTATTTGACAAACAGAAAAATATAGTGGCACGCGCTGTTAATGTTTGCCTAATTTGTGCCCACGTTGTTAATTCTTGCCTAATTTGTGCACACGCTTTTAATTCTTGCCTAATTTATGTACCGTACAAAGCACCCTGAAGTTGCCTCAAAGAACAATACAGATGCTATCGAAAAACAGCATTAATTAATTATTGTCGGGCATTCCGGTTGTTTTAGAAAGTCTGCACAGCGTTTGTAAACTGTGCTTTGAGAATAAAATATCATTTTTTTTGTGAAAGTAGCTTGAGGAACTATTTCACCAGACATTTGGACATCGCCTAAAAGAGGAGCCTGGAAAGGTTCTCGAGTTTAAGAAACATTGTTATTTTTTATTTGAAAAAAAAAAGTACATTGTATCCGGGGAAGACGTAAAATTCCTTTTCAGGTTCTGAAAACAGGCGTGCGTTTGTCTCCAGCCGTGGCAGAGCTCGAAGATTCGAAACAGATGTACTGGAGCAGCGAGTGGTGGGGGGGGGGGTGAGGAGAGGGGAGGGGAGTGGAAGGAGTGCAGCAGGGACTAAGGGGAAAGGAAAGGAGCGTGGGACAGGGGTGGGGGTGTCCCACGGAGGGAAAGGGAGGGGGAAGGGGTGGGAGAGAGGAAGGGAGAAAAAATGAAGTAAGGAGGTGGGGTAAATATGAATATGGCGATGTGAGAAGGAGGGGGGTGGATCTGAAGAAAGAGGAGAGAATGACAAGCGAGAGAGCTGGTGAAAATTGTGAGTGTAGTGAACTGGGGGCCGAGGGGGAGGGGGGCTGTACAATGAGAGACAGAGTGGGGCTGGGTGAGTGTTGACAGGGAGGAGAGTGGGGCAGGGGACCAAAGCCAATGCTAATGGAAAATAAGCCATATGTTCTACAACAAGCTCTCGGCATTGCATGGTGGGGGCGGGGGAGCGGCATTGCGTGGCGGGGCACCGGCTTCCTCTGAAGTCAAATGGTGTGCGATGTGCACGAACCCGGCTGTGGAAGTGTCTGGTGGCAAATGGCAGCTGTTCACAATGCGCGTGGTTTATGCTCACATGCATAAGGTGCATGAGGTGCAAAACGAGACGCAGGGTGCAAGAACCTTACAACTGTAAAAAGCTTGCAGGGTGCCAGATGCTAGGATGCGTGTGTGTGTGTGTGATGCAGGTACACGCGAGAGAAGCCCGATGTGGAGCGGGAAATGCACAACTATGAGCATGGTTAAATATAGAGAACGAGGTGGATGAGTGTGGGTGGTACTCAGAAGTCTGGTGTTTGTGGTGAACACAGCACGAGAGCCCGAGGGAGATACTTGTAAACTGTGAGAGAAACATTTCCAAGTGAGTACACCGCACAAGGTCACAAAAGAACAGTGCCTGCGATGCTCACAACACCAGCACAACAGACTCAAGTATGTGGGAGACTTAACCACATGAAGCATTCTGTATGTAAATGTGTGGTACGGTGTGTGCTCCTCACACACGGGAAGCCTTGTGTGGAGAAGGCAGAGAAACACAGAAGCATGAGGTGGGAAAAGATCGTTTAACATGGGAAACTGGTGCGAGGTGCCAACAAACGAGTCCTGTGTGTGATTTTACAACACAGGGTAACCCTGGTGTGAGAATACGAGCGTGTACAGTGCGTGTGAACCGCTCGCAGAGCGCAAGAGGCTCACAAACATGGGTGTGAGATAGATGCCGAGTCTAGCGCTCTCGAGACGCCTGTTGTGGGCTTAAGATGCCCCTGAGAAGCATAACGTGGAAGATGCGCAAGAATCCTAGTGTGAGATACTCTGAAACATGAGCGTGTTGTGTATGACTCTCAAAACAAAGTGTGTGAGGTGAACACAGGCATGAATCAGGATTCGTGAGATGTACACAAACACGTGGCGCCTGGTGCGTGAAATGTGTAGAGCTGCGAAAAGCATAGTGCGTGCGACACTCTCAGGCAGGAGAACTGAGCTGACCAGCCCACTCTCTTCCCTGGGCAGAGAGGCCGGTGTCATACACAGAAGCCGAATGCACGTGCATGTGCGACACATCTGTAAAGACCACAAACAGTACTAGGCTCTTTTGGAGAACTGTAACTGGTAGTCAGACCGTGGGAGGTGCACCGACTTCATGGTATACGACAAAGTAATGCAGTTTAACATGGCATTTTTGTAATTATTTACCCCTCCTGCCTAGACGTTTAGCCATATGTAAAGAAGAAAAAACACAAATAAGGTTCGGAGGTGGTAAAAACATGTTTATCTCTTAATTTCCACACAACACAAGGGCTTTGTATAAATACGCTCAGATTCAAGCAAACACATTTTGTGTACACGAAATGAGTGTCATTTGTCCCACCAAAGCCTAACAAATACCGCAGGAATAAAAGATAACAAGCGTGTACAAACAGAGGAATCCGGAGTGATGCGTGCAGGCTGGCTACTTGCATATCTCGTTCAATGCAACAAAAGATTTGCGCTTTGTGTTGCGCAACCCGTGGTAACTGGAAAGCCATTTTAAGTGAGAGAGAATGAAGGCGAGAGATAATGGCTGATGCACAGACTTCAAAGCATGATGTGGCTTTCTCTGCAGTGCTCAGAGGAAGACACTGTGCAGCGTTACAACAATTTTACAGCTTTATCGTGTGTACACTGTTCATGATCAGAAATTAGTAAGAAAAGGAGCATTTTTTTGGGAGAAAATTCTGCTATGTTTAGATAACGAATGGACTTTGAACGTAGACATGGCACTGCGATTTAGATATACGATTTAGAGTTGTTGGGCAAAACATGCAGCATAAAAGAGGTATTTCATGGGCAAGTAAGCATTTAAGTTAGTAGTGATTGTTTTGCATTCCGGGATGGTGTTTGGTAATGTTACTCATGTAAAATGTTTCTGGGAGAAATATATGTTCTACAACAAGCTCTCGGCATTGCATGGTGGGGTTGGGGGAGCGGCATTGCGTGGCAGGCCGGGGGAGCGGCTTCCTTTGAAGTCAAATTGTGTGCGATGTGCGATGTGGCTGGCGATGTGCACGCGCCTAGCTCAAATGTACTGTACCTAATCCGCAGTTTGGGTAGAATTTTGAAAGCCTTACTATAATCTCGCCAAACAAGCATTGCTAAAGCAATGCTGTAGGCGAGACCTAAAAACCGTCCCCCGGCCATAAAACAGCCCACCAACTTCTAGAAAAACAGCCTTCTGTCTGATCTGTGAGACAAGTCTATTGGGCACTGGGCCTGTTTGCCCTGTAGGCCAATCTGACCCAGGGTCTGAGTAACAGCAGCTCATGTCATTCCATCAGGGAATGCTTGCCATAAGCAACTGGATGACAGAAAATTGCCTCAAACTTAACTCGGACAAGACTGAGGTAATGGTCTTTGGCAATCTCACACCAACCTGGTCCCCTACCTGGTCGCCAGAAGAGCTTGGGCTTCCTCCCACCCCAGGCACCAAGGTTAGAAACCTAGGGATGATTTTCGACAACAAATTGTCATTCAAGTTACATGCCAATACAGCGGTCTCTTCCGCCTTCTTTACTATAAAAATGATCAGGAAACTCCTACCCTATCTCCCTGCTAGCACTATAAAAACATTGGTTAGTGTCCTGGTTATGTCCCACATTGACTACTTTAACGCACTTCTTGTCAATGCTCAAGAAAAGGTACTTAACAAACTACAGTTGGTACAGAATGCAGCTGCGAGACTAATCACAGGTACACCAAAGTTTAAACCTATCTCCAAAACCATCAGACAACTTCATTGGCTACCGGTGAGACATAGAATTAAATTTAAATCCTTATGCATAGCCTTCAAAACCATCCATGCTACAGGTCCCGCTTTTTTGAAGCAATGTCTATGTCCCTACAGACCAGCTCGTGCACTACGATCCTCTACGGCCATCCTTTTAGAGGTCCCAAAAACAAAAAAAAGCAACCTGGGGTGACAGATCTTTTTCTATCACTACTGCCAAACTGTGGAACTCCTTGTCTCACCTATTAAAAACCACCACTTCTTTAATACCCTTCCGCAAACAACTAAAAACCTGGCTTTTTAATCAGCAATCATCTACCTTGCTATCACTCTACCCAAGCGCCGAGACACCCTAGGGTATTTGTGCGCTCTATAAATTCCATAAATAAATAAATACAGGCAAGGGCTTGAAACAGTAGGTTCCCTACTCTCCATGCTTCACTATACCTTAACCACACACACTTGAGAATGTAGCCTCACACTTTTCCACGCTCTTTGGCATTCAATTATGTTATAGGTGCACAACATATACATCAAAGTGAGGCTGCAGGTTGAGTTTGAAATGAACAGGATATTAGTCTGAAATTACTGTCACATAATGTACGTTTCTGTAACGATAGTTGTGTGCTGCAAAATATATCATTTTTGGAAGTCATCTCTGATGTTACATGTGGTTTTCAACATCAAAAATACGTTAAAAGTATTACGTTATGCTGAGCTCCCTAGTATCTACAGCTTCGGTACTTATTCCTAACAAACATAACAATAACTTGACAAATTTGTTTCAAATGTCTTTCATTTTTTTATATTTCAAAGATGCAAACAATTCAAATCAGTAATTAAAAAAGACTTGGACTTCGACTTTGGAAACTCACAAAAGTAAAAGCTTCACTATTCCATATGTAAGACTAGAGCACATCACCTACAGAGAAGATAAACATCACACTGTCACATTTTTCTCGGAAAAAAATTGAGGTACAAATCTGACCCATATTGCTTTGTGTCTTGATATCCGCATTTATTTCGCATTAATATCTTCTTTGAAGTATAAAGGTAGATGGCGGCTAACAGCTCATTTATATTGTAAAGGGTGATGATATCCTTGGCCTACAGCAAGTGGAACAATTATTCAAAGAAGAGCGCAGATAGGCCCTGAAATATAACTTTGTTAATGGTGAGAAACAAGGAGATAGGGGCATATTACCAACAACTAGCGATAATTTTTGTCTCTAACTTGTTTAGAGACAAAAATTATCGCCGCACATCGGCGATTTTTATCACAGATAAACCTTGCTATTAGCAAGGTTTATCGCAAATGCGATAAAAAACAGCCGCAATGCATGAATATCGCTGATAAGTCAGCGATATTCATGCATTATCGAGCAAATGCTCTTAGCCATGTTATCCACCTCCCATTGGATAACATGGCTAAGAACTGCTCAGGGCAGGTGTTAGCTTTTGGAGATATTCTCGCTTAGCGCGAATATCTCCAAAAGTTGGTAATAGGAGATAGCGATGTTAGGGACTGTTTCCAGTCACTAACATCTTGGCACGCCCACTTTGCATGTCATTAGTGATAAATATCACTGACATGCAAAGCGGGACCCAAGATGGTCACTATCTCCTATTAGCTGTCACTAACTGGTGTTAGCGACAGCTTGGTAATAGGGAGATAATTTTATCTCCGCTTTCTTGGCTTTTAAAGCCAAAAAAGCGGAGATAAACCCCCTTGATAATATGCCCCCATAGTCTTTTTAAGATCATCTATTCTCAAAACGTCCGTAACAGATTAAGAAAAAGGCTCCCAAGAAGACATTACTAGCAGTTAAGTAAAATGGATAATTCAAACAGTTGATTAACAAAAGACCTACTGACAATTGTGAGGTTAAATACCAACATTTTGAAAAAAATAATAACATAACCAATATTATAATAAACGAGGAAGAACAAAATAATAAAAAGTAAGAGGGGAAGGATGAAGATGGGATTTAGGTTTAACTATATATTTTTTTTAACTTAATACACATACCACTTACTACAATTGGCTAGCCAGAGAGGTATCAAAGGTAGGAAAGGAATGAGCGTTACAAATATAATCCAATTAAACCGCCCTCCAACCCCGCCCACAACCCCTTGCGGTCGGGTTGATAACAGTTCTTGGCTCCTACAGGGTTTCATCTAGTCCCCTACACATGAACAGCTGCTCCATGCGCAGTAATATTGTTGGTAGAGAAAGTAAGTGCTTTATCTGTGAAGTAGTTGTGATATCTCATCAGTGATAAATAACATTCCGTTGAGATAACAAGGTAAAGTAATCTCTCGATATTCGTGGATCAGGCTTTGGATAAAGGTTACCCTGTTCATAGAATTTTAATTTGTTCTCTAGTGCTAAGGTTGTCTTCTCCACAGCCAGGGTATTCCAAAAATTGTGGGAGTGCCCCATAATTGGCACTGAGGCTGTCTTGTGTGAGCCGGCAAATGTGTCAAATGAAGAGAGGACACTCTTATAGGGTCTTCACTCATCTATGTGCCAATCGGCTTCTTGGTGTTGTTTGTAATAATTGAGTATCTTCAAAGCACCCATGCGCTCATCCTACTTGGGCCTGCTATGGTTACGGGATACTTTCTTATTGGTTGGTGTCCCACTTGGAGGATGACTTTCAGGGACGTTGGTCAAATAAGGCCAGGCTCCCCCGGTGTCTTAACCCAGATTTAATAGTGACTGGGGGTGAGAGTCTGAAACGTTTCAGCGGCTCGTCCATCATCTTGTTGTGTTTGCAATATAGTCACAGTCCCAGATAAAACCCCTCATTCTTTATGAAGCAACGCCTGCCCTACCCTGATAAAATGTTAGCTAAGTAATGGCGAGCTGGAAGCACACTGCTCGAGTTGTCTGCTTCCTGCCTATAGAGATGAGATACTTACCCAACCATCACAGGTCCAGGTTGTGATGCAGATTACTGTACAACTGGCGGGACTTGGCATTGCTCCGAGTGTCGTATACACTTCTGGGCTGCACTGTGCAAGAATGAAGCGAGGAGTCAAACACGGGCGATACTCACTGCACATGTGCACAGACACATTGGCATGAACCCTCCTGCTCAGGCTCTCACACCAAGCACATCTGTAAGCGTTCCCAGCAAGCAACTTGCCTCCCTCAAAACAGTACAGGAGAGACTAGAGAGCAGGAGATCGCAATATCCCGCACCGCCACAAAGCAGACAGCATCTTAACACAGCTGACTAGATACAAACTGTTCTTTTTCCAAATGACTGCTTTACATGCATTCCCTTGCGCCTTGAAGCATTCAATGTAACGCAATCTAAAAGAAACATTGATAATTTGGCAGGGCTACAAGGCACAGCGTGATTTGAGAAAGGTCACATGTGAAGGAGCAGGAACTGTGATTTAGTACTGAGGTCACACAAAGATAAGCACTTGCCAGAAACTGAACAAGATCCCAACAAAAATGACCTCACACTGTAGCCACGTAGCGTAAAGCTCAGTACTGAGGCAAAGAGTAGCGCTCCCACTGCTCACAGTTTCTGCTGCTTACATAGTTACATACGGTATAAACAAGGTTTGCTGCAAAACCTATGGGCACTTTTACGAAACTTTGAAGCAAAGCAGGGCAGCAAACAAAGTCGCTATGCTGCGTTGTATGAAAGGGAGAAAGAAGAACTACTCGATATTACCAATACATGGAGCATTTCTGCTCCATCCTTGCACAGGCGTACTGTGTGCAGCCCCGTGCCAATGCAGGCACCCTTGCCCACAAGTGCACGGGTGCCTGCATTACCCTTAAATGCAGGATTGTGTTTCGAAAACAGGCATTTTCCTCCAGCACATGTGGAAAGAGTTAATAACAAGGAGAAACAAAAATAGTTCTCTTCATTATGCCTCACTTGAGAATGCATAGCATTTTGGAATATTTCCAGGTTTGTAAGTCTTTGTAAATCTGGGAATGCACCTAAATCGAGGTGTGAATGCACGAGAATGCCCAAGATCCACCCATGGACCCCCTCTCAAGTTGAAATGTAATGTAACGCAGCGCATTACATTTCTTTACAAAAAAGCGCAAGGCCATGCTAATCTGGCCTTTCTTGGCTTTGAAAATATGGCTGATGCCCTAGTGTTGTCCTTGCTTACACAAGTCAACACACATGATTCATAAATTGGGTCTTAGTCTTCACTGTAGTGAAATAAAGTTTTACACCACAACAAAATGTGGTACAAGAGAACCACTAACTGCATTTGTGACTTACAAAAAAAGAAATGAAATAAACAGTTTCTACTCTGATAACTCAAATGCGAATCACAAGTTTGAGTTAGAAGCATTTATTTCTCACTCTGCCAGCAACAAACATGGAGGCAAATAATTTGCTTCAGTTTTTCAGTGGTGCAAAGGTTTGAGTCACTGACTCAACTAGGTTTGAAAGACCGTAGTTAAAACCCATTCATAGATGCAAAAAGAGTGCGAGAGAAATACTCTCTTCTTGCCTCGTGCCAAACGTTGTGAAAATAGTTTTCTCAATTTTAGGTTAAAGTGTAAAACTGTTCTAATGGTGATTTGAACCAGCCTAGCAAAACTTTTTGTAACAGTGGGGAACCAGCGCAGACACTTACATCCTCACAGTCTTCCAACAGCTGCACAGTGAATATGGGCGTGTCACAGCAGGGCATCAGAACGCTTGTAATTTAGGGTTACTGTTTTGTTATGACATTCTATGTATGTTTTTGAATGTTTGTACTCACACTCATAGGTTCTGGAATGGAATTTACTGTTGGGCTTAGGTCCTGGCAGTGAGTGGCAGATGTGTCAGTTGCTTCATTGACTTTGTGCTTGCCGGACGTGGATTCTTCATGGGCACATTTATTATAGCCTTATAGCCTGCTGTAGCGGGCTGTACTGGCTATTAAAGGCCTGCTCCTGCGTTAAAGGCCGGAGCCGAAGGTAAGGGTTTTTAACAAGGGAACGGGACTTTAATAGCTGGTATAGCCCTGTTACGAAGGGCTATAAGGCTATTAGACCATTCTGCCACTAGAAGGCAGAATGTTCCAACAAATAAAACAAAGGCCTCTCGGAGCTCGAGGGGTTTAAATTCCCTCTGGCTCTGAGAGGCCTTTGAAAACAACATTGCAATGTTGCTCTGTGGGCCTTAAACGGCCCGTAGAAGCAGGGAGCACTCCATTGTCTGCAATGGAGCTCCCAACATTACAATGTTCTAATTATCATTAAAGACATATCTGGAACCTTATTGGCATGTGAGCCTGAATACGAGAAATTGGCGACAAGTTTTATCAGCGTTCCCACAAACTTGGAAGTTCGACTTTCTCATCGGCAGGAGGTCGAGCAGAGGTCGAGCGGAGGTCAGCAGCAGTTTCCAGCACGTTTAAAAAGTATTTTGGTGGTCTGCAGTCTACAGAGACTGATGAGACTTTGCAGGTATACTTGGTTTTGAGTTTCCTGCATTAGCCCTGCATGTTTGAGCCTTCAGTTAGAGTGTGTTTTCTCCTTCTGAAGCATGAGTGGCTCTCCTGCAACTGTCTTGGGCCATGTTGAGACTGAACATGCAACATGGTGACATAATACGTTGAGTGGACATTTTATCCATAACTAAGTGGACAGCTGTGCAGTGTGTGCCTGGGTGAGGGCACAATGTATGACGTAAGTCGTCAGAGGCCATATTTTTTGTTACAAGTAAAACTAAGTGTACTGCCCTACACAATCGTACGTGAAGGTGAAAGGTTTGCTTTTCTGCGTGGGGAATTCTCATTTGAAGAACGTTAGCGAATCAACGTAGGAAGGTACTGTTAACTTACCAGTATTCATATTATACTATTGAAGTGCTACAGCATTAACATTTGCAGCATTTAGTTGCTATTTACCCAACCATCATCGGAATAGTCCAGCCCGACCTGCCAAGTCACGTCCTCCATGGACAGGAAACAAGCATCCTGGAACCGTTTTTACGATATTACCCCTCATCAGCTTGGCTAGCTTGAGTCCAGTGGCTAAGTGAGCAAGGGACCCACATCTGGGCATACCCTTGGCCACTCAGGGCGAACATAGCAAACACAACCAGATGATGGGCGGAGTGCTTAAACTTGTCAACAACTCAACCCCCAGTTAAGAGGTCTTAGTTTGACCATCGTTCTTTTGCTCACAATCCCATCCCAGTTTGGACACAGCCATATGCAAATCAGACTTGACCCTGCTCCTCATGGAAACAGTCCAGTCCCAACTGTCAGGCCAGGTCCTCACTGGACTGGAAACAAACATCCTCGGACCAGTTTCAGGGTATCAGTCAGGCTAGCATGACTGATACCCTGGCCTGGCAGTTCGGCCTGGACTGTTCCCATGGGGAGAAGGGTCAAGGCTGATTTACATATGGCTGGGTCCAAACTGAAATGTATTGCATTTTCGCCCTTAGTGGGAAGGGTATGCCAAGTCATGGGTCCCTTGCTTGCTACGCCACTGGTTTCAAGCTAGCCTGGCTGATGAGGGGTGACACCCCAATAACTGTCCTAGGATGCCTGTTTTCAGATCCAGGGAGAACCAGACCTGGCAGTTTGGGCTGGACTGTTCCCATGGGGAACAGGGTCAAGACTGATTTGCATATGGCTGGGTCTAACCGGGAATGACGTGGTGAGCAAAATAACAATAGATTAAACCCAGATATGTGACTAGGAGTGACTGTTTAACAATGTTCAGCATTCCATCCATCATCTTTTTGTGTTGTATGTAAAAGGAGTAAGAATACTGTTAGCCATTTCAAAGGATAGATCTGCTGAGAAACTCAACAATGTTATTTTGACAATTGAATGTAATTCTGTTACAGGTACTACTTTGGTTAAAGGAACCTTTTACCAAACTATGTAAAGCGCTCTGATACCTTCGGGTTAGGTTTTTCACTAAATAAAACTCTACAAATAAATAAATGGTGCAAGCAACAGTTAGAGGCATAGCTCTACATGTCAAGGCAGATTTAGGGTCCCAGATAACAATTTTACGGGATTTTACGGGATTCTATCTTTTATAACAATTGGAAGATACTACTCTTTGCTCCACTGATGTTAATCCCAAAGCTTTTGGTGGAAAGGATATCAATATGATTGGTTATTTTACATCAAGAATAGAGTGCTTGAGAAGAGCAACCATTACTAAAGTGTATGTAGCTGTGAAAGGGAAAAAAGTTGTTGGATGTCAAGGTTTGCAAAATTGGGTTTATACCTTGTGCTAAAAATCCTAGAGTTGTTGGAGATATGCTCATAGCTCAGGTTGACAAAGTTGTCCAGATTCAGTTACCCATAGCTTGTGTAGACAAGTATGTTCACAATGGAGAAGACATCTTGTATGACTTTGGTGAGGTCCTTATGGAACAAGTAGGTATGGTTTAAGGATTCGAACATCATATTAAACTCAAACACTGCACACAGCTAGTCGTTCACAAAGTACAGTCTTTCCAACTTAGGGCCAGATGTAGGAGCCCTAATACCGGTCGGTAAATGCCGAAATCGGCCGTTACCGACCGGTATTAGGGTTTCCAGATGTAGGGGGCCTATATTTTACCGATTCTGTAAATTTACTGAATCAGTAAATTTGAAGAATTGGTAAAATACTGAATCGGTATATTTACCGATTCGGTAAATCTACATGTCGGTGGGACTCTTCTGAGTCCCAAAGGCCCTTTAGAATCGGTATTTTACCACCCAATCCTATTGGGTGGTAAAATACCGAATACAGGTGTGCATGCACATCTGTGCATGCACACCTGTGCAATGTGACACACAGACATGCCCTTAGGGAATGTCTGTGTGCCACATGGCACACAAGTCCGGAATTGGGGTGCTAGAGGGTGTCAAAGTGACACCCCCTGCACCCTTGCAACATTTGGAATTTACCGAATCGGTAAATACCGATTCGGTATTCCACATTGATTCCTATGGGCTTCAAGGCCCATAGGAATCAATGGGGGATACCGATTCGGTATTTACAGAATCAGTAAATACCAAATCTTACCGATTCGGTATTTACCGATTCCCCCCCTCTAATTTACCACTTCTTAAATACCGAATCGGTATGATTCGGTATTTTAGAAGTGGTAAATTAGATTTACCTACATCTGGCCCATTGTGTTATGGAGGAAATGAAACAAGTATTAAAGAACGTGCTCTGAAGGTATTATTGATTAGACTGAGTCATTATAGTGGGTTTCTTCTATTGTGGTAGTTAGGAAAAGATCAGATGAAAGTGGTCATTTGCCTAAAAGCCTAGTGGGTCTGGAAATGCTATTTAATCATCATATCCTCTGCACTTTCGGCAAGCACAATCCACTGCTGCAGATTCAGATGCCTAAGTTCGAGAGCAACCTATAGGCCACATCACCCCACAAAGAGGTGCCCGTTAGTAAAAAGTATGTATATTAGTTTTGCTAGAGTGGACACAAAAGATTATTATACATTGGTGACTGTCTTCTCCAAGGTACCTTATGCCCAGCTTCTGGTGCTTAGAAACATGTGGCCTTGAGAATCATATTTCTTTGTTTAATTGAAATATGTCCATTAATTCCCTAAACGAATGCCCCAAGTGCAGTTGAATACTGTGCTGTTCAGAAGACAATCTTCAAAGGACATTTAACTGTTAACAATATGAATGGTGCGGAGACATTATGTCAGAATTTTAAGAGTTGCAGTTTCATGTTTTGGTGCAGCCCTCATTTATGTGGATCCTACTGAAACCCCTCTGCTTCGCTGTGTGTGACCTAGGTACTTAGTACAGCTCACGTGAAGCACTGGCATGTGGCTCAAGACAACAACTAGCTAACTGGACGAGCGGCCGCTTAGTGAAGATTTCAAGCAGTTGCACCCACCTCTGCAGAGGTATCAAAAAATGATTGGATGGCCTGGAGCCTTATTATAGACTTCCTGCAGTTACTTCTTGTTTGAGGAGGGACGTCTTATGCAAAGGTAAACCAGAAAACCTCGGATTAATCATGGCTTCCCTACTAAACTAAATTGTGTGATCCTTGGCAATTGTCTAATTAACTTGTTCCTTCATTTTGACGAATAAGGGCACCTTGAAATACATGTTATCAAGACATCAACTGTATAAAACTTTCTCCAGAGGGTTTCTTGTATTAACTGACTCATGAAAAAAAAGACACTTTTTAATTAAGAGACTGTATATCCGCACTTTTGTTGAGAGATGTCTTAAAATTAATGTGTTCCTACTGTTATATGGTGTGGGGCACCTTTTGCTTCTTTTATTTCAGTTAGTGTAAACAATGCTTGCCTGTTTACTTAACATGGTTATGAATGTTTGTTCTCTTTGACGCCCGGTTGGTTGTGCAGATCCAGGGCCAAACTGGATCGAAACGCCGTCAACATGATATGTGGGCTTAACACTAGTTCACTATTATGTGCCTAAAATGTTTTGTTCCCCACATATGTGAAGCAAGTGCATTGTAGAGTTTCCCCTTCTTGCTCCATTTTTTTACATGCCTGAAACACCTTATATGTTTGTATTGTCCTAATGTACGTATAGCATTGTGGATGCAGGACTGTGTCCCACTGTTTTATTGTTTCCTTCCAAATCAATTTACTTAATTATTGAATAAATGTGTAAGTCCGGCTGGACTTTTTTGGTTATTATAGCGCATATTGTGGCCTATAATTATTATAACTGTCATTTTCCGTGTCAAGGACCACTGTTTTTCTCTCAATGGTTAGAGCGGCAGACCCTGATGCAGAGGTCTAGCCCGGGACCAGGGTTCAATTCCCTGCCTTGGCGGGTCTTGGGCTCAAAAATTCGACGGACCTGATAATTCTCGCCTCGGTGCCTATTCCAATCATGGAGTCCCAATCTGCAACTCTGGACAATAGCTTGCTTAATCTCCACAATGGCCCCCACAACGCTAAGGATGCCTGGCCTCCACCTTGGGGGTGCCCAGGAGTGGACGCCTCACAGGGAAAGCCAGGATGGGTTCCACAGCGGTATTCGTACAAGCGCCTTGAGACCCTTGTGGGTGAGTAGTGCGCTATACAAGTATCAATTTACATTTTTTTTTATTTAAAGCAAAACCGGAAGAGGGCTGATTCAGATTTGAGCTATTTGGATAAGCAGACAAATTTTTAGACCAGTGGTGTAGTGTACCTCTACTACGACCCGCATTTCCAAATAGATATCTCCCTAATAGACCGGATGAATCAAGGCACAACTTGTACTGCTGCCCATCCCTGCAGCAAACAAAGACAAGTATTTGCAATGCAATAGGTCTCACATTTGCGAGAGTTTAAGCTATTGACATTGTAAATTATAATGCCTTGTATTTATGTTTTAAAAACCAACACATAAATGAAAGTCAATGTCATTTACAATACCATGAGCTCAAACTGTTGCAAATGCGAGACCTATTGCATTGCATATGATTGTTTATTTTATCTGCTTGCAATCACACAAAAACTTTGTGGGACTGTTAGAACTGGGATTTCTGGTTGGCTAAGGCTTGCGCCAAAGCCAGGCAGAAACCACCATTCTAGTCAGGGCAAGGGAGTCACACGCCAAGATAACCCCTGCTCACCCCCTTGTAGCTTGGCACGAGCAGACAGGCTTATCCCAGAGGCAATGTGTAAAGCATTTGTGCAAGCACACAGCAACAACATCCCAGGCACACTACAAAAGGAAATCCACACAAGGTTATATAAAAATAACTTTTGCATTCTCAAAACACATCAGATAGTACTCACACAATATACATTGTGCCAACTTGCAAGGGCAATATTCACAAGGGATTCTTTACACAGGACAGGGCCACGTGGGCCACTGTCAGGATCAACACTTAGCAGAAATTGGTAAAAGAAAATAGATCATAAACCTACAACCAGTAACTATTGGTAATCACTGTACTCCATCTCAACCTGTAACATAAACTACACTATGTACCGTCACCTCAGGTGCAAATTATATTCTGCGCCAATCCTCACCAGCATAAACACATCATGCAATCTCTCACTAGTCTAACCACATTAGACCCTGCCTCCTAAGAATAATTCAAATTTAGGGGTGTAAAGCACAGAGTGCAGTATCATCTCCCTAGCATAAACCATAATATGCTACACAACCTCATAATCATAAACCACAGTTTTAGAGGTATAAAAACACAGGGGGCATATTATCAAGCATGGGTGGTAATATTATCGCTGCTTTATCGGCAGGAAACTGCCGATAAAGTGGCGATAATGGGCTTGATAATATGCTCTATGGAATTCCAATCGAAGCTCATGTTAGATGTCCTTCACATTTAACATGAGTTTCGATTGGAATTCCATAGACCATATTATCAAGCCCATTATCGCCACTTTATCGGCAGTTTCCTGACGATAAAGCGGCAATAGTTTTATTGCCCAGGCTTAATAATATGCCCCAGGGTGTGCAAAACATACTAAATGCATTACATTGCTCAGCACCACATCACTCTAGCACATAAATCACATTTAGGGCCTTGCTCCCTATCCACAAACCAGCCCCCCTGGCCAACTGGCCATCTCAAGAAGGGGCTCAAATTCCCTGTGTCCAGAATGTCAGGGCGCGCTGTCAATGCAGCACCAGTCAGGGTAGCAAGCCTAAACGTTGCAGCTGCCCACTACTTGCTGGACAACTGAGGACAAGAACAGGGTCTAAACGCTGCAGCTGGCACTAAGTGCTGCGCAGCTGTGGAAGGCCGTGGTAGGGGGAAAAGGAGTGTGACTCACTCCTAGATTCCCAAAGACATGTCCCCTGAAAGGAAAGGCCTAAACAGTGCAGGTGCCCACTACTTACTGGGCAGCTGGGAGCTCAAAACTGCGACTTGGGCTTTCACTAGCCCTTAGGAGCAAACACTGCGCAAAACATGGGGAGCCCTCCAGGCTTTTACACAAAGCAGGCTCATCGTTGGACATCTCTGGCTCTGGAACCTGACAACTGTATGCATGGGAGCACTCCGGCTCCTTAAAGACATAAATGCCCCCATCGTTGGAGCCACGGGGCTTACCACGGCCTCCTCTGTCCCTTTTAAATGAATAGTGTGCCGCGGGAGCCATCCAGGCTCTTAAAATAACTGGGCCTCTCGCTAGAGCCACGCGATCAGCATAAACATGCCCACGAGGGAGCCATCTGGCTCTGGAAGTAATGGGCAAAGTGTTGGAGTGGCCCGCTGCCATCCGGGGCCGCTCTGAAAAGGAGGGCATCCCTATGGTGGCTGGAAAGTAGGGGGATACGGGCCCCTTGGGGCCTTTCTATGGCCACAGGTTCTCCCCCTGAGGCAGCTGCCCGCCACTGCGGTCCAGCTGTATAGCACAGCTTAAGGTAGGGAGGAGAGGAGCACTAAGAGTGCTCCCTGTGCAGCCCCACTCACCGGTTCTTCCTCTGAGGTGTCCTCCATCTCATCCCGGGCGGCAGCAGTACTTCTCCAGTCCCCTGGACTCCGGTAGCCCCGCACTGCTGTTGGCCGCCTCAGCCGCCACTTCGGATTCACCAGGGCCCCCTCCTGGGACCCGGGGCTTTTTCCCCATCAGGCGCCATGGCAGGGCTCTCCCCTTCACATGGGAGCCCTGCGTCAGCGCCTCGAAGTTTCATCTCCATTTTCCGTCCGGCGGCCATAGGGTGGGTGCGGGCTTCCCTCTGGGAAGCAGAAGTCCAACCCCATGTCAGGCAGCTCCTTCTGTTTTCCAGTTAAGGCCCGGCTGCAGCGGTGACTTTATCAGAGCAGAACGAGGGGTAGGTTCCCTCGAAATTAAGAAACAATGCAGGAGCGGGGTGGGCACCCGCAAAGGGCACCATAAACGGGGTGGCACCTGTAAAGAATTGAAATAAGCGGGCTGGGCACCCGCAGTGTAACAAACGGGCAGGAGCGCTTCCCCCCCGGGATAACCACAGCGCTCTGCCAGAAAGTAAAAGTAAGGCGCTCCAGTGCTCAGAGAGAGACCCAGGGGCATTTCAAAACAACGCCAGCACTCACAAGGTGCTGGGGCAGCCCCCAAGTCCCTAGGGCTTCAGCAGTCCTGGATGGATTAAGGTGGAGCAAAAGCAGCTCGCAGCAAAGAAAAGTCCTCCAGCATCCAGGGGCTGGGCAGGGCCCAGGGAGGCAAGCCTTCCCCTGGGCCCCAGCAGCAGCACGCCCCTGGTAGATTTGAGTACAGGACAAGAACCTTTTACAGGAGGTCACAGCCTCTTTTTATACACACAAATCCTTTGTCTCCAAAGGTACAGGCAAGGGGCGAACAAGATGCAACTGGTTCTGAGCACTTTGTTTTGCTCAGCCCCTCTGCCTATTCACAGGGTGGGTCAGGGACATCAGACATACCACAGGGGGCGGAGCCAGCATTGTGGAGGGAAAGCCCAGCCCTATTCAGGTCCCAGGTGCACCCCTCCCTCACATCAACATGCAGATCTCTCCATTCACCACCGGGGCAGACCCATCCTGACTCCAGGAGCCTGGCACACCAGCCAGCTCCAGCCAATCACAAGCCAGACAGTTAATTCACATTCACTGCACAGACACACCAACTTCTAGAAGTGGCACTTCCACACTAGACACATTAAAGCTGCACACATCATCGCGCAGCATTCAATCTCACGAGTTTGCACATTTCAAACTCGACCTTGTACTCCCCACACCTTTGGAACTACCATGGTCACACATATTACCCATGCATTCCTATGGGAGGGCAGGTCACTCTCACCATACATACACAGAGAGTGCATGCACTTTACACTGGACCACAGTGAAACAGTGCGCATAGGCCTAAATTCACCAACACCAGGTTACAGAAACAGGCTAGGAAAAAGCAAAAAAGTTTTGGGGTGAACCTGCCAAAAGGGCCAGGTCCAACAGGGACGAATTATAAACAAATCAGAACTTTACTGGTGCTGTGGGCGAAGGAATGTGGTTCCATTCATTTGAGGTGTTTGCTGGAAGCAGTGATTCAGGACTCTACTCCAAGCAAGATTTTCCCACTTTGGTGAATCATCCTTTAAATGGGAAGGTACTTTCCTGTACTTAGTACCTGCACTTCTTTAATTTGGAAGGGAGCGTACCTGCACTTCAGTAATATATTTGATGGGAGAGTAGCGGCAAATCTCAGGAGCAAACAGGTACTCTAAAGAGTGAGTACCCGCACTTCTAGATTTTCATTTAGAGCACTAAGGTGAACTGCGCCACATGTGGTGACCACTGAAGTACTGTTTTTTTGTGCTTGCATTAAGTGCAGCATTTCTTTGTTCGGAGGCCGTTTAGCACAGACTAGGAGTTGCAAGAGATTTTGATTTAATTAGTTTTGAAACTCATCTGACCTGAGTATCTGCACAAAATTGGCCAATATGGAAAATGAGTCAGAGAAGAGACGGCGTGCGCGTGCGCATCGCCTGTTCGGACGTGCACATATTTTGTCTCCCTTCGCGCACCAAACCGACAATAGTCTTGCCAAGGCGAAGCAGTGCAAGCACTGCATTCCCTAGGCGAGACCTAAAAAACTAGGGCAAATGAGACCCAGTGATCCTAAGCAATGATGTGCCTTAGGGAAACTTGCGGACTGGCGCCAAGAGTTCATGAAGGCAGGAATTACTCTGGTAATCTCTTGTGAAGGACATCTGAAGGACTGCACACAAATCCCAGTGCCACCGAAATTGGCAAGAATTCCACACATACTCCGATGAGATACAAAGCCTGTCTTGGTTCGGGCTTTTGGGAATTGCTTACACTGCATGACAAACCGGGTGTCTTCAGAGCTCGTTTTCATGGAAGAAATTCTAGTGGCCATTTCAAACCTGGTGCGGAGCGATGCGTCAACTGGTGTGCAGATTGTAAACTGTGACGCGGTTGGTTCCTGTGTCTGCTCCCCTTGTCTGTGTAAAACCTGTGGGTTCGATCCCTCTGGGGCAGTGTCCTCTATTCAAAGGGATTGGAATTAGCTACCTGACATGCTACTGACTGAGGCAATTTTTGGCACAACACACTACTTTATTAAGGGCCCTAGTAATTGGCATCTGGGGCTCGAGGCACTACATGGCAATCAGTCTCTCTACTACGTACAATGACGATGCACCATATTCCACCTACATGGTCTCGCTAGACACATATATACCAAACCTTAATGTGATTTTTAACAGCTGAGTAAAAAACCTTAATGGTTATTAAAAGCTGGGACATAGTTTTGCTGCGCTTTTAAAGTGCGCCTCAACCGGCTGGTCAGACTTGACCCCTGATTGGTTCCCTCCCATCCCAGCCTCAAATGAGGACCTTGTATAGTTGAGCCTGCTAAGCCAGGAGGGTAGAGAAATCGTCTGGAAGGCAGGGGCAACGGCATCCAAACGGCCTCCAAAAGGCCTCCAACTCACCGCTATATACTGACAAAATGCTGCCTCTAGACATGACTGTGTGTCCAGTGGGGGAACCAAGAGGACGGCAAGCGGGTGGGGCAGGTATAAATACCTAACCCCACCCCTTGCATGCCATAAATGACCCATCTAAGGCGCTGGACATGGGGGACTCCCGTATGGGGGTCCCAGTGAGTGAATGAATGAATGAATGAATGAAACTTGCACTTGTATAGCGCTAAACTACCCGGAGGCCTCGCAGCGCTTGGAACGCGGGGAACGCTGGGATGTTTCGGAATGCGGCACTAAGGCGGCTGCCCTCTTTAGAGTGCACTGTGTGGGCCACTGGCAGCCACATTTTCTTGCTTCCTTCTACAGTGGCAGGGGACCACCTCTTAAGTCCTTTAAAAGCAGGCGCTCTTGACAGAATATGATTATTTTAAAGGCATGAGGTAATTAAGTGATTTTCCCAGATTTACAGGATGTCAGGCCGGGACCAGGATACAAACCTGGACACCCATGTTTCAAAGTCATCCACTAGACTACATCACCCATTGTGCCCTTCATCTAGAAAGAGGCAATTGCTTGACCTTTATATACTGATGGGGTATTTGCCAAGCTTTCCTGACATACAGCACATCAAAACAATGGGCGGTAGCACTTCAAGCTTCATGGCACAAGAGACAGGTGCCGGACAGAGGACAGCAGGATATGCTTCTACACACACGCAAACTAGGTACAACCTGCAAAGCAGTGGCACAAGATTCTTTGTATGCAACATAAACACCCACTATCTTAATCATGTAATACCCATGTTGTGATGTTCTCAGGCACGACCATTATTTTTCAACATACAAAAGTCAAAACAGTGGTCGAAGTGGGCGGAATCGGCAGGGCACGGCGTGCCCCTACTTCTTTAATTTAATACAGTTCGTTCCCCAACTTTATTATTTTAGATATGCATCCCAGGACGGCCGAAATAGCCCAGCAGTTCATGGCTGTTCAAGGACGGGCGGGCACAGAAGGAAAAGGGCTGTTGTTTCCTTCTTGCCCAGAGAAGTCAAGGACAGTGTCCACTTCTCTTGCTCCACCGCTAGCAGCCATCCCCCTCTCTTTCTCGTATTCTCTACCGTTTTGTCATGCTCCAGGTCACTTGTTGAAAACCGTGACTTTTCTTTCCTCTGCATTCCTTCATTCGTTTCCCTGCGAAATGGATCCAAAAAAAGAGGAAACGCTTTTGCTGCAAATGTCTTTTTCTGACATTTTTCAATGCAGCCTCCGAAGTAGAGAAAAAAGGTTTAACATTTGAACAATAAATTTATAACTAAATAAAGCAAGAGAGAGTGGTGGCAAGTTGGCCTGATTGATTTTATTCACCTCCAAACACATTAACAGCACTTTACAGCATTTGCCAATGAAGCGCTACATTTATTTTCTCATCTTTCTTTGTACATCATTGTTCCCCAAGTGGGGAAGTGCGGCAATACCTGCTTGATGAGTAGATTGGAAAACGTTTAATGTGATCCTTATCAGTTGTTTTCCCTATTGTAGATCATAAAATGTGTACCGCTGCTCTGTTTTCAGGGATGTGGTCTTTTCAAACCATACTGCCTATGTTTTGAAAGGATATAAGCAATGGACACTGAAACGGGTCCCTTCCAAGACCTGTAGTCATGTGCTTAACTTTTCAGGCAAAACTACTCATTGATTTCTGAATGAGTGTAAAAGTGTTAAGTTGTATTCCCTATGAGGGTTTGCTATTTCCAGCAAATTACTATTCGCTAGACTATTACTATTGTCTAGTGTATAATTTGAATTGAATCTCATCTAGGTGTTTACAGAGGAGTAAAATGTGGTTGTAGTTGAAGGCAGCGCAATTTTCTCTAAGTGGGGCAGTTTGGTGTCCAGTGGGGGAGAGGATGTGGCACTTCTTTGGCCAGAGATGCCGAATTTGGAACTGGAGAACTGGGTTCAGCCTTTATGACCAGTCCACCAGACTACTCTCCTGAGAGAGCACATTCCCCTGCTAGACCTTAGAAGGCTTGGGCCCAGATGTAGATAAATCTGATTTACCGACTCTAGAATACCGAATTTTACCAATTCGGTATTCTAGATTCAGTAAATCAGATGTAGGTAAAAATTCGGTAATTTTTACCGAATCTGTATGATTCGGTAATTACCAAATCGGTATTTACTGATTCAGTAATTGCAATTGATTCCTATGGGCCCACAGGCCCATAGGAATCAATGTCAATTACCGAATTGTAAATACCGATTCGGTAAAATTACCGATTTTGCAAGGGTGACAGGGTGTCACTTTGACACCCTGTTGCACCCCTGATTTTGCCTTGTGTGCCATATGACACACATACATGCCCTTAGGGCATGTCTGTGTGCCACATGGCACAGGTGTACATGCACAGATGTGCATGTACACTGGAATTCGTTATTTACCATGTAATAGTATTACATGGTAAATAACGAATCGGTAATGGCCTGTGGCACTGTTTTCAGTGCCACCTACATCTGTATTTACCGATTCGGTAAATTTACCGATTCGGTATTTTACAGAATCGGTAAATTTACAGAATCGGTAAATATACCGATTCTGTAAATTAAGCCTACCTAAATGTCAAATCCCAAATACCGGTCGGTAACGGCCGAAATTGGCCGTTACCGACAGGTAATTGGCGACCTACATCGTGCCCCTAGTGTCTTAGCATCAGCAGGTGGACCCTAGGGGTGGCAAGTGTGGGTTAATCTCCAAGGCAATGCATACTGAAGTTCACCTCCAGTCTTGTCAGCAGGCATACGAAGAGGCACACCCTAGAACGGCAGTGACTCTGTCCCTGAGGTCTCAGGACCCTTAATGCCGGTCCTCCTCACCCATTGGTACCTCCATTGGCCTTGTTTCAGCAGTAGTAGCTACAACTCATCAGGGCTCGGCAATGCAGGATTTGCGCGCACACTAAAATATGTTCACAAACTTAACAGTCTCTTTGCTTCATAAACAAGCAATTTTAGCATGTGCTGCCTGCTTTGAAGTCGCTGGAATTATGCTGCGATTGAGGACAAAATTATGCTGCAGTGTTAACTAAATTATGCAGCAAGAAAAAAGCTGCAGCGTAATGCAGTATATTTCCTGATACTTTATTATTTTGACAGTTTTACACATACTAACAGTCTCTGAAAATATTTTAACTCGTTAGTACCAGTTCAACATACACATGTAGCAGTGATAATGGTAACCACTCAACTATTGCAAAGGGCCCTTCTTTTCACAGCAACACAAGTAGCATTTTTAGTAACTTTTGATCCGTTTGAGCTACAGAAAATGTATTAGTTAAAAGCGTCAGATAATGCAGCAGATGTTGTATTATGTAGCAAATAGGGCAAAGCTATAATTATGTGGAAAACATTTGCAAAATAGGATATTTTGCCATTCATGTTTGAACTGCTTTTGTGGAAAAGGGGAGGAAAATTGCTGATGACAGAAACTGCACAGCTGAGAGACAAATGGCTTGTGAGCAGTAGCGGAAGGTGTTGGGAGTAACTGCCGGGCGGTGATGTGGGGAGGGGGAGGGGCAGGTTGGGGGGTAGTAATCTATGGATTATGGAGGATTACAGGTAAGTAAACATATAAATAAATAAAACAAATTTAATTGCGTCCACTGCATCACATTTGGGGATGCAGTGCACGCAACAAAATTAATTTTATTTATATATATGTTTACTTACCTGTAATCCTCCGTAATCCATAGATTACTAACCTCCGCCCCGCCCCTCCCCCTCCCCACGTCACTGCCCGGCATCTACTACTACCACCGACCGCTACTTCTTGTTATAGCACTTTGAAGCGTATTTGGGACATTCTGTGATTGGATTCATATCCCAATTTGAATTAAATAAAGTAATGAGCTGTAACTGGTCAGTGAAATGCAAAACAAATGAAAAATTGGTATGTTTTGCTCCTTCTTGCCACACCTCTGACTCCGCCCACTGCCCCAACCCTCGGGTTATTTCCACCTCCTGATCTCCGCCCACAGTTCCCCTACTTTTTTCCTCCCACTTCGACCACTGAGTCAAAATGGCTGTCATTACTGATTAATGTTTATTTGCTGGGAGGAATAAAGATAATGCTGCTTGGCTGCGAGGTATCACTTTAGATAGTGATCTGGAGGGCAAAAAGACAGGCCGATTAGTTATGCCAATATCTGTTAATTGGTGTCCTCCTGCTGTGCATTATTTAAAAATATTAATAATTTATATACTTTTGAGAGCCCGGAAACTTCAAACTGCAACTTGGCCTCTAGCCTCACTGTTAAGGGCCCTGGGCACTATACTTTCTACCTCCATTCTGACATGGTCGTTGGTCAAATTGAAAGGGTATGGTAACAACAACAAATGAAAATGGCTACTGGTTCATCATAACACATGCATGCACACATGGTAACGATGCCAACATGGCAACTGTGTGCACACATGCGTGCTCATGCATCACAATGCTTACACTTCTGTAGATAACATATTGGTAACCATTTAGGGGCAGATTTACAAGCCCCTTGCGCCACTTTTACGTCACTTTTAACATGGGAAAAGTGACGCAAGGGTGGCACAAGGGGCTTGTAAATCTGCCCCTTAGTCTTTCTTTCTTACTTTCTTTACTATTCTAACTAGCAGATGGCCATGTCGGAACGATTAACTAAAGAAACACTATATGAGCACAAAGCGCCAATGCAAACCAGTACATTGTAAAGCCAATAGCTTGTCTTATAATATTGTGGTGTGCTGTTGTTGTGAACTTTTGAAAGGGCAGCCCTGATTCCAACTTTTTCTCTGGCACGTGGGTATTAGCAATTTCCCTGTTTTCGAATTGGAAACATGACTTAGACAAAATGAACATTTTTGAGTAGCTTATATAAATGCCCAGGCTCAGTTTGTCACATGCACAATTTAAATCACAGGAGACATTTTTTGAGGCTCACCTCTACATACAAACTGCGCAACCAGTCATTTGTTGGCCTTGCACTTCTCGCATTTTACCACAGTGAAAAAAGTAGTTATTTGCGAATGTGTCTCCAGTTGTTCAAACCATTGTATGGAATTGTTTTTTTGCCTTTTTTACAGTCGATAGAAGATTCGTCCCTTGCAGGTAAGAAAAGTGCAGCATGACACTGTGCACATTAAAAACCGAATTTAACATGCCACATACGTTGTAGCTTTTAACATGTTTTTAAAAGCAAACAGCAGAGATGGCATTGCCATACTAACATTAAACTTGCCACCTGCCATTCTGTGGCAAAACACAGCAAATACAATTCGATCAGCCCAAGATCACTTAATAACGGAAAACAGTGCATTAATCACATTATGCCTCGTTAGATTAGTTTCACACAAGAAGGCTCCTGTAATACCTACAAAAAGCTTACCTTATAAACATAAGGATTTTTCCGAGAATCTGTCAAAATGTCAAATCGTGTGTAAATATCATTAAGAAGATTAACAATTTTCATGGCTCCTTCTCCAGAGGCATGCTTGCTGCAGAAGGAATTGAATCCCACAATACCACTGAAGAGGATGGTCACATTATCGTATCGTTTAGCCGCCACTGGGCGCTTGTGTCTCAGTTCATTGGCTACGGATTGGGGGAGAACGGAGTATAGCAACCTATAGAAAAAAACAGAAAGAGTAAGTTAGAAAGAGATGGCAAACAACCCCAATGACATTTAGATGCATAATGTTAGCAAATGTAAGGAGTTCAGGAATAAGAAGAATCATCATGAGGGTTTAAGAATATTAACCCCTATTCCGCCGCAGTGCTAAGGGGGCGGGGCGGCCACGCGGCGGCCGCATGCTAGTGACGGAACCGCTCCGTCACCAGCCTCGGTTCCGCTGTGCTCATGACGGAGCAGTTCCGTCATGGCCCGCCCCGCTCAATGGAACGTCGAGCGCAGGCGCGGAATTCGCGCCGCGCAGGCGTTCCGAGCGGGCCATGACGGACCCGCTCCGTCATCAGCACAGCGCACTCGCAGCTGATGACGGAGCGGTTCCGTCATCAGCATCGAACCGGTTAAGGATGCGGTCTAGTGGAACATTACATGGTATATAACAATAACATTTAGATAATAAACAATAATAATACCTTGTTTGTACCTATGCAAAAGCATTCTTTATTTAGGAATGGTCAGAACACTCATCTTTTCAGTTATTCGAGGACAAGACTGTTTTGGAAGTGGTGTTTCTGGCTATTTGGGGGAACAAGAGGCTCTTTTTCAGTGAATGTGCACTCAAAATGTTTTAATTTCTTCATTAGAGATATGGCATTTCTGCTGCTTGTAAGCACTGTTAATAACAGATGCATCAGCCAGCCACTTAACCATTTTATGGTACTGATGGAGTTGGCGAAAATACATAATGTACATATGAGCACATAAAAATAACACGTTGAGTAAAAATGTAGACTTTTGAAGTTCTTTCTTTTACTTCTTTCTCTTAATAGATCTGTAGTACCCTGAGTAACCCAATCCTCAGTAGAATAGGTCTTCGGGCCTGAATAATTGCCTAAATCAACGACGACTCAAATGTGGTAGGAAACATATTGAACTTTCCATACAAACTGGATTAGGTCATTATATCCACATCCAGCTACTCGCTGATTTTATTTACAAGGGGACCAACTTTTACATTCACTTAGATACTCCTTAATTCATTTTAATTCACTACATACCAATTTGCAACTATTCAAAAACATAGCACTGCCACTCATACTTCAAATAAGGCATTACAATCAAAACATCTCTGGCAGAGAACCCCTCAAGCGGCTCGTCAGGCATTACAGCGCCGGCCCACAAGGAGCTGCCCTATGATGAAGCATGACACCCATCTGGGTGGGTGGAAGCCATTGCTTCTGAACAATCAGATCCTCCAATTTGGAATTTCAGTCTTCCACTGACCAATACCTTGCTTGCTATACAATCTTTTCTTATGAAGGAAGTGGCCCTTAGGGGCCACCCGGGTTACTTACAACCACCTACTATGCCTTCCCAAGAATGAAGAGTCGGTCAGACAGTAGAGAATACAAACTTACATCTTTATTGGCAGTGCTCTGCAGAGGAGTCCATCATGACCTGCACCCTAATATGTCTGCTGAGGGACTGGCCCCCCAACCGTCTACAGTGGATAATCATTCCTCCTGAGAAGCCTCCAACCATGCCCACCATGGAAAACTACCGGCCTAGGCCGAACATGAACAAAGAGGCACAGTAGGATGAGCTAACACCTGCCAGATGGGAACATTTTATCAGGGATTCAAGGCTACAGTGCTGGGTCTCAGCATCTCCTAACATGGGAGCAGAAACGACACATTCAGATAGGCATGCAAGGGCAGATTGGTCTATTCATTAGCAAGTCGACAAAACAGCCTTGGATAGAAGCGAAAATAATAATGAAACACAGTGTTCTGCGGAGGCAAGCAATATGAGCAATGAGGCCTAACTCAGGCACAGTCTAAGCAGCCTAATAGGGATTACGAAATGCCAAATGGAGTCACACTTACTAACTGAAGCCTGCACATTTACGGGTATAACTCAGTGGGTTGCATAACATGTATACAAATGGCATCTATTTAGCCACGCACTGCTAACCTAATATAGCATGAAACAAGTGATTTGCAGGAATGGAAATTTCAAACCTATCACCTATGGGAACTGCATATCCCTCTTTGCTTATAATTTGCTACTTTGGGAGTTGCATGGTGGACTTTAATGCACTCCTAGTCCCTTCCCTCCTTTTTAGCCTCTCACTTATGCCCTGGCCACCTACCAAAATCCTGTGCCGATATATCTGGATAACTCTTCCCTATTCAGGCCGCAAAAACAACAGTAACCATAGCCAGCAAAAACAGTGCCACCACCTACTCTGATCCACTGAATTCTGGAGTAGCAGTTATGTTTTGCCTTTTAGGCCCTTTGATCCCCATAGTAACACAGCCCTACTAAACCATATGTTGCAATTTGGTGTCTACCTGTGGCCAGTTGTGGTACTGTAGTGGCATCATTATGCAGCCATCTATAGTGGCTCGATGCAGAATTTCCCTGTTACATTCAGAGGTTTACCAATGTACTAAAGTATTGTGCCAGTAAAATCAATCGATAGTTATGCTAGTGCAGGTAAATTCAGAGTTAATTTACAATTTTATATGAGAATCCCAGATCTTGGCTGCATATTAGAAGAAGGGTTGACGTTGGTCTCGGGCTTTAAACAGATGGTTTCACTGCTTTGGCTACTGTGAAGGCCACTGGATACCTTAAGATTGTTACATAGCTAGGACGACTGTGTGTTGTAGGTTGCTACTTTTAACGTGGCCCCCATTTCCCATTACATAAAGGTACTGGATCAGCAGATGCATTTGTGGTTCAGTATTTATGTCACCCCAAGCCACAGTTAGTGATCTTATAATCGAGTTATATAAAAGAAATTGGCCTGTTGGCAGGTCATTCTCACACGTCAGTTTGTCGAAGGATATCACTGTGCTGACATCATACAAGTCACCAAGGGTGTGTATCTCTGCTTTGTGCCAGTGTGCTAGTGCACCGTATGAGGTGTCCATTTTCTTTTTGGGGTACCAATGAGGGGCAGTGCTGGAGCACAGGGAATTTTATTTCTGGTGAGGTATAGACTATGTTTGTGTCATTGGTATTCTAGGGCCAGGCGGGTCGGCGACGGGATAGAGGGCCGAGCCATTGGATGGAACAAGTGGTAGATCTGGGATAGCGTCCACGCTGGTTGAATCGTGGCTATATCAGCTAGATTGAGTCCGGCGAGCCACTTCGTCGCCCACGGCAGCTATGAAGCCAGGTAAAAGAGCTCCAGATTTGGGACGGTTAGCACTCCCCTATCTTGAGGTGCGTACAAATTCCAGAGTGCCGATCAGTGGTGATTTTTGTTCCATATAAAGTCCCAAATCAGCTGCTCCAACTCGCGAAACGCTCTAGTTGAGACATAAATGGGGAGGTTTGCGAAATAGAACAGCAGCTTTGGCAATATTGCCATTTCAGTCAAAGCTATTTAATGACAGAGTTTTCCAGAACTTTACTTGGGATCTGATGGAGGAAACAGAAGTTGATAGGTTACCTTCTAAGATATTGATGGGGCTGCAGTATATACATATACCTAGGTACCGGAAGGAAGTTGGTTGCCAGTTAAGAGGGGAATTATTTATCAGAAGACCAACATTCTGGGTTTCATCCCCAATGGGATACAAGCACAAATTGGTCCAGTTTACTTTCACACACAACATAGCTCAAATTGCAGCAGTGATTCTGTTATAGTGTTTGAGATGTTTTGTAGGACCCTTACATCACATGCATTCCATCCCTTAGTTGTATGCCTCATTCATCACCTCTGCCATGTAATTGTGTTGCTAACGGTTTCATGGTTAGCAAAAACAATAATAGGGACAAGGGACACCCTCGTCTGGTGCCTCTGTTTATAGTTATACATTCTGAGGTTAGACTTCCTGTGGAACGCTAATAATGGTTTGTGTGTAAAGCAACATAATCAGCTTGAGAAAAGTATCCCCATAGCCGTATTTGTGCAGTACCTCAAATAAATAGGGCCACTCGAGGTAATCAAAAACCTTCTCCAGGTCTAGAACCGCGCACCCAGAATTGGGCCATATATGTATGGCATATTCTAGGATTCTGAAGAGCCTTCGTATGTTTAGGCAGGTGTTCCTGGTGGGAAGAACCCAGTTTTGATCAGGGTTTACTAAGTCCTTCACCAAGGGTGCTAGTATAGCAGCAATGACAAAGGCTAAGATTTTGTAGTCTGTTTTGAGGAGTGCAAGTGGTCTGTAGGAGTCTAATAGGGTCGGGACTTTGTCTGGTTTAGGGAGAGAAACCAACAGTGCCTCTTGTGGCATGTCTGTGAGTGTGGAATTAGATAGCATGGCTTCATATACTTTCTTTAGCTGGGGTGCTAATATCGCGGCATAAGCTTTATAGAATTCAGGTGGCAAGCCATCTGGACCTGGGATTTTCCCTGTGGCTAAAGAGCTCATGCTCACCAGAAGTTCTTCCTGGTTTAGTGGGGCGTTAAGCATTAACGTCTGTTCCGGAGTTATTTTAGGGAGGTTGATTTCCAAGAGATACTGGCAAATCTCTTCTGTCGTAGCCGTGACTGTGGGCTTATACAGGGCATCGTAGTGTCGGGTGAATTCCTGGTGAATGTTCTATTGCAAATATAGTAATGTATCAAATGCGTGACCCTTAATTGAGTGACGTCCCCTGGTCACAGCGTAATGCCCATGAATTGGGTTGTAAAGTTCCACAAAAGTTTTCGAAAAAAGCTTAAATTTCTTCAAACATCTTTATTTTCATTGTTTCCAAAGTCATTTTTTCAAAACGAATAATCCAGCCTTCTGGAAAATTATTAGGGCGTCCAATGCATTTCGGCTATGCAATAGCCTTCATCAGGGACTGGATTCTACAAATTAAATAATCACATGTGAGGATATAGCAGGGACTCAAATGTCAAATTCACAACAGTTAAATTGGTAAAGTCTCAAAAACGGTACATAATGTTAACTCCTAAATGTCACCCCGTAGATCGAAGAGAAAACTAATACAAAAAATACAATTGGGGTTAAGTAAAAAAACTCAAAGCAAGTTGTGTTAAGACACCTCCACCAGATATTATAGCGAGAGTAAGCCATGCACACATAGTAGAAAAAGACGGTCCGAACGTAGTTACAAGAGAAACCCTTTGCATAAATTTAGTTCTAAACATAAAGAGAAAATACACGTGATGAACGTATTCAATTCACTTTTGAGATTAACGCCTCCAGGATCACATGTCTGGATGTAGAAATTCACAGGAAAGGGTCGCATTTTGAAACAGACATCTATCGGAAATCGACAGATCGCAATAATTTATTGCATCATAACAGCTTTCACAACAACCCATTGAAAACTCATTTGCCATACTCGCAAATGTTGCGAGTAAAAAGGATTGTATCATCCTCGGAGACATTGGAGATTAGAATCAATGAGATGGAAGAAAGATTCAAAAGTAGAGGATACCCCCAAAAAGTACTAGATGATGCTAAGTTGAGATGTGCACAAAGAGAGAGAAAGGATTTACTAACTCAAGTTCCAAAAAAAGAAAACACAAGGATTGTTGTTGTGTCGAAATATTCAACCAAGAGTAAAGCTTTTAAGAACATCATCAAAAAACGCTGGGCGATACTATCCCAAGGAACAGAATTCAATAACATCTTTAAAGAAATGCCTCTGTTTGCATACCAAAGGGGAACGAACTTAGGCAACATGATTAAATCTAGAACAGAGAATGCTAATGAAGTTTTTCATGGTACGTTGCCTTGTCACAACTGCAGTCATTGCAACAATATCATCAGAGGGAATACTATCACACATCCGAGCAAAGGATTCAAGATCAAATTACGTGTGTCAGCAACTTGCGATTCTATGAATGTTATATACCTTTTGAAATGTCCCTGTGGGCAAGGATATGTGGGAAAGACTGAGAGAAAGATGAAAGTAAGACTAAACGAGCATAAGTCGAACATTCGTAACAAGTACACCAAATCTACAGTTGCAACACATTTCAGTGAAGCTTCACACAACATCAGTCAGCTCAGATTTACTGTTCTAGAAATTGTAAAAAAACGTGAAGGTATTGACAACCATAAGAACCTGCTGCAAAGAGAAAACTTTTGGATTTTCAAATTGGAAACCCTTAAACCAACTGGAATGAATGATCGGACTGAATGAAAACAAGTTACTTACCTGTAACTTTGGTTCCCCAGTATTGGTAACTTTCATAGATTCCCATGCTTTTTTTTGTATCATTTCCCGTCGTCGGACTGGGAGTCTCGGTAATAAAAAATATCATAGTAGTAGGTACAAAAGAGAAAGGAAAGGCCTAGGCCTCATTCCCTTTTGTAACATATCAGCCTCTTTTTGTAAAAGAGACCAAACTCTAGGCGTCAGCCAATCAGAAGAGCCTCACCCTTAGAACCTTCCTGAAGGAACCTCAGAGCCTCAGATTTTCGTAGCCGTAGTGTGCTAGACACCATACTTGCTGAAGGCTGAGCTTTCCCCGGGGAGGTGGGTGGGCGCATGGGAATCTATGAAAGTTACCAATACTGGGGAACCAAAGTTACAGGTAAGTAACTTGTTTTCTTGCCCCAGTATTGGAACTTTCATAGATTCCCATGCTTTGTATCAGAATAGCAAGCAGTAAACACCATAAACACATTTTGTAAAGCAGTACATCATAACATTAGCAAGAAAAGTACAAAATGTGTCACCCATGGAAGGTGGGATAGGAAGGAAAGCTCACCCATCACTTGAAGAGGTTTCTCAGGACAGCCTGGCCCACAGCCGCGTCATCCTGCTGCAATGACTCTAAGCAATAATGCTTAGTGAACGTGTGCACGCTGCTCCAGGTAGCAGCCCTGCAGATGTCCTTGACATGTACCCCCGCAAAGAGGGCCGTAGAAGAAGCCACTGATCTCGTCGAGTGAGCACGGATCTTGCCCACTAGAGGTTTCCCTGCTAACTTGTGGCAATGCAGAATGGCACTTGAAATCCATCTCGAGATCCCCTATTTGGACAGAGGGAGACCCTTGTTTGGACCGCCGAAAGCAATGAACAATTGCGAAGATTTTCTAAAGTCTTTGGTGCGGTCTATGTAGAACTTTAGACAGCGTTACAAATCCAGAGTGTGCAATGTCTTTTCTGCTGGAGTGACTGGGTTCGGAAAAAATGTCTTTAGGATGACAGGCTCATTTAGGTGAAAGTCAGTGGGGACCTTGGGAATGAACCTTGGGTTTGTCCTTAAGATGGTAGTGTTCTTTTTGAATTGCAAAAACGGTTCTTGGATAGTTAGGGCTTGTAACTCCCCCACTCGCCTCGCTGATGTGAGGGCCAAGAGTAGAGCTAACTTCCATGATTAGAATTTTAGGTCTGAGCGGAGAATCGGCTCAAAAGGTCCCTTCATTAGTTGAGCCAGGACTAAGTTTAGATGCCATGTTGGAGGAGGAGATCGCACTGGCGGATAGACCCTGAACAGGCCTTTGAGGAATTGTTTGACAATTCTTGCAGACCACAACGAAGGACCAGAATCAGATCTTCTGAATCTCGAAATCGCCGCTAAATGAACCTTGATAGTAGAATGGGACAGATTAGACTTAGCTAGCGAGAGTAGGTAAGGTAGGAGCTGATGAGGTTTTGACGTGAAAGGATCAATCTTTTCTTTTTTGCACCAAATACAAACTCTTTTCCACTTCAATCTGTATGTTTTGTTTGTGGATGGAGCCCTTGCCTGAGAGAGGATGTCTTTGACCTCATTGGAAAGAGGGACATTCATGTATTCTCGCTGGTCAGGAGCCATGCAGTCAGGTGCAACGACCTTGGGTCTGGATGCCAAACTTGTCCTCCGGACATTGCCAGGAGATCCGGAACATCCTCAAGCTTTATCGGAGGTACTAGCGATAGCAGATGTAGCTCGGTGTACCAGAATTGTCTTGGCAATGCCGGGGCTATCAGGATGAGCTTGCATGGTTCCGTCCTCATTTTCCTGATGAGTCGAGGAAGCAGGGGAATTGGTGGAAATGCATAGAGAAACCTCCCCCTCCAGGCTATCGATAGGGCATTGCCCAATGAGCCTTGGTGATGGAACCTGCTGGCGTAGGCTCAACACTTTCTATTGGTGGGCGTTGCAAAAAGGTCCACCTCTGGTGTGCCCCATTTTTGAAAGAGTAGATCTAGAACTTGTTGTTTCAGCTCCCACTCGTGACTGACTGAGGCGAGCCTGCTCAGCCTGTCTGCGCCCTCGTTGAGCACTCCTGGTAAGTGCTCCGCCTTTAGAGAAATTCCGTGAAGAATTGTCCATTCCAGAATCTGTTGAGCCTCTCGCGACAAGGGGAGTGACCTCGTCCCTCCTTCCTTGTTCACATAATGCATAGCCATGGTGTTGTCCGTCCTGACTAGCACCTGTGAACCCTGGAGACGCGGAAGAAAGGCTTGAAGGGCTAGCCTGATCGCTCTCAGCTCCAACAGGTTGATGTGTAGCTTTTGGTCGCTTGGAGACCAATGGCCGCTGACCTGCAGGTCCTGCATCACTGCTCCCCATCCCTCCAATGACGCATCCGTCGTCAGTATGTGAGGCGATGGAACGCTTGCGAAGGATAGACCTTGGCATAAGTTTTGTTGATTCGACCACCAAAGCACTGCCTCCTTCATTTCTCGAGTGACCACTACTTTGTCGTCGAACGATCCGTGCACTTGTTGCTACTGGAGGTCCAGTTGCTCCTGCAGGGGGCGCATCCGGAGCCTGCAGTGCGGGATCAGGGGAATACAGGATGACATCACCCCCAACAGCGACTTGTAGCTGCGTACAGAAAGACACTTTTTTCTTTGAAGGTTTCCTGCTAATCTTTGCAGTTTCTGTATCCTTTCTTGAGTAGGAAATGCCTTTGAGAGCCGCGAATCCAACATCGCTCCCAGGAACCGCGCTGTCCGTGACGACAGCAGCGTGGATTTCTCCCTGTTCAAGGTGAGACCCAGATTTTGGAACAGAGTGGTGCAAGCCTGCACCGTGTCCTGCGCTAATGCTCTGGTCGGGGCCTTCAGTAACCAATCGTCCAGGTAAGGGAAGACCTGGAAGTGTTTTTTTCTCAGAAATGCTGCTACCGGTGCCAGCACCTTCGTAAAAATCCTTGGAGCAGAGCGAAGGCCGAACGGCAAGATGCTGAACTGAAAATGGCTCTTGGCTACTGTGAAGCGTAGGAACCTTCTGTGCGCTGGGTGAATCGGGACATGGAAGTACGCATCCTCCAGATCGAGTGTGGCCATATAATCCCCCGGGTTGACCATCTTTAAAACATCCTGTATGGATACCATCCTGAAGGATAAGGAGATGAGATAGGCATTTAGCTCCCTGAGGTCCAGGATGGGACGCCATTCCTCCTGCGTTTTTCTCACCAGGAAGAACCTGGAATAGAAACCCTGGCCCCGTTGATTGGAGGGGACCGGTTCTATCGCTCCTTTGCGGAGCATCTGTTGTATCTCTAGCCGTAGGAGATGCAGATGTTTTCATGGGATGGCTGATGGGGGTCTGGGTGGAGGGACTTCCGTAAACTCCAAAGTATGTCCTCGTTTGATGATGTTGAGCACCCAACGGTCCGATGTAATTTGGGACCAGTTCAGAAGGAATTTTGACACCCTGCCTCCAACTGATGATCTCTTGGAGGAGGGAGCAGTAGGCAGAGTCAGGAGGCCGCTATTGGCGTTTGGACGAGTCTCGTCCATGGGCAGCTTGCTTGCCTTTATTGTAAAGCCGTGAATAACCAGAGGACTGGCCCTGTCTCTGTTGGTAGGACTGGCGGCTTGGCTGGTATCCAGAGCTGTTCGAAGAATAGCGCTGTTGTTGGTATGCGCCCCTGTAAGTGCCACCTCTGCCTCTTGTGCCCCTAAAAGGAGTTTTGCGGTACTGGAGCGTTCCCAGCGATCTAGCTGTCTCCGTGTCCTTTTTGATCTCCTGAAGCGTGTCGTCGATCAATTTGCCGAAGAGTGCCTCGCCGTCAAAAGGTAGATCAAGGACCTTATTTTGGATTTCTGGCCTAAACCAAGTCGCTTTTAGCCACCCCTGGCGTCTTAACACTGCCGCTCCCGCCAAAGCCCTAAAGGACGTTGTGGCAATGTCCATGGCACAGTCTATGATCTCCATGGAGACCGCTTCACCTTCTTGCAAGGTCTTCTTGGCTTCCAGCCCTGATTCTGGTGGAAGTTGATCCAAATAGGGAGCTATATCGCACCACAACTGGCGATCATATCGTCCCAATATTGCCAAAGCATTGGCGGCGCGAACCAGAAGGCTAGCAATGGATGAAAATCTCCTGCCTGTGCTATCCAACCGCCGTCCATCTTTGTCAGGAGGGGCCGTCAAGGGAGCAGAAGGGTTCCGTGACTTCCTTTGTGCTGCCTGTGAGATTACAGAGTCCGGCTTGGGAAGACCTGTCAGGGCAGCCGGTCCATCCTCCGGCGCTTTATACTTTTTGTCAAGGCGCGGTAGCACAGGGACCACCGTCGCTGGGTTTTTCATGGTCTTCAAACCCTCCTCCCATAGATGTTCCACAATCGGAATGGACCTCGTAGTCTTGCGATGTGTGTCTTTAAAATCGTACAAGAAACAGTCTGTGGTTTGTGCAGGCAATACCAACTTAAATCGGCCGGCTGCACGCTCCATCAGTTGGTGAAAACTGCCGATGTCAGCAGGAGGAGAATCACCTAGGTCCTGGTGTGGTGAAGCTTGATCCGGGTGGATGTAGTCATTGTATTCATCCCCTTCCTGATCCCAGTCTTGATTATTACCGGATGACACATCCGTATCATTATCATGATCCCCATCCGGATCATCTGTTGGTTCAGACGTAGCCAGGGGCACTGGCCGCTGTGGTTGAGGAGGAGTCTGTACCGGGTGTACAGGTGGGACAACTGAAGAGTGGTCCTTCACTGGTGTTGACGGAGTAGACCTTCTCGGCGCTGGGCGCTCAGCTTTGGATTTATAGTCTTGCAACATTTTGTGCAGGTCATGTAGGAAGGACGTCGGGACTGAAACCATGTCTTGTGATTCATATTCCCTTGGGTGGTCTGTTTGTGGGTAGTCACTTCCACCTTGTTCATATGCCTCCTCTGAGTCCGTCTCTTGACTTTTAATGAGAAGCTGAGATGGGCTATTCGCATAATCAAAGCCATCCTGACCGTCTCCCTCAGAGTCCTCCTGGTCTAGCAACATCGTGGGAGGTAATGAGGTCACCCTCCTTGGGGATGTCATTTCAGGCGTGATCCTTGTGAGAGAAATCGTCACCCTTCTCTCTGCAGCCAGTATTGTTGGTTGGTCCGTCGACGATGGTGAAATCCTCGTCGACGAGATAGGAATAGTAGATGTCGTCGTCGACGCCACCGATGACGAGCCCGCCGTCGATGTAGAAATTGTTGTCGTCGTCGAAGCACTCGTCGACGACATGACCGTCGTCGACACCGTCGTCGACGTCGTCGCCGTTGACGTCGTAGTCGGTACTGCCATCGTCGACACCGCCGTCGACGACGATGGTTTCTTCGTCGACGATGTCTTCGTCTTCATTGACGATGTCGTCGGCATACTTCCCGTCGACGCCGTAGTCGTCGAGCTCTTCTTTCGTCGTCGACGCTCCCGTCGACGAGCCCGTCGACGGGACCAATTGGATCTTGGGCTTCATTTTTGTCGTCGACGGAGCCACCGTCGACGAAGTCTTCGTCGTAGAGGACTTGGAACTCCTCTCTGAAGAGTGTGATGAGGGTCTCTTGAAGGCTGGGTCTGTCTTCTCACCCTTAGGAGGCGAAACCAGTTCTGCCTTGCCCGACCCACTGTGGTGGGGGGAACCTCCTGAACCCCGGCCATCAGACTCCCTGGGGGTCTTCTTTGAAGCCTTAGAGGGGCGCCCAGTAGAGGTTCCCCCACCTTTTCACTGACCTTCTAGAAGAAGCACAGGACACCGATTCCTCCTCATCACTGGAAACTCCATGTTTCCTTTCCTTCTGCCTCTGCAACCATGTAAGAAGCCTTCCAGCACGATCTCTCAAGGTTTTGGTGGAGAGAGTGCGGCAAATCTTACAGGCCTCTGCCTTGTGATCTGGATACAGGCAGTAGATGCAATCCTTGTGTTTGTCTTCCACAAACAGCCTTTTCTTCCCACAGGTGGAACAGGGCTTGAAAAGGGCTTTTGATCTCAACCTCAGACATTTTGATGAAGAAAGAGTTTCCTGAAGAAATCTGAAGGAAATTCTGAAGAAATATCTGTAGAAATGAGCTTTAAAGAGTAGAAATAGAGCAGAGCTTAATGGAGACTCCCTAGCACAACGTGCAGTAGAAAATCTGAGGCTCTGAGGTTCCTTCAGGAAGGTTCTAAGGGTGAGGCTCTTCTGATTGGCTGACGCCTATGGTTTGGTCTCTTTTACAAAAAGAGGCTGATATGTTACAAAAGGGAATGAGGTCTAGGCCTTTCCTTTCTCTTTTGTACCTACTACTATGATATTTTTTATTACCGAGACTCCCAGTCCGACGACGGGGACTGATACAAAAAAAAGCATGGGAATCTATGAAAGTTCCAATACTGGGGCAATCAGTTGTTATCTATGAACTATATCATGATACGTTTAAATCCCAATGGACTGTACATGGTTTCTGATAATTGCCTTTTTTCAATCACAATGTTTGCGACTAATTTCGTTTAATTTTGAAACCTTTTATTTTTAGTCCATTTTACTTGATTTTCTAGTTCTTTAATTTGTTCATCTAGCCAGTGTTCACTGTCTATGAATATGATACAGTTGCATTTTTTCATTTATATTTGATAATACTTGTAATATTGTGATTTAGAGTTTTTGTAAACATGAGGAACACACCCTTTGCTTCTTACTTCACCTTTGTTCACACGTTCTCACCCCTGTCTATCATGGCCGCTTACATTAATTGTTCACACACTTTCGTCCGTTTTTTACTACATTGGTTGATTTCATTGCATGACTAGGGACTAATGTCCGTTTTCTATATTTACTACGGACTACGGTCCGCCTTCTATACTACGTTGATCGCTTTCTCTGCTTGACTAGGGACTTAGTCCACTTTCTATATTCACTATCAGCGTGGTGATTTAACCGGTGCTTCGCACCTGTTTCGGAAATCTACTTCCGCAAATGGCGTGTATGAGTTTTCTTTCAGTCCAACCGGTAAGCGGGTGTATACTTTTTTCTGCGGGCGTATACTTTTCTCTTTATGTTTAGAACTAAATTTATGCAAAGGGTTTCTCTTGTAACTACGTTCGGACCGTCTTTTTCTACTATGTGTGCATGTCTTATTCTCGCTATAATATCTGGTGGAGGTGTCTTAACACAACTTGCTTTGAGTTTTTTTACTTAACCCCAATTGTATTTTTTGTATTAGTTTTCAATTCGATCCACGGGGTGACATTTAGGAGTTAACATTATGTACCGTTTTTGAGACTTTACCAATTTAACAGTTGTGAATTTGACATTTGAGTCCCTGTTATATCCTCACATGTGATTATTTAATTTGTAGAATCCAGTCCCTGATGAAGGCTATTGCATAGCCGAAATGCATTGGACGCCCTAATAATTTTCCAGAAGGCTGGATTATTCGTTTTGAAAAAATGACTTTGGAAACAATGAAAATAAAGATGTTTGAAGAAATTTAAGCTTTTTTCGAAAACTTTTGTGGAACTTTACAACCCAATTCATGGGCATTACGCTGTGACCAGGGGACGTCACTCAATTAAGGGTCACGCATTTGATTTGTTGTTTTTGTACTCTGAAGGAGAGTACACCCTGGAGCACGCAACAGCAGTAAATAAAGGGGATCTAAGAGTGCAAGCGTGACGAAACCAAATATAGTAATGTGCCATGTGGGGAGCGGATGGATGTGAAAGGAGACCTGACATTGTCTTGCCTAATGAGCCATGCAAGTAGCCTGCCAGCTTTATCTGCTGTATTATGCTGTATTATGGGTACGTGCTGAGTGCGCTGAGTAATTGAGACCGCGGAGTCTTTCCAGTAGGCGGGTGTGTTCTGCTCTGTACTTGCGCAGTCTAGTGCTAGCAAGGGGTCAAATGGGTGTGTTTTTTTAAAGGTGGGCCTTTTCTAGTTAAGTAAGGTCTGCCTCATGTGTTTTAAGCATGCCTAGCCTGTGTGCCTAGCCAATGTCCTCGTATCACGGTCCTAAAGGCATCCCATTCAATGAGGGGTGATGATGCAGTGCCTGTATTCAGTCGAAGTAGTTCAATATGGCAGCCCCAACTGATTCACTGTATAATTTGTCTTCTAATGCATCAGGTTGCCTGTGCCATCTGGGGATCAGTGTTGTGTTATTGCCCCAAGCTATTTGTAGCGTGTGAGGGTTGTGATCAGAGTGCGTTCTCCCTAGATATTGAGGCTTGGTTATGACAGGTAATAAATCCTCTGTAACTAGTATTCTGTTGAGTCGGACGTGGAAACCATGTGAACCTGAGTAGAATGAGTAGATTCAATTTATGGGGTTTCCATGCAGGCAGGTGTCTACCAGGTGCCATTGCCTGGTCCAGGTGTCTAATACCTTATTGGCTGCTACAGTGGGCTCCCCTGGCAAAGGAGGAAAGGAACTGTCCAGGGATGCGTCCAGCTTGCAATTAAAGTCTCTCTCAATGTGCAATGGAATTCTGTGCCAAGTTAACAGTTTGCTCAAGAGGGAGTCAAGAAAAACTGCTTGTTCAGTATTAGGCGTGCATATGGAGGCCAGTACTACAGGCCTACCATCCAGTCTGCCCTTTACTGAGACGTACCGGCCGTCCTTGTTTATGAGTGATTACTCTGCTTCGAATGAAGTCTCTGGCCAAACCCAAATTAGTGCGCCTCTGGCAAAAGCAGAGTAGCCAGTTGCATTCAACCGACCTCTCCATCTCCTTCAAAAGTTCAATGTCTCCGGTTTTGTGAGGTGTGTCTCTTGGGGGAGAGCTATTTGAACCTGGTGCCGCTTAAGATAGGAGTAGATCAGGGACCTTCAGGAAGTAGGATGTATCCCTCTAACGTTCCATTTGCATATTTTAATATGTGTCACGTTGTGGGAAGACATGTGGACTCGAAGCTAGCGAGGGGCCCTGGGGCGATCATGGTATCTGTGAGGGAACACAAGGGCGGGCCCCCACTTATCGTATCCATGCTATCTTGATTATTAACTTAAGTTGGAGTGTGTTGGATAACCACTGTAACAAAAATTAGAGCAAATAATACCAGTAGGGCAAAAATGCAACACTCAACTGTTCAAACTATAAAACAAACAGACTTACGAACAATGGCTATTGGGTAGAGCCACCCAGAGTTCATGAATCCCCCCTTTGTCTAAAAGCAAGCAGTGGCCGGGGCTGCTTTAGCAATTACATATGCCAAAGAATCAGCCCAGGAGGAATGCATGTTGGTGAGGGCTGCCAGATCCCTGTGGCCGTAACTACACATGCATTATTTGTGACTTGAGTGGGGCATTATGGCTGTCACAATTAAAAGTGAGATAAAAATAACAGTGCTATATGAGTCTCTTAGTAGTTGCTTGATCATCTTTGCAGAATCATGGCCAGGATTGGTCAGGTAGCTAACAGTTTATTATATTATGGCATCTGCTGTTTAAGGCATGATCTCCGGCAAAGTTCCTGAGTCTTGCAAGTTCGATATCCCGTCGAAGGATTCCAGGTTGCTCACTCTGTCATGTGCACTTTCCTCTGACTTCCTATTTCAGCTGCTGCTTGCAGCACATTGTGTTGGTCCTTCCTCATTTGGTTGGTCTCATAAATGCAGGAGAGCTTGGCTTTAAACTGTATGTATATCGATGATCTCAAACTCGTGCTACCTCTTGTATACACCATAAGACAACCAACTTTATAGCGATCAAAAAAGGCTACCGTAATATCTATGAGAGTGGTCCCACGAGTGCTACATAAACATCAGAGGTAGCACGAGTTTGAGATCATCGATCTACATACAGTTTAAAGCCAAGCTCTCCTGCATCTATGAGACTAGCCAAAGCATGAGATTATCTTGCTGGGACGTGCTCTTTCCTAATGGAGATCGAGAGTTATTTTTCATATATAAGTCATCGATATACACACAGTTCTTAGCCAAACTCTCATGTGTCTATGAGACCAGCCATAGTAGTAGATTATCTTGTTGGGAAGTGATCTTCCCAAGTTGAGATCGAGAGTTATTTTACATATATACGTTTTTTTTGTATCTTACCCCTAACATTTGTAGTGTTTAACCCCCCCTGAGAAACATTTGTTATCTTATTTACACGGCGGGGTCTCACAAACCTGAGTGGTTACCGGGTGAGGTGAGGCTAATACCTCATTTAGGACAGGTGAGTGTACCTGTTCTTATATTGAATAAACCGTTAAGATCAACATCTAAACGAAAAAGAGTAAGCAATACACTCAATGCCATGTATTCTCATGATTGGTGTTATATGTGTGTAAATTCTATCTTCTAGTTGTGACAATCACCCTGCCTATATGAAGGTAATATGATTAACACATAACTATATGTTTTCACTAAATGTTTTTACGTATGCAGTAGCGTATTGTCATTGAAGATCCAGAAGAAAGCATGGGCTACAAGCCCGTTTGGGCTGAAACTAGTCGACCACTTTTCACACACAGCAAAATATTTGGTTCATGTCGTATCTGCAATGATTTTATTAGGTTTGTGAGAGATGTTAGAATAAAAGGTTTTTCTCTCACGTATCCTTTTTAGATCACTACTTCATTTGCACTGCACTCAATCCTTTTCCATCACATATTTTAGTGGATATCCTTCAGATGCATCAGTTGACTAAATAGCATTAATTGTGATTGGTTTCTGCTGTGCTACTCCATGTAAAGGTCACAGAGCCCGATACGAAATTCAAACCACACAATCTCCTCACGTGCGGAGAGAGTTGAGTGGGGAGAAAAGAAGGGTTTGACCAGGTAGCAAGCAATTTGCTCTACCCACAAAACCCCTTTTTTAACGTTCCCAGCCAGAGAACTTAATAAATTCCATTTTTTCTACTAGCCAGGGAATTTTTAATTCTTTGTATTCACATATATAGGTCCCTGCACTTCACTGATATCACCTTCACTGTACCACACATAGCCTATCGTCACACCAACTAGTGCTCCCACGTAGCTCGTAGGTTGTAGCCCGCCCCGCCCCGTAGAGGGACAGGAAGACCCCCATGATGAAGCATGACACTAAAGGGTTGTTTAGTGTGTGAGGGGTATTTTGAAAGCACATAGTGCCCTTATCTTGTCATCATAAGAAAGGGCCGCATCTCACATTTAAGACCGTCATCACTATTAATAAATGTATTCACTTATTCACATTGATAGAATCCTGTTGTTTATACAGATCAGTTAGGAGGGTGATGCTATCATTACCTCTATACTTCCTCTACAGTTGTTTTGGAGAAAAGAAGGATATCCAGATGATGACACTGGCCGTGAGGGGCAGTTGATGGAAATCTGACTGATTCATAATGGTCTTTGTGTTAGATATCAGTTTTGATTATGGAATAGAATACTCTTTTTAGAATTCTATTTGATAACAGTAAGTGGGATGGCTGATGGTTGCTATGTCTCTTTTTCTTAATGGTTTTGTATTTGACCGCCAGATCTTTATGTATTGAATATAGTTGAATCGGGGATTAAATCTGGTCATCGGTCGGTAAACTGTCCCTTAGACCCTTGTCCCTTGTGGATTGGTATAGAATGTCATCAAGGTTTAACATGGATTATCCTCGCTTCTGGTCCTGACACAGCACATACATTTCCTAACAATCTAGAAAGAAGGAGAGTTTCAAATCTGTTATTAGAGAGGCTAGTGTTAGAGCACCCACTCAACACTACAGGCAAGTGGGATGAATATATCTTAGATTTACAAGTATAGTATGAGTCCCTGTGCATGGGGCATACAATATTTTTGGGCGGTTGTCTGAGTTGTCTGTCACCTGATAGCACTCCAGAGAAGTTCTGGTGTGTTAATGCAATATAATGAGGTAAGATATTCAAGGTTCTTTGGAGATTATACAATAGTTGTGTTATGTTTGTTTTTGCTGAGATCAGAACAGAAGCAAGAATGAAACGACTAGTGGCCAAATGATACATAATCCTTAACTGCATGTCCATAATAGAACTGAAATTTTCCTACTCCATAACTAAGATTGTTTTCAAATTCCACTGCATAAAAAGGTGATCTCTTTAAATAGCATATACACATAATATTTATTCTAGTTAAATTATAGGCTATTTGACAAAGATAAAGTGGTTAAATAATACATTAGACAGTTTTTTGGATAAGCAGGTTGCCTAAGTACTTCATAATTTTGTTTTTTGGCACTGCTAACCACTCAATTGAAAAGGATCCAATGTCAATTTAATTGCGGTACTGAGCTCATGGAAAAGAATAATTCTGATGTCAAGGGGAAGCCAGGATTGTTGTAGTTCGAAACTGGAAACATCATAATTGCGATGTTTTCAATATATGGTGGACACTGTTAAAAGCCATTATTAATAATCGTATGAAAGCATCAAAGTATTTGCTATTGTTTAGACCACTTTGCGGGAACTGTTGACCAGAATTGCAATGACAAAAATGATAGGGTTAACTTACAATACGAAATGGTTTCTAGAGAAAGTACATACATGGTATTTTATTTTCACCCTTTTTTTGAATGAGTTAGGGTTTATACTTCCGGTGAAATATTTTCTTTGAATCATTCTCTAATGTCCCCCAGATTACCCCAGAATTGCATTCTCTGAACTAACTTCCAATGGTAAGACTATTTCAGCTCACCCTCTGTGCAATGTACACAATGAATCCTACACATGATCACAATCAATCAAAAGCCCGAACCTTGTTCACACGGTTATTTCTGAACAGACATCATTATTTACAGGGTCAAACCCCCTTTGCTGATTAGGCCAATCAAGAATGCCGAGGTTTTACTCACTTAACATTTGCGCTGTGTCAGCAATTTTAAGCATGAGTAAATCTTCTCATGGGCAAGAGTTGTGGTTGTTCCACGGTTGGTACACGTGCAAGACTAACCCGAGTGTTTTTCTCTATACGCAAACCTCTTCTAGTCCCAGGCTGAAAGGATTACAGACTTCCGTCAAATGCAGTAATCACTTTGTTATGTGAATAAGCGAAGTCGGCAGCCTGATTATTGGACAGGGAGTAGGGAAAGGGAATGTTCTACAGGGAAACATATTTCCCACAGAAGAAAAGTTAAATATTGTTCGTGGGAAACAATCAGCTCCACTGCACTATAATACAAAACGTTTGCAAGACATAATATTTCTTCAGAACTCGGAATTAACAGAGCTCATACCCTGGAAATATGAACAGTTAGCTATCCATACAAGTTAACTGCGTACTTCGTGTTTACACAAGAAAAGTATACATTAAATATATGAAATTACTGTAATAAGTTAGATTTTGACACCTGATACTCTAACACGGTTTTTAAATATATTTTTGAATTTTAATTTTGACTTACGTATCAGTCTTCTTCTTTTCCTCTTCAAGGGCCCTGAGTGTATGCTGAAGTCTGTCCGTCAAAATTTCAAGCTCTTGAGTTAACTTGTATTCCTCTCTGAACTGTTCCCCCAACAGGACCAGATCGCGTGTTGCATCATGCAAAGGAATGTCACTCAAATAAAGACCCCGCCTTGTCAAGTCATCCAGGTTCATTACACTGCAATGGAATGGCATATGTATCACCATATCACGCTCACGCTGTACCATTTAAAACGATCGCTTTAAAAAACTGGTATTCACAAGAATGCTGCAACATCTGGAATGACGTTATATATTAAAATAAGTCATGAACAATTTACTGCAAAACGATTCAAAACGGATTTCCATAAACAGCACTATCATTGTTAAAGACATGAGCAAACATTTCTGTGACAACTCCAAAAGAAAACGGAGAATGAAGCGCCAGATTCACAAAGATTTTGGGCCACTGATGTATTAACATTAGTAATAGCGATTATTAAATAGCAATTATTTTGCAAATCGCTATGTAGTAATCACTATTACTAATGTGCAAAAGCAGTGGCGGATGGTGGAACTTGAAAGGGGTGAGGCACCTCTTGTATGCTTTTAGAATGAGGGAGGGTTACATTAGTACATCAGTTTATATATCACTATAGTGAAAGGCACTTATTAAAAATGTTAATAAATGCTTCTCAATTTATAGGTATTAACGAAAAGTAGGGGAAGGATGGGGCCTAATGGCTAGGGCGGTTGATCTCAAACCCGGGGACCCGGGTTTGAGTCTCGGCAATGACGCCCTACATCCTGTGATTCTGGGCAAATCACTTAATCTCCCTGTGCCTAATAAAATGAATGTATCCTTGTGTAATGCAACTGGTGCTCATATAAAACGCTCTGATACCTGATACTTTCGGGTCAAGTCCGCACTATATAAAACTCTGGAAAAAAAAGTGAAACGCTCCTGCAGGTTCAAAACATACAAGAGACTGAGACACTTTTATATTTGTGAGTTCAGGATTTGTGCATCCTGAAGTGACATATTTAAAAGTGCCCTAGTCTCTTGTATGTTTTTAAGATGCAGGAGCGTTTCACTTAAGTACTCAGGTTATACCACTATATTCAGAGGGATTTAATATAACTGTTAATAAATTATTCTCAATATAGTGATATACACAGATGTACTGAACAGGACGAGGAAGGGATATGCAATGAACTGTTGGTGGTTATAAAAATGGATAAAGGGGGTTAAAGTCCACCCCTGGTGAAGAGACTGATAACTTTTATTCTGGTGCTAAAAATATTCCACAGGCAAAGCAACCCTCACTACATATGTTTGCACCGCAGGAGGTGTCAAACTGTCTATACATTGATCCTTTCAGCACACCACATGGTACCACCTTTCAGCACACAAGAAGGTACCAAAAGTAAGTCTGACTATAAAGCAGGAACGACTGAAAAAGATCACTGGCCTTGAAAACAGTGTTGACTGGATGATCAAACTCAAAAGGGGTCTTTAATTCAGTCCAAATACCCACCAACTATTTAAACCACTGATACTGCAAGAACTTTAAAGACTTGATTAATATTCTAAAAATGAATAGACATTATCCTCTCAATAGATCCGGGGGAACAGTTTCCGTTTCATAGATATGTAGATAGAATTCAGCGCTTTGTAACTGGTGTTTTGTTTGACTAATTTACTGCTCAATAAATCTCAGTATGTTTAAATGTTGCCAATTGCCCAAAGCAAGAGCATATAAAGTCTATATCTAAAGGGAACTGGCCTTCTTTAACTAGAAATGTACAGAGAACCAAGTGATTGAAAACATATGTCTTGGAAAAGGTATTACAATGAACTAGTCGTGTATTTACCTCGGAGAGCACAGGAAAAGAATGTTGTCTGCTTCTGGCAAGTAGATCATTTGCCCTTTGAGGCGAAGGCAACTGATTTCTGTACTTGTCAGTTTATCTTCAGATTCTAGCTTCTCCACATCCAACAAACCTTCCTGAAAAAGAAAATAATATTTTAAAAAAGCAGTCTCAGAAATATTTATTTTCTCTTCATGACCAAAGCCAGCTCGTTTGCTGCTTTATTGATTGTGGGACGTGATACAGAGTGTGGACATAGAAGTGTCACACATTATCCTACTTGATCCTTTTCCCTGATTGGCAGATACTCTTGTATGTCCTACCACTGTTAGTTTGAAGCACCAACGCCCAGGCAGAAAAAATCAATGCTGACGAGAAAGTCCCTCATGTTTAGCAGTCTCACAGCATACATACATGAGTGATTAGACTGTCTGAATCCGAGAATCTCTAATACCAGGAAAACATTCAAGCGCTATCGAAGTACCAAACATAAGTTGTCTTGGTCCAACATCCTGACTGGCTGAGATAACAGGAAATCTCACCCTGCTGCTTCCTCAGCTCCAAGGATTCGATCACAATACCAACCATTCAGCTGAGCAGCACAATACATACATTGTGCAAAGTGCCCGTAGGCAGTATTCCAAATCTTTGACCCATGGCACACAGTTCTGCACTTTCTTATACAGGTCACTTCACTCAATATTATGCACTTAAAATATATGACATTCATGTAAGAGGCCCTATTGCTTATGACCTAATGATACACCTGGTTTAATATCTTTCTACACAACTTTATAAATGTTGGGTAAAATGCAATTTATTCCAGCATAAAAATGGAAATCCAAATAGGTGGACTGCTTGACATGGAAGTAAGTATTTTAATTTTCTTTACATAAATAACCGTTTTAATATATATGAAAGTTAATAACTGTATCGTACAGTGACTGAAGTTCAAGCTACTTTTAAAATATAATCCCTTCAAAAAAGTATAATTTGCAATTAGTTCCCCATAATCAAAGTTTTACATGTCATGGTGATAATTTCCTCTCTGACGAGTGGCTCCAAGCTGAGAATAAGTATAAGTCTCCAAATGGGGACAAATGCCATGCGTGCGTGTCTATGGAATTTATGTCTGACAATTTAGCATGCATGTGGCTTTTCCATTCCTTTTTTGCAATTCAAACTTACATTGATCACTGTTTGACAATTGTCGAATCACCTGATTTGGAATGTGTTACTTGACAATAGAAAGGTTGCTTCCGAGACTATTGATGTAATGCGACCTGCATAGGGACATGATGTCCTCCTCCCTTGAACATTAAATCTGATTGGATATCGGATGCTTTGAACTATGTACAATGGCTTCTCAAAGGGTATTTTGGGTGGGCAGAGTGAGAATACCTTTCAAAAGACTCCATATATTGCAATGATAATCACCTAAATGAGGCTCGTTATCTACCTAGCTGCAAACCATCGGTGGTGTTTTCTGCACCTCAGTTTGAAGAATGCATGTTCTGAGGAACAGCAAAGTGTGGACATGTATGATCTTGAAGAATTGGTTCTATTAAGAGGAAGAGTAGCACTGAAGGTCTCTGCTGATTAGAGAGAGCAACTGCTGTGAGGACATAGAATTTCTTTATTTGCGTTTTTGGACTCAAAAGTGAACTCCAAGTGTCCTGAGAAATGCAACATGTTGCGTGAGGCTTCATCTAGTGACCCACAAACTAGCTGTACACACATCAACCTGCATGTTAATATGAGTCACTTTATCTCTTTACAAGCAGTCAAATTAATCAGTTGAACAGCATATATCAAGTGGAAAATGTTGAAGGTGGTTTAAATTGGATCTTAAAACGAATCAACAAATCAATGTGCATATAAGCTGAAAAATACCTGCACTTAGTTCAGGTTCTGGTGATTACTCCAAAGACACTGTTCATCAACATACAATTTGAAGCATATCCTCTAAATACATACAAAAAGCAAAAAAGATATTTAGATTTCAGTAAAGTAGAAATTACTGGGATAGTGCCTATGCAGTCAAATATCTCAAGCCATGATGTGAAAAAACTACTAACTTGTAAATATTTGAAAAAAGTACTCCAGTTGGTAAGGTAAAACAGAGGCCCTCATTATGAAGGCAAGCAGACCGCCACTGACAATGCAGCTGGTCGGACTGCAGAGGTGGAGGTAGGATCGCTGCCTCCAACAGCATCAAAGACCCCGTCAGGGCAGCGGCCGGATTCCTAATCCCTAAAACAGGGGCAGTGCATGCGCAGGCGAATAAGAGACGTTACAACACATGCCATTACATTGCATGCCGTTGCAACGCAAAACTTTACCTCGACTTTCTGTCGGAGGAGGAGCACTGGAAGTTGGAAGTTTCTATTCCAACTCCAGTGTCTGCAACAGTAGGGAAGGTGTTGGAGTTAAATCCAACACCTTCTACCCACTGCTGCACACCTTATGTGTTGCAACGGCATGCAATGTAATGGCATGCATTTTAACAGTTGCTGTTCCCGTGCAGGCACCACCATAGGGATTAGGATATCTCTTTTTGACTGCTTGTTCATGGCGGTCCCAATGCCATGAATAGGTAGCCAGAAAGGGACCTATGCTATGCGGCTGAGAGGGCACATGTGGTGCCCCCCCCCAAACATCCATGCATTGTGTGCCAGGCAGCACATGGTGACTGGCACATGGAGCTTGGATGTTTGAAAACATCCCTTTTTCAATTGCAGTTTATGCTGCAGCCCTTTTTCAAAGAAGGGATGTTTCCGACAACCTACACAGCAGTTGCATCCTAATCTGGTGGGTGGGACCGCCACCTACTTATCGGCCAGTCCCATCCCGTAACGATGATGATCGGAGACTTGTCTGACCGCGATCGTAATGTGGCCCTGAGTTTTTAATTTGTGATAGGGCTTATCCTTGCTGGAGGTTGTTTTACTGCAAATTTCTGTAACCCATGCCTAAGCTCAGATTTAGATCAACAGTTAAATACTTCAGTTCAGAAACTTGGGTTACACTTCTGAGGCTTCAATTTCAGCAAAAAAATTATCTTTGATAAAATTTATAAAAAAAACATATCTAACATCACTGTCATATAATTCAGGACCTAATCCTGTTTAAAAAATTCAGGGGGCTGAAAATAAAATACTCCTGCAAAACCTGGGACATAATACCTAAAGTGAGCAACAAATGATCATATATCGGCCCAGTGGCAACGTAGCTTAAACAAATGTGCTGTATTTTTGTATTTGTATTTCTTTCTGAGTACGAGTCAACATTAACCTCTTGGCTGCTGCTGTCGGCTAACGGCCGTCGCAAGCACTCCCTCAGTAGTGCTGCGCACGTCCGTTGGCCGACGCGGCCCCACCCGTTTCTTAGAACGTTCCGCACTGGCGCGGATTGTTCAGAGCAGCAAACGGGTTAAAGGAGATTGGTGCTGAACTAAGGAGCAGCTCAGGTCCAATTCATGTTTTCATTCTCCCACCTTTTTAAGGCAATTTTCCTTCATGCTCCATATCCAAAAATGCACACTCTCATCTCCCGAATGGCCATGCCCGCTTTATCATGTCAGGCTACTTCTGAGAGGCTCCTGAACTTCTGCACAGCAGAACACCTAATCCATCTGCACTGGACTGTGCATCAATCGTTGCAAATCGTATAGCCCTATCTGTTGATAAGTCACATACCAGTCCTTCTCTTCCTTTATGCTCCATTATAGGCCCAGTATCTTGTAAATAGTGCATAAACCATGAAACTTTGTCACCAAACGTACCCGTTTCCACTGATGACTTTTCAATATGTGCCCTTTATACATTTTTACTTACTCACTGCAAGGTTCTTTCCTAGACACCACCTAGATATCTTAATGTTTCTTAACTTACACCAAACTGTAACAAGGCCTAAAGATACCTCTGGTCCTGACATCAAAGCTGCAATCCCTCATGGATATGTCATCCATCACTGCATTCGTCTTCTCAGATTAGGGAGTACACTAGCAATAATACCCAAATCAGAGATTTAATGTGCTCTCTCAGAGATACCAATGATATGGGAAGCAGCACATGGTATTTTTTCACTTAAAATTAGCCCACCATCTTGTTTCTCAGCTGCCTACTATATTGTTCCCTCCCGGAGACCAAGAAAAATTTCTGTAAAATCTTCCTATGTAGTCTTCCTCCTTTTATACTACGTTTCTCAAATGTCACCATATTTGATGATTGATGATGGAAACATTCCCCATAGAAAACAAAAGCAGCAATGAATCTATAAACATAATTGCCTCAGAGCTCCTGGACTTCCTTTCAAACTCTCAGCTCACACATCAATCAGGGCATTTATTTCATTCTAATGTATCCAATTTGCAATCTATTTCGGTTCTTATCCGAAAGCTTTGACCATCATAAGATCCACTTAATCACTACGTTGGCTAATATTTCTACAATTAACTGCTCAGGTTTCAACCACACTCTCACAAACACACCCTTCACTCTCTCTCTATCATGTATCTACTGCTGCTATTAACTTAAACAGTTGGATTAAGGCAGCTCTAAGCACAATATCGCCCTTAAATAGCTGTCACTCTGTGCAGTTCACCCTCTGGCCTATGATATAATATTGGCCTTCATGAGGCAAAATAAAAATGTAAGCTTTTTAGGAAGAATTTAGATATCAGGTTACTATCCCAGATCAAAAAGTATATTAAGAATGGCTATTAAAGGTTACTGGCATCTAATTTATACATTTGCACATATATCTATGATAAACCCATTCTCATTTGAATTCTCAATGACCTCATCTCATGAAATCTTTACTATAGTAAAAAAGCTTCTAAATCTTGGTGCCAGCAATAGCACCATCACACCTTCAGAAGAACTATGCACCAACCTTTCTCAATACTTTTAGAACAAATTATCCAAAATATACACACAATTTTCCTAATCCATTCTCTACAGGTAACTTGGAACCATATGGGCTACATCTAAATCCAAAGCTGGTTGTAGTTCCCATACTCAAAAAACCTGGTGCTGATCCTTCTGTCCTGAGCAACTATCGACTGATCTCCCTTCTCCCCTATTTGGGGAAAATTTTGGAGACCTATGTTACCCATTGCCTCAGTGCTTTCATTGAGGGGTCTTTTTTGTTGGATGACCAGCAAGCCGGTTTTAGACCGGCTCACTCCACTGAAGCTGTCATCGTGGCCATAATGGATGTACTGAAGCAAGGCCCGACAAAAACTTGGCCCAGGCTCTTTTTTTATTGGACCTTTCGGCTGCCTTTGACATGGTCGATCATGCCATTTTGATCGACCGTGTCAATAAGGCGGGTATCCAGGGCAAGGCTCTCACTTGGATCAGATCTTTTTTGCACCAACGTTCCCAATCAGTTCACCTTTCCACCTTCTCCGCCCCTTACTCTGCACTATCCTGTGGTGTTCCTCAGGGCTCGGCTCTTTCACCTCTTTTGTTTAATCTTTATATGCAACCCCTTATAGTTTCTCTCTGCCACACCTCTGTCACTGTTTTCAACTACGCAGATGACTTACAGTTGATTTTCCCTGTTTACTCATCCCCCTCTTCCTGTGCCAATTTCCAGTCCACCATGCTCACTATCTCTGAGTGGATGCATTTTAGCCAGCTGAAGCTCAATCCCAGCAAGACAGAGTTGGTACTAACAGGAGGGTCGGCTAACCCCTGGTGCTCTAGCTTTTGGCCCTCCGCTCTCGGCATCCCGCCCTGTCCTGTCAATTCGGTGAAAAGCCTTGGCGTAATCATATCCAGTGACTTGTCTATGAGACCTCAAATCAATGCAGTTACATCGTCCTGCTTTTTCCATCTAGGCAGGATCTGCAAAATCCGCAGATTCCTCACAACTGGGGCTCTCATACTGGTCATTATCCTCTTAGGTGCTGCGCCTATTCCAACGGCCGACGGCACCACTACCTCAGGAGTGCTGCCGTCGGCCGTTGGACGTTCGAACCTCACCTGCGCAATGGAACGTTCAGCACTGGAGCTGGACGTTCCATAGCTGCTAAGAGGTTATGGCTCTTGTCACCTCCCGGATTGACTATGCCAACTCTCTCTATGTTGGGATTCCTGCGTACCATCTCCATCGACTTCAGCTGGTCCAAAATCAGGTGGCGAGACTGGTCTTTCAACAGTCCAAACATCAACATGTCTCGCCCCTGTTGAAGAAATTGCACTGGCTCCCAGTAGCTTCCCGTTGTATGTTTAAGTTGGGCTGTACTGTCTTCAAAGCCCTTCTTGCTTCTGCCCCAGTTTTTACCTCCTCCAGCCTCAAACGTCATATCCCCTTAAGAAATCTCCGATCTACTGCCCATAACCTTCTAATCACCCCCAGGTACAAACGTAAAAAGCATGGTGGCTCGTGCTTTTCGTTTCTTGCCCCTACATTGTGGAACTCTTTTCCTATCTCACTTCGACTCTGCCCCAACTATCTTTGTTTCCGCAAACTACTTAAAGCTTACCTTTCTCAATTAGCTTTTGAGTGATTATGCTGTCTGCCTCCGCTGTTGTCTATTGAGCGCCATGAAACCATTTGGTGACCGTGCGCGGTAAAAGTGATTTTAACATAACATAACACAACTTAGTCTTACAGATTTCCCCCACCTCATGTAGGAAGATTGAATCTGTTATGATTCATACCAAATCAAGGTCTTGTTCAGCCCCTTGCCTGCTCAGCTATTTATGATGGGTCTGGCTTAACATTTCAAACTCTTCTTTGGATTCTGCCACGATCCCAGATGTTTGCAAGCACGCATTGGTTACAATACTCTTAAAATAAAGACTACTGATGTCTCCATCTCAAAGAACTGTCACCCCATTTCTCTCCTGCCTTTCCCTAAGAGGGACTTGAAAAAACATGTAAAAATATATTTTTTCTCTATTTGGAGAGAAGCATTGTACTCTATTATTCACAATTCAGATTTTCCCAACACAGATCATAAACTACCATACTTTGTGTGTCTGAAAATCTGAGAAATATTCTAGACCAAGGGAACAGCCATCATGGTTCTCCATAGATTTTTCAGCTGCATTTTACATGATTTCATACAGGATTCGCATCTCTCACCTGTGCAGTATTGGAATCTATGGTAAAGCTGACGACTGGTTTCAGTCTCTCCTATCTAACCATACTCAATCTGCCTTCATGCACCTGTTCACCTCTATTCTACTTCCAATTCTCTATGGGGTACTTCGGGCTTCTCTATCAGTCCCACTTTATTTAATATCTATGCAATAGCCCTTGTAGATCACGTTCAATGATTTTGTTTTCAGCCACGGCCGGCAGTGGGAGTACCTGCAGGGCGGTGACGTAGGGTGGGGGAGGGGCAGGGTGGGAGGGTAGTAATGTATGGATTACGGAGTTTTACAGATAAGTAAACATTTAAATAAATACAACAAATTTCGTTGCGCGCACTGCATCTCATTTGGGGATGCAGTGCACTCAACGAAATTCGTTTTATTTATTTAAATGTTTACTTACCTGGGAAGATCCATTATCCATCCATTACTACCCCCCAGCCTGCCCCTCCCCCCCCCCCCCCAACGTCACCGCCCTACAGGTACTCCCACTGCCAGCCACGGCTGTTTGTTTTTCAAATCACGTCATATGATGAACACACTTAACTCACTATTACCATTTCTGATGATAACACCTTTACACAGGGCAGAGTCTGTGCTTGTATGGGGGTTGTGGTCGAATGAATGAACCGTGAGAGTTTTGAAAATTAATAAAAATATATATTTTCTAAAAGACAGAGATTCTGATATTCAGCAAACAAACAGCTATCTTGTCCCCTGACTGATGGCTATCAAATCTTGTAAATACTTCTACTCCTGCCTCTACTGCTAAAAATGTAGGTGTCTTGGTCTCCCTCATAATCATCTCCGTTGTCTTTATGTGATGCAAAAGGCTGATTCTCACCTGCTGCTGAATTTACCCAAGTGTCAATCTGTCTCCCCCATCTCGTCACCCTTCATTGACTTATTTTTACCAAAAACTAAATTTTTAAATGACTGCATAGTAGACAAAAACCTTGCCAATTCGGCACCATACATTATGTGAGCAAAAAATCTAGAGTGTCAACAAACTAGTGTCCGTTGCTCTTCCAATGCTAATTTGAAAATGAATACTTGGTTTCCATGTAGGTCCTATGGTTGCTGCTATTTCTTTTATTTGGCCACCATGCACTGAAACTCGCTCCTTCAAAAGGCTATAATCACTACATCCTGCTAATCATGTAGAAAGATACATAATACATGTTTTTTTAAACTGTAATTTTTCTCCTCACTTGGTGCATTGTTTTTGGCTTTCCTCATAACCAGGATGCCCCTTGAAGAGGCAGCACCAACCTAACCTAACCATAGCATTGCATAGAGACAAATGCTTTCAAAGTTAGGCCTTGGCCTGCCAGCATACATATTTGTCTTTTTTATACGCACCACAAGAACATATCAGTCATGCATTCAAATTCTGAAACAAGTGATCAGAACAAAAAAAACACAGAACTTCCTAAAGCAAAATCTAGCTTTGTAGCAGAACAATGTGCATTATGGCACAAAGCTCAAGTACACTACATGCTCCTAATGGAGTTGAATGAATGGGGTTAACTATTTTTATATTTGTGATGTATCCACTGTGGCCCAAGCCAGGCAGGTGATTAAAAGGTGATAAATGAAGGAAGTTCCTATTCCACCACTGCAGGCTTAAGAGTTCCATACTGCCTTCTGGATTTACAATCAGCTCAGCACAGTGTAGTGGAACTCTAAACTACAGTACATAATACGAAGTATGGCGTTTAAGTTACACCTTTCCTTCATAAAAATGTACACTTATTTGGACCCATATGCTCTTTTATACTCTCGCACAGGGTATTTTCAGAGCGACCAGCAAAAGGAGATGTAGATAAGAAGAGGAGGATCAGTCACTATGGTGTAAATCGTTTTGAACTTTTTCCCCATCATGATGATTGGACTTCAGCACCTTGCATTTATTCACCACAAGGCCCCTTGAAGTTAGTCATGTCTGCTTTCTCACTAGGCCACACACATTGGTGCATACTCCTACAATCATGTTGGCAATTCATGGCTATGCTACAATGCCAATTGCTGAGATTAATTTTACTTCCATTTCAAGGGAGTAGCAATAGGGTAAGGCTTCACCCCAGACCAGACCAATCTATTCATGGCTGACGTTGAGGAGGGTTATATCTTCCCATCAAGTAACCCTTACTCAGACAGCATCGGACAATGGGTGAGGTATAGAGATGACATTTTCCTCATTTGGAAAGGCACTGACACAAGATCACAAGAATTCCATACCTGACTCAATGGACTATTAGCTGACATCCAGTTTACTTTACAGTTTGTCCCTATAGCCGTTTCTTTTTTAGATCTATGGGCCAAAGTAGAGGATCAAAAGATTTATATTTCTCTCTGCAGAAAACCAACTGAAAGAGGCTCACTATTACAATATGGGAGTCATCACTCTGGGAGCCTTAGGGATTCTGTGTCCTTCTGACACTTTTTGCATATTTGCAGAAATTACACGAAAGTAACTATATAGTTACGGATTGGTATGTTTCAATGTGAGAAAAACAGGAAATTTTTATTTTAAAACACCAGACATCCACTGACCTCAATGCAAGATATATGCATCATGCCAACAGTTATTAGTCAAAGTTGTGCTAAAATACACATTCTCAATAATACGATCTAGTTTGATCATTAAGTAATAATTTTGGTAGAAAGTCTATAGCCTTGCTTTAAACAAAATTAGACTTTTATGGAACCCAAACAATTCCAGTGTCTGACATTTTGGAAGCAGAAACAGTTATAAGCCTAAATAAGGTAGGGTCACATTTGTGTACAGTAAAGTCAAGGTTTGATACCGTTTTTTCTTCCTGCAATTTTATTCCTAGCACTGTTCACATTATTCCTTAATTAATTTTTATACCCTGGGACCTAAGGTAATCCCCTAACTTAAAAAAAAGCATTGCATTCATGTCCTCCATGATGTCGATGTAGCCCCCATCTTGATGAATCTTTCTAGTGTATTTCATCATTACCAGCTACATACAGATTTCAGCCACCATATACACCTGCTCTGTCTAGCCCCTAGTATTAACCTGGTAATATACAACAGTATTGAATCAAAAATATTGTGTGACATGAATTTCATGCCAAAAATATGATCACTACAGAAATATTGAGAAACAAAATTTAGAAGTTTCTAATATATTTTTTTTAAAGTAACAATTTGATTTTGAAAATTGTTGTATATAGTATAATATTTATATTAATAGAATTGTATTAAATATGTTTTAATTAATTTAAAAAATATTTATTATATTACTTTTAGGTGTTAATATTTTTAATGTAATTGTTTTACATCTTCTTTTGTGTAATTTTCAATTTTCAATGTGTAAATATTTTTTCCTGACATTTAATTAGTAATTTGGATTTAAGTAGTGGGTTGTTGAGTTTGTAGACGAGGAAAAGTATTTACATTATACATTATAGCTGACTATTTTTATTTAATGTCTTCTATTATTTGAAGTTTTAGTGAATAATTTTGTAAATTGAATAATTGCTATTTTAATTATTCAAATATGTTGTAAATGTGTATGCATATTTTATTTTGTATAGTTAAGTTAGAAATTTATATTTAGATTTTTATTTTAACAAAATATTGAATTGGTAAAAAGGTATGTTAGCTTTTAAATTATTACTTCAAATGCAAATGTATTTTTTTAATTAACTAAAATGGACTATTTAGAGTGCTTAATAATAGCATTATAAAATTTATTTTATATTTGTTATTGACTTTAATTTGATCTGTTTTGTGTCATTAATATTTTAATGTTATTAATGTTTTATTTTAAATATATTATAGTGTTTTGGGGAGCTGTAGTGGTAATTTGGGTAGTGGGCAGGAAAGTACACTTTTTTAAAGCATTCTATAAATTTTTACATTTTCGTTATCTTATACATTGTTTTTATAGCTAATTTTATTTATTTATATATAATATTATTGTTATTTTGGATAGTTTTAATAATCTTATTTTGATAGCTATTTAAATGTTTGTTTAAAAATGAATAGTATTTGGTATATGTAACTCTTTCATTGTGTTTGCTTACGTTGGAGTGGGAATATTACAGTTACAACAGTTTCCCTATTGTTGGTTAGATGGCAGTAGAAATAGTAGATCTAACCCTTCCAAAGTCTATCACTTTCCCTACTTTGTTTTGTTTGAGGTGGATATAGTAAATATCGCCCCTCTAAAGTTCAAGACTTCAACTGCTTTTGCTTATGTGGGACTTGGAATAGTATATCTAACCCCCCAAAGTCCAGCACTTTACCTACTGCTGCTTACGTTGGAGTGGGGATAGTAAAGCTAACTCCTTCAAAGCCCAACACTTTCCCTACATTTATTTACATTGGGGTCGGAATAGTAAATCTAACCACTCCAAAGTCCAATAGTTTTCCTAATTTGCTTAGATTGTAGTTATATTAGTCAATATGACTCCTTGAAGTCCAACACTTTTGAAGTGTTATTTAATTTTACTTTCTGTTCACCGCTGGCACCCAACCCTCCGCTATGAACGGTCTTTGGTGCACCCTGCCAAATGTATGAAAAACTACCCCCAGGAGATTAGTTGGGAGTTCACAGAGGCTCAGGGAGGAGGGCACATGATACCCTCCTCTAATAAACACATTTTGTCACACTCCTATCCAGGCCTGCTCCCCCCACCTGAAAATGTGTGGTAACATTTTTAAAAAAAACTTTGTTTTATGCCTGGAGAGATGTCCCTCTAGGACCACCCCAACCAGATCCAGAGTGCCTAGTATCCCCACCCTGTCTGCCATATGTTTTGCCTTTTTTAGGACTGGGGAATTCATCACAAGTACTAAAATGGCTGCTGCCACATCTTTGTTGATGTGGTGGCAGCCAATCAGATCTAATCTTCTAGTTCTGTGGGGTCTGCGGATGCTCCGCAAAGTGAAATATTCAAAGTTTCTGAGCCATAATTTCTCAAAAACTACTGAACAGATTTATTCCAAATACCAAAAAGCACACTTTCTGGATGAAGATTTCGCTTTCTGACACATTTGGTGCAATTACATTCAGCAGTCTTTTTCTGTATGGCTGTTCAATTTTCCTATGGAAAATTAATGGGGGAAACATGTTTTGGGACCTCTTTTTTCTGGTGCCACAATACTCTTTTTTCCTGATTGTCTGTGACACCCATTACCCTCCTTGGTTTCTGTCCATGACATGGGCTCTCCCAGAGTGCCATTTGCTGTAGTTAGAAACATTCTTACATAGCTTTGTTCACTGACAATCTGGGCAGCAAAGTCCCTTTAAACAAGTTAGTTGTAATGTTTCTACTGGGTGGATCTCTAGATCAACTGATGCTTTCATGCATTTTCCTAATGGACAATATTCCTCTCCTTACCCATAACCACATTACAGTTGTTCATTCTTTACATCTTGTTTGACCTGGCCCTTTTTACAAGGTTATCCCCAAAACGTCTTGCCTATGTTTCTGACCTTGTTTTAATTTGTTTTTAGACTCTTGGCACTTTACCACTGCTAATCAGTGCTGAAGTGCTTGGGCTCTCTCTCCTAAAACATGGTATGATTGGTTCACACCTGTTTAACATATTTAATATACTTGTAAGGCCCTTGTAAAGTGGTATCCTATATACAGAGGGCAAATAAATTAAATTCCACTAAAGGGCCAGCAGCACTGCTTGTGCCACCCACAGCCGTAGCCTTTCAAACCTGTCTCAGGCCTGCCACTGCATAGCCTGAGTGTGCAATTCACTACCACTCCGACTTGCCATTTAAAACTATGTTCCAAGCCTTAAACTACCCTTTTTATTACACATAGGTCACCACAAAGGTAGGCCCTAGGTAGCCCTATGGGCGGGGTGCAGTGTAAGAAAAAGATAGGACATGTGCCTTTATGTGTGGCATGTCCCGGTAGTGACAAACAGCCTACCTTGTTTTTCCCTACTGTGAGGCCTACTCCTCTCATAGGTTAGCACTTGGAATTTCCTTAAATACTTTTAAGTGTTAATTCCTGATCTGAAAGGAGTAGCGCTGCCGTGTTTGGTATGTTTAGAATGGTAGTGATACATCCTGCTTACTGGTGTTCTTGGATTTTACATTACTATTTTAGAAAGTGGCAATTTCTCTGTGCCTATGAGTCCTTGTGCTTTGCAGCCTGACTCCAATCCACGACTAGGCCTGGGTGACAGCTACACTTGTGCATACTTTACAGACAGCCACACAATAAGGGCTGGATGTTGCAAGAATTACATCTGCATTCATCTACATACTGATGATCATCCTGGATTGGTGGAGGGAAGGGAGTTCACAGTTTATATTTAAATAGGTTGTGTCCTACCCTCACACAAAGGTCTGATTTACCCCCCTACTGATGTTCAGAGCCAGGGCTGGAATGAAAGTAAGTGTTGTACACTTCTAAGGTTTCTTTTGAGGTCACCTCTTAAATAACAACATTTTGGAGTATAAGTACAGTGCTCTAACCCCATGATTTTAGACACTACATGGACTTGTCACGCAGGGACTACGGGGCTGAGAAATTAGCACTGCCCCATTTGACAACCGGTCTCAAGTGCTCTATTTTAACTTCCTCTCAAGAGGGCCCACATTTCCACTGTTGTGTGACGTTTTAAGCTCCGAGTCAGTAAAATTCACATTGCCCTTATATAGGCATAGAAATCAAGCCCTTATTTAGCCATAGCCCATGCTACCCAAATACAGGCATGGCTACCTCCACCCGTACCAAACTTTACAACGATTTCTTCCAAAACAAGCTTAAGCAGTCAGGGACTTCCCCTTTCTGGAATATTGATTCTTCCAAGAACTCAGTTACTTTACAAAGAACAACTTTTCCCTAGGGGTTCTTTCCTGATGTTCATATGTCCGACTTTACGTCAAACTATGGCATTCCTAAACACCTTCAAGGCATAAATAAACCTACACTTGTTCTAGCAAGATACAGTGGTTGGGAGCAGTTCGAAGACCTACTTGCCCGACGCAGCTCTCTACAGCAAGTGCAGAAGAAAGCCGACTCTCCAGCTGACGCACTAATCAGGAAGCTGCCCTTCTCCTGCTGAGAATCCAGCTCCAGTGTTTCCGGCTACCGTTGCGAGTGTTGGGAAATCGAGTCCCGAGACAGAGATACCATACCTCCTCCATTCTAACAAGGTATGGAGCTGATTAGAACCTAGAGAAACCTTTGGTAGATTCTTGGCTAAATCTAAACCTATGCTACACAATACTTACTTCTTCCCTTGTACTAGACGTAGGTTAGGTACATTGGGGTAGGTGTATTTTAGAAGCACCAGTTGAGTATTTTTAGTCAATGTTATTTATGTATGTATTTTTATATGGCTTAGAAACCATACAATGCTGTTACAGTATTATTTCATATTACTGTTTACACTGTACGCATTATACTTTGCAGTCTGCGTATCTCTTGCATGAGAAAGAAGACTGTTCAATAAACCCTTTTTATTGAAAATGCACGATTGACTGAGTGAAATACTCATCTATTGAGAGATATACTCTTATTCTTGGGAAACAAAGTTGTCATGTTTATGCTGTTGTCAGAAACGAATCCCTTCTTGTGTATTCGAGAAAGTTTCTAGTGACCTCTGAGTTAGCTGACACACACACAATTAAGTTTACTATATTCAATAGAGACATAGTTGACCTCAGTCCTACGTCAAATCTATAGGATATATTATTCCAATGCGCAGAGCCTATTGGGAATATAGGAACTACACTAGACCACTGTAGAGAGTAGCAGGGACCCAAACCACGACAGTGCATCTCTTGTTGCCATCCGGCTCTGAAGTGTTGCCAGAGAGGCTGCGTGCCCCGCCTCCTCCAGACGGAAGGCTGTCACGGCACAGTCCAAACCCAGCACAACATAGCTCTTGTGAAGCCTGAGAGAAGAGTGCACAGCTCCTGAGGTCCATAACCAAGACTCTCCCCAGTCCCCTCAGAAGGTACTGCTGAGTTGAAGGCACTCTCCATGTCAGAGAAGCCACCCAGCGCTCTTCTGTGGGTGGCTCCATGGAGAGCCTTCTGTTATTTTTCTCACGTGGTGAGAACCTTTGTTACATCTTTTCCTCTTTGCTATAGTCTACGAGGTGAAACTTAGACGTAGGTCCCGATTTTCATTGGAAACTTGTCACTATTGGAAAACAGCCTAACATATTGCACAATAGCCTGCAGATGTTTCTTTGTTTTGGGCTGGAATGCCCTGGTGTCCACGGGTCTCACAAGAATCTACCCTATAACATGTAACAGGAGTGCAGGTGTGCTGAACCCTATGTTCTTATGGGGATATTTGCTGATCTATGAGTTTATGGTGACTTATGATGATCTTTGGTGACCTGTGTGTTTTTCCTCAAAACCAAGTTACAGTACTTGCACTCATATTGTGGTTCATGCCTTTTCTTCATAATCTAACTGCAGCATTTAATGCCCTGATGTGCTAATATATGACATTTGATTCTTACATTGTCAGGATAAAAAGTACAATTTCAGTAACCGGATAGTATGCACAGTTTTAATGATTCATATCTCTTTTATGACACTTATGTCGAAATAAAGATGACAATGGAGATTCATATCTTTTGGTCTGTTTTATGTACAATATACTATATGCATTTTTATATAAATCTGTGTGGAGTCTCCTTTGTGGTGTATTCATTATGTTGTGTGAGTGTGTTGCACAAATGCTTTACACATTGCCTCTGATGGTAAGTCTGCCTTCTCTGTGCCAAGCTACCAGAGGGTGAGCACAGGTTATCTTTGGAATGTAACTTACTTGCCCTTCCTAGAGTGCTTGGTTCTCCCTGGCTTAGGTGACTTTTCTAGCCAATCCGAAACTCAATTTTATATATCATCTGATTAAAGTTCAAAATGAACCAAGCAGTGGAGCTTCACTCAAAGAATTATGCCTGTTATAGTGTTTTGAAAATGTCCTCAAAAATATGTATTAGGCACTTAGGTGTGAAAGCTAACACCAGTAGCATTTGCCTACCCAGACCAAACGTCAAAGCAGAATTACGCCCTCACTACAAATGTTTCAATATTTCCTATGGGACTAGCAACATGGGCTACCGGCCCTAATTGAATTAGAACTTTACTGGATGAAATATTGGGAGAAAACTTGCAGAATTAACACTATTTGTCTGATTCCCACGTGTTATTAACTTCCCTCCAGCATCTGGGAAATACTGGATCCCCCAGGTAATGGTAGCTCTAGGGACAGGGCACAACACATCCAATTTACTAGGCCTATCTTAGTGATGTCTCTAGCGTTCTACCAAGGCAGTCATTATAATTTTTGAGGCTCACATAAATTGCTAACTCTTCACAACACAATCGTCACTTAAGGCATTTCATCTTCGAACGTTCATAATAAAATAGCGTGCTTACCTTGCTCCGTAACACAAAAACGGTGTTGATATGGGAAAGGATCCCATGGAAACTTATGTCAATGTGTGGTCGAACCAATGAGAAGACGGAGAGTAGGTTACAGTTTCCTGGCATGAGCTGTAAGAACGTTGGGAAGATAAAATTAGCAATTATGTTTGACAAAACACGTATATAGTAAACATATTTTTGCAGCCCAGCACATTGCTCTGTGGTACAGTCATCACTGTATTTATTTGCCAATTATTGGAGGGAGCGAACCAATCTGGGCATCTCAGCACTGTACAACATAGCAAAACAGAGAAATTGACCAATTAAAGAACAAGCATCATTTGTATATAAGAAAGAAAATAAGATACCAGTTATGTACAGTGCAATTTGATAACAGCAAAAGAGGACAAATAGTATTTTGGAGTATATTACTCAGTGTCATAACAGTCAGGAGCAGAGAATTAATCGTAAGGCTCTCGTAATTGGGGTGGGCTTGCTACTTGTCTTCACCGTCACTATATTTAATATCCTGTTAATTTCTAAGTTATGTTATACATTTTATTAAGTGCTCGATTACCCATAAGGGGGTCTTGGCGCTGATTACTAGAAGGCACTGTTATACTAAATTGGAGAAGCCTAGTGAGGAAAATTAAAAACCAGGTATTGAGGGATTTTCTGAATCCCAAAAGACTGGGGGAAACTTTTATGAAGAAGGGAAGTTCATTCCAGGCAATGGTGTTGGTCCGCACAAACTGAGTTCACCCCAAGTAGCTCACTTGAAGCTGGGAACAATGACTGTTTTAGTAGTGGAAGGTCGCAGAGACCTAGTGGGCTGGTACCAGTCAAAGCTGTTTTTGAGGAATAAGAAACTTTGGTCTTTCAGGGCCTAAAAGACAAGCCATATGGCTTTGAAGATTGCTCTTTGCCTAATCGGTAGCCAATGGAGTTTTCTGAAATGTAAGGCCATCAAGTGATACTTTGGTATTTTCAGGAGGAGCCGTGCAGCCACGTTTTGCAGCATCTGCACCCTGTTTAGCACATGCTCATGGACAGTTAGGTACAGGCCATTGCAGTAGTCCAGTCATGAGAGCGCGAGGGAGGTAACCGATGTCTTCTGAAGATGGGGTGCAATGAAAGGAAGGATCTTCTTCACAAGTTTTAGAGTGTAGAAAGCGTGGGAAGTGACTGCACTCCCATGATCCGCTAGGAATAATTTGTTGTTAATTATTATACCAAGCTTGCTAGCTTTGTTGCCAGAGAGTGGAAAGGAGCATATATCCTGAGTCCACCAGGTGGGCATCCAGAAGGATTGGTTGGCCCCAAAAAGTAGAAAATCCATCTTGGCTGAGTTCAGTTGGAGGCAGTTATCTGCCATCCAGTAAATAATGGCCTGCAGACACTTGTTAAAGTTAAGTCCAGTTTCTATCGAGTCATTGGCTACGGACACCACAATTTGAGTATTGTCGGTGTAGGACGAATGGCTGAAGCCAAATGACTTGATCAGTTGTGCAAGAGGGGTACCATAAATGTTAAAAAGCATAGGGCTGTGTGATGAGCCCTGCAGAACTCCACATAGGAGAGAAAAGGAGTGAGATACAAATGTTTACAGTCTGACCATTTGTTCGCAGCCCTGCAGAAACAAGCTGAGAAGTTCCCAGGCCATGTTGGAGACCCCGATTTGCTTCAGACGGTTCAGTAGTCTGCCATGATGTACAGTGTTGAAGGCTGCCAACAGGTCCAGAAATATCAAGGCGGCCTTGCCACCATGATCTAGAGATTTCTTTATTTCCTCAGTTGCTTTAATTAAAGCTGTCTCCGTGCTATGCCCGGAGCACAAACCAAATTGAGTTTCATCCATAGGATTGTTGTCCCAAATAAATTTCAATAGCTGACTATTCATTTCTTTCTCAATAAGCTTTGCCCATAGAGGGAGACACGATATGGGGTGGTAGTTGTTTGGCTCTGTGGGATCGGAAGGTTTCTTTTTTAGCAAAGGAAGACTCAATACTTTCTTCCAGATGAATAGGACAATGGCGAAATAGAACATGTGATGGAAAATTCTGGTCAGGATGGTAGCTAATGTCTCTGTGATGGAGGTTGTTATCTTAGGTGGAGAGGGATCCTGATCTTGCCGATATAATTCGTTTTGTGATAGTTTCGGTGGATGGAGGAGAAAAGGATTCAAACTTGGATTCATTTGATATAGCTTTGAGACAATTGTCGGTAGTACAAGAAACGTACCCTGGAGGAGTTAGAAGCTGCTTGTCATAATGGAAGGGAGCTGAATATGCTATAAAGGGCATCTGGAAATCATATATGATGCATGCCAATTATATCACTTCAAAGTATGCATGATGTCAAATATGAAACTGATCATGGAAATCTGTGCTCCTCACACGATTAAATCATTTTTTTTTAAGTGGGACAAAAAAGCCTATTGAGAAGTAAAAGTGCACATTACGTAAGTTTGTCTTTGATTTTGATTAAAGCTACTTCAACCAGGCTGTGACTACAGAGTTCTCTTGTGGTGCAGTGACAAGGAGCAGTACATTATAAATAAACAGCAAAAGGACTAAACCGTAAACGCAGTGAGATTTCAGGTAATGAGTGATATTCTACTTCAAGAGAAAGGATCCTGGTAAATGAAGTCTAGTGTCTTAAATATCCTCAACATAGCAAAGTTATATAGGCTTTCCTAACTTAGGATACATGGAGTACCTGAAGACAAATACATGGTCAACACCTGTCCAAAGATCCATGAGAACCTACACCTAAAGTTGTACTACTTATTTTTAAAACAATCCTAAAAGAAGGGAGTCCACACAGGAAGTGAAAAACAGTAGGGGGCATATTATCAAGCAGCAGCGATAATTATCGCTGGCCGCTAATAGCGAGAACTTATTTATCGCTGGCAATTATCGCCATGCGATCGCTGTATTAACAACGCATAGCGCTATGGCGATAATTTTTCAGCGATAGCGGTGTATTCCATGGAACATTGCTGTTTTTACCAGCAATGTTCCATGGAAAATGGTGATAACCTTGCTGAAACGACCCTGTGGTCGTATCCGCATAATCCATCCCCATTGTTAGGTATAAGTAAATCAGCATTTTAGCAGACGTTAGTTTTTGGTTACTAATGTCTGCTAAAATGCGTGGGCCACCTTGTAAATATTGCGATGTACATTTAGCGATATTTTACAAGGTAGTCCATCAGGGGTACGCCCAGTGACGCCCATTAGAGATGCAAAGCGGGGCATCGGGAAAACGGGGGCTAACATGGGATAATGCATGTTAGCACCACCTTGTAAATAGGGCAATGAAAATATTGCAGCTAAAGCGGCGATACTGCCCTTGATAATATGCCATTACATTGTTTGACAACACAACCACTACTGTTGGATACCAACATTGAAAACTTGTCCACTTACTTGCGTCCTACTTTCAGTGGCAGCAGCCCTGGAGCATCCACCCAATATAATAATAAATAATAATAATCACTATTTGTAAAGCGCAAACATATCACCCCTTAAGGGTTTCAAGGCGCTGGGGGACCTCTGGGAGATTAATAAAGCTATTGCCCAGAGTTACATGATGCTGAGCTTAGCTGCCACCGGTGATCGAACCATGAGCCCCACGATTCCGGAGTCAGCTGCTCTGGTTGCTGTGCCACACCTCTCCCTGTGCATTATATGATAATTAAGTGTGCTATTGGACCTTACTATAGGGAAGAGGTGCGGCCTCGCGGCCAGGTCGACTTACGCTGGGCGCTAGGGAATCACAGTTTCATCCCTGACTCCGGTGGCAGGAGTCTGCCCAGCACCATGCTATCTGGGCAATAGTTCGCCTAATCTTCCCAACATCCCCCAGTGCCGAGATACCCCTTCGGGGGCGATTTGTGCGCTATACAAGTACTGGATTTACATTTACATGTTACTATGACAGCCATGTAAAGGACTTCTTCAGAAAGAACCCATAGAAACACGTTATCGAGAAGTGCAGCTTAATGGAACAAACAATACATAGGCCAGCAGAAGCACCACATAGAATTAGCAGAAGCTGCTGCAGCTTGGGAGTGAAGAGACTAAAGAGAGTGGTGTAAACGATAGGTGTTCTATAAAAAAACCCTTTAGAAGATTGTGGTGTACATGGACGTTTGCCCTCTTTCAGAAAGCCTTAACTAACTCATATGACAGCTACCCTTTAACCACACACTTAAAGTTTTGATAACTAAATCAAAATACATGTTAACAACATGTTCATATCAAGGATTGGAGGTCATTGTAAAAGCTCCAAATTGGTCGTCTTTGATACATGTAACAAAAACAGAGAGACTGAGCCAAGCAAAACTCTGATATACAGAATTGCAAATATATCAATTTAATAACGTAGCCATAAACTATAGTTCTCTGCGACTGAATAACGCAGCAGGACGGGTGGCTAGGGGGTGGGAAGGAGGGAGCAGAAACGACAACAAGAGAGGCAGGTACAGCGGGTATCTCTACTGTTGCTGCACATTTATACTATCGTCAGCTTTCATGCTTTCAGTAATAAGATGACTTGTTTTGAGCAGCTAAATAAAATAATCAGTGCCCACGCAGTGGCAACATTGTACTGCAAGTAACCCGGATTCCTGCAAAGCAGGTTCCTGATGGGGTGGACTAGTTGCTGCAGGGAAAGACACCTTTTGGAAAAGTCCCAGTTCAAAGTGCAAGTTTCTAAGATGCACTAAAGGACATTTTACATATATGAAAGCATATAATAATTGCGCACGTTAGTGTTCGAGACAAAAACACAGTTTCTGAAATGTGTGCTCCTGCAGATGACAATGAGGAAATAAAAACAAATTCCTTCAAAGAAATGCTGTGTTTTTTTTTAAGAAGAAATAAACATGGCCTTAATTACAGCTAGGTGGCACTGGGGGAAATGTTTCTCCTTGAGAATGCCCTCTCTCTATGAACAGAATGATATATGCATTTGCTGCAAAAATCAGAAGGTTTCCATTACCACTGAATTATAATGAACTATAAGCATGTGCAGTGTGCAAATATTATTGCTTAACATCCAACATTTTATAAGATTAAAAACAGGAACTTTACCTGTGGAAGAACTCGGTATATGGCATTTCCACACTGCGTAACAACAAGATCTCTGTCAAACATGATGTGGAAAGGAAACGCCTTGCAGAAGGTGTAAGGGCTGATTCGAGATTCCTGGGTACCATTTTCTTCGAATCTGTCAAGGTCTTCATAACAGTCTTCCTCTTTTGAATCCTTTTCTTCAATTAAAAACTGGATATGGTCACATTCTTCATTTCTTTGCTGAATCATCTACACAAAAGAATTGATTAAGAGTAAATCTTTGCAACTAGCCCCATCATCGACTAAACACTACAGACATCCATTAATAACGATTAAGGGCCTTATTACGAGTATGGTGGTCTATCGGACAGCTGTACCAGTGGTGGAGGTCTGACCACCGCCACACAGCAGGCTCACCAGCAATATTGTGATTGGGGTGATTGGACCATCACAAGACAGCTGAATCTTCTGGGGATCCAGGATCCTGCGATGGTCGTGCAGCGGTCTAGAGCAGGAATACGCTAGCAGTGCCGCTGCGGCACAGCTAAGGATATTCTGAGTTGCCCTCACTGCCCGTTTCAAAGCAGTGAGCCCGCCATGAAAAGGGTGGCGTAGAGTCAACTAAGGGGGCCGCTCCAGGACCTGGGGGTGCATGCAGTGGGGCACATGCTGTGCCCCTCTGGTTTGCACCCCTGTTCCTGAACAGTGAGGCATGCATGCCACACCGTGCAGGAAAGTACTGCAGGCACTGTTACGGCAGCAGGCTTTATGTTAGGGTCTCCTATGAGCCTAACAGCCCACCACGGTGAGACCCCTGCAGCCCGACCAGGATTAAACTCCTAATCAGGCTGGCAGGAGCGCCACGGCTTTGGCGGTCTTCCAAAGGACGGCGCAGTGGCAGTGCCGCTGGAGGACCACCAATGTTGTAATAAGGCCTTAAGTGTATAATATACTTTTAAGAACGTTTACTTATGTTTGCCTTGATTCTGGCCGTTGCCAGAGTTCCATTTCACAATAAAAACACAGACATTTGCAGCACCAAAATAAAATCTAGCTCTTGGAGAGCTGTTAAGAAATCAGATCTTTGTCCCAGATCCTCACTTCAGGCACAGACCAGGACCTTTCTCATCCCCTATCTCTCATCCCCCTCCATGACTATTTCATATTCATGTATTGTAATGTGGATTGTTTCAAACGTGAATTACTTTATAAAGATAAATCAAAATAACATGTATTTGTTGTACAAAAGAAATCAAATAAATAATATGCATGAACATTGAATATTTATGATATCATTTAAACAAGCATTTGCTAAGCCAATATGTCTCAGTCATGAAACCTATTGCTTTTGCAATGCTTGGAATGTACCAGCATCTGTGCAGAATATCTGATAGAAATTAGGTAACTGGTTGACCTGGGTATGAGCCCTGGTTAAGCAGCAACCACAATCCTAGTCAGGGTAGGAGGCAGGGAAAACCTTAGGTAGCTTGGCACATAGCAGTCAAGCTTAACTTTAGAGGCAGTGTGTAAAGTATTTTTGCAACACGTCAAACAGGAAAACAGTGAAAACACTACACGAAAAGATTCTACACCAGGCTAGAAAAATAGTAATATTAATAAATAAAATAAGACCAAAGGGAGCTTTCACTAGGAAAAGAATCGCACAGCTGTGGTTCCAAAGGCAATGCATCGGTCCCAAGATGCAGGAGGCAGTGGAAATGCGAGTCTTTTGCGATGGGTCCAATCCAAGCAGTAGGGGTGATGCATTGGTTCTGCTCAGGGATGAACTGCTCAGCAGAGAAGATGCATTGGTTCCACTCGTAAGCACATTAGACCCTCTTTCGAGGGTCCAGGACTGGGGTTGCACAACTTGGTAAAGTAAACTCACAGGTGGCAGAGTGTAGGGGGTGGATGCCTGTTATGTCCCTGAGGATTCAGGTGAGGATGCCAGCCAACTAGCCCTTGGAGTCACTCTGGGTTCTGAGATCAACAGATGGAGGTCCAGTCCTTCTCAACCAGGTAAAATGGCAGCAGGCAGCAGACCAGCGCAGGAAAGCAGGAGTCCAGCAGAGTGGCAGTCCTTCAGCAGTACAAGAGTCCCTCTTTCTGAAAGAGTATCCCCAGGTCCAGAAGTGCGCTGAAGTGATGATGTCTGAGGCCCGTTACTTGTACCCAGTGATGCCTTAGAAGTGGGGACGACTTCAAAGACATGCCATTAAAGTGCACATATGTCCTCTCTTCCTGCCCTGGTTCCATATTCACTACAGGGGGGTATGCAGCCCTTTGTGCGTGTACAGAATACAGCCTATTCAGGTGTAAGTGAGACTGTGCGTAGCTCCTCCCTCTCATCCTACCAGAGGTGTCCAATTGAGACACACCTCTGCTCCCATTGTGAGTGGTTGGCTTGCAGGAATACAATCAATCAATCAATCAATCAGAGTACTTGTAGAGCGCGCTACTTACCCGTAAGGGTCTCAAGGCGCTGACTGACAACTATAACCTAGTCATGTGATAAGAGACAGGCTACAGGCACCAAATGGCTAAAGCAAAGAAAGACCAACATTTCTAAAAGTGGCACTTTCAGAATTGCAATTTAAAATCAGACTTCACCATAAGTTTGGGTTTTAAATTGTGATTCCAGAGGCACCTGGCTTTAAGGGTTTATCTCTTCCTAATTGTAAGTTACTTTTATAAAATATAATAACATAATCCCAATGTTAGATGAGAGATAGGCCTTGCAAGAATGAAAAATGAATTTAAGATTTTTCACTACCAGGACATGTGAAGATAAAACGTGCTGCCATTTGAATACAGGGCACCCTGACCTCTGAGTTGCACAGGGCATACCTTAGGAGTGACTAATATGTATAAAAAGTGAAGGTTTTGGCGTAGCAAAAAGTGTCTTTTGCCAGTTCGACATGGCAGTGTAATGGCAGACCTGACAGATGGTTAAAGGGCAACTTAAGTGGGTGGCACAATCAGTGCTGCAGGCCCACTAGTTGCATTTAATTTACAGGCCCTGGGTACACGTATTACCACTCAACTAGGGATCTATGAAATATTCCAATTGGGTATTGTTAGAAATGTGGGTCTCTATTTGGCAATGGTTTGCACCTTTGTCCATGTAGGGACCATTCTTCCTAGTCAGGGTAAGAGGGATACACTTCTAAAATAACCCCTGCTCATCCCCTTGGTAGCATGGTGGCTTGGACGAGCCGACAGGCTTAGGTCAGAGGCAGTGTGTATGCATTTGTGCACACATACAGTAATACAGTGAAAAAACTAGAAATGGACACCACACCAGTTTTGAAAAATAAGTCATCTTTATCTTCTCCAAAGAAGACCAAAACGACAAAAATCCACAATACAGTAATTAAAATATGACTTTTAAAAGGTAGAAATAGTTCTGATCAAAGAAAATTGTAGATGCAACACTTTCAACACAAAGTACCTTGGATGCGTCAAGCCGACAAGCAACAAGGAGTCGCAGGGAAGTGATGCATCGGTTCCTTACACAGGGAAGTTGATGCGTTATTTCCTTGTTCCGGGGGAGGTGAGGCATCGGATCCTTACCGCTGCACAGGGGATGATGCGTTGGTTCCTTACCGGAGAGGAGGTGATGCGTTGGTTTCTTACTGCGTGGCTAGGTGATGCATCAGTTTCTTACTGCATCCCTCAGCGATGCGACAGACCTGTCGCCTCGATGTGATACGTGATGATCTGAGATGATGCGATGCGTGACGATCCGGGATGCGCTGCGATGATTCCAGTCGTGCCCCCTTGATGCGTCGATTCTTACACAGCAGGGCCTGCGTCAGAGTTGGTGCAGTGATCTCGGAAGTCAGAGATCGGTGCACAGGACTCGTCATTTGGTAGGCACTTCAGACAGGGGCATGCCCTGCGTCAATTCTTCGGCTGGGGTGATGCTTCGGAGATTTCTTTTGAACCTCTACGATGCATCGGAACCTGGTGATGCATCAATTTTCACAAGTCTTTTGCAGTTTTTAGCCCCAGAAACAACCCCCAGGGGTCCACAACACTGCCAGACACCTCTTGGCAGGTTAGAACTCCCAGGAAAGGAGTTCAGGAGGGACTGGGGATGAAATCTTTGTGTACCTGAGACTTCAAAACAGGAGGCAAGCTCTACTTCAAGCCCTTGGAGATGTTCCTCAAGCAGGGGTCACTGCACACAGCAACATTCTTGTCCTTTCCTTGGCAGAAACAGCCACTGCAGGCCAACCCCAGACAGCACACAGCAAAGGGGCAGTACTTCTCCTCAGTTTCTCCAGCTCTTCTCCTTAACAAAGGTCCACTTGAATCCCAGAAGTAATCTAAAGTTCAGGGGTCTGGGCCCCAATATTTGTAGTCAATTCATCTTTGTTCTATGGTGGTAGAGAGGCTCTGTGCTCAGTCAAAACCAGTTATGTCTTCTCTGGCCCAGCTTCCCGGCAGGTGGTGGAGACAGCATTGTGTAAGGCAGACCAGGCTTTATTCATCTGCAAGGAAATTTCCTCCCCCTACTCAAAATGCATCCCAGGTCTATTCAGCCCAGCCTGGACTCATCAGGAAAGCCAGGACACACATCAACCTCGCCATCCCCCAGTGGCTGTCTGAGAGAATGCACATCCCCAGCCCCTGTTACTCCAAAGCCAGACAGTCAATCCACAGTAGAGGCACACAGGATGGCTATGCAAGAAAATACCCACTTTCTAAAAGTGGTATTTTCAAACACACAATATAAAAATCATCATTCCTAAAAGATGCATTTTTATATTCTGAGTTCAGGCATACTAAACTCCATGTTTCTATCTTGTTACAATGGGAAGTTATATTTATAAGCTGTTATAAATAAACGCCCATTCTATCCTATGGGACAGATAGCCTTTCAATAGTGAAAAACAAAATACACTGTATTTCACTATCAGGACATGTCACCCACTTCAGTACATGTCCTACCTTTCAAATACACTTCACCCTGCCAATGGGGCTACCTTGGGCCTGCCATAGGTGTGCCTTACCAGTAACAAAAGGGAAGGTTAGGGCCTTTCAAGTGAGTGCATTTGCCAGGTCATTATGGCAGTACCAAACTGCGCACAGACACTGCAGTGACAAATCTGAGTAACATTTACAGGCAGCTCATGTGGTGGCATAATCAGTGTTGAAGGCCCACTAGCAGCATTTGATTTACAGGCCATGGGCTCACAGAGTGCACTGTACTAGGGACTTACTAGTAAATCAAATTTGCCAATCATCGAATCACCAATCCATAAATACAATTTACAGGGACAGCATATGCACTTTAGCACTGATCAGCAGTGGTAAAGTGCCAAGAGTCATAAAAAAAATCATGACCAGGAGGCCAAAAAGCAGAAAGCCCTGGGATAAACCCACTGCAAAAGCCAGGTTCTAACAATGGTGAACCAATCTTACCATGTTTAGGGGAGAGAGCACAGTCACTAGAGCACTGGGAAGTAAAGGGCACAAAGTTCTGGTACCAGCAAAAACAAGGTCAGAAAAGTGAAGGAGAAGGGCAAAGGTTTTGGGGGGAAGACCCCCCTAAGGCTGTCCGGTCTAACAACATCTTTGAAAAGTTTTTTTTTTTAATTAAACCAATGTCATTTGAAAATGCCAATCCATGTATGCTTGTGCATGCACAGGAAGCCATCTTGGAATTATTTAAGGAACTTTAAGTAGGGCACCAGCTGACACAAAAAATGACAAAGGACAAGGGGGTTAAGCGGATTTGGGAAAGGGGGTTTAAAGAGAGGGAATGTGAATGAGGTGGGAGCACTGAGAGAGACAGAAAGAAAGGAAAGACAGAGAGGAAACAGTCCCTCAAACGACTGCAGTTCAAGGTCAGACATCAGCAGTGGAAAAGACCATAATTAAAAATAAACAATTCAAGAATAGAAGGCCCCATGGCCAGACAAACAAAATAACCTAGAGGAAAGCCGCCATTGAAACAAAGCAGGAAAGTAAGAGAGACAAAAAAGCAGCCACTCATGACCAAGGGGCTGACTCAAAGTCCTGCAAGTAAATGTAATGTATTGGAAAAAATTGTCTTATTTAGAGTTTGGCAGACAGGATAATCCATCAACACGTGATGAATATCCCATCTGCCACATTAAAATTGCTATAGGCTATAATGCACTTGTAATATGGCAGACAGGACATACTCCACATTTGTGATAGAGTATGTTGTACGCAAAACTCTAAATAAGGTACCAGGTCTCCGTTTTGAAGAGACCTGAAAGGATCATTGGATACAGCGTAGGGAAGAAACATTATTTGACCTACTGGACAAGTGGTGTCAACTGCAGTCAGAATTTTCACATGTCTAAATATTTGCTTGGAGGGAGAAGACACAATCCAGTGGAAGCAGTGCCCTACACGAGCCAACTCAACACTCTGAACAAAAGGTTTCTGAACAAAATTGCTGTTAACAGCAAGGATAAGAAAGCCCAATCATAACCCCTGTATCTGTACATAGAGTCAGAAGCCCCTGCTGCATGTGATAGTGTCCAACTGCTCATCATGTTATCATTCTGGCAGACCTGGTATGTCTCTGTGTCTCCTGATAAGTGCTCAACAATGATTTTGTATGCTGCTCACCAATAGAGGTGAAAACTGCACCCAAAAGGCATTCACTTTTTAACTTGGGAGACAACCACTCCTGTGGCCATGCCTTGAAACTACTAATGATTGTTGCCACCTGTTTATAGTACTTGGGTGCATGTCATTTTACCTGAACCCCATTGGGAAGACTGCTTCCTGGCTCTCAGGGGTAAATCAGTTTTGTGCATCATGACTGGGAACACTTGATTCTCCCTGATTGCATGTGCTGAGCATGGATGTGGTTGAGGTAGGGTACCCTTAGTTGTGGACCAGCTGGACGTATCTGGATGTATCCAGTCCCTAATGTTGTAGGATGTTTGTGGTTTAGTTTTTGTCAGTGCTGCTACCTCCCCTTCTTCCTACATGTACTCCTGCATTACTCCTTTTAATCCTCCTTCTTGTAAAATGCTTTGTAAATCCAAGTCAAGCTGCAATCATCATCCGAGACAAAGGAAGCATGTTTTTCTGATTTGTACAAGGACTCAACCAGTTTCAGAGGCTGAGACTGTGGCCTAAAGAGAGCTACATGGGAATGTCGACTGTGGCCAAAGGCATGGCCAAGGAAGCACACGTATATAAAAGAAATGGGCTACCTGCCTTTCACCCAGAGTCAGTGTTCTATAGGTCCTGATGAGATAGGATCCCCGCAACTGCACCTGATTGGCCAGACAGCTCTATCAAAGCCCCTTACAAAAAACAAAGCTATATTGTCAACTCCCCTATGGCTCCTTGGCATGGTGTTATGACAGATCTGGAAAAAAGAACTTGTCCAACATTGACATCCCACTAAATGTTAGGGGTCACTTTGAATTTAAGTAAGCAGTTTGATTTGGGCCTACTACTCCAGGCCAGGATATAAGATACCCATGCAGCAAATCTCTGAACCAACACATTCCTATCTAAAAATGTAACTGCAACTAACATCCCAAAACATATGCGAAATGGATACACTACTGTGAAAATTAGGAACAGGAATTTTATTTTTTACAGTAGTGAAATGAACTTGAATAAACATCCATATCTATTGGGGGCATGCCTATATAATTAGTAAAAAGGAATACATTGCTAACATAACAGCGCTTTGAAGCAGTTAGTGAGGAAATGGTAAATTAATACTTTTCGAGGTATGAAACAACAATAAAATGAATCCCTTCTCTCAGAAAATAAAAAACATATAAAAATGTGAATTATCTAAAACCGAGATTATTGGTAAAAAAACTGATAAGTTCTGCAGCATACTAATAGGTGACAGCTTATCTGTACTGTTCTTTATTCGCCATAATTAGGCCATGTTAGAAATGGAGCTTCTGGTTGGCTAGGATATTCACCTAAGCCAGACAGAATCCACCACTCTAGTCAAGGTAAGGGAGTTAAACACACAAGATACCCCCTGCTCACTCCCTTGGTAGCTTGGCAGAGCAGCAATCTTATTCAAGAGGCAATGTGTAAACCGCTCGGGCAATACAGACACACACACCAGTGACACCATAGTCACACCACAAAAGAGACTTCACACTAGGTTATATAAAAAATATCCTTTGTATTACACAAAAAAACACATCAGACCACAATCACATAAATCACTTCTTCAACCAGGCAATTATCATAACATCACAAGTAGTGCATAAAGTAAATACTTATCAGTGTACCTGTCATGGAACATCATGAAAAACAACATCTTACACCATCACTGTACATTTTATGTAGCTCCTGAAAGAGTATTCATTATCCTGTCAGAAAAGCCGTAACAACAATATACCTCTCCACATCAGAGCTTGACAATAAAGCAACTTGAGTAAAGGGGGGTGAGTAAAAGGTTTCCCAGCACTCACTTTGAAGTTAACATCTAGTATTTGATACAAGTAAGAGCGGTGCACTCAAGGGAGTAATGCTCACCTTACATTCACAAAAGACAGACCCGTACTGAGGTTCTATACAAATGTTGATAAACCCAATGGCACACACAAAACAATTTATACAACAGATTTCAATAACGAAGAAGTCTTCAAATTGTGTTTTGTTCTTTCTGTCTTGTTCCTTTATTATTTCAATCAGATTTTTCCATATAGTATCACAATAGCCAGCACGCGTTTTGTCATTATAACCGACTTCATCAGGGGACCTTCTCCACAAACTCAACTAAAGAACGTCCATGCTTCCAATAAGAGCAATCCACGAGATCACCTCTTCATTCATCAAGGGTGGATATGACAGGAATACCTCCAATTGAACTCAGATTCAAATAAAACCAAAATGAATGCAACTCGTTGAGGATGCACGACAGGAATTTAAAAATGGGTATCGGGTTCATGTAATGCCTGGGTTTTCCACTGTTGTTGCTCCTTGCAGGCTGTGACTAAATTGCATGCTTTAGTTGAGCACATGAATAAGGAGCCCTGGTGAAGTCGGTATAATGACAAACATGTGTTGGCTATTGTGATGCTAGATGGAAAAAGCTGATTGAAATATTACAGCAACTTGTGGAGAATAAGACAGAAAGAACAAAACACAATTTGAAGACGTATTCTTTATTGAAATCTGTTGTATAAATTGTTTTGCGTTTGACATTTGGGTTTATCTAGATGAAAATGAAGCCATTTAAGGACTAAAATGATATATATACCAACATTAGGGCATACAATGCTGTTAGTAGTGAAGAGAATACAAACATTGGGATCACGATAAAGAGTAGGGCCCAGCACTCCTGGGCTGGGGCCTCTGTTGAGGTCTTACCCCATCTGTGGAGCCACATACAGTGTTCCCAAAGGTAGGTGCCACTCAAGAAGTGGGAAACGCACTGAAACATCAAGCCAGGAGGCTTTGTTCCCCCCTCCAGCAGTGAAATCCTCAAGAGCAGCTGCCTGCAATCGCGTGGTGCAGCTGCTGTGAAGAATATGCCTCCAGCAGTGCAGCGAGGAGCGCTACACCCCCATGCAGAGACTGCTCGGTCAGATTCAGGTAATCTTCAACACAAAGTAGGGCGCATTCTCAATTCTCGGCGTTGAGGCACCTCGGTTTCAGAGCTGGGAATGTCAGAGTGTCACCACTGGGGTTTCACTGCGCAGTGGTGGCCTGAGATGGGTGACGACTTCACTTCCCATCTGGTCTACTCCGTACGGGGAAAGTAAAAATGGCGTTGGCTGCCATGCAGTCACATGACAGGGGGCGATCCAGGATCTCCTAGGCAACACTGAGGTCCTGGCTCACTGGTTACTTTCAGTGTGGTGACGTCAATGCGCAGGTGGATGATTGCGACTTGCGAGGTCTGATCCTGGCCTACGACGGTGAGAACGCAGCAGGGAATCCCTTCAGGGTTGTTGGTGGTGTACCTGGTTGTCAAGCAGTGCTCCAATGAGGCAGATGGCAATCGGGTGCACAATGCTGAGTTGGAATCGGGACTCTGCTTCAGACGTGCTGCTGTCCTGGAAGGCCAATCATCTACCGCTGTACCACATGTGCACTTGGACAGTGAGGAGCCCGGAAAGTATGTAAACACACATGGGGGCACCGCCGAGTTTGTGGCCATACAGGGCACACCACGCATTGACAGTTGCATCTGGTCAGGGGACCTTCTCCACAAACTCAACTAAAGAACGTCCATGCTTCCAATAAGAGCAATCCACGAGATCACCTCTTCATTCATCAAGGGTGGATATGACAGGAATACCTCCAATTGAACTCAGATTCAAATAAAACCAAAATGAATGCAACTCGTTGAGGATGCACGACAGGAATTTAAAAATGGGTATCGGGTTCATGTAATGCCTGGGTTTTCCACTGTTGTTGCTCCTTGCAGGCTGTGACTAAATTGCATGCTTTAGTTGAGCACATGAATAAGGAGCCCTGGTGAAGTCGGTATAATGACAAACATGTGTTGGCTATTGTGATGCTAGATGGAAAAAGCTGATTGAAATATTACAGCAACTTGTGGAGAATAAGACAGAAAGAACAAAACACAATTTGAAGACGTATTCTTCATTGAAATCTGTTGTATAAATTGTTTTGCGTTTGACATTTGGGTTTATCTAGATGAAAATGAAGCCATTTAAGGACTAAAATGATATATATACCAACATTAGGGCATACAATGCTGTTAGTAGTGAAGAGAATACAAACATTGGGATCACCATAAAGAGTAGGGCCCAGCACTCCTGGGCTGGGGCCTCTGTTGAGGTCTTACCCCATCTGTGGAGCCACATACAGTGTTCCCAAAGGTAGGTGCCACTCAAGAAGTGGGAAACGCACTGAAACATCAAGCCAGGAGGCTTTGTTCCCCCCTCCAGCAGTGAAATCCTCAAGAGCAGCTGCCTGCAATCGCGTGGTGCAGCTGCTGTGAAGAATATGCCTCCAGCAGTGCAGCAAGGAGCGCTACACCCCCATGCAGAGACTGCTCGGTCAGATTCAGGTAATCTTCAACACAAAGTAGGGCGCATTCTCAATTCTCGGCGTTGAGGCACCTCGGTTTCAGAGCTGGGAATGTCAGAGTGTCACCACTGGGGTTTCACTGCGCAGTGGTGGCCTGAGATGGGTGACGGCTTCACTTCCCATCTGGTCTACTCCGTACGGGGAAAGTAAAAATGGCGTTGGCTGCCATGCAGTCACATGACAGGGGGCGATCCAGGATCTCCTAGGCAACACTGAGGTCCTGGCTCACTGGTTACTTTCAGTGTGGTGACGTCAATGCGCAGGTGGATGATTGCGACTTGCGAGGTCTGATCCTGGCCTACGACGGTGAGAACGCAGCAGGGAATCCCTTCAGGGTTGTTGGTGGTGTACCTGGTTGTCAAGCAGTGCTCCAATGAGGCAGATGGCAATCGGGTGCACAATGCTGAGTTGGAATCGGGACTCTGCTTCAGACGTGCTGCTGTCCTGGAAGGCCAATCATCTACCGCTGTACCACATGTGCACTTGGACAGTGAGGAGCCCGGAAAGTATGTAAACACACATGGGGGCACCGCCGAGTTTGTGGCCATACAGGGCACACCACGCATTGACAGTTGCATCTGGTCAGGTGAAGTGTAGAGCCAACAGCGTCTAGTTACAAATCCACACAGTGTCTAAAATCATGGGGTCACAGCCCCTGTACTTATACGCACAAAGTATTTTTTTACGGCACTTTAAACAAATTTTAGAAGTGCACAAAAACCCAATTCAATCCCCTGCCCTGGCTCCAGACACACTACATGTGGGTGGAGACAGCATTGTGAAAGGCAGGCATAGCCCTATCCAGGTGTGGGTGACAGCTGCTCCCACCACTTTAAATGCAGATCAGGTCTATTCAGCCTGGCTATGAGTCACCCAGGAAAGTCAGGGCACACCTCAACCCCACCTTGTGGCGTCTAGAGTGAATGCACATCTCCTGTTCCTGCCAATCTAAACCAGAAGTTGAATACATAACCAGGCTGGGCACAAAGAGTCATACGCGTGCAGGAACGTCTACTTCTAAAAGTGGCAATTCTAACATAGTAATAACAAATCCACTTTCACCAATAAACAGGATTTATCACCACTATTCCAAATATAACAAAGAAGGCCACACTACCCCTTTCATATCAGACATCGCCACTGAAATATATATCAGGGAATTCCCACTGCAAACCTATTAGAGGAGAAGGCCTTACAGCAGCGAGAAACCAAATAGGTTGCTTGTCACTACCAGGACATGCCACACAATAAAGGCACTTGTTCTAGCTTTTACCTACACCGCACCCTGCCCATAGGGTTACCTAGGGCCTACATTAGGGGTCACCTATATGTATTAAAACAGCAGTTTCAGACGTGGCAAACACTTTAAATGCCACATTACTGTGGCAGTAAATTGAGCACGCAGGCCGTCCAGTGGCGGAGGCCTGAGACAGGTTTGAAAGCCTACTTCTGTGGGTGGTGGAAGCAGTGCTGCAGGCCCACTAGTAGCATTTAATTTAGTGGCCCTGGGATACCACTGTACAAGGGACTTACAGCTAAAGTAAATATGCCTACCAGATGTAGACCAATTTTAGGAAGTTTACAGGAGCGAGCACATACACTTTAGCACTAATCAGCAGTGGTAAGGTGCCCAGAGCCATAAAACCAACAAAAACATGTCAGAATAAATAAAGGAGGAAGGCAAAATGTTCTGGGATAACCCTGCAAAAAGGGCCAGGTCCAACAGATCAATACAGAGAAAGAGATAACAACATAGTACAAATGGTTCAATTTAAAAGAAAATATACAAATCCATGTAATAACTGAATTTATATAAATTAAAGATTAAAATTAATCTCATGAATAAATGACAAATTAAAGTAGAATTGATGGGCCTAATAAAATCACCACCTTCAAATTGGGACTAAAGTGCAGTAAGTACTAATTAGCAAATGGCAGCTTGCCACAAGCGCTGTTTCAATTTCATTGAGAGCTAGATATAATTAACTGCAGCCAAACATATATGAATTGATTATACCGATTGCACATAAAACATAGCTTGCCTACAATATCTAACATTTGCCTTCCTCCGAAAGCAGAATAATAAATGGTCCCTAATCTGGGTATACAATTTGCAGAACAATAGTAAACATAATGGGGCAGATTTACAAGCCCCTTGCGCCTCTTTTATGCCGCCGTTGCGTCACTTTTCGGACGCAGCGGCGGCGCAAAAGATGTGCCATGGTGCGGGGTATTTACAACGTGACGCATCTCCCAGATGCGTCACGATATAAAGACCTTCCCCAGAAGGAGGCGTTCCATCGCAGGGGGAGGCGTCCCGGCGCAGGAACGCCTCCCAAAAGTGGCTGAGTGAAATTCATAAGATTTCACTCAGTCACTTTTGGGCCCTTGCTGCGTCAAAACCCTGCGCCTGCTTGAAGCAGGCGTAAGGATTGACGCAGCATTGTGGAGATAGGGCCCCCCAGAGCGTTGCTGGAGCTGTGTCGTGCTTGTGATGCAATTCCAGCAATTAGCCGCTTTTACAGCACAGATGCGTGACGCATATGCACCATTTTTGCCCCATGGTGCGCCGCATTGTAAATGCGGCACATCCAGGGTGGCGGAGCTGCAGCGCACAAAAACTGGTGCATCCCTGCTGATATGCAGGGATGCGCCAGTTATTGTAAATCGGCCCCAATGGGTTCTCAGATGACAATGAATCACATGGACACACTCTCAAGCTGGTAGAATATAGAACTGGCTCTGGGGAAGCCACCATAAAATGTAATATATTCAATCTCAACCTAGCGAGTAGAACTCTATGATGGTTGTTAGAGACCTCGCGCAAAAAGCTAGAAAACGTGCCTTTGGCATGTATTTGAAATATGCAAAAGGGCGTCTGGATTATTAAACAATTATGGGACACCCAGACAATGGCAATTTTTTTTTATATAAGCTAGCCATGGGATCTTCATTGTGTTATTCAATTTAATGCAATCCGTTAAGTACTTTACGGTTAACACCGGTATCCAACTTAGTCCAAATGCACAACGAAAGGATGAGTGGACGGAGTCTAATGCAGTTTGATATTTAGTCAAATCCTAATTCTGCAAGGCTTTGAAGGCATGGGTCAGCAACTTGAATTAGCATCTCTTGTGGACAGTGAGGCAATGGAGTTTCATGATGTGTTTGGTTATGTGGGTCCATCCAGGGAGGTCGAGGATGAGTCTGGTCCCCAAGTTCTGAATGGTCTGCAGTCTCTTACGAGGTTGTTGGTGATACCTGCTTAGAGTGCTTTGACGTAGTCTAATTGCCTAGTGATGAGGGCTTGAGTGATGGTAATCTGGTGCTGACTGGGAGACATTTGAAGAATCTACGGAACATGTGAAGAGTGAGGAAGTAAGCAGTGGAGTCTGCTTTGATCTGTTTTTTCATGGTGAGATTGCTGCCCAGGATGATGCCAAGGTTCCGGGCGTGGTCTGTACACGTGGATGGGGGTTCTAGTTCCATAGGCCACCTGGAGCCGTTCCAAGGGGAGGTGCTGTTCCCGAAGATGAGTACTTCTATTTGGTCTGTGTTGAGTGTGAGGCAGTTGTTCTGCATCCAGTCAGTGACGCTGGTCATGCACCGGCAAAAGTTGGCCCTCGTAGTGGCTGGTTCTTCAGATAGAGCAAAGATGAGTTTTGAAATGTTGGCATTGGTTATCATGTTAAGTCCATGGGTTCTGTAGATGTTGTCCAGGGGGTCATGTAGGAGTTGACTGTTAGGGCTGAATAAAATCACCAAATATGGAAAAGTTGAAATAGTCAAGTTTTTAGAAATATTTACTATGTAGTAAGTATTTTTATTCCTTTTTGGGACTTCAATTAATATGTAGGTCTTTGAGTGGTTCAACAATAACTCTCAATCTGTCATGAAAATTGTGTAAATTGGTTTTGTATTTTTGTAGCCTAAGTGGCATCCTAGCTATACGCACTGAATTATAAGCGTATAGCAAAGCAGTCTTTGGGCATGTGTGTCTGTCACCCAAGCCAGTGGGTGACTTTATTAAGAAGGTGGTCTTGTCTTTCCACCTGTTCTGATCTAAGAAGAGGAATGCCTTTTAAAAGGATGGTGTATGGCATAGCTTCAGGCGAAAGTTGTAGCACACAGAAACATATCACTAGTGGTGAAGGCTGAGGTTAGGGGATAAAGCCTATTTCCTATAAGATTGGCACAGAAGTAAAGTTGGGGTTATGAGTAGACAATTAATTCCTAGTCAGCAGAGGCAATTGGAACAGAGGGACATTGATTATGGATTAGAAAGTCCATCAGGATTGATGTCGATACTTCTTTCTTTGGTTCAATGGCCTGTTTGCCTGTGCTTGCATTTAGTCCCACAAAAAGTGTTTCAATGTCACCCAATCATATTGAGACAGAATCCATAAAAGCCATCTACATCTTTTTAACTATCCCAACATACAGAAAATGGAAGGTAGGGTTCATTGTGGCCCTTCTCTCCTCTGACTTGACACCTATGAAGAGTCTGGGTCTAGGGAGAGCATTGCCCATGTTTCTCATTCTCATGTGATGCACCTTGAGCTCCCTATTTATACATGGCTGGGGACGTTGTATACAATGAGTCAATGAGTCAAGACTATGAGTCAGAGCCTAACTTCGTACCAGAGTCTGAGCAAGAGGGTTCTTTTTCCTCTAATAGTATTGAAGGATTATAGGTGCTGGGGTCATCCCTTTTTGCACTGTGTAGCGGTTTACCCACAATAGGATTAAGAGGAAGCAGCATGCTCTCAGGGTTAGATTTACAGCCAGGTTAATGGCCAGTAAACCCTTGTATTGTATCTTTTGCATTGCTTATCTGCTCCACAACAACATCATTTTCATAGTCACTTACCCTCATTGCATTAGGTTAAAAAACTGAAGATGGAACTAGACATAAGGCATTCCATGCCAGGGATAGTGTGGCTTCCTTTTCCCCATTCCACCAGCAAGTTTATAAAACAGGTTCACTGACAGAATATTGACACCTAAAATATCCCATACCACAATATCAAGGTCTAAAAAGCGATGTAAAAAATATCGATATCCTATATTTATAATGGTAAGTACAAAAATATGGAGAAAAAATATCAATGTCATAAATATAGTTGTACAAAATATCATATTTTATATATCTATATATTAAGTGGAATAATAAATATTGAATATATTAAATAATAACATGTGTTTAAAAAAATTAAATGGAAGATGCATACTAACAAATATAACAAAAAACTTAATTTAAAAAAGTTAAACACATTTATATAATATATATATATATATATATATATATATATATATATATATATATATATATATATATATATATATATATATATATATATTAAAACAATAAACTATTGTTTGTAAAAAAAATTATATTTTTTGAATTATATATAACTTTGACAAGTAAATAAATATACACATATACTAATAACATAAAATCTATTAAACAATATATTATTAATTTCAATATTAAGCTATTTAAAAATCTTTAAACTTAAATTTCCCACTCCACTCAGTGCAACAGTAGGGAAAGTGTTGGATAGCGGAGAGGTACAAATTACTATTCCCACTCCAATGAGTGAAACAGTAGTGAAAGTGTTGGATAGCGGAGGAGTAAAAATTACTATTACCACTCCAGTGAGTGCAACAATAGGGAAAGTCTTGGATAGCAGAGGGATAACATTTACTATTCCCACTCCAGTCAGTGCAACAGTAGGGAGACTGTTAGATTGCGGAGGTTTAAAAAGTACTATTCCTCCACCAATAAGAGCAACAGTAGGGAAAGTGTTGGATAGCGGAGGGGTGAAAATGACTATTCCCTCTCCAAAGACTGCAATAGCAAGGAACGTGTTGGATAGCGGAGGGGTGAAAATTACTACTCCTACTCCAGTGAGTGCAACGGTAGGAAAAATGTTGGATAGCGGAGGGGTAAAAAAATACTATTCCCACTCCAATGAGTGCAAAAGTAGTGAAAGTGTTGGATGGCGGAGGGGTGCAAATTACTATTCCCACTCCAATGAGTGGAACAGTAGGGAAAGTGTTGCCTAGCGGAGGGGTAAAAATGACTATTCCCACTCCAGTCAGTACAACTTTAGGGAGACTGTTAGATTGCGGAGGGTTAAAAATTACTATTCCCCCCCCCCAAATAAGTGCAACAGTAGGAAAAGTGCAGTATAGCCGAGGGGTAAAAATGACTATTCCCACTCCAATGACTGCAATAGTAAGGAAAGTGTTGAATAGCGGAGGGGTAAAAATTACTATTCCCACTCCAGTCAGTGCAACAGTAGGGAATGTGTTAGATAGCAGAGGGATACATTAACTATTCCCACTCCAGTCAGTGCAACAGTAGGGAAATAGTTGGAAAGCGGATGGGTAAAAAAAAATACTATTCCCACTCCAATGAGTGCAACAGTAGGAAAAGTGTTGGACAGAGCAAGGGTAAAAATTACTATTCCCACTCTAGTAAGAGCAACTGTAGGGAAAGTGTTGGATAGCGGAGGGGTAAAAGTTGCTGTTCCCACTCCAGTCAGTGCAACAGTAGGGAAAGTGTTAGATAGCGCAGGAATAAAATGTACTATTCCCACTCCAGTCAGTGCCACAGTAGGAATAGTGTTGGATAGCAGAGGGGTAAAAATTACTATTCCCTCTCCAATGAGTGCAACAGTAGGGAAAGTGTGGGATAGCGGAGCAATACAATTTACTATTCCCACTCCAGTCAGTGCAACAGTAGGGAAAGTGTTGGATTGCGAAGCGGTAACATTTACTATTCCCACTCCAGTCAGTTCAAAATTAAAAACTAACAAAATATCAAAAACATAAAAAATATTTTTTTTAAATAAATCAATAAAACTAAATATAAATATGTCAAAAATTCAAATACATTTAATGTAACAAAATATTGTAATGTTAAATACATATCACATATACCTACAAATATTATATTAAATTCAATAAAAAACAATTTTCAAACAAATAAAATATTATTTTAAATACATATTTTTATTTATATATTATTTATGAACAAAAACATGAATTATAACAAAAATGTCAATTAATTACTTCTTACCCTATAACAACGCACAATTCACAACCCACATCTACATTTAAAAAAAATGTACTTCCTTAATTAACATAATTTATTATCAATTAAAAATATATTGTTAATTTAAAAACAAATTAAAACACAAAAAAGTTCATTAACTCCCCACCCTTTACCCCTACAATCCCCAAAACCCACACCTAAAATTAAACGTTAAAAATATAATTACAGAAGTAAAATGTAATTTCAATTAAAAAACTAATATTATTTAACAACTAATTATGAAGTAAGTAAAATTAATTTACTTCCCACCCAAAACATTCTTTACATCCTGTTTTATATAAAATCTCCCCAGATAATAATCTGACCTGGGACACCCCTTAACAGCTCATTGATCTTAATCAACCCGATGCGTCATCCGTAACCAGGCCATAGTAGTTTACAAAATTTTAAATCCTCCCGTCAATTTCGCCACTACCCATAGTAATCTTCCCTGAGGATCCCTATGAACTTGTTCTAATTCCCATGGCAGATTTCTAGAAACCCCTCTCATAGCTAGCCCAATTGAAATCAAATTCTAAAAGAATCTTTGAGATTATCAGGCATGACTACCAACTAATAGCTCCTTGGCGGAAAGCCAACGCTGACAAAAATAGCTACACATGTCATTCGCACCAATACCAGACAGCATCCCAAATTGACTTTTTTTTTAACATCTAGATCCCTTCATAACCTACAGGCAGATATTGGGACTAACCCCTTCTCCGATCATTCATATATTAGGCTAGAACTTGAGGTTGGCGAAGTGAAAAGGGGGTGATCCAGGTGGCAGATTGGTTGTCTCGTTCTCCAAGATCAAAAATGGGTTGAGGGTTTTAGAGTATGTATTTCTGATTACTTTAAGATTAATGAGGAGACAGAAGAACCCTTTGCAGTTGGGGGGGGGGGTGTTTAAAGCCACGGCACAAGTACAGATTATTTCCTTTTCGGCCGCCCAGTCAAGAGTTCGATGGGCTAAAATAGCTAAACTGCAGGGGGCTTTGAAAAGAGCACAGGTTCAGAGGATTCTGTCACGTCCACATCAGTTGGAAAGTGCTAGAAAGGCCCTGATAGATTTCTTTCTTTTTGAAGCGATCAGTAGCTCCCGATCCTACCAACAAAAGGTTTACGAAGATAGTCAGATGGTTGGTAAACTGCTAGCCAGCTCTACCAAAACTTAACAAGAAGCAGCTTTAGTCTCAAAAATGATCAACCCCAAGACCATAGTAGAAGTAACTAATAGTGATGAGATTCCACAGATTTTTTTGGAACAATTCCAGCAGCTCTACACCACGGAATATCTGGTGGGGAAAATACTATACAGGAATACTTCAACAATGTAAATCTCCCTACCTATCTGATTCATTGATAGACCAGTTAAAATCAGATCTAGAAAATTCAGAGATTTTGGCGGCCATAAAATCTACAGCTGGAGCCAAAGTGTGTGGGGAGGACAGGTATCCTATAACATTTTATAAGGCTTTCTCAGAGGAATTGATTCCACCTCTGAAAAAACGTTTTAAATATATCAAAAACAGAGGCCATGTCCCTTCTTTTGTTATATAAAAAATAGTTGTACCTCGGCACTCTAACTTGTAAATTTAACAGTATTCAATTTGGATAAAGCTAAATGTCCAATACTGAGAGTCCTACAACAGCAATTAATCCAGTAGTAGACAACATTATCAGTCTATCAAACGGTGAGAAAAGAGAACATCAAACCGTCGAGTATTTGTCAATTTAATATTGCCATTCAATCTTTTAGCATAATAGTTGGCACAAGTTTTAAAATATAACATTTCTATGTTTTAGCAATTCAGAAGACAATACATGTAATGATCATATTATGTGCATTTATAACAGAGCAATCGAGCACTATGAGCAAGATGAATAGTAACAGCCAAACTGGAGGTCCAAATCATAGGGCCTTTCCGGTCAAGGCGGTTGGCGAAAGCCCGATGACAGCCGACACGTGTTTTGTTACATGGATGTAACTTTCTCAAGGCTTACTCTCTGCATGTGCAACAGTAGTTATGACATAGAAACGCTTCGGCATAGATTATGGATGTAATGTTGAATGTCAGAAATATAGTCTGAGTTTAGTAGGTCATTAGGGTCTCCCTGAAATAATTGGGGTTCGACAAGTAGTAGAAAATACCTGGATTTATCCCTTCTTCAGAATGGCCTGCCAAGAACTGGTACGTGGTTTTTGGCGGGACTCAGCCCGTTAAAATCCCCACCCTAACAGTCGGTGATTCACCAATCTTGAACAATGATCCCTCATTTAGTAAAGTGGCCGCTAGTGTACATGAAAAGCATGTGTTAGTGCAGCGGCCCCGGACTATGATATGTCCTATTTGGTGAGGAAAGTGTAGTCCAACGGTTGGGGCGGTCCTCTAAATGTAGGCAGACAGATTTTTCTTCTTTTTGTAGAGAGGCAATTGTCTGCTTCGCAAAAAAGGACAAGAACCCAAAGGATGTTAATTTCTATAGGCCAATTAGCCTCCTCATCGCAGATTATGAGATCTAAAGGAAGGTTTGGGTGCAGCGTTTTTTATTTGCTGCACAGGAAATTATTCACAAAAATCAGGCTAACTTTATAGCAGGAAGATCTATGGCAGTAAATACTGAATTTTTAATACAGTCATTGGATTAATGAAATACTAACTCAACCCTGGCCTGTATCATGATGGTCGATGCAGAAATAGCTTTAAATCCGGTAAACTGGAATTCTTTGTTTTTTGCCCTCAGTAGATTTGGTATACCTCCCCAGGATATTTCAATGCTTCGAAATATTTACCAGGGGGTACAGGCTCAGGTGGTAATGAACGCAAAACGGGCTGGTACAGTAAAAATAAATCGGGGGACAAGACAAGGATGTCCGCTCTCCCCTTTGCTCTTTATCTTTTTTATAGAACCATTAGCCATTAGAATGCGAGACAATGCAGCAATCAATGCTCCAATTTTGGGTATGGCCGAATTAAAGCTATTGGCGGACGAAATTATTTTATATCTAAAGCCTAATAGTCAGAATTTAGAACTGGCGTTGAGGGAATCTAGCAAATTCAAGTTAATTGGGGGTTATAAAATAAATCAAAATAAAATAGACGTTCTTGTTTTGAATACTAATATAAACTTTCTCCCAGCTAACCTCAAGTTGCAAGCCGCAAAGCCCGACCATATAAGATATTTGGGGATTTATGTTACTAACCAATACCAACAGATATATAATCTGAATTATGTAAGAATGCAAGGTAAAATAAAGAAATTGTTAGAGAAGTGGCTTTTACTCCCTCTGACTCTGGTGGGACGAGTATCTCTTATTAAGATGTCCAGACTTCCACTACTCACCTTTCTTTTTATTATCATACCCTTCAAAATTATTATGGACTTTTTCAAAGAGCGGAAACTATGATCAGACAGTTTGTCTGAGGAAAAAGGTACCAAAGGTCAAGCTTCCATCACTACAATTAACCATTGCACAGGGAGGGCTGGCTTTACCGCACATACAAACTTACTACGATGCAGCTTTTTTGAGACTTATTAGCTTTTTTTGTGGTTTCCAATGGGTTAAAAGACAATTTCTTTGTGGACAAAATGGTACAGGAAGCCGGTTCTGAGATCCCAATATTTTTAAAAACCTCCAAGCTTCTGAAAAAAAACAAGATATAAGACATTGAAGGACTATTCCACCAGACTTCAATCTTATTTTAAGGGGAAGGGCTCCTCTGGCTTTCAACAAAATTAATTATCAATTATTTATTACTTATCAACTAATTATTACCTAATTAAAAATGAATTACTTCCCACTCTTTACCCCATAAGCCCCACAACCCGCACCCAATAACAATGACACAATTACCATAATTAATTACCAATTAATTAATTAATAATAATTAACAAACCAATTAATAAACAATAAATTAATTCCCACCTTAGACCTCTGAAAATCCCACAACCTACACATAAAATTTACACAAAAAAAAATATAAATAACGCTATAAAATCTGAATTAAATAAATATTAAAAAATAAAAAATAATCATTTATTTATTATAATTCAAATACTTCCCACCCTATTCCCCTATAAACTCACAATTTACTACGAAACTTAAAAACTTAAAATTTAATAAAAATAAAATTAATAACTACTAAAAATGCAACACACATATTAAAAAACATGGACAATACAAAAAATACACACACATTCAAAACATATACTAAAATACATAACACTCATTAGAAAATCGATATTTTAAACAACTATATTTTTGCAAATGATATCAATGACTTCTATATTTTTGAAAACAATATTTCTCACCTTAAATTCAATATTCTTGACCACGATATTCTTGCTGTCGATATTTCTATGTCACGATGTTTACAACTCGATATTTGTGTAGGTAGACATTTCCAACTCAATATTTTGTCTAAATACCAATACAACATGGTGGGGATGATTATGTAAAATCACATGGCCAAGAGGGATGGCCCAGCCCAGCCTTGTCTGGACTCAGACTAGCGCAGGTGGGCTCACTATTGGGAAGTAATCTTGCTCTTTATAGTGCTCCTCCATTGCCCCTCTTCCTTCACCTTGTGTTTGTATGGAGGATTATGGTCAAGTGACTCCATCCTTAAGGCATTCGCAAAATGTCCAGCGGCACTAGAAGCAGCCTGGGGCTTTATAACTTTCCCCAGCGGCCCCTCCTTCTCCTTATTGTCATGCAGGGGATTGTGAGCATGCGAGTGCAGTCTTGAAGCATTAACAAATTGTTTGACAGCTTCTCCTATGTTGAGCTTATTGATGGAATCTCCTGAACTGCAATATGGCGTCTATAAATAAAACTCAAGCAAGACAGCAACTGAGGCTGAAGTAAGTCTGTAAATTTTTGATACAACCACATGTTCATAACAGAAACCAGAAATGAGGAAAAGGAGGGAAGAAATTGATCACAGCACACAGCAGTGTAAAGGCCATCTGAAAGAATGCTAGGCTACATCTAAAAATGGGCACTTCTACTGCTGACCTGCCTGACCTTTCCCCATTACGTCCACTTGACTGCCCCTTACCCTAAACTTAGCTTTAATAAAAATCTGTCTTGCTACAAGATTAGGAACAGTTCTAGGTTCAATTTAAGTGTGTTAAGACTCAGGCCCAATGAATGTTTGTGCTCTGGACGTGGTCTGATTAGACTTAGCAAGGTTCTTATAGTACCCATCACAAATTACTGCATGCAACATTAATCATATTGATTTGGTGGAAGGAGGTTATGAATAAACAGTGCGACTCGCCACTGCATAGTACTGTACAGTGTAAAGTTTAAATTGCATTTATTAGTGCTTACTATCCCTGCCAACGCATTGAAGTAGTCCTGCTCCCTTTGGGTAAGGCCTAAGATCGCAGATATAGACCTCACAGTGAAACAGCAGAAGGCATCAGGAAGCATAGAAGACATATTATTAATATTCATTATAAATGTGCTTACAATGAGCTACTATGAATTGTTATTTCAATTCATTCCACCTAATATCAGTTTTCAAAATGATCATTTGGGAATAGAAGGTGACAGCCACACAAATTACATAACCAGACTTCTCGACTTCTGAAGGATTCCAAGTCACATTTTCTCCATATTTCACTGCAGCATGAGTAGGCAGCATTGCTTTTGTAAATGACTGATACAATTGATATATCTTTTTAAGGGAAAAATATTCGTTGATGATACTCTGGTGCCAAATTTCGATTTGCCATTACACATTATTTCTTGAAAAGGGAGGCAGCAGCAGATCAATTGTTGTGATCTTCTATATGTGTGCAATGGTTGACCATTCAGATGCTCATGCACCATTGAAAATTCCCCAATAGTTAGTAATATATCCCTGGGCTGCACCGTATTAATCGGTTCTTAGCAGAGACACCGATGCTTAATTGGCATGAATAATGAGAAACAAAGCTGTTTTAAATGTGATCAACTTTTAATGGTGGTCAGTTTTGCACTCTGATGTATGGATGAGATGCCTTCATTTTCTCTGATCAGTGCCCTTGACAAGGAGTGCTCGATAAAGAGTAGCAAACACTGAACGAAAACATGCAGCACAGCTAGGCAAAATATCAAATGAACAAGCACAACAGATAAACACTGGATCAATGAAAACACAGCTTCATCTCTGGCAAAGGCAGAAATCAAGCTGGATGCGCCCGGTTTCCCCTGAGGCATTGAGCTAATGACGTCAACGTGCCCTGTCTCAGAGCTCAATCGCCATGGCAACAGCCGTTTACATCAAGATAAATCACCCGCCAGGCTTCAATGAGCCACTTAACTGGGCTCTCCTCTTGTAAGTTGCAGCAATGTTAGAATTCAAAAAGCTCTTTTAAAACCACGAACATTAAAAGATATCTTTAAGGAGCGTTAGCGTCATAGTTTTATGAAAGGATTCAAAGTTGTGAGATTTCGTGTTATCGCAGGATGACAGACAAGGAGATGCCCTTTTCAACCCTATCAAAAGCGTACTTTGCAATAACCATCCGGGTTATTTTTAGTCCTACACCTGGAAATAGCTGTCCATTTATGTTACACCGACTGCACTGTAACTGTAATGCAGGGTATTACCGAAGCACTGAAGCTTGATGAACATGAGTGGATCCAAGCCAGCCGAGAAAGGAAACCTGCACCAGTGTACCAAAGTGTCAAGTAACACTTCGTGACCTGTGAATGATTGATTGGCAGTGTTTACCAGCTAGCAGAAATTTGTGTGTATAGAACCACCCACAACATCCCCAGAGGTTCTGTAACAGTACCAGGTGTAGGGGCAATCTTTGCTTTATTAAAAAAAAGGTTGCATGCATTTCAAAAACTCTCATGCAGGTGAAATCGTATTTTAACCTTTATGGGGTTCGCCTCAATTTTGTACCTACGATCATTCAAACGAAAATTCTTGAGTCACAGCTGTTTTTTTCTTAAACAAGGAGGGGTCTTACTTGTCCGCTTGATTTTTGTTGGTTTCTTTGTAACTACAAATTAAATATTATTCCTACGGCATTGTGGTTCATTTAATAGAAGGTTGTACCTTAGGTACATTTATTGCTGTTTCCAACTTCAAGCGATGAGTTAATTTTATTAGGTTCAAATACTTTTCATTAAGTAAACCATCAGGAAGTTAGATTGATTTGCAAGTAGTATTCCATTGAAGCCCAGACTCCCTTATCCAAGCACCTTTGGTTGTCAACGATTCCAGACTTTCCACCCACATATCAATTGAAAGCCACATATTGATGTGATCTGACAATCACGTTTCTGTCAACTGTCTTGTGAAAAGTCAAACCCTTTTTATCCACTCTACTCAGAACCTGCATTTTGTTTGGTTCACCCACTACTGCTCATTCTCCTTAAAATCTACTTTGTGCCCTTCTGCTCGTTTGATTTGTGGCATTATTAAATTTGACAAACAGTGCTGTTGATCAAATTTAGTGCCGCTTAATTTCACCTCATTGCCTTTGCACTATAGGATTGATCAAACATGGCTGTCCAGGTTTCAAGGCCTTTACTTACGTTAACGATCTCAGGGGTAAAACTCATTGCTGTCTATAAGTTCCTATGTTTCAACTTGTTGCTTTCTCCAGACAGTCATTCTCTGCAGCTACTCCACCTCCGTGAAATTCTCTTTCACTAGACATTCACATTATCAAGAGCCTTCAGGGCTAGCATCAAACTTTGAAGACTTAAGGGGTCATTTACATTTCTCATCCCAGACAGATTTATATGTGTTCCCATCTTTTACGGAAATCCCTTCGCCCACCACATATTGGAACTTTTTTTCAAGTGCACACTATGGGTCAAACTCATTCTTTTCCCTGACAACTCTTCACACAAATATTGGCCACATCAAAGTCTACTAGCAGCTCTCTACCTTTCTCTTGTCCAGTCTAATGGCTAGGGGAGATGATCTTCCCTTTCTCTTTAAAGGTGATTTACATGAAGACTCTGGGAAAAGCTGTACATATTCTTATATATGCCCATGTCTGGTTGTAAATGTGTGAGAGGAATCTCATTCCTTTCAAGTAGAGACGTGTTCTACTGTTCTTGTGCTGCGAAGTGGGGAAAGGAGATAGCTGCTGTCCGCATACAGGACGCCAACGGATTATCTCAATTGCTATCTTGCAGAGTTAGAAAAGTGATACAGCTATCCACCTTTTTTAAAAATGGTAAACTCCTTTGTCAAATTTCAACTCAAAATGTACAAAGATTTTGCTCAAAGATTTTGCTGGAAAATGTTGTAAGGCTTTGCCACTTTTCTGGCTCAGCATGGATAGCAATTCAGCTAGTCATAAAACTCTTCTGGAATCAAAACAGATATCCAAGGTTAAAGCTAGGGGTGCCATCATGTATGGGGGTGAACTGTGGGGGTACTCTCCCAGGCCCAATATTACTACGACTGAAAATAAATTTCTAAGAGGACTAATAGCATTACCGTCTAGCACACCACTATTTCCACTAAGGCTTGATCTGGGTCTCAGACCAATTATTGATTCTGGCGCAGACTCTGGGTAACTCTGGAGCTGCAACAATACAGAGAAGAGCTCAAGGAGATTCCCTCCTTTTCTGGCTCCGGGAAATTTCCCTGGATTGCCTATATAAAAAAAGAATATGGAAAGTTAGAACTCTCTGTGCTTTGGTCTGACCCAGAACGAGGGTGCAAAAAAGTCTCACGCTCCCAGATCACGAATGCATTCCGCACAGACAGACTTTTTGCTGCTCAACGTAATCCACAAATCGGCTCATAACAGCCTCCTTTATTTTGATTAAAGATTGTTATCTATTTGAGCAATACCTAGATGACATTTATCCTCTCTTGGCTAAAAAACTATATGTTCAGTGGAGGCATGGTGTTCTACCATTCTGAGCTGTCACCTGTAAATGGTCACCCTCTTCCCCGACTAATTGCCCAGCTTGCAATCATGATACGGAAAGTGAGCTGCATGTGTTGTTCTTTTGCCCTGGTTATCTCAAGACCATGAACCACTGGCTTGTTCCCCTATGTAAAAACCTAGGCTTTTCGAAGATGCATGCAGGCATTTAGAATACTAAAAACTGACACAACTGGACCTATAGTATTCGCTGTTTAAATTTCTGGCTGCCATGTGGCTTAAGCGCAGGCTATTAATTCAATGAACCCTAGCCTGCACCTTTAGCCCGTGGCATATGGTTCTTTTTATATGCTTTTTAACTGTTTTTATGTAAATATTTATTGTTTTAACAATTTCACTTTTGCCAATAATTATGAAATTTTGATAGCAACTATGTTGCCAAATTTTGCTGAAAATGTTATCTATATAATGAATTTCTATTGTCATCTAGTGTTTCTTTCTTTCTGTACTGTTTTTTTAGCAATCACTGCTCTCATTTAGGGCGTACTGCCGAAATAAAGATCTTTTGAATTGAAGATATCCAAGGTGGGTAGAATTCGAGTGTCTGCGTTCATGTTGATGCATTCCATATGAAGGCACAGCTCTGCACTAAAGTCAATGGGGTACCCAGGCTTTCCTAGCTGCTGCTTTCCATACGGTATGAAGCACAGTATGCTAGTGGGTTTCACAACTGTTTCTGCCTGCATTAGGTCTGCCATAAGAGTTTTCCTGCCAGCGACTCTGCCACTGGGAAAACCCCATTCTAAATTAAACGAGGGAACTTAGAGGAGGGCAGGTTGGACGGGTTTTGGCAGATATCCCTTTACAACACTCCAAAGCAAATCCTTACTTTTTTGAGGTGGACGTTTTGTTCTGAAGGATTTATTAGAACCCTAGATTGAGTGTTGGAGGCTAGCCAGCCAATCAGAATGTTCCGAATCTAATTTACAGACAAACAAGTGGAGCATACTGCCAGCTCCCAGGTTGCCTCCGGTGTACCATGATTCGCCAGAGGGCTGCAGGAGCAAGGGCTTTCCGTATCCTGAAGAGACAGGAAAAGATGGCTTCTTTAATTTGTGATGCTGCCTCGGTTTTTCCAGAAGCAGCCTGTGCACACAGGGCAGTCTGCCTTACACCCTTTAAATTTGCTGACAGGGAAGCCCAATCCCAAGCGTAAACTTTTTTTAATGCTGTTTACATTTTCTACCATCCCAATTATTGTGGGATAACATAGCAAACATTTTAGAAATAAATTCCTATTCGTTCATTTACACCTCATGAGAAAGGAGTGTGCAATTTCTGATCAGATGCAGCCTCAAACTCAGCCACTATGGGCCACATTTATGGCAAAGTAACGCAACACAGCGCAGCAAGTCACCTTGCTGCTCTGCATTATTGGAAAAGGGCAGGAATGTGCCGTACTTAAAAAAGAATACAATGCAGTCCTGTCCTTGTCCCTGTGCTAGCATCATTTTGACTGCCTAGCACCAATGCAGGCACCCTTGCACCACGGTGTAGAGATGCCTGAGTTGCAGGCAGGATTGTTATTGTGCAGGAAGGGACACCTTCCTGCACAAAAACTATCCAGTTAAACATAGATAGAGGAATTAACAAGGAGAACTAAATATAATTCTCCTCATTACATCTCACTTGAGGAGGAGTATCTTTTTGGCACATACTTAGGTTAACCAGTTCTGTAAAAGAATGCGTAAAAAAACATGGGAGTTTCGTAAACACACCCACACAATGCTCATGGAACTCCTCCCTGGCAAAGCGTAAAGCAACACAGCTATTTGTGCTGCATTGCTTTACTCAGGAGTTATGAAGCCACTCAGGGCCATTCAAGGTGACCTTGCGTGACTTCATGAATCTCATTTTCGAGTTGGGTCGCTCTTGCACTATGTTTCGTGGTGCAAGAGTGATGCAACAGGCTCGGTAATATTCTCCAAAGCCTTAAACAATGAGCTAGTCCTAACAACCAACCCCATCTTTTCTCCTCTCTCTTCACCTTAATTTCTGGAAATAATACACATAAGGAAGTGATCTTCTTCTCCCTAGGATCTACGCCCCCAGTCATATTTATTGAAATCATGATCTTTACCACACAATCCCCTATCTTTCTTCCAGCCTTCAACTCTTCTCTGGCTTTGAGAAATAATACATACATCTTTAAAAATGTGGTGATGATAACCTTCTGAAAAAGCTTGGCTTGGATCGCGAGAATCTGTAAAAGGTTTTTGCCATTTCCTTTATTTCCTATCCTATTAGGCTGATGGCGTATTTTGTCCGTCCCATATTTGGTCTTTGGTGGAATCCAAATGTATTGTTGATTCTTGCAGGTAGGCATTTAAACTGGTAGGGGGAATCGGGTCAATACTTCTAGAAATTATTCAGGACCTCTTTAATAAAATGCTTGATTTACATGATTGTGATACCATGGTTTTGCATTTAGTGGTAAAATATGCTTCAGTGCATATTCCATTTGGTGTTGCACAATGAATGATATTTATCATTATTCATGCGTCACTCTTTTTGAAGACATGCTGCAGTTGTGTGTGTCCTTGTCATGGCACATCTGTACAGATATACTAACAAGCATATAAAAAGCAACTGCTGTACATGTATTTCAGCCATTCCAATGTATTCTTGGTTTTCTGGACATGCAATATGCATTGTCCTGGTTCAAAAAGTGCACTAAGGTTTGGAAGAACACGTGAAGAGCATCCTATTAACTTTGGACACTATTCTTAGAATATACCTCTTATTTAGCATGTACCTCTACTTTATAGGAAAGACAGCTTTCATTGTGTTATTTTCGGAAGATAAGAGTTCTATCCATACTAATATAATAAAGAGAGAGCCCAAAACTTTGAGGCGGGTAATCTCAGGAACCACAGCACCAATCACAACACCCAATACAGAGTTGGAAAGGGCAATTGCAGCAAAAGGACATAGGCTATGCAGACGCCCACCATATACATTTAAAAGGTAAAAGAACCGTGCCAGCAAAGTAGTCCCTTGTGGGCGTGTCTGCGTTGTGCTGTGGGTGTGTGCTGGGGCGTGACAAATGCTGGGGGCGTGTGGTACGTTCCGCCCTTCATGCCATGTCTCATATCGTGTGCTAATCTCACCCTGCTCCCTTTAAATACCCCTGCACCCCATAATCATAACCCACCCTTACTCCTTAAAATACCCCAACACCCTTAAACACTAACCCATCTTAACCCTATAAATATACCCTGTACCCCAAAACCCAAACCTACCCCTGAACCCTAAAATACCCCTTTACCCCAAAACCCAAACCTAGCCCTGAACCCTAAAATACCCCTGTACCCCAAAACCCAAACCTAGCCCTGAACCCTTAAAATACCCCTGTACTCCAAAACCCAAACCTACCCCTGAACCCTAAAAATACCCCCAAAACCCAAACCTAGCCCTGAACCCTAAGAATACCCCTGTACCCCAAAACCCATTCTTATCCCTAAACCCTAAAACTACCCCTGTACCCCATAACCCAAAACTATATCTGAACCCTTAAAATACCCCAACACCCCAAAACACATACCTCAGTACCCCAAATATCTACCCCATACCCATACTTACTTTATCCAAACATTAAAAAAAACATGCTTTTACCATTTATGCATTTACAACGAATTTTGTTGTAAATGTATGCGTGGTAAAAGCATATATAATGTAATGCCATGCATTATAATGGCCTTGCGGAGTCAGGGTACTTTCGTAATGAAAGTATGCGGAGTGATGGTATGCAGAAAAGAAAGTTGCGGAACAATGGGTGTTTACCCTCCCCCGGTAAGTACATTGGTGGCACGGCGGCCCACATCTCCAACAACATACTCATATTTTTTCACCACCCATTTGAAAAATGCACAGGTCTCTCTCATTGATGGCCAGCACCTACATACACTTTTAGACACACCTCCCGCCACAAGTGCTGGAATTGCGAACTTTAGAGCTGGGGATCTACGTTCGAATCTCGGCATCAGCTCAACATCCTGTGATTCCAGGCAAATCGCTTTGTCTCCCTGTGCCTACCACAAATGAATGTGTTCTTCTGTAATGTAAATTGTGCTCATGCCATGTTGTTGAGTTCGCGCTATATAATATTGCAAGGAAAAATAAAGTAGGGAAACTCGAGTTCACACACTACTGAACGCACACTTTTAAGTGCATCAGCAGTGCATTGTGAATCGGTGCGTTTCACAGGCCTGTCACAGATAAGAAATGCTATCAAAACGAAATCCTACAAAACAATATACTATTGGCCGGCAGCAATTCATACCCGGACAACGTTGGGACGGGCTGCTAGTATCAAAATATTTTGGAGTATGCATGGGGTTTGGAAAATGTGGTGTGCTTCTATACACAACAGCGTTCCCTGAATTTGAGTCGTAAGTAATCATTGAACTACTAAAACATCAGAAAGATGTACTTCCAGTTTATCTGACCTTTTCTGGATTAGAGCATTGTTATTTTTGCCTAAAACTTTCAGGCAGATTTATTTGGTGATTTGTTATACTTCCCATTTAATTGACAATTAGGAGTGCCACACTTCTCCCATCTGATGACTACAAAGTTAAACTTGGCCCATTCGTATCACAGAAAGTGGGTTATCCACAAAAAATATTTCCAGCTTGATGGGAGTTTAAAGGTATAAATACAGGTCTATTTCTACCTTATGTTCAATCTGTGGCAGGTCCTTAGGATGTAGAAAGCCATTGATCTTGGAAGAAGATCTGTCAGGATCTTCATATTGGGACATCCTTACTTTCACATGCCGGTCTTTCATGATGAGCTACCCTAAAGCTCATAAACTTGCATGCTTTCAGAAGCAGAAAAGAATGGAGGGCTGAGTAGAGTGTGGGTGCCACAGAGACAGAAGCATTACGTCTCAGAGAGAAGTGCAATGTTTCTAAGTAAAGGAAGGAAGGACACATGTCCCAAGGAGTCACAGAATTCTCTCAAGACTTGGCAATGTTGGTGGCTACATTGAATGCCTAGAGTATAATTCCTCCTGACCCATAGCATTCTTGTAGGCCCTCCTGACCCATAGCATTCTTGTAGGCATTCATGATGCTTATTTGCTGCAACCAGGGATTACTATTGGAAATAGAATGCCTGTGACCTGTAAGCAAAAGACATCATTGATATCAGAGAAGTCATTTCGCAACGCACTTGCATTCAATGTGAACTTGCGCTTTTGTTATTTTTATCAAGAGTCATCCGTCAGGATTACAAACTCTATTTTGTACTTTGTTTTTTCACCAAGAGTCATCTGTTAGGATTACAAACTCTACCTTGCCCTATAGTATTCCTGAGGGAGTCCTGTTTTCATAAGAGAAGTGAGTGGAATCACGTTGCCATAGATCTGTGATTATGAGATAAGTACGCTGACGATATTGGTAAAAGCAAATACATGATTATAAAGGGTAGAGATGAACTACATGATATTAATGAATGGTTTTCATATTACAGTTATCAACCACTTCCACTGCATGTAAACATTATCATAAAACGTATTGCATAACATTGATGGTAGCTTTCTTCAGCAAACAAAATACAACAATTCAATGTTGTTGGCACCTATGATATCAACTGTTATTACATTACAGCTTAGAAGGAATATCAAGTTCGATTTCAGTACAGGGAGTGGGAAATAAAGAGAGCATCAACAGAAATATGTACTGTAAGACGTCAATTTGAATGGTCAATCCTAGAGCCATGCTAAAAGTCTTCTCATGTTTTTAGGTAGCAGATCTAATGCAGTGCAAATTAAACCCAGGAGTGAAAATAGGCAGTGTGATGATACCTAGTCTCTCTTTTTCTCTCTCTTATCTGATTCCCCTTTCCCAGGTCTACTGCTAACCAGTGCAGTCATAGGGATATTGTCTGGGGTTATAGTGAGTTCGGGAAGCTCTGATCACTCCTTTTGGATCTGTATTGCAAGGGCAAGGTATTTTGACGATATGTGAGCTTTTCAAATCTAAAACAATCTCTCCATGTGAAAGAGACAACAATGGAAAGGGGCGACCACTCGGTCCCCCCGAACGTATGGTGGAGTACCCCGATCCCCCCGGGAAACCATTTTGGGTGGGAGGCGCGTCACGGCTGGTATGCCCGAAGCGGCGTAGCTGGGGCGCGCCTTTTCCCGCCCAAGAAGGGGTTGTCCTAGACACCAACACCGCCAGCCACGCCCGGGGGGCGGATTGGAGGAGGGTCTACGCCCGCCCGACGAAGGATAAAAGGAGCGACAAGCCAAGGAAGCATCCTCTTGTTCCTGTGCTCTGAAGCTGCACCCCCGCGTTGCACGTGAGCTCGAGACGGAACGAAGAGCCAATTTTGAAATTTGTAATTTCTCTTTTTTCTCTTCTAGCGCTGCTAGTCTTGTTCAGGACCTTTCATCTACGTGAAGAGAATGCCGGGCAAAAGGGTCGCAAAGAAGGTTAGCACCGAACAAATGCTCCGGATGCTGGTGAAAGACATGGCGGAGATGAAGAGGAAAATGGAGGCCAGGGATGGTACAGGACGGCCAAAAAGAACCATCCCAGTGGAGGTCCCTGCCGGGAGAAGGAAGAGGGCCAGGAACGGGGCAAATGAGGACGAGGTCCCAGTTCCGGAGGCTCCCCCGGCGAACCCTCCCAGACCAGTGGAGGCTCCCGCGCCGGTTCCTGTCGAGGGGCAGCCGATCCCTGTGGTGGTTACCCCGGTGAACGAGGGGGACATGCCCCCGGAGTTGGCCGCCCAGCTGGCGGCATGGTTGGGTAGTAACAGCGTGGGTTCCGTTGCTCCAGGGGACACGGCCGAGGAGGCCAAGCAATTAATGAGGCAGTTGGGGCAGTCACGGGAGGCCGCAAAACCACCTTGTCCTTTTGTTTCCCCGCAGGCGCCCGTGGGTCACCCAGGATCAGGCGTTGGTACGTCAGGGTCGGCAGCTGCAGCGGCATCTTCAGGTAAGCCATTGCCGATGATTGGGGAGGGATCGGTACCTTCAAGGAGGGAAAAAATTGTACAACATATCCCGAAGGAGGTGAAGGAGAGGATCTGGGCAGATAAATATGTAAACATATTCTCCTTGTTGACCGATCACTACGAAATTGAGCATGTAAAAAACCAGAAAGAGTTTTTGCATCCAAGTGTATGGCGAGCCAAGATGGCCGGTTTTAGAGTTGATGAATCGATAGGCAATTGGGGCAGAGCGTTCGGAATGTTCATTGCAATTATGGGGGAACGTAGGCCCGATTTGTTGGGAGAATTGGCTGTGTATCAGACGCGTATCATGGGTTTTTATGAAACATATGGAGGAAATCAATGGTTTGCCTATGACAATATATTTCGTAAATCCAAAGAACATGATGCATCCCTGACATGGGATTGTTTTGACTCCATTTCATGGCAAAATATGGAAGTGGGGAAGTCACCAGTAGTGGGGAGTGAGATAGCCGGGTATTCCCGCCATTCGTCAGGGACGCCCTTTCGAGCAGGTTCCAGCAACGACCGGAACACAAAGACTAGCGGCAGCACGGGGAAGAAAGGGGTCTGCTGGAGCTTTAACAGGGGCAAATGTACTAGGCCTCAGGGTTCTTGTAAATTCAGGCATGAATGTTCGGGTTGTGGTCAGTCCTCCCATCCGGAGACCACGTGCAGAGCCAAGACTAGTGAATCGGGGAGTAGGGGTAGCGCCAAACAGGTCTGAAATGGTCCAGGGGGCACCGCTACCGACCCCGGTTGATATCATGGCAATGATCCCTTGGCTAAACGAATACCCTGATCATATCTCCGCTGGGGTGTTGCGAGATGGTTTCTCATATGGTTTCCGCATCCCGGCGGGGGATTTTCGGGGTGAAGCGCAATGTAAGAATCAGCTATCGGTGCAGCAGAATGCGGCGGTGGTGCAAGCAAAGATTGGTAAGGAGGTGGCCCGAGGTCGGGTCGCTGGACCATATGATAACCCGCCAGTTGCTAATTTTGTTTGTTCACCCCTCGGCGTAGTCCCCAAAAAAGATCCGGGGGAATTCAGGTTGATACATAATTTGTCAGCTCCAAGGGGTCTTTCGGTGAACGATGCGATTGACCCGGATGTCTGTTCAGTACGGTACGCATCATTCGATGAGGCCGTCGCCATGTTGAATCGCCTAGGGCCCGGAGCGCTGATGGCTAAATCAGATATCGAGTCGGCGTTCCGGTTGCTCCCGGTACACCCAGACGATCAGCGTCTCCTTGGTTTCATGTTTCAGGGTCGCTATTTCATGGATAAATGTATGCCAATGGGTTGCTCCATCTCTTGTGCTTATTTTGAAGGTTTCAGTTGTTTTCTGCAATGGGCCTTCACAAGAATAACAGGGTTTACTCATGTGATGCATTATCTTGATGATTTTCTGTTCCTGGGGGCACCTGGGGACATAGAGTGTACACGAGCTTTGAATGCATTTTGTGATCTCATGAGGCGCTTTGGCGTGCCATTGGCACCCGGTAAGACAGTGGGGCCGTCTACTTCACTCGAGTTTCTTGGAATAGAGCTCGATTCCGAAGAGGGGTGCTTCCGCTTGCCCAGTGAAAAGGTGGCGAAATTCGAGGCATCGCTCAAAGCATGTATTAGCGCGACCAAAGTGAGATTACATCAGTTACAACAGGTCGTGGGTCAACTGAATTTTGCCCTGAGGGTGATCCCAATGGCGCGCCCCTTTTCCCACTCAATTGCGCAGGCCATGGTTGGCCTTAAGGAAGGCCACCACCGCACAAGGCTCTCGGCTGAGGTCCGGCAGGACATGCTCATATGGTTGGCATTTCTGGCGGATTTCAACGGTCGGGTCGTGTGGAGCAAACCCGGGGTCTCCTCGGAGGAGTTAGGGTTGTGGACAGACTCGGCAGGGAGTGTGGGATTTGGCGCCATTTTTGGCAACCACTGGTCAGCACAAACCTGGCCGGCGTGGTGGCACGAGAATGGGCTCACAGGTAACATAGGTTTTCTTGAGCTGTTTCCTATTCTGGTGGCCTTGAAAACATGGCCCGAGAGTTTTCGTGACCGCACTGTGGTGTTCTGGTCTGATAATATGACTGTTGTTGAATGTATCAATAGTCAGGCTGCCCGCTGTAGGTGGATCTTGAGATTGCTGAAGGAAATTGTTTTGCTGTGTATGAGACTAAACGTCCACTTTAGGGCAAGGCATGTGCCAGGGGTGTTAAATCAGGCTGCTGATGCGCTTTCTCCTTCCCGTATGCAGGCCTTCTGGGGTTTTCTACCCTCAGCGGACCCGGTGGCGGCACCTTTTCCCGAAGCTCTCTGGTCTCTCGGTGCCCCGGACTACAAGACCTCGTGGGAGAGAGTCTAGCTCCCAGAACAAGGAAGGCATATGAAGGGGCGTTCCGTTCCTATTGGTCCTTTTTGGGTTCTGCTGGGGGGGAGCTATGGGGCCAAGAGGAGTATGTCCTGAAGTTTCTGTTATCATTACGTCAGGCAGGCAGAACAGTAGCCACGGCACAAAGGCACCGGGCCGCCATTTCTTTCATGGCTCGGGCTCATGGTCTCCAGGACCCCACAGCGTCGTTTGTGGTTCAGAAGGCGCTACGTGGGTGGCAACGCCTTGAGGGTCGCAGAGTGGATGATAGGCACCCGATAGGTCTGGAAAGGTTGGCCCTGTTGATGTCAGTCCTCCCTGCAACATGTTCATCACAATATGAGACAGTACTGTTTAAAGCCGCTTTTTCATTAGCATTTCACGGGGCTATGAGGGTAAGCGAGCTTGTAGCAAGGAATAAGCAGGATACGGGGGGGGGACTGTGCCGAGAGCACATCTGCATTGCGGGGGAAACAATGGTAGTCTCCTTTGCCAGGTCCAAGACCGATCAAGGAGCAAACGGCGAGTGTGTAATAGTCCGCCGTATTCCCGGATCGCCCATATGCCCGGTAGCCTGCGTGGAGGAATATTTGGCGCAGAGGGTGGCAGCATGGGGGGGAAGCTTACTGAGGCACGCCGATGCCACCCCGCTGACGAGGTTTCAGTTCCAACGGGTGCTTGCGATGGCAATTACAGCCGCAGGGTTAAACCCGTGTGAGTTCGGGACCCATTCCTTCAGGATAGGGGCTGCAACAGAGGCCACAGCCAGGGGTCTGAGTGTTGATAAAGTGAAACAGTTGGGGCGTTGGTCCTCGAATTGTTATAAACGGTACGTGCGGTTGCACATGTTATGAAGCTAATATCATGAACTCACGCTTCTTGTTTTTGTTTGGTTTTTCAGTTTCGCATGCTTACGAGGCGGGGCAGACTGTGCAGTCGACCCGACACCTGGGAACCAGCGGTCAAAGGACACCGGCTGTGGACAGAGTGGTGTGGGTCGTGGGCCACTCATACGTGAGGCGTGCCGCAGACGTATTCAAAGCAGGTGACATGATTCACATGGCTGGGGAATACGGGTACAGGGTGACCTTCTACGGAAGGGGCGGGCTCTGTATTGACCAGTTTCAGGGTTTTATGGAGGGTTTGTTAGGGCGGACGAGGTCACCGCCATCTATACTCATAGTGCATCTTGGGGGCAATGATTTGGTGACCATTGGTCGGCGAGTTCTTCTCGAGGTAATACTATCCACTGTAAGTTGGTTAGCAAAGAGGGTCCCTGGGTGCACAATTGCATGGTCCCACATGATCCCACGGAAGGTGTGGCGGGGGGCTAATTCTGTGTCTGCTTTAAATCACTCTGTGAAGAAAGTAAATAACAAACTTGGTAGATTGTTTCGTACAAATACATTGCATTCTATTCCACATGGGTGTATCAGGGGGGATCAAATGTATTTGGAGGACGGGGTTCATTTGTTCCGGGTGGGGAATGATTTACTCATAGGAGACTTCATAGCTTGGTTAAAGAATTTGTAGCCATGACCTTTAAGTAGGAGTTTTTGGGGGGGTCCGGATAGCCGGTCAACTATCCGGGCCTGTGGCGGTAAGGTCATGATCGGTGAGCAGTAATTGGAAGATCCCTAGAGGTTTGGGCGTCACCCATTACGGATGGGAGCGCCCGGGGGGAGGCGGCCATTGGCCCCTCAAACGGGAGGCGGTCCCATCTAAGGATGGGACGCCGAAAGGGAAGGCGGCCATAGGCCCCTTCACTGGGTAGGAGGGGGTACGGACCCCTCCTTGGAATTTCCCGGGGCCCGGACATCTGCGACGGCAGGTGTGGTAAGTTGTGTGGGGTGGGAGGGGGGTCTACGCTACCTTCTAGACACCTCACACGAGTCCTCGGACGACCACTAAGATGGCGTCGAGTTAACAGGGGGCCCCCGCTAAGGCAAGGGAAATTGGAAGTTGGCACAGAGGTACAGTCCTCTGTGCGCCCGCCCCTCACAAGTGAGGGGGGAATTGGTAGTGGGGATCTGACACCGGTTACGACCTTGCCGTTGGCCCGTAACGTTAGGATGTACAATTTCAATGTTCAGAAATGCATTTGCAGGATGTTTAGTATCGGCTAGGAGAACCTTTGTATTAGAGATGTGTTAAGGTCAGCCAAGAACATCGTACTGTATAACTGAAATTGTACATGATATGAAACTGTTATTTTAATGTTTTAATTTTTGTTCATATTTTAATAAATACGGCCGGGAAGGGTAACTCCCTCCCGCCTTCCAAAAGCTCAGAACCGTTTCCGTCTTCCCATCCTTGGGGATTTGTGTTGAGAGGGGGTGGCGGGTATCTCAGCCATATGGAAAGGGGCGACCACTCGGTCCCCCCGAACGTATGGTGGAGTACCCCGATCCCCCTGGGAAACCATTTTGGGCGGGAGGCGCGTCACGGCTGGTATGCCCGAAGCGGCGTAGCTGGGGCGTGCCTTTTCCCGCCCAAGAAGGGGTTGTCCTAGACACCAACACCGCCAGCCACGCCCGGGGGGCGGATTGGAGGAGAGTCTACGCCCGCCCGACGAAGGATAAAAGGAGCGACAAGCCAAGGAAGCATCCTCTTGTTCCTGTGCTCTGAAGCTGCACCCCCGCGTTGCACGTGAGCTCGAGACGGAACGAAGAGCCAATTTTGACCCACCCACCAGCCCCTGTTGACAGCGATTTGTTTGAATAAAATTGATTGACGTGAATTGGTTTCGCTTACAGGTTGCCTTGGAATAAAGTTGATAATGTGTGTATAATAAAGGATGATTTTCATTTTCAACATGTTTTTTTTAGCAGAAATGTTTTCGGATAAATTTAATGATGATGCTCAGTAAAGTGGGTTTCTCTGACAGGTTGTCTTGGAATAAAGTTAGTAATGTGTATATAATAAAGGATGATTTTCGTTTTAACATGTTTTCTTAGCTGAAACGTTTGCGAATAAGTTTAATGGTGATGCTCAGTAGAGTTCTACGTGAAATTGTTTGAATGTAATTTCCTTTTCGTTAGCTTAGTTTGAAATGTCGTATTTATTTCTGGTCCGGCGGTAAGGTCATGATCGGTGAGCAGTAATTGGAAGATCCCTAGAGGTTTGGGCGTCACCCATTACGGATGGGAGCGCCCGGGGGGAGGCGGCCATTGGCCCCTCAAACGGGAGGCGGTCCCATCTAAGGATGGGACACCGAAAGGGAAGGCGGCCATAGGCCCCTTCACTGGGTAGGAGGGGGTACGGACCCCTCCTTGGAATTTCCCGGGGCCCGGACATCTGCGACGGCAGGTGTGGTAAGTTGTGTGGGGTGGGAGGGGGGTCTACGCTACCTTCTAGACACCTCACACGAGTCCTCGGACGACCACTAAGATGGCGTCGAGTTAACAGGGGGCCCCCGCTAAGGCAAGGGAAATTGGAAGTTGGCACAGAGGTACAGTCCTCTGTGCGCCCGCCCCTCACAAGTGAGGGGGGAATTGGTAGTGGGGATCTGACACCGGTTACGACCTTGCCGTTGGCCCGTAACGTTAGGATGTACAATTTCAATGTTCAGAAATGCATTTGCAGGATGGCTAGGAGAACCTTTGTATTAGAGATGTGTTAAGGTCAGCCAAGAACATCGTACTGTATAACTGAAATTGTACATGATATGAAACTATTTTAATGTTTTATTTTTTGTTCATATTTTAATAAATACGGCCGGGAAGGTGAACTCCCTCCCGCCTTCCAAAAGCTCAGAACCGTTTCCGTCTTCCCATCCTTGTGGATTTGTGTTGAGAGGGGGTGGCGGGTATCTCAGCCATATGGAAATAGTGCTGGATACTATCCAGATCTTTTCTAAATACATCTCTATTATGCAAAATTTGTGTTTTATACCTGGATTAAGCAGTTGCTAATTATTTGTCTAAGACAGTAGATGCTGAATTTGGCATGATAGTACCACTTCTTTTACACTGTCAAACATTAGTATATAAAACAGAAAGATTGTGTTTCACAGTTTCTGCCTCTCTTGAAAGTTATTGCAAGAAGATGATAAGCCAGGCGTTAAAACCAAAACTAATGCAGCTAATGCAATTACACCTACAACCACCATTGGAAAAAGTGTGCTTGTCTGCAGCAGCAAGACTGCCATTAAAAAAACATGTTTCAATCAATCAATCGATCATGAAATTTGTATAGCGTGCTACTCACCCGGATGGGTTTCAAGGCGCTGGGGAAGATGGGTGCGTTACTGCTCGAACAGCAGGGACTTGAGTTGTTTCCTGAAGAAGAGATGGTCCTGGGTTAGTCGAAGGTGGGTGGGGAGGGAGTTCCAAGTTTTGACTGCCAGGTAGGAGAAGGATCTTCCTGCGGCGGTGGCTCTGTGGATGCGTGGTACGGAGGCGAGGGCGAGGCTGGTCGATAGTAGCTGGCGGGTGGGCGTGTAGAAGGTCAGGCGGTCGTTGAGGTACTTGGGGCCCAGATCGTGGAGCGCCTTGTGTGCGTGGGTGAGGAGCCTGAACGTGATCCTCTTGCTGATGGGGAGCCAGTGTAGGTCTCTCAGGTGGCCGGAGATGTGGCTGTGTCGGGGATGTCCAGGATGAGTCGTGCGGAGGCATTCTGGATGCGTTGGAGTCTTTTCTGAAATTTGGCTGTGGTTCCGGCGTAGAGGGTTTTCCCGTAGTCCAGTCGGCTGGTGACCAGTGCCTGGGTGACGGTCTTCCTGGTCTCGGTGGGGATCCATCGGAAGATCTTACGGAGCATACGCATGGTGTTGAAGCATGATGAGGAGACGGCGTTGACTTGTCTGGTCATCGAGAGGTAGGAGTCCAGGATGAAGCCCAGGTTGCGTGCGTGGTCCGTTGGCTTGGGTGTGGTTCCCAGGGCAGGGGGCCACCAGGAGTCGTCCCAAGCGGAGGGCGATGATCCCAGGATGAGGACTTCCGTCTTGTCTGAGTTCAGTTTCAGGCGGCTGTACTTCATCCACTCGGCGACGTCTTTCATCCCTTCGTGTAGGCTGGTTCTGGCGGTGGCGGGGTCGTTGGTGAGGGAGAGGATCAGCTGGGTGTCATCGGCGTAGGAGATGATGTTGAGGTTGTGTTGGCGTGCGATGGCTGTGAGGGGGCTCATGTAGACGTTGAAGAGGGTTGTGCCGCAAATGACTTTGGTGGCCTCGGATCTGAACGGGGGGAGGCGGACTCTCTGGGTTCTTCCGGCAAGGAACGAGAAGATCCACTCCAGTGCCTTCTCTTGGATTCCGATGTTGTTGAGGCGCTGTACTAGGATGCGGTGTCAGACAGTGATGAACGCTGCGGAGAGGTCCAGGAGGATGAGGGCTCCTGTTTCCCCATTGTCGAGCAGGGATCTGATGTCATCGGTGGCTGCGATCAGGGCGGTCTTGGTGATGTGGTTGGCTCGGAAACCGGACTGCGAGGGGTCGAGGGATCCATTCGTCTCGAGGAAGGCAGTGAGCTGTCTCTTGACGGTTTTCTCGATGACTTTGGCAGGAAAAGGGAGGAGCGAGATGGGGCGGAAGTTCTTGAGGTCGGTGGGGTCCGCTCTAGGTTGCTTCAGGAGGGCGCTGAGCTCGGCGTGCTTCCTGCTCTCCAGGAAGGTGGTAGTGTGGAAGGATATGTTGATGATGTCCCGTAGTTGGGGTGCCAAGACAGAAGGTAATCTCATGTGCGACGTGACTCTGAGGTGATAGGGATTCCTAGAAATCATAGGATGAGTGTTTTGCTAGAATTTGAATTTACCTTGAAAAAACAAAAGACATGCGTGTTTGGCAAAACAGGAACAGTTGGTTCAATTAAACAGTTTGGCTGGGAGCCCAGTTACAGAAATGGGTCTGAGGACTGTCTCAAAGTACAATCAATCTGAACATGCGTAGATCTTTTTTAGGCAAAAGAATGCAGGCCTTGTCTATGGAGCCATAAATAATGCTCCTGATAATAAATGCAGGTGAGCCTCGACCATGTGTGGAATAAATATGGGCCAGTGGGTAACGTTTCCAGATGTCCAGCATGAGAGGCGCATGATCACTGTGTGTACTGTGTGCTGTCTTCTGATTGGCTGTGTGTTCCTAATTTGATGTGTCATCTGACTTTATGGTGTTTTGAGAATAAGCGCGCCCCGCGAGCCATGTGTGCTTTATTAGGGCCAATCTTCCTGGACCATTGTGGTGCCACTGCACTTATCTGGAGCATGGCCCTGAGTTTCCTGTTCGTGCATTTGTCTGCTGGCTACATACCACCCAACCTGCGACCTGTCATTCAGTGACCTCAGGCCTAGGTCGCAGAGTCTGGTTGATCATGTATTTCTGAGTTGGGGTTTGACGAGCAAATTTGATAATAGTGGTGCGAGTTCGTTCTTGTGTATGAATGTGTCATTATAAACATTGACATTGATTATACCAATATTAACAACTTCACAAGTGGCAAGAAGTAGCTATACAAATCTTACAATGTGGAATGAGACACCGATTGCAGGCCGTTAGCCATTGCCATTATAACAATATGGGCACAAAAGGAAATTCATTCTTTAGACCTCGTGACGTTTCAGAGCTCCATGTTGCATATTTTTCTTGAAGCTAGCCTACCCCGTTTAATAATGATGCAGCAGCAAACATGAGTATAACACTAGATGGCGGCAGATGCCCGAATTGCACTGTTTTCTCTTTCATGGAAAGATATGTTTTAAACTTAGAAGCAGGTGCTTGTGATATGTGGTGTACAAATGCATTTTTTATCTGGGTTCAGCAAAACCTTGTGACATGGCTACTTATTGCTTTAACGTATTGCAGTTTCATCATCAGAAACCAGGAAGAGGAAGCACATTCCCAGTCAGTAGCATGCCATCAAGGGGGGAAGAAGAGGGTGTGGCCAAGGTTTGACGTTCAGTAAATCTGCCTATAAATGACTCCCTGGAGGTGATACATTTTAAATGCCATTTGAATATGTTGCACTATTTTCCCGTTCACAGTAAGATATGGAAGGAACATGTTACAATAGCATTTGTACCAATGTAGCCATCCCTGCTGTGTAATTCATGCTTTACAAGATGAAAAACACGAACAACAGCTACAAACCATGGATGAATCTCCTTCACCCCCCATGCTTGCATGCTTTGAATGCAAAGCTATGAACACTAGCTGCAGCCAAGGATCTTAGCAAAAGACTGAAAAGGGCAATATCATCCCACTAATGTCTTTATGGAAAGGTAGCATTTAATTTCAGTAATTTCTCGAAGTACTTGATGTAGTGTACACATATATTTTACCTTTCCCATGTTTTTCATTTTAAATCCTTGCAGTTCTGTAAAAGTTAATTCGAATTTGCAAAGACCAAAGTAAATGACATTTGAATGCTACGGGCAGCACTTTAGGAATCACTGGAACCTGGGGCACATCACATTAATCTGGTGCAGTGTCCTGGTGTGGTATAGGAAGACCTTGACCCTGTAGTGGATTCAAAATAAATATGATGTCCCCTGTGTAAGTGAGAACTTGCATTTGCACTGGTTACACCACACGAATGAAAGACGGACTAGCATTTTAAAATTACAATTCCAATATCATTGCATGGGGACTAACCTGTTTTTATTGAGTAGGCATAGACCAAAACATTGACCACTGCAAGTTGTGACTGCATTCACCTGTGGGTTAATGCTTGTGACATTAATTCGGGGGCCCTCACACCCACTGGGGTTCAATAACTGTGCACAACGTCCCAACTAAAACACATTTATGGTACCTCTCGATGGCTTGTTTACTCCTACGGCCATACACAAGCATCGAGGCAAAGGAGACACCATATTTGCTTGGGGCCACATCCTCATGAAAATGAAGATCTGTCCCCGTTACAATGCATGTGTTTCTGCACGGCCAGTACTACAGAAGAGGATGTAAGTGGATGGGACAGGCTGTCTAGTCCGTTGGACATAACAATTAGATCACTACTTTAATTCAATTCTGAGCTCATCTCTAGCTGTCAGGGTCAATTATAAACCGAAGAACAAAACAGTAAGACAGTGATAAGAGGCTGAAGATGAATAAGCTTCTCTTCTTGTAAACCAATTTATAAGAAGCAAGAAACCTTTGATCTATATAATACAGTTTATGCATATATATATATATATATATATATATATATATATATATATACATATATATACATATATATATATATATATATACATATATATATATATATATATATATATATATATATATATATATATATATATATATATATATATATATATACACACACACAAACACACACACACACAACACTCACATACACAGAAAAATGAACTATGTTCTTAATATATCCTGCAGGCTATATTGGGTAAACAGCAATATTCTTTTGTCTGCTGTAACTATGTGTGTTGGACCAGGCATCATTTTGGCAATGTCTTTTTGCCACTGTCTTTTTGCCACTGACCTCCTATTTTTGACTGTGTGCAGCATTTCGGTGGTTTTGCTGGGTTCAGTACTCTGGGCACTTTACTACTTCTGACCAGTGCTAGTGCCTCCTGTCTAAAATGAAATGGTATTTTGTTTCTCCATGATTGGCATATTTGATTTACTAGTAAGTCCCTAGTACAGTGAACCAGGTGTGCCCAGTGCCTGTAAATCAAATTCTGCTAATGGGCCTGTAGCTCTGATTGTGCCACCCACAAGACTAAAATGCCCGTGTGTGCAGTTTAAAACGGTCATTTCTACCTGGCAAGTGAACCCACTTGCCAGGCCTCAACATTCCATATAATTGCATGTAAGGCAGCCCTAATGTAGGCACAAGGTAACCCCATGGGCAGGGTGCAGTGTATTTAAAAGATAGGAAATGTACAGTTGTGTTTTACCTGCCCTGGCAATGAAAATTGCTAAATTAGTTTTTCACTACAGCAAGGCCTATCCACCCTATAGGTTAGCTATGAAGCGCCTTGTAACATCTTATAAGTGTATCTGCCAATTGGAAGTTGATAGGAAATTGGAGTTTGGTGTCACTGGACTCACATTTTAAACATACAGCTTTTAGTTATTTATTAAATTGCAAGTCTGAAAATGCCACTTTTAGAAAGTGAGCATTTTCTTACTTTAACCATTCTGTGCCTCTGCCTGTCTCTGAATACACTTCTGGGTCAGAATGGCAGTAGGGCTGTTTGTGCATTCACTCTAGACAATCACACAAAGGGAGCGGAGGTGTGCCCTGCATATCTTGATAGCCCATCGTCAGGCTGATAGGCTTTCGCGAGCTAGAGTGGAGGTGGAGATGACACTGACACCTGAATAGGTCTGTGCCTGTCCTCACACAAACAGTCTCCACCCCTCTGTAGCGTGTCTAGAGCCAGGGCAAGGAAAGGCAGGGTTTTGTGCACTACAAAAACTTTCCTTTGAAGTTTGCTTACTTAAAAGGCTGAAATGGGTATAAATACTGGACCTCTGACACCATATACTCAGAACACTTTTGGGTTGAGGACAATCTGCCAGGAAGAAGAATTGGATTGCTGTCAGGAGAGACTGACACTTTGTTGTTTGCTTTGCTGTTCTGGCCTGCTGCTGCTTCTGTTTTGGGAGTGAAAGGACTGGACTTTGCTTTCTACATTCTGATTAGAAGATTCTCCAAGGGCTTGATTTGAGCTTACCTCTGTTAAGAAGTCTCAGGGCCATCAAAGACTTCTGATACCAGCACCTGAGCTCTTCTGTTGAGAGTCCTGTCTTGCCAAGTGGTGCCAAATCCAGTTTTGGGCGCTTGGAAGAGAATTTATGTGATACAAAGAAGAAAATGCCTGCATCAACTCCAAGTGTTGTTCGGAATCGGTGCAGCACCGCCAAAACTTGATGTATCTCCACTGCCTGCACCAGCAGTGGTCCCCGTGTGATGCACTGACTGCGGCTTAAAATGCAGGCCCCAGTTTTTCATCACAGTGCTTCTGAAGAACTGCAGCTGCATGAGTCTTGAGCACTGCATCAACCAAGTCCATGACGCATCACCCCAATTCCGACACAGCGCCTGCTTCAATGGTGTAGAATCAACACCGCGCAACATGACTTTCAAAGCATCATCTCTGGGTGCTGGTTTCTTGATTGACACCGCACCACAGTAAGGAACCGAGGCCGAATGCCTAAAACGATGCATCACCTTCTTTGCACGATTAAGTTACCGAAGGATCATCTCTCCTGCCTAGCAGTAAGGAACCTATGCTTCGCCTGCTTTTTCTGCACCTCACCTCCCCTGCGCCTCGCATTGTCTTCGATTTTTGAAGCATCTAAGGTACTTTGTACTGATCAAACGCAACCATTGATTTTTAAGAACTGAACTTTATTTAACCCCTTTGGTGCTGCACGAATTCTCCTGCTGTGCCGGAGAATTAATAAGTGGGCCGGATTCGGACGGCCCCCAGCTGTCCTTAGCACATGGCCACGTGACGTCAGACGGCCGGGGGCTGTCCTGAGCACCAAAGAGGCTAATCTTTGAAAATTCATATCTTGACATGTCTATGTTGGATTTTTCTCGTTTTTGTCGCGTTCTATTCAGATAAATATTGGCTATTTTTCTAAACTGGTGTGGAGTCCTTTTGTAATGTTTTCACTGTGTTACTGTGTGTGTTTGTGTGTGTGTGTGTGTGTGTGTGTGTTTGCACTACTTTACACATTGACTCTGGGATAAGCTGAACTGCTCTGTACCAAGCTACCATGGGGGTGACAGCAGGGGTTATCTTAAGTTTATAACGTATTTACCCTGACTAGAGTGAGGGTCCTTATTTGGACAGATTGCAAACAACTGTCAACTAGAGACCCCATTTCTAACATTGGTGATCAGCGGGGAGGCTAAGACTTGAATCATTTAAAGGTTTTTAAATTACGTCTCTCAAGCATTGCTAATTTTTGAGTGAATATGTTTTCAAATCCCAAAGTAAATTTGCGGATACTGGAGGTCTCTATTCAAAGGGATGCACATTAAGGAAGCCATTTTTAAGATTAAATATTTTAAATGCCTTTTATGCATGCTGTTCATGCTACTTTCAATGTAGGCGACAATGAAGTTGAAGACTTTATTGTAGAGCAACATGCAGACTCAACCTACTCCAGGGTTGTCTTCCCAAGAATAATTGACACCTGTTCCAACCCTCAATGTTCCACATTTGAGTATCTTGTGCAGGGTACTGCACACGAACAATAAAGCCACACCGCACTTCTCCCCTCTTAAATGGCACAACTTCTTGAATATGCAAATAATAAATTCAACATTCCATACAAAGGCAAAAACAATATTTGTTTTTTACATTCTATCTTTGTTACATTACACTTATGTAACAGCTATGTAATCAAATAACATCTAGGATCATAACAAATTCCTTAAATTTCTCTGGCCGTTCCACTGCCCTACCACCCCTAATAACTTTCAGGGGTGGAACACTGCTACCAGAGTCATGCACTGAGTCCTCAGTAACTTCAAAACAGGTTGATTGGCATTATCCGCAACAGCACCTAGCTCAGAAACTCCAGAGCACTTGCTCACTCACCCTTGCCTCCTTATTTCTGCCTGCCATTTTTTCGGAGAACCCCACATCGTCCCACCACCAACAATTAACTGGGGAACGAACTTGTGGTGCCACTTTCATCCTTTCATAAAATAATCATACTGCATCTTGCCAATTTGCTAAAGTGCCATAACTCATCATCACTCAACCGTGCTACATTTGTTAAAGGTATGACCACATGCAGTGGTTTGCTAAACTTGATAATACCTTTTTTAGTTCTGACACAATTTGTTACATGAATCCAAACTCCCACTTCCAAGTAAAGACTCTACACAAAATGTTTACAATTGTAGTGTTCCTTGTAAACACTTTGTGCATCCTCAATGTTTTTTCTCACCACTTCACGTGACTCCTCCTTTTTCCTGTTCCCTGATATCCAGGCAGTATTTCCCTAGGTAAACGGTTCTTTTCCTCTAAGCACCTCGCAAAGGCTCTCTCAGTAAGCGCAGAAGTGATTGTATATGCCAAAAATACATTACAGAGCTCCACTTTCCAAATCATATCAGCACTTATTGCAAACTTTACACTACCTGTAATGACTCTGTTGAAGCGTTCTACATTGATCCATTGCTGGCAGGATGATATAACAAAGTGTTCCTGGTTCTCACCCCATTCCTGCTCAAATGATCGTTCAGGTAGTTCGACACTAAATGAGGACTATTGTCAATCAACAACACCGTGGGAATTTCCCTCTCTAAGAAAAACCGTTTCTAGGAAAGAAACACAGCTTTGGAATCCACATTTAGTAAAAGTTCTACCTCTTCCCATTTTAAAAAAAAAGTCAGTTTGCACTACCACATATTTAGATGTATATGATAGATCCAAAATTGGTCCCAAAATGTCTATAGCTAGAAATTCCCATTGGCCTTAATGAGGTATAATGGTGGTCTCTAAGGGGCAGATTTACAAGCCCCTTGCGCCTCTTTTACGCCACGGTTGCGTCACTTTTGGGACGCAGCGGTGGTGCAAAAGATGCGCCATGCTGCGGGGTATTTACAACGTGACGCATCTCCCAGATGTGTCACGTTGTAAAGCCCTGCGCCAGAAGGAGGCGTTCCATCGCAGGGGGGGGGGGAACCGGTCCCCGGTAGCTTGTTTCCTTCCCAGTATAAGAATTGGCTTGGTAGTTTGGTCTGCCCTGTTCCCATGATGCACTGGGCCAGGGTCAGACTAATTTGCATATAGCCAAGTTCTGAACTGGGATGGTGCAGTGAGATAAATAACGGTGATGGATCAAGCCCTGATCTTTGGACTGGGTAAGAGTGGTCTGCTTAATTCAGACACTCTGTTCATCACCACCCCCTTTTCTGAATCATTTTTGTCCACCATAAGCGTGGAAGGGTATACTCAGATGTGAGTCCCTAGCTCATTGCACCATCAGGATTCAAGCAAGCCGGGCCGAAGACGGCTGAAATGCCAGCAACCGGTCCCCGGTAGCTTGTTTCCTTCCCAGTATAAGAATTGGCTTGGTAGTTTGGTCTGCCCTGTTCCCATGATGCACTGGGCCAGGGTCAGACTAATTTGCATATAGCCAAGTTCTGAGCTGGGATGGTGCAGTGAGCTAAAAAACGGTGATGGATCAAGCCCTGATCTTTGGACTGGGTAAGAGTGGTCTGCTTAATTCAGACACTCTGTTCATCACCACCCCCTTTTCTGAATCATTTTTGTCCACCATAAGCGTGGAAGGGTATACTCAGATGTGAGTCCCTAGCTCATTGCACCATCAGGATTCAAGCAAGCCGGGCCGAAGACGGCTGAAATGCCAGAAACCGGTCCCCGGTAGCTTGTTTCCTTCCCAGTATAAGAATTGGCTTGGTAGTTTGGTCTGCCCTGTTCCCATGATGCACTGGGGCAGGGTCAGACTAATTTGCATATAGCCAAGTTCTGAGCTGGGATGGTGCAGTGAGCTAAAAAACGGTGATGGATCAAGCCCTGATCTTTGGACTGGGTAAGAGTGGTCTGCTAAATTCAGACACTCTGTTCATCACCACCCCCTTTTCTGAATCATTTTTGTCCACCATAAGCGTGGAAGGGTATACTCAGATGTGAGTCCCTAGCTCATTGCACCATCAGGATTCAAGCAAGCCGGGCCGAAGACGGCTGAAATGCCAGAAACCGGTCCCCCGTAGCTTGTTTCCTTCCCAGTATAAGAATTGGCTTGGTAGTTTGGTCTGCCCTGTTCCCATGATGCACTGGGCCAGGGTCAGACTAATTTGCATATAGCCAAGTTCTGAGCTGGGATGGTGCAGTGAGCTAAAAAACGGTGATGGATCAAGCCCTGATCTTTGGACTGGGTAAGAGTGGTCTGCTAAATTCAGACACTCTGTTCATCACCACCCCCTTTTCTGAATCATTTTTGTCCACCATAAGCGTGGAAGGGTATACTCAGATGTGAGTCCCTAGCTCATTGCACCATCAGGATTCAAGCAAGCCGGGCCGAAGACGGCTGAAATGCCAGAAACCGGTCCCCGGTAGCTTGTTTCCTTCCCAGTATAAGAATTGGCTTGGTAGTTTGGTCTGCCCTGTTCCCATGATGCACTGGGCCAGGGTCAGACTAATTTGCATATAGCCAAGTTCTGAGCTGGGATTGCGCAGTGAGCTAAAAAACGGTGATGGATCAAGCCCTGATCTTTGGACTGGGTAAGAGTGGTCTCTTAATTCAGACACTCTGTTCATCACCACCCCCTTTTCTGAATCATTTTTGTCCACCATAAGCGTGGAAGGGTATACTCAGATGTGAGTCCCTAGCTCATTGCACCATCAGGATTCAAGCAAGCCGGGCCGAAGACGGCTGAAATGCCAGAAACCGGTCCCCGGTAGCTTGTTTCCTTCCCAGTATAAGAATTGGCTTGGTAGTTTGGTCTGCCCTGTTCCCATGATGCACTGGGCCAGGGTCAGACTAATTTGCATATAGCCAAGTTCTGAGCTGGGATGGTGCAGTGAGCTAAAAAACGGTGATGGATCAAGCCCTGATCTTTGGACTGGGTAAGAGTGGTCTGCTTAATTCAGACACTCTGTTCATCACCACCCCCTTTTCTGAATCATTTTTGTCCACCATAAGCGTGGAAGGGTATACTCAGATGTGAGTCCCTAGCTCATTGCACCATCAGGATTCAAGCAAGCCGGGCCGAAGACGGCTGAAATGCCAGAAACCGGTCCCCGGTAGCTTGTTTCCTTCCCAGTATAAGAATTGGCTTGGTAGTTTGGTCTGCCCTGTTCCCATGATGCACTGGGCCAGGGTCAGACTAATTTGCATATAGCCAAGTTCTGAACTGGGATGGTGCAGTGAGATAAATAACGGTGATGGATCAAGCCCTGATCTTTGGACTGGGTAAGAGTGGTCTGCTTAATTCAGACACTCTGTTCATCACCACCCCCTTTTCTGAATCATTTTTGTCCACCATAAGCGTGGAAGGGTATACTCAGATGTGAGTCCCTAGCTCATTGCACCATCAGGATTCAAGCAAGCCGGGCCGAAGACAGCTGAAATGCCAGCAACCGGTCCCCGGTAGCTTGTTTCCTTCCCAGTATAAGAATTGGCTTGGTAGTTTGGTCTGCCCTGTTCCCATGATGCACTGGGCCAGGGTCAGACTATTTTGCATATAGCCAAGTTCTGAGCTGGGATGGTGCAGTGAGCTAAAAAACGGTGATGGATCAAGCCCTGATCTTTGGACTGGGTAAGAGTGGTCTGCTTAATTCAGACACTCTGTTCATCACCACCCCCTTTTCTGAATGATTTTTGTCCACCATAAGCGTGGAAGGGTATACTCAGATGTGAGTCCCTAGCTCATTGCACCATCAGGATTCAAGCAAGCCGGGCCGAAGACGGCTGAAATGCCAGAAACCGGTCCCCGGTAGCTTGTTTTCTTCCCAGTATAAGAATTGGCTTGGTAGTTTGGTCTGCCCTGTTCCCATGATGCACTGGGCCAGGGTCAGACTAATTTGCATATAGCCAAGTTCTGAGCTGGGATGGTGCAGTGAGCTAAAAAACGGTGATGGATCAAGCCCTGATCTTTGGACTGGGTAAGAGTGGTCTGCTAAATTCAGACACTCTGTTCATCACCACCCCCTTTTCTGAATCATTTTTGTCCACCATAAGCGTGGAAGGGTATACTCAGATGTGAGTCCCTAGCTCATTGCACCATCAGGATTCAAGCAAGCCGGGCCGAAGACGGCTGAAATGCCAGAAACTGGTCCCCGGTAGCTTGTTTCCTTCCCAGTATAAGAATTGGCTTGGTAGTTTGGTCTGCCCTGTTCCCATGATGCACTGGGCCAGGGTCAGACTAATTTGTATATAGCCAAGTTCTGAGCTGGGATGGCGCAGTGAGCTAAAAAACGGTGATGGATCAAGCCCTGATCTTTGGACTGGGTAAGAGTGGTCTGCTTAATTCAGACACTCTGTTCATCACCACCCCCTTTTCTGAATCATTTTTGTCCACCATAAGCATGGAAGGGTATACTCAGATGTGAGTCCCTAGCTCATTGCACCATCAGGATTCAAGCAAGCCGGGCCGAAGACGGCTGAAATGCCAGAATCCGGTCCCCCGTAGCTTGTTTCCTTCCCAGTATAAGAATTGGCTTGGTAGTTTGGTCTGCCCTGTTCCCATGATGCACTGGGCCAGGGTCAGACTAATTTGCATATAGCCAAGTTCTGAGCTGGGATGGTGCAGTGAGCTAAAAAACGGTGATGGATCAAGCCCTGATCTTTGGACTGGGTAAGAGTGGTCTGCTTAATTCAGACACTCTGTTCATCACCACCCCCTTTTCTGAATCATTTTTGTCCACCATAAGCGTGGAAGGGTATACTCAGATGTGAGTCCCTAGCTCATTGCACCATCAGGATTCAAGCAAGCCGGGCCGAAGACGGCTGAAATGCCAGAAACCGGTCCCCGGTAGCTTGTTTCCTTCCCAGTATAAGAATTGGTTTGGTAGTTTGGTCTGCCCTGTTCCCATGATGCACTGGGCCAGGGTCAGACTAATTTGCATATAGCCAAGTTCTGAGCTGGGATGGTGCAGTGAGCTAAAAAACGGTGATGGATCAAGCCCTGATCTTTGGACTGGGTAAGAGTGGTCTGCTTAATTCAGACACTCTGTTCATCACCACCCCCTTTTCTGAATCATTTTTGTCCACCATAAGCATGGAAGGGTATACTCAGATGTGAGTCCCTAGCTCATTGCACCATCAGGATTCAAGCAAGCCGGGCCGAAGACGGCTGAAATGCCAGCAACCGGTCCCCGGTAGCTTGTTTCCTTCCCAGTATAAGAATTGGCTTGGTAGTTTGGTCTGCCCTGTTCTCATGATGCACTGGGCCAGGGTCAGACTAATTTGCATTTAGCCAAGTTCTGAGCTGGGATGGTGCAGTGAGCTAAAAAACGGTGATGGATCAAGCCCTGATCTTTGGACTGGGTAAGAGTGGTCTGCTTAATTCAGACACTCTGTTCATCACCACCCCCTTTTCTGAATCATTTTTGTCCACCATAAGCGTGGAAGGGTATACTCAGATGTGAGTCCCTAGCTCATTGTACCATCAGGATTCAAGAAAGCCGGGCCGAAGACGGCTGAAATGCCAGAAACCGGTCCCCGGTAGCTTGTTTCCTTCCCAGTATAAGAATTGGCTTGGTAGTTTGGTCTGCCCTGTTCCCATGATGCACTGGGCCAGGGTCAGACTAATTTGCATATAGCCAAGTTCTGAGCTGGGATGGTGCAGTAAGCTAAAAAACGGTGATGGATCAAGCCCTGATCTTTGGACTGGGTAAGAGTGGTCTGCTTAATTCAGACACTCTGTTCATCACCACCCCCTTTTCTGAATCATTTTTGTCCACCATAAGCGTGGAAGGGTATACTCAGATGTGAGTCCCTAGCTCATTGCACCATCAGGATTCAAGCAAGCCGGGCCGAAGACGGCTGAAATGCCAGAAACAGGTCCCCGGTAGCTTGTTTCCTTCCCAGTATAAGAATTGGCTTGGTAGTTTGGTCTGCCCTGTTCCCATGATGCACTGGGCCAGGGTCAGACTAATTTGCATATAGCCAAGTTCTGAGCTGGGATGGTGCAGTGAGCTAAAAAACGGTGATGGATCAAGCCCTGATCTTTGGACTGGGTAAGAGTGGTTTGCTTAATTCAGACACTCTGTTCATCACCACCCCCTTTTCTGAATCATTTTTGTCCACCATAAGCGTGGAAGGGTATACTCAGATGTGAGTCCCTAGCTCATTGCACCATCAGGATTCAAGCAAGCCGGGCCGAAGACGGCTGAAATGCCAGAAACCGGTCCCCGGTAGCTTGTTTCCTTCCCAGTATAAGAATTGGCTTGGTAGTTTGGTCTGCCCTGTTCCCATGATGCACTGGGCCAGGGTCAGCCTAATTTGCATATAGCCAAGTTCTGAGCTGGGATGGTGCAGTGAGCTAAAAAACGGTGATGGATCAAGCCCTGATCTTTGGACTGGGTAAGAGTGGTCTGCTTAATTCAGACACTCTGTTCATCACCACCCCCTTTTCTGAATCATTTTTGTCCACCATAAGCGTGGAAGGGTATACTCAGATGTGAGTCCCTAGCTCATTGCACCATCAGGATTCAAGCAAGCCGGGCCGAAGACGGCTGAAATGCCAGAAACCGGTCCCCGGTAGCTTGTTTCCTTCCCAGTATAAGAATTGGCTTGGTAGTTTGGTCTGCCCTGTTCCCATGATGCACTGGGCCAGGGTCAGACTAATTTGCATATAGCCAAGTTCTGAGCTGGGATGGTGCAGTGAGCTAAAAAACGGTGATGGATCAAGCCCTGATCTTTGGACTGGGTAAGAGTGGTCTGCTTAATTCAGACACTCTGTTCATCACTACCCCCTTTTCTGAATCATTTTTGTCCACCATAAGCGTGGAAGGGTATACTCAGATGTGAGTCCCTAGCTCATTGCACCATCAGGATTCAAGCAAGCCGGGCCGAAGACGGCTGAAATGCCAGAAACCGGTCCCCGGTAGCTTGTTTCCTTCCTAGTATAAGAATTGGCTTGGTAGTTTGGTCTGCCCTGTTCCCATGATGCACTGGGCCAGGGTCAGACTAATTTGCATATAGCCAAGTTCTGAGCTGGGATGGTGCAGTGAGCTAAAAAACGGTGATGGATCAAGCCCTGATCTTTGGACTGGGTAAGAGTGGTCTGCTAAATTCAGACACTCTGTTCATCACCACCCCCTTTTCTGAATCATTTTTGTCCACCATAAGCATGGAAGGGTATACTCAGATGTGAGTCCCTAGCTCATTGCACCATCAGGATTCAAGCAAGCCGGGCCGAAGACGGCTGAAATGCCAGAAACCGGTCCCCGGTAGCTTGTTTCCTTCCCAGTATAAGAATTGGCTTGGTAGTTTGGTCTGCCCTGTTCCCATGATGCACTGGGCCAGGGTCAGACTAATTTGCATATAGCCAAGTTCTGAGCTGGGATGGTGCAGTGAGCTAAAAAACGGTGATGGATCAAGCCCTGATCTTTGGACTGGGTAAGAGTGGTCTGCTTAATTCAGACACTCTGTTCATCACCACCCCCTTTTCTGAATCATTTTTGTCCACCATAAGCGTGGAAGGGTATACTCAGATGTGAGTCCCTAGCTCATTGCACCATCAGGATTCAAGCAAGCTGGGCCGAAGACGGCTGAAATGCCAGAAACCGGTCCCCGGTAGCTTGTTTCCTTCCCAGTATAAGAATTGGCTTGGTAGTTTGGTCTGCCCTGTTCCCATGATGCACTGGGCCAGGGTCAGACTAATTTGCATATAGCCAAGTTCTGAGCTGGGATGGCGCAGTGAGCTAAAAAACGGTGATGGATCAAGCCCTGATCTTTGGACTGGGTAAGAGTGGTCTGCTTAATTCAGACACTCTGTTCATCACCACCCCCTTTTCTGAATCATTTTTGCCCACCATAAGCGTGGAAGGGTATACTCAGATGTGAGTCCCTAGCTCATTGCACCATCAGGATTCAAGCAAGCCGGGCCGAAGATGGCTGAAATGCCAGAAACCGGTCCCCGGTAGCTTGTTTCCTTCCCAGTATAAGAATCGGCTTGGTAGTTTGGTCTGCCCTGTTCCCATGATGCACTGGGCTAGGGTCAGACTAATCTGCATATAGCCAAGTTCTGAGCTGGGATGGTGCAGTGAGCTAAAAAACGGTGCTGGATCAAGCCCTGATCTTTGGACTGGGTAAGAGTGGTCTGCTTAATTCAGACACTCTGTTCATCACCACCCCCTTTTCTGAATCATTTTTGTCCACCATAAGCGTGGAAGGGTTTACTCAGATGTGAGTCCCTAGCTCATTGCACCATCAGGATTCAAGCAAGCCGGGCCGAAGACGGCTGAAATGCCAGAAACCGGTCCCCGGTAGCTTGTTTCCTTCCCAGTATAAAAATTGGCTTGGTAGTTTGGTCTGCCCTGTTCCCATGATGCACTGGGCCAGGGTCAGACTAATTTGCATATAGCTAAGTTCTGAGCTGTGATGTTGCAGTGAGCTAAAAAATGGTGATGGATCAAGCCCAGATCTTTGGACTGGGTAAGAGTGGTCTGCTTAATTCAGACACTCTGTTCATCACCACCCCCTTTTCTGAATCACATTGTAAATGTGGCGCAATGAGGGTGGCAGCGCTGCGGGGCACAATAACTGGGGTATCCCTGCTGATATGCAGGGATGCGCCAGTTATTGAAAATCTGCCCCTCAGTCCTTCAACTTTTGTCAGAATCGGCACATTGTATACAATCACAAACAAATCTCCTGACTTCAATATACAGTGAATTCATGCATTAAAGTCAGACTTTTAGTCCAGATGTGCTAGGTTGAACTATCCTATCTCCTCTCAACAGGAAACCATGTTCATTTTTGGAAAGTTCACATCTTACTTCGCAAAATGTTTTACAAACTTCATCAAGCACACATTTGCTTGGCCATCCAACAAGGAATATATCCTAAATTGTATTCAATACCTGGTTATTATCATACTCTTTATTCCACTCTTCTTCTAAAATAGCATTACATTTTCTGTCGTCCACTGAGTTCACACAATACTCATCCTACTCATTCTGCACATGCCCATTAATGGCCACAGGAGACCTGCTAAGGAAGTCTACAATCCTATTCTGTGCTCCTGGAACATACTCAACAATATAGTTATAATCTAGCAGTCCCAAATACATTCTGGCAATAGGGGGTGTAGCCTTAAATGTACCAGATGTAGTAAGTACCTTACTCTATGGTACATGATATGTGTGAAGTGTAAACTCAGACTCCCATACGTAGTGCATGAATTTCTCTATTCCCCAAACCCACACAAGCATTTCATGTTTAATAGCTGAAATCTTTTCTTCAGAGGGCAAAAGAGAGCATGAAGCAAAGGCCAAAACCCGTTCACTCTCTTTGAAAGCATCGCTACCAATCTCCTCCCACTGGTATCAGTTATGATCACAGAGCAAATTGAAGGATCAAATCTCTGCAAGGGAATAGAATTGAAAACCCAGTGGCATATTACCAAGCAATAGCAATAATTATCGCTATTGCTTGGTTAGCGTGAAAAAATTAACGCCGAGCTGCGGCGATTTTTATCGCAGATAAACCTTGGTATTACCAAGGTTTATCGCAATGCATTTTTAAAAATCGGCCGCAATGCATGAATATCGCTGAAAAGTCAGCGATATTCATGCATTAGCGAGCTAATGCTCTTAGTCATGTTATCCACCTCCCATTGGATAACATGGCTAAGAACTGCTCAGGGCAGGTGTTAGCTTTTGGAGATATTCGCGCTTAGCGCGAATATCTCCAAAAGTTGGTAATAGGAGATAGCGAAGTTAGCAACTGTTTCCAGTCGCTAACATCTTGGCACGCCCACTTTGCATGTCATTAGTGATAATTATCACTGACATGCAAAGTGGGGCCCAAGATGGTCGCTATCTCCTACTAGCTGTCGCTAACTGGTAATAGGTAATAGGGAGATCATTTTATCTCCGCTTTCTTGGCTTTTAAAGCCAAAAAAGCGGAGATAAACCCCCTTGATAATATGACCCATAATTCTTAATAAAGTCGAACATCTTTTGGAGTCCCTTATCCCAACAGAAGTCTTACTGGCAAAATATTTCACAAACTTAGAAAATAATTCTGATAAACCTATGAGGGATTTCACTTAATCCTTACATAAGGATGGTGAGGCTTACCTCATAGATTTCATAACTTCTTTCTTGGGCTATATCCCTATTTCACTTACCTCATGACCAAGGTACATGACAGATTTTACTACAAATTTGGATTTTGTTAACTGCGAGACGGCCTTTTTCCCTTAGAATCTTTAAGACCTTCCAAAATCTCCTATTTTCATCCTTCTTGTCCTTTCCCATAATTGAATCATGAAGGAAATTACTCCTTCAACACCCTTAATAATTGATAAATTAACCTCTGGAACACCACAGCCGCAGAGACTAACCCAAATAGCACCCTCACCAGCCTTGGAGTTGAAACTTATCAATGACAATATTCCTATTGAGATCCCTCAAATCAAGACAATCTAACCTGGTCACATGCCTTCCACGCTATAACCAAGGGAGCCAACCATTTGGTACTTTCCACAGATTTTATTATTCCCTTTTCCAAGAAAGTTTTTAATTCAGACTGAACTTCTTCTCTAACACTAGTAGGTATATATCCTGGCACACAAGGATATATAGAGGTTTTTCATCCTATGAATCTGGAATCCTTAAAATCCTATTTGAACAAATTAAGATCAGGCTACCCAGAAGACATGGCTCCACCTACTGTCCTAAATCAAGTGTCTCACACAGTTAGACCTACCATACTAGAACTCATAAATCTGTCATTAAGCACTGGCAAAGTTCTATCCCCCTGGAAGCAAGCCATGCTGAGAGCACTGCTTAGAAAAGTAGGAGCCGACCCAGAAGTCCTCTCGAACTATCGCCCCATATCCTTGCTGCCAGGAATTACCAAAATCACAGAGAAACATGTGAATGCTATACTTTCATCATATCTCGAAGAGAACGGCCGCTTACACCCTACACAAACAGGCTTCAGACCCCAACAAGGCAGAGAGACAGCGTTGATCGCCGTCACTGAGGAAACGAGGAAAGTTATGGACGCCAGAGGCTCGGCGGCCATTGTTCTCCTAGACCTGAGTGCTGCCTTCGATACCGTTAATCATCATCTGTTTATCTCTAGGATTAGAGAAGCAGGGGTCTCGGGGGTTGCACTAAGATGGCTGGAGTCCATTCTGGAGGGTCGTTCGTTCCAGGTTTTTTAAGCAAAACTGCATTTCTGAGAGCAAGCCCATGAAATGTGGGGTGCCTCAGGGTTCATCCCTGAGCCCCACACTTTTTAACATTTATATGAGCCCCCTGGCCAAAATTGTTGAACCATTTGGAATTCGAATTGTTACATATGCTGACGATACCCAATTAATAGTATCCCTCAACCAATCAGGACACAGCCCAGACAAACTTGCCAACTGTATGAAAACAATATCAGCAAGGATGGAATGTTCGTTCCTGCAACTTAATGGAACAAAAACTGAATTGGTGCTCCTTGGTAAACCACTTCCAGAGGGGGTTATTACCTTATGGCCCAATTGTCTAGGAAAAGCCCCACCACCCAAAGATCAAATTAAAAGTCTTGGAGTTTGGCTGGACAATAAACTTAACATGAAAGCCCAAGTACTGAAAGCTGCAGGATGCTGCTTTGGATTACTTAGGATGATGAGGAAAGTCTTTCCACTTCTATCCTGGGGGGCTAAGACGCTAGTAGTCCAATCATCAATCCTCTCCCGCCTGGACTACGCCAATGCTCTTTATGCTGGATCACCACGATCAACAATCATGAGACTCCAGGCAGTGCAGAATTGTGCAGCTAGACTGCTCATGAACATCCCCTGCAGAGAATCAGCAAGACGAGCCATTGCCGCACTTCACTGGCTGCCCCTGGCAGAGAGGATCCAGTTCAAGGCCCTCTGCGTCACCCACAAGATCATGACTGCATAAAGTCCTCCAATACGGCAGGAAATCATTGTCCCTTACCATCCCAAGAATTCGCAAAAACAGAAGTGAAGGCCAGCGATACTCCTATGTTGCTTCCAGAATATGGAACACTCTTCCAGACCATATCCGGTTGGTGGATGACCATCTGGTTTTTTGCAAGCTACTGAAAACATTGCTATATCCATCTAGCTAAATGGAGCACTCACAGAACAGATTCCTTAGTGCTGGGAGGCATTATGGTAGCCATGCGCTTTACAAGTACCATTACAATTACAATTACATTTACAACTACAGAAGTGTGGCCCCTTTCTTCTACAAAATCTTTTGGGAAAACCCCTTAGTTTTTCAACTTCACCTGAGAACAAACTGGAGAACTCCTCTTTCATCTTTGCCCCATCCTAGCTTCTTCATAGTCTACTAATATGACAGATCCTCAATATAGGGATTTAATGTTATACCCAATTCTTTCTGACCCATCTACACTAACAGAGAAGGTCCATACTCACCAACATTCAATTTACACTTGCCTTGCCTACACTTGAATACTAATAACAGATCTCTGTGCCCTAGCATAGGAATTTGGGGGCATATTACCAAGCAATAGCGATAATTATCGCTATTGCTTGGTTAGAGATAAAAATTTACTGCTGAGCTGTGGCGATTTTTACCGCAAATAAACCTTGGTATTACCAAGGCTTATTGCAAATGCGATAAAAATCGCCGCAATGCATGAATATCGCTGAAAATTCAGCGATATTCATGCATTACCGAGCTAATGCTCTTAGCCATGTTATCCACCTCCCATTGGATAACATGGCTAAGAACTGCTCAGGGCAGGTGTTAGCTTTTGGAGATATTCGCGCTTAGCGCGAATATCTCCAAAAGTTGGTAATAGGAGATAGCGATGTTAGCGACTGTTTTCAGTCTCTAACATCTTGGCACGCCCACTTTGCATGTCATTAGTGATAAATATCACTGACATGCAAAGTGGGGTTCAAGATGGTCGCTATCTCCTACTAGCTGTCGCTAAATGGTGTTAGCGACAGCTAGGTAATAGGGAGATAATTTTATCTCTGCTTTCTTGGCTTTTAAAGCCAAAAAAGCGGAGATAAACCCCCTTGATGTTTCCCAGTGTAACTCACAGGATGTCCATATGGTGACAGTGGCTTATTAACTAATTTCCCACAGAAATTGTTCTCCCACACTGATTTGTTCACAATCGTGTAAGGCAAACCAGAATCCACCACAATTTGTATCTCTACTCTCTCTATGGTCATCTGACAAATCAGTTTGCTTTTTACTTTAGAAATGCTCAAAACTGTCTCATCACTACTCAAAACACAATCTGAGGTATACCCATCTTTAGCGCCCGAAGATTCAGAATCTGTTCTTTCATCAATGCATTTTACAAACAATTGTTTTTTTCCTACATGGTTTTGGAAAAATGCAGAGGAATATGACAAAATGAAAGTTTTTGTTTGGTGGTCGGGCAACTACCGTCTGTAGCAAGATGATCAAGATGGCCGCATCCAAAACATGTACATTTCTTGTATTTTGCTTCATTTTGGCAAAAACACCCTTTTGACCACTTTTAGATGCACATTTGGATGCAGGTTTGGAGGTCACTTTACACTGCAACCCAGTAGCAACTTTGGCACAATTGTTAGATAAATCTGCCATCTTTGTGATGGCCACAATCTCTTTTAAGGTGGAGTCACCTTTATCCTGAAGGATCTCTTTGAGATTGAAATTATTAGTGTGCATTATTACTTTATCATGAATGTAAAGTACCAAATTTGCAAGCAATTGCCAACTTTTTCAAAGCTGTGACATAGTCATTGATCAACTCAGCAATACCTTACTCACGTTGGAAAAAACCTGACTATTACCGAACATACTGCAGACTGGAAGTAATTGATGAGACCCTCTAAGGAATGTTTCAAATCATCTGTATCTTTCTCTGACCTAACGTTTTATCTAGCTGTCCATACACTCTTAAACTCAGGACCAAAAGTATGTAACAAAATATTTTTTCTTCCTACATGGTGAACATTTTTACTAAGGTGTCCTCCTCAAAAGATGAGATGCAATTCAAAAAGTATTCCTTCCAGTCAAACCATTTCATGGGAGGTTCCCTGGGCACTGAAAGAAAGACCTGCAGGATTACAAGGCGGAAAGTTTGAGCAGCAGCACACATATTAGATAAACAAAATGATATAATAAGAAGTGTTTATTATTCGAAACAAATGTCATTTTAAATTCCCGTTATCTGACATGTATCAATAATCAGTCCATAGGAGTGAAGTGGGCATCAAGATGAAGACTAGGACGGCAGCAGCCGATGCAGTCATGAAAATTCCCTAATCAGATTTAGAAGGCCTCCATTTAGAGCTGCACAGTTTGGCCTTGTAGAGTCCCGTAGGAGATGTAAGGTGTATCACAGATAAATGAGCTAGAATGTGCATGAGCAGGCTCACAATCTCCACACCACCTCACAGTGCTCTGTACAAAAATGTCCTGCAAGCCTGAAGTAACCCCTCAGTAAGCAAAGAGGCTGACAGTAATCAGCACCTGGAATGGCACTGAGGACTCACTGTGTACAAGACGAGGAAGGGTACTCATTTACCCCTGGCAGGGTTTTGCCACATGGCAAGATGCACAGTCTCACAGAACGGATGGCTGACGGATGCCACTGCAGTGGTCAATCGAGGAGAGACAGAGGCTATATAGGTAAGCCACTCTTCACCAATATAAAGTAGATGACAATAAAGTAGGAACAGAAGCCTTTATTCTAGAGCAACATGTAGACTCGACCACCTCAGAATCCATCTTCCCAAGAACGACCACCAGCCCTCAAGGTTCCACATTCGAGCATCCTGTGCAAGGTACTGAGTCATGACATCCCATCTGGATTCATCACATGCAGACGTGTCAGTGTTTACATCCCTATGCCGAGACTTCACCCCTTTGCCGGTCAATTAGGTAGTTCCTTCACCCCTTTCTACATTGCCAATTGCGTTGGCCTCAACATGACTCACAAGGGTGGGCAAACTTTAGCACATACACGCGCACGCGTCACCCATCCAAAACAGTACCCACCTTTTGGATGCTGTGCGCATTCCACGTTATAAGATTGCCACCATAGCTTTAATCAATAACTTTAAGCTTATACCCCCTTCAAAGATGGCTGCCATGTATTTATCGACCTGTGGATGACACATGCATTCCACATTCTAAGATGGCTCACACCATTTTAACCAGAAGCTTGTAGCTTCAACCCCCTTCAAAAATGGCTGCTGCATGTCCCTCAATCTACCACTTCTGGGTTGTTTCCCTGCTACTTAAACCCACTGGCTCCACACACCTTGCTTCCTCCCAATGAGGCAGAGTGAGGGGTAGGTTCCCGGCACCTGTTTCCCAGGAAAACTGTAAGTAAGCAGTCCCCGTTCTTCTCCCCCCCACCCCCTTTAGCACCAGAGACCTATGCCACTTTGGCAGAATTCTCATCCTTGGGCAGCCTTCCATCTTTGCTTATACCCATTGTGTTTTTATCTTCCCCCTTTCTCTCCTCAAAACCAGCATGATGTTAACTTTTGCAACGATCGTTGCTCTGCCTAACTATTGATGAGGCGTGGCTTGAACCCAAATTGGGTGAGTTTCGTCGCGCCGTTTCCTACGGTAGTTGGGTAAAACCGATGGCAACAATATGTTTTGTATATGTAACATGTGCCACAGGTCTGCTTATTATGTTTGTTTGGCCATGGACCTCTTGATTTGCACTAACCACTTGTGCATGTGTTTGTGGCATGTTTTTAATTTCATTCTGGAGGCATTATTACTGTATGTGCATACCTTATTCATGTACCGTTGTTTTTCTCTCTCGGTTTTGAATCTCATTAGGCTGGTCCCATGATTTGTATTATTAAGGTACCTCAATGAACGGTCATCATAGTGATTGGTTCATTTTCCATAACCAACCACCTGTGTAGATAGTGCATCAAGATAGGTCTAGAAGAATTGCCTAGTGATTTGCACACATAGGGCAAGAAACATGTTGACCATGACTACACACATATAGACACCTCTGACCATTATAATCGGCAGTATCCCTATTCTGGTTTTAATTGAGACAAGTAGGCCCGCAGATTAGAATTCATTTTGGAACACCACCTCGCCTCATTTTATTTCTCCTCACATAATCTCACATCTACAGCACTAGACCCCTCACACGCACCTTACCTATACGGTTTGTGAAAAAGATCGCCAAAAAAGAGCCCCTCACAGGGTGCCCGTCAGGCATTGCAGCGTCAGCCTGACGAGGAGCAAGCCCTATGATGAAGCATGACACCGAAATGGGTGAGTAAGGGCCCCACTTCCCAAATTGGGAGACACCCACACCCCACACCCCACTACTGATTAAGGGTGTTGACCAATCCAGCCTCCTTTTTTCCCCACCCTACAGGAACTGCATACTCCTTCAGTGCTACTGAGTGTGAACAACAAAGCCACACCACAATACGGCAACCGGAATGAAAAGAACAAATCACAGATGGCAGAGTTTGGAAATGCCAAACCCGAGGAAATAGCAGAAGAGAAGCTCACATATACATTAAACAAAGTTTACGACTATTTCATATTCATGCATTAATACATTTCAGCACTTTTCTCATTTATTCAAAATCTATATTTCTGCACATGGTAAAGGTAACTTAGTCCCCTAATAAAGGTCAAGTGATGAGGCATGGGAAGTCAAGGTCTTTGAATTCCTGTGAGTTGGTGCTTTATTTGTTTCTGGCCAAATCAAAGCTGCAAGACGCCTGTTCGTCATCCCCAATACTTAATATATCAGGCTGTATATTGGAGGCATCACAAATTTTGTTCATAAATTATAGTCTCAGTCACCAATCTTGGTTTCCATTACCCCATTAAATAAACATTTCCGCCTGAAGGAATGTTAAAGATAGTGGTCCTTCTAAGTAATTTGCAATAATGCAGCACAGACACAATCCTCATGGTGCCAGGTAATATCCCTAATTACTACAGAGCATGGTTGAGGATTTGATAATAAATGTATTAACAGATATGGGGACTGATAGTTTGGCCTCAGCAAATAATTGTCAAATGATTTAGGATCCTGAATAGGAGAACTCAAAGGTATATATAAACATGGAATGGAAGTTGGCTATAGTCAGTATTTCACTTTCACACCTATGCCCACATAGAAACTAAAGCAAAGGTCGGAGGTATGAAATCCAACTTCACACACTGCAGGATTGTATATGGCTAAATCCACTTTGCAACCTTTTGAACCCGATGTCCAGTAAAAACTGCGACCCAAGTGTCCCTCATGGCAGTCAAAGATAAACAAACATTTCCCAAATGATAAGAATGACCACTGGGCCAGACGCTACTTAAACTGGCTCTCCTTACTGCCGATCCATACAAATGTGGTTGGGATTGTATCTCAGCTCTGGAAGGTAGGAGTGGGTTATTTTTTCAAATATATGGAAATATATAGCTTTGACTGGATATGATGTTTATTTTGTACGAGTACCTGATTGATACTTTTTATGATTTCCAAATTCTCTGCCAACTCTTGCTTTAGTAAGCCTGGACTGCTTGTCCTGCTACCTTTGAAGAATGAAGTGTATAAAGAGAGCACAATTCGGTAGGCAACTGCAGTCCAATAGCACCTTAAATCACGAAACATCAGTGGCAAACACAGTACCTATGCTAGAGACTGCCACATAACCACAGACTGTCCCAGCAAGAAGAACCACAGTTGAGATAAGACTGATATCACCTACCACACACATTGTGGCAGAGGGGGTCAATGACACCCTTAGGTATTTTATAATACTATCAGGGGCAGATTTACAATAACTGGCACATCCCTGCATATCAGAAGGGATGCACCAGATATTGTGCGCCGCAGCTCCGCCACCCTGGATGCGCTGCATTTACAATGCGGTGCACCATGGGGCAAAAACGGCACAGATGCGTGACACATCTGTGCCGTAAAAGAGGCGCATTGCTGGAGTTGCATCACAAGCGAGACGCAGCTCCAGCAATACTCTGGAGGGCCTTATCTCCATAATGCTGCGTCAATCCTTACGCCTGCCTCAAGCAGGCGCAGGGTTTTGACGTAGCATGGGCCCAAAAGGGACTGAGTGAAATCTTGTAGATTTCACTCAGCAACTTTTGGGAGGCTTTCCCAAAAGTGGCGCAACAGTGGCGTAAAAGAGGCGCAGGGAGCTTGTAAATCTGCCCCTTAGTTCTTTACCTGCCCATCTTACAAACACATTTTACTATACATCACTGGTACTGGATGTTTCAGCACTCTGTCTAACAGAAACCTTTACAGGTTCTCATCCTCTGTAACTCCAGGCAAAAGAGTACATGTTCCCAGAACGGACAATACCCATGATACATTGCCCATACAGGCTACCACACTTGCACTCAATCTCAACATTATCATCAGCTTTCTCCCATTTAATGCTGATCCTGTATACCTCTTCATCCTCAAATCATAACTTAATTAGAAGGGCATGCCACACATACATGGAACATATCAGTATCCTTTCCAAACCATCTTAAGACAAACAAACTCCAGTTCTGCTGCACTTGTGAGTCAATGTCATCACCCGCAGACCTAAAACAAAGGCACACAAAGCATGTCCAGAAAAGGATTTCAAACCAAAAAGACAGCTCTGCATCCGAACACATCTGTGCCACAGGAACTCATGGATGCGCACAGACACATGCAAACACCTCTAGGAGCTGCTCGCCTCTAGTACCAACAGTGATCCCATCAGCCATCACCCAACCGTGGCATTCTAGTACCATACTCTCCTAAAGATACCTTTTGGTGCCTACACAAATCAGATGCAACCTGCTACAAAGCCCACATTTCAAAGCAGTCTGCAAGTGCCATCCACAGACACTGCCAGTGAGACCAGACTCACCAGCAGCAACCACTATGTCACTGCACCCATGAAGGTCAAAAGACTGAAAGGTTGAGATCTCTAAAAGAGCCCAACTTCACAAAAGCTATTTTGTGTTTGGCAACCTCCTGTGCTTGCTGAATTTATTTTCAAAAAGTGCTCCCATCAGCAAAACATGAACACCTTTAGGGAAACTACAGTGCTAGCTGGGCAATAATTCCCACTGATAACATAAACTAAGCGTATGCCCACATGTTCTTTGAGTGCCCTCGTTTGACTCCTTTTTGGGATGCTATATGCCACACTCTCTCTGAATCGTTAGGAAGTCAAATCACCCTAGACCTTTCTACTGTCATCTTTGGGCTCTCGGCCGAGGTTCATGGGCAATCAAAAAGTCTCCTGTTTTATTCAATCCTACTTGCCCGTAGAGAGATTTGCAAAAAGTGGAAAGACTCTGTTCCGCCCTCACACATCGACTGGCAGATTTCAGTTTTGCAAGTGTCTAGCGTTGATCTAGTAAGATCTGGTAACCCAGCTAAGAGAGCATTTTGGCACCAGTTGGAGTGGGGTCATTGACTTAACGGGGTTTTTTTTTCCCCGGTCCGACGATTACTCACCAATGGTGCCTTTGAGCCCGAAGAGCCCGGATGCATTTTCTGGGAGATATTGGTTGTACTTGCACCTTTTGCTGGCTAAGGTAGTGTTTGCCCTCCCTTTTTGGTTTCTTATTTGATGGTCCCTGCGGACATAACATATCTGAGGGTGTCGGTCCATTCAGAGGCGTCTATAACCATACCCTGCCTGGTTGTTAACCTGAGACAGATTGTAGTGTCCCAGACGTCGACCTCATTTGAAACCAAGGTGATAAATGAGGACAAAAAAAAAAAACATAAACCAAGCGTGGCAACAGATTAAATGTTACTGGTTTCACTGTACACATTTGGGAGTTGACAGCTAATGCTGATTGGGACAAAGATTGTTTGTTTCCGCACTACTCTCTAAATGTTGCAAACTGCTTCATTTTCATAGACACTCCTAAAAAACAGCATTAGAAGAAAAATGTGTTCCACAAACCTAGCACCATCAAATGCATTAGTGCTGAGTAGGTCAAGGAGTGTGGTATAAGTATTAGCAGATTTTATTGGGCTTGTGTAAATAGCCCTGGGCTACAGGAATGGGCAAATCATCAGTTTACTCTAGTGTGTCCACTAAGTATCTGATGCATACCACAAACTAATCAAGCTACATGAAATAATTCTGTGCCAGGAAAACATCCAAAACATTGATATGCTTTCCTCTTCTGCTTGCTGACACACCCTCTAGTTACGTAGAGAACTAACCGAGGCCTGCTACATCAGCAGCAGAAGAGGTTGGCTGGTTCAGGTCACTACTACCAAGCACACCAACCTTACCACTAGCCACATAGAATCCATGGAGTAACATGACCGCTTTTGGAGCCTATAGTGAGCAACTTACATATTTTGCCATGATCATGCAACTTCCTAATTTGCATGTGCACTGTGCCATGAAATTCTTGCCCACATTATAGAACCAGATGTACAACCAGTAATTAAGATCTCAAATCAAGTTCCCAGTTCAGGGCAATGATGTTCCTTGGCACTTGGGTTATTTTGTCACACTCAGCTGACCGTGGACACCACCCGCCACTGACCTCATAACCTGGCATCTCAGAACCTTCCTTTTTATCTCTGCCCTAGGTTATGCACAGATGTAGAACTCGGGCTCAGAATTGATGTTCATAGATGAAGTGCTCCCAACAAAAACATTACAAGCCTAAGTAATGACAAACAGAATAGTAGTTTGCAGCTGGGCAATACATATGCTGAGACTTTGGATGGAGCGGCGACCGTTGCAGCACAGGACATTGATTTTGGCAATGAGAGTGACAGAGGGAAGGCACATCAGAGGAGAACACAGAGTTTACTCTGCTGTTTCAGATCTGGAGCTTTATTGTCAAGTACTGTTTCATGGTAGAAACATGTTTTCCACAATCACCATCTGTGAGTAAAGTAGCAGAAGGGAGAAGCACAGCACAAGTTTCAACATACCACTGAAAGCTGATTAATCGAAATAAGTAGGGCAGTGTAGTACTGTACTTAGGCAATCAAGGAAATATTTGGACAGAGGATAATGTTTTGTCATGGAACATGAATATGTGGTGCTACACATCTGAGGCACAATGGAGATATCACACAGTAGGTAAAGACAAGCACAGGCATATTCATTCAGCAGGGCATGTGTACTGCATAGTCATAGTGAGTGCATAGTATTGCTGAAGAGCCTGTGCTATTCCTCTTTGACACTATTGAAGAGAAACCTCCCGGCAATGTGTTTGTACAAAGTTTGTAGGCTGCAGTGGGTGCTATCATCATCCTAATACCTTGGATGGCTCCACATCACTGCGTAATAGCATCAATTTCTGATGCTATGAGCAGTGCTATATTTCCTGTTACCTCTATCCTGCCTCAAATCCTGGTGCAGACTACAATGTGTCTGAGTGGATCCAAAGGTGGCTTTGCAGTCTAGGGTCTATATAATATTATATATTTTGTCACTTACCAAGTGACCTTGAAAGAATCTGAGAATCCTCTTTCTTCACATAAGACATCTTAGGTCCACATATAGTTCTTGTCTGAGTACCTTTTAGCAACCAGCACCCTGATTACTGTCAACCTCCTCTGCTCTATATTAGTTGGTGGTGGCAGTTGCCTGACTCATGAGAGAGCAGCTGTGTATTTGGCCCAGGAAGAGATTGTTTGTGGTTTATAGGATTGGCAGTCATCTGTTGATGAACATGCTGTAGAGCATGGTCAGAACTGCATAATGTCCACAGTCATTTGGTAGATGTGCTACCCAGGGATTTCTTGATAGAGGCATATGAATTTCAGTTCAAGCACTCCAATAGTTTTCTGGATGGTGGATCGTGTTTAGAAATATTTACTCTTTTTTGTCATTGTGTCCTCAAACATGTCTGGGAAGGACTGCCATTGACAAATGGGGGTCGAAGCCCATAGACATGAGTAATTTGAACAGGAGGTACAGCTGCTTTGTAATGTGTGGCTGTGTTGGTAACTAACTTAGTAGAGTGCAGTTTCTGTAACTGGGTGATGTCATTTAAATAGAGACTCTATTAAAATTCAAGATATTAGCACCATGCCTTGCAATAAAATGTAATTGTGCAAGTTTAAGCTCACCTAATGTTGTTTTAACAAAGAGACTTATGGTGGCAATTTAATGGCAAGCGTATGCAAAGAATAGTGATTACCATCAGAGGAAAGCCACAGATGATGTAGGGGCCTTCCATATTTAGATATGTTATGTGTGAATAAATGTGACATGGCACGCCTCTTGACACCTGAATAAATTCTTGGTATATCATACTAAAATATAGTTTTCTGGTTGTGATATGCCAATGGTGACACTGTTGGCATGCTGAGATGTCGCTGATATATCAGATCATACAGCTGGTAGCTTATATTTCATAGAAGAGGTGTGTGAAACAAACTTCCTGTGCAGTCTTGCACTGGTGTATGTTCCAGTTACCGATACATGTTTAAGAGGAAGAGCTCTTTCAATGCTTCTCATCATCTATTAGTGGTGTACTGTAGTGGTGTACGGCTCCCTTAATGTGTGAACTCTCTTGTTTCAATTGTTTATTAATTCCCTACATTGCATTGTAAGTGTACTTTCCTCATAGTAAGTGCTTGTGTTTCTCTAGATATTGTCTGTATTCCATGGTGATTCATGTAGCATGAATTTATTTTTATATTAGGTGGATTTTGAAACTCACTTTAATGCAAATTATATTTTTGAGTACTGAGGATCAAAGTGTGATGCTGCAAAGCTGGAGTTCAAGATTTTACCTTTTTTTTGTTGTTGCTCGAATGTAGCTGTTACTTCCCTTGGTGGGCAGGGCCATGCAAATAGATGATATATAAGTATATTGATAAGAAAAATATAATCTGACACCGATGTAAAGGCCTAAACATTGTTTGCAAAAATATCTCCCCATTGTGTGTAGATTTTCAACTATTAACTCCTATGGGAGCAATATATTTGTATATGATATTATGACAGAATGAGCCTGATTCACACATGCATATTTGGACATTTATATTTGCTATTACACATAGGTGTCATGTGTAGATTTATTCCTAGGTGTAGAATTGCATGTATCCATTCCTCAAATGTTCCTCAATTGTTGGAAACTCAAGTGGTTGAGTTTCCAACAACATGATTTACAAGAATTAGGTTACTACTTATAACTTTGCACATTGGGCCACTGTGGCATTCTCTCTGTGGGAAAGTATAGCAAAAATGATTCGTTTGTTTTTTCAAAACAATTAGAATATTTTAATGTATAATATAATCATAAATAATGTCAAATATGTATTATTAACCCAGCCGAAATAAAAAACTATTGGCCCATCTCTCTGCTCCCCTATACAGCAAAAGTCCTTCACAAAGCTTTCAGCGAGCAACTCACCCAACACCTAGATGACCACAAGGTCCTGGAACCTCCCAATCAAGATTTTCAGCTAACTACAGTACTGAGACAGCCCTGATTGCAGCCACAGACAACATCAGAGCCCTCCTGGACAGCAGGGAAACAGCTGCCCTCATCCTCCTGGACCAGCCGCAATTGACACCGTATCCCACCACATCCTGATCAACAGACTCCACTACATCGGGATTCAAGGTAACCCTTTCAAATGGATCGCCTCATATTACATAGGCAGATCTGCCACCCACCGTCGACATCAAAAACCAAGAAGATTATCTACGGAGTTCCCCAAGGTTTCTCCCTCGGCCAAACCACTTCAACACCTACATGACCCACCTGACCACCACCATCAGATCAGATGGACTCAACATCATCTCCTACGCCAACGACATACAGCTCATGCTTTCACTTTCGATAGATCCCTCCATCACTAGAGCTAACTTCCACAGATGCATGATGAACGTTGCGGAAAGGATGAAGGAAAACTGTCTCAAACTCAACATCGAAAAAAAGCGGAAGTCCTCATCTTTGGGGACAACACCTCACCATGGACCTACATATTGTGGACTGAGAAGCTCAGGACACCCCACGCCCCAATAGACCACACCCGAAACTTCAGCATCATCCTAGATAGCAAGCTATCCATAAAGAAGCAAGTCAACGCAGTCTCATTGGCCTGCTTCCACACCCTTCAGATGCTCCATAAGATCTTCAGGAGGCTCTCTGTAGACACCAGAAGGACCGTCATGCAGGCCCTCATCACCGGCAGACTGGACTACAGAAACACGCTCTAAGTGGAAGTCACTGCATGCCTCATGATGAGACACTCGACAATGCAGAACTCAGATGCAGAGGCCTAGCCCGGGACCAGGGTTCAATTCCCCGCCTCGGCGGGTCTTGGGCTCAAAATTCCACGGACCTGATAATTCTTCCCTCTGAGCCTCTTCCAATCATGGAGTCGCACTCTGCAACTCTGGGCAATAACTTGCTAAATCTCCAACACTGGCTCCACAACGCTAAGGATGCCTGGCCTCCACCTTGGAGGTGCCCAGGAGTGGACGCCTCACAGGGAAAGCCAGGATGGGTTTCACAGCGGTATTCGTACAAGCGCCTTGAGACCCTTGCGGGTGAGTAGTGCGCTATACAAGTATCAATTTACAATTTACAGCGGCAATGCTCATACTTGACCCTTCCATAAGGACCCATATCACACCACATCCCAAGGAACTACACTCGCTCTCAATTCAGAAGAGTTGCCAGTTCAAGAGGCTGACCCACTCTTACAAGGCCCTGCACACTGAAGGACCAGCATACATCAACAAACGTCTGACCCTCCACCAACTGAACAGACACATTTGATCAGCTTACCTCTCCCTAACAGACAGCCCACGGATGTTTCGTGTTAACAGGGAGGACGCTCCTTCTCGAACCTGGCAGCCAAGGATTGGAACAACCTCTCTGTGCAGCTTAGGATCGCACCATCACCGCAGCAATTCAGAAGAGAACTAAAGACCAGGATGTTTGAATGAACAAACCTCCAAGCAGCAGAACACAGCTCCTGTGCCTTGAGACCCTCACAGGTGATTAGTTGCGCTCTATAAATGTTTGATTGATTGATTGATTAACCTAGAACCAATTAAATATTATGATACAGCACGTTAACTCATCAAATTAAATGTGAACTAAAGAATCAATTTAAATGTATTACTGTAATTCATACATAATTTTTAAACTATCATTTTTAAAAAATCCTACCCTCAGTAACATTTGTATTTTTATTTAATAATTATAAAACTTGTTAAAAAGAAGTGTGTGTGGTGGATTAACTGAAATTATTATTATTCTTCAAAAGTTTAATATTTAATTTATCTGACAATGATGTTTATTATCACATTTTGAAAATAAATTATTATTAATTCTATCAGATGCACCTACGCACACACACACATACAACATAACATACCTATATATATGAGTGCTGGCCATTGACCATGATAAAGTGTGGAATTACTATTCAAACTCCACACACACTTTGAGAGCAGGGAAGGCTATAAAGTGGACCGAGGCAAATCTAACTGCAGTTTTAGTTTTTGGATACACTCGCTCGAAAGTACCTAAACACACTATTGCGACTGGTCCTCACAATGCACTGATCCTCTGATCCTCACAAAGATAGTGTTTCTTTGGTTCTAACAAGGTTAACCCACGCTGAGAGGACCGTGTCGGTCTCCACAGCGTGGGTTATACATGCCCACACACACCTATGTACATATATTTCATTTAAATGTAGAAATAATGTCATTCATTTAACATCACTTCCTATGGGGTGCTATCTTATTTTTCTGCCTCCACTGAGTTCTATGGAAAAGTGTTACAGTGCCTTTAAGCAGCTGTGTATGGTGCTTGACTTACTCCAAGGCTGGTCTGGAGAACATTTATACCTTTTTTGACAGCTTTGGGGCAGAAATAAATGTAGAAGTGTAGTTTGTGATAGCAATGAACATACTCTTTGGAGGAGTGCGTTTGTATTAGCATGTCCCTCCCAAAACCCCTCCTTACATTTCCCTAAACCCCTCCCAATTTGAAGTAACTATCTACATTTTCCAGCCACTCTCTTGTTTCTTCCACTTTTACTATAAAAACAAATACCTATACTATGATAAATAACTTTGCACGAGAAAAGTTATAGAAGGCAAAGATCTCCTGTCATAGGTTTTTGTATCGCATTTTGTAGTATCTGAGTAGTTCTTAAGCACTGTTAATTTACAATCAATAAAATGAAGTTCGTGAATCAGGCCCAATATTTTTGTCAGATAATATTTAGGCCTCGATATTCTGGTACCCTGGCCACTTTTTTGCTTCATGGTATTTCAGCTTTCTGCTTGCTTTTGCTGTAGCTTGTGGGACTCGGTCTGACGGGGTGATTTGGTAATCAGTAAAGGCTGTAATGCTAAAAAGACAAGTAATCAGAAAAGTAATCATGTATTCTACTTTTGAATAGGACCAAAGGTGCCCTACAGGATGTTACAAGCAGTAACTGCCTGTAACATACTATGGGGTACTTTTGGTCCAATTTAGCAGAATGGGGAACGATTACTTTTCTAATTACTTGCCATATTAGCATTTACATTAGTGTGCGCTATAAAAATCACGTCTTTATAGGTCTTCCATTCTCTACTTATAGACCTATACATTATTATCAGACATAAGTAAGACTATTAGCATGACATGATATATACTTCACGTTCTGCTTATATCAAGCAAGAGTGAGTGTTTACTGATAATGTCTACACGTAAAAGGAGCACAGGAGTTTCATCCAAATGAATGCACCAGCTTTCATCATAACCTGATGAACAGATTCAATTTTGCACGGATTTTTATAGAGTGTGCAGTGCATCATGTTCATATGCGAGTGATGCGAATAGTATGTAATGGTAATAGTTATGCAGATAACAATAATATATGTTACCTATTTCCACAGATTCAGTTGCTTGGCAATTCCCAGGCTTCCTGATGTGTAACACACTGTAACTCAAAGGTGAGGTAGAGTGTGTGTGTGTGTGTGTGTGCATGTAAACTGCAAGTTGCTCACATACTAGTTATGAAAATCTCATACATATCGGAAATCTCGACAAGCACATACATAAATGGTTCTGGTGAAAACCAAGTGACTCAAAGGGCTAAGCTTAACCGGCTGAAACATGTTGACCAGTGGATGTAGAAGTCAATAACTTCTCCCTACACATCCCTCTCGGTTTTAAAAATGGCCAAAGGTGTCCTAAAAGAAAAATGTAAATGGCACATCAGCAGGCTATTTAACTTTTGCCCTTATCCCTCAGGAATCCTTACCCTTTACAACAAACTGTTCCCTCCAAGCTTGAGGTCAAGCCCATCTACTAACTAAAAATTTACCAGGCAAGGACTCGATAATGAAGCATGCCACATATTTGTGCGGGTGACAGTCATTTTAACAAATGAGGACTAGTTTCCATTTACTGTAATTCGAAGCCAATAGTACATTTGCTTTGCACCAATAAGAACAATATTTTCTTGTGACTTAGATTAAAACTAGAAACCTTGCGTACTCACCCTGTTCTAAGGTCAACTGTATACTAGGAAGCCCCGTTCTTTCCTATTAATGTGAATGTAATGGTTAATTTTTTGTATGTCTAATTTTTATTGCAAACATACTGCCTCCATTTTTATATGGTGTCTTTTTCATTTTTTGTAACACATGCTTGCAAGATGTAAATCCGTTCTACCAGCTTATCAAGGTCAGATCCGATGGCTTTAACAATGGTTGTCGATGTTAGCATTTTCCTTTCACCTGAGCAGTCATGTAAAAAAGTGCTTAATGTCCCCAAATTAAAACTCAAATGTGTGTGTGCATGAGAGAAAATGTATAGAATGCTTGCATTAATGCACTAAAAGGTTCACATCAGTTAAATATATTTTACGTGTCATTTCACCACAATTTTATGTGACAGTTCCTAATGCACCAGGCACTAAACGTGTTAGCAAGTGTGGTAATCCACAGCCCATAAGGTTCTTCTACTTCACCTAATTGGAAGGTGTCACCTTAAATACTTTTACAGTTACGTACTTTCGTCTCAGATTAGTCTTCTGATGTGGGCTAATCTAATGACAGATGGCATTTTGTGTGGGCTAAGAACTTGCGATACCATACTAATGCTACAGGCAAGCTACACGTTTACCTTAAAGAGGAGCATGGCGAACAATTCACAAAAAACAGTGGTTTTACGTTAGTAACTTTTTGCAAAGTCACTTGCATTTACATTTCGGGGGATTCCGATGACTTCACGATTCCGGATAAATTCAAATTGATATGAAATTGATTACACTGCACCATCGGGCATAATTATTATGAGTTACTTCATTACCGGGTATTAAAATGGCGAGCATTTAGATTACTGTGACTACGTTTTATTGCCCTTATTCAAATAATAAAGGATAACACATGTTTGGAGTTTATCGAGTGATTACGTATGACTTAGTTCTTCCAAAACAAAGTTCAGCTAGTCCAACATTAGTGCATAAACATTCTAGCAAGTCTGCATCCAAGTCTTATCAGAGCGCTGTTTAACTTTCATTGGGAAACCTGCCTTCTGGAATCAACCGTTTTTCAGGGAAGTCAGAAGGACAAATCCAAATTCTGAACTCCAAGAAGGCACTCGCAGGTTTACAAACTTGGTATTCGAACACGCCGACAGGCTATTCTTTCATCAATGAACCCGGACATTCCACAGCTTAACATCAGGTTCACCAAGTTTGTAACAGGAACAGCAAGAACATTTACAAACTGCGAGATCCTGTAAGCCATCAATGGCTAACTCACGCAGTATTCCTTCCGACTTGCATAGTCCTCTGTATTACATAAGAACAGCCGGCAATGGCCCCGGCGTAGAATTGATTTGCTCTTCGCGTGCATGTCTGGAATTTGTTGAAAGGTTGTATGTAGGGGGCTTACTACATAAACCGTCTGTAACCCCCGGACCCCTACCACAAACTATGAACTACACAATCAAACTTATTATTTGTTAATTCTTAATAGCAAATATCTGCATGTGGTTTGATTAGATGGAAAAAACGGAATGGAGAACCAAGGACTTCAACCACTTTTAACAATAGGTTTTAGGTTTTTAAATTGTTCCTCTAATGAAACCTTACTTTTAACCCCACTATGATGGTTCAAACGTAAATATTCTAACAACTATTCATGACACATGTTTTATATTGTTCGCATGTTCACCATTGTAATGATTTTTTTATTAATCAAACAATAAATTTCCCTCACCACTCGCAGGTTTACCATGCTTTCACACAACACAACGCAGCAAGGCAACTTGTTTTGCTGTGTTGCTTGATAGGGAGAGGGCAGCAATGCTCCATATTTACAAAAATATGGTGTATTTCTGCTCTCTCCTTGCGCTGGTGCATTGTGAGCTTCCTAGCAGCAATGCAGGCACCCTGGCACCATAGTGTAACTGTGTCTGTGTTACAGGCAGGATTGTTTTGTGCAGGAAGGGACTCTCTCCTGCACAAAAACACTCCTTAGAGGTATATTTCTCTTTCTACATGTGCTGCAGAATGCAGGCCCACGGGCTTCTGTGTAAATCTTAGGGTCCCAGCACTTATTTTTTTGCAAATTTTGCAATTGGTCAACTATCTCAGAACTAGCAACTTGATACTCTACAATCCATGTCAACACCAAAGAAAATAGCTAGCGTTTTCAAAGGGGAAAACTGGGCCTGCTTATGACGTGACATTACATTAACAGCACATATTGAAAACCAAATATAATGCATCTTGTAGTCTAAATGTCACGTCTGACTTCAAAATGAGAATACAAAATGTATTTATAATATTTTAAATCACAAAATCATAAAATGCCACAATAATTTTAATATAGCCCTAACTTTGACAGAGGTTGTGTCCAAATTTCTTAATTCTTTCAGAACTGAAAGTAAACACTGAAGCGGATTTGATAAAACGACCGACACGAACTACGAGTGCCGTCATATGTATTCTGCAATACAATGCTGGTACATGCTTATCAGTGTTAGCAAGATGGCGCATTGCAACGCGTGGAGTCTGGTGTTGTGATAAAGGCCAACGGCAGTACTCTCCCCAGAATAACACCCTCTTCCTTTAATGAATATAGACTTCCTGTGTTACCTTCATATCTATTTCCGTCCCGTGGATCTGTTGAGCCACAGTTTTGATGATTCCGATGACAATATCCTGAAGTCCGTCTCGTTCTGAGTAGTAGTGAAGAATCAACCCTTTTCCTTTCTCTGCATCGGTACATCTAAAAGATGGGGCACGCATGCCAGGGTAAATGGTAGCAAGGTGGTCATGTAGAGCATCCAGATTCTGCCAAAGCATTAAAAAGAAAAAAAATGTAAAAGACTGTGAACATCTCATGAAGATTGGAACACACAACAGCAAGACAAACAAAATCTGTACTTGACTTAATTCCAGGACCCTACGGTGTTTTTATGCACCTGCAGTGCATTCAATTAACTCTATGTTCTCAAATTAGTGTATTATTATAGAAAGGACAGCCAGGCCAAGGCCAGGAAACCAAAAGCAACCTTGGGGTAAATGCTCAAGCCAAGCACGTTCCCTCCATCTCACTTGGCCTCCTCGAGCAATCTCTCTCTTTCCCTCCACCCAGTCTGTATCTCTACTTCTCTTCTTTCACTCTTTTGCTTCTCTGGTCGCTTTCTCTCTACCTTACGCCATCCCCCCCCTCTCTCTCTCAAAGCCACCCCATGCCTGCTACAATTGCCCTCAGGAAGCTTGGGAAAGTGACAAAAAAATACCAGAAGCGAACCTGGGCTTTCACAACTGCTCTCCAAGGGCTCCCCGGCCCACAGGGTAATGCCTAGTGGAATAAAAGATCTTTCTAGCCTTGAACACAGCACTGAAACAGAAAAAGGCAAACCCTGATCACTGTACTGTCTGAAAATGAAGGCCAAACTTGGAGAAATATCTGGTTAAACTGCAGGCACATAAAAGGATGAACGTGGGCCCTGGGATGAACGAATTCATCATGATACAGCCCCATAGATCCAGCAATTTCAGTAGCTACCAGAATCCCATGTTTTAGGTTGAGGCTGTACAGCACATGCGCTGCTCTGCGAGGCATGCTGTATTGAGGTATGGCATAGAAGCTCCACACACTTCCCGCCCATCTCTTCAATTGGCTCCGGTAACTGACCAAGCAAAATCGTTGCTTTTAATGCGTGAATAGGCTTAGTAGTCCCTCCTTGATACAGCCTTGTCTGCATTTGTAACGTCCCATAAAGACTTGACTTTTTACTTGTGTCTGCTTTATAAGTTGGTGAGCACTATTTTTTTTAATGAATAATGGGGGACAATGAGGGCCATTTCTTGTATTTGCAGCATGCCCACACAGCACTCCTGGGACAATGGTGGACTCTTTTTGTATAGGGAGCGCGCTATGCGCACTTTTACTTTAATAGTGGGTGCCCTCACACAGCACTCGTGGGACAATGGCAGGCGCTTCTTGTATTTGCAGCGCGCAATGCACGCTTTCACTTTAACACGCAGTTGCAATGCCTTTTATTTATGTGTTTAAAAAACCTGCAATAATAAAAGGCATTATTATTTACAATACCAATAGGTCACATTTTTGAAAATGCGAGACCTATTCCTTTGCAAATGCTTGTTAAACAAGATACCAATTCTGTACCTGCGTATAACAGTATATACTGAATTAAGGGCTGGATGTAGGTGGGCTAATACCGGTCGGTAACGGCTGAAAATCAGTAAATTTGTCATTACAGACCGGTATTTAGCCCTTTGTGATGTAGGAGGCTGGATATAAGAATTCGGTAATTTACTGATTCCTTAAATGAAGGAATCAGTAAATTACAGAATCCTTAAATCCTATGTAGGGAGCACTCAAGTGAGTGCATTTTTGGTTTTAGGATTCGTTATTTACCACCAACTACAAGTTGGTGGTAAATACTGAATACCTTTTAAAAAGCAATTTTGTGCTTTTTTACAAATGCCATGTGGCAGACATACATGCCCTTAGGGCATATATGTGCGCCACATGTGCACACATGCACCATTCAGGGGTGCAACAGGGTGTCAATCTGACACCCTGCCACCCTTGCCACCATTGAATATGCTCCCCCTATTACCAATTCAGTATTTACCGAATCGGTAATAGTGAATGGCTTCCCTTTCATTCCTATGGGCCTCCAGGCCTATAGGAATGAATGGGAAGGTGATTCCTTATTGCCGAATCGGTATTACCAATTCGGTAATAAGGAATCTTACCGAATCGGTAAAATTTACCGAATTATTTCCTACATCACAATTACCGATTCTTAAATACCGAATCAGGAAAATTCGGTAATTTGTGACTACCTACATCTAGCCCTAGAGGTCTGTTATTTTAGGAAGGGATTCGTACCTTTTTGGAGTACTTATGTTCAAATTCATGGGTGCAAATATTCTAAGGGGCATTTTAAGTGATTGAATTTAATATACTGTGAAAGCTGCAAAAAAACGCAGATTTCTTTAGAATAATAGGTAAGGGGGTAGGGAAAAATTGTATTTTAGTGGAAGTGATAGCCATAAAAAATACCTGAAGCATACCCGGGGTGGTATATTTGAAAAAAGCTAGAGTACGTTCATTGGAAGGATGGGAGATAAACAGCCCAATATTTCCTATGGGCACATGGGAAATGGTTTCTTCACATGGAAAAACACTTCAAGAATAAAAAACAACAATGCATACTTCTGCCACACGTAGTTCGGCAGATGACCATCGGAGCACATATAGAAGGAAGGAAGTTGCAAGGAAATCTACATATTGCTCAGTTTAGAAAAATGCACAGCGCTGAATTATTTTAAATGTAAGGGACTGCAAATGTGCTGAATTATTTTACTGGGAATCAGACTTTTCACAGAACAAGCAGACAGCAACGTTTGCACGCACAAACTCCATGTGGCTAAATAGGGCTACCAACAGACATAGACCGCATTTGAGCACATTATTGCTATATATGAGCTTTTATCTTGGAATGAAATCTACATTATGAGTCATTAATTTAAGGCATTTTGTAGTTCTGTCTGCATTTACTTTTCTTTATATTGCATGTACTGTTGTTAATTGCCATGGCCGTCAAATCTAATGACCAGCTCTCAAAGCACATCACTACACTTCCTCAATCGGCAATGGTATCTTTGTGATCTGCTTGTGGACAGAAACATAAGTATGGCCTAATATGGACTGTCATATTTGGATAAAGTCTCTCATATTCTAGACGAATATCTGGGCATTGGTGTCAGTGTTTGTTGGAGACTTATCTCATTAAAGACTCAAAATATATTGTCAATAACCCTCGGTGAGCGGATATGTGGGTGATTGTTTTGTACTTTAATTATCTGTATTGCACGGTTTCTTCCTTACTGCATGCCCAATATAAGATATGTGTCTCATAACGTGGTCAAAAGTGGCCAGGTGGCCAAGCGTCTTGCCTTGGATCGCAGAGGCAGCTTTTCAATACTGCTCAAAGGATATATCACTATTTAACTGGCCATTGTTTTGGGTCTTCAAAACCATGGAGCATTCTTGTGTTACAAAGCGTACATCTTTAAGTTATGTGCATCTTCTCTGAACGACCATCTTGCAGACATGACTTTACTGAAAATTGAGAGATGGGTTGAATGAGGCGCACAGTGTCTAGGATCACAGACAGGGTGGGTTACACTTTGCCCTGGAAGCCTGGACATAAGCATAACAATGTGATTGAGTCTATTGAATGCTTGATGCAGCAATAGTGTGCTATGTCCTATTTATGGAAGACTGCAAGAGTTGGAATACAAAGACTAACTTCACATTTAGCTAACACACATGTTTACAACATTGACAGTGTAATGGAATTACTAAGATCATCAAATTCCATACCAGTGTGGTCAGTCAAAAACAGAAGAGGATTTGTTCAAATGCTTGCACATTTTCCCATAAAATATGCAAACCTTTAAACTGGCATGTAAGAAAGAGAGTCCTAAAATTAAATAGTGGTAGATTTACATGGTAGATTTATTTTTCTGATCTAATAATACTGGAATTAGAGGTAATGGATATAGTTTCCTAATTTTTAAATGTAAGGCTCTACAGTCTACACACATTCTGATCATCCATCTCAGGTATGAAAAGCTGAAATGTCTGTAGAGTTAGTTGGATGGCTACAACCATGAACTAAATATTGATCTAAATGATCTCACAAATACCATGTTTTCTTTACTGTTAGGCATAAAACCAACTGCAAGGAAGAGTAGCACTCAGAACTAAAATAATCCTACAATCATATGAATGATAAGGTAGTACATTCTTTGCTGCCTTTTTACTAAAACAACTAGGGGATCAAGATAGTTGAAATAGATAACTGCTTCTATTTGAACTTCATCCACTTCCGGATGCACTTCTGCAGCAGTAGCAGCCATTATGGTTTTTATATGTTTGACAAATTATTTGAAATTGTAAATGCGACCACACCTAGTTACCAGTTTGTGATTGATATGGCATCACAATTAGGGAAGACTAGGGGCCTTATTACGGGTTTGGCCATGCAGTAGTGGTGCAGCACGCTACCGCCCCACTCCCGCACTGCCAAATGTGATGAGTTTTCTCGTTGTCTGGCAGGCGGTCCTTTGGATTTTTCAAAAAGGTGTCTTTAAAAAAGGCACCTCAATGGGAACACCAAAGCAAGTTTCAGCATGGCATGGACTGATAAGTCCATGCAGTGCAGGAACTGGGTGTGCATGCAGACAGGGGCGCAAGCCATTTGCCCCCCTGCTTGCATCTCCATGGCCTGAGGCACCAGGGAACTCTGTAGGGTCCTCTTGGTTTCCTTACCGGCAGCAGTTTCATGGCGTGAACACTGCATAAGACCACTCACAGTAAGAAAACTCATAATATGCTATGTGGTACCACAGTGGTCCTGCCAAGCATTTTGCTGACTCATACTGCTACACCACCACCAAGGATCACGGATCCCTGGCGTTTGCAGCAGTCACAAAGCACTGCAACTGCTGGACTGGGTTGAATGTGTGACATTGATCCACATTCGGTCCATCACCTGTTTTGTTTGCAATTGCCGCCATAAGTGCGCTGGGGATGCTCAGACGTGGGTCCCAGGCACTCCACACCACTTGGAGTCAAGCTTGCCGGGCTGATGAGAGGTGTTACCTCGAAACCGGTCCGGTCCTCGGATGCTTGATTCCGTTCTGGGAAGGACATGGCTTTTGTAGTTCGGACTGGACTGTTCCCATGGGGCACAGGGTCAGAGCTGATTTGCATATCGCCATTGTCTAACCCAGGGTGGTGTGGAGTGCAAAAAAACGATGGATTTGGGCCCAGATCTTTGGACTGGGTTGAATGTGTGACATTGATCCACATTCGGTCCATCACCTGTTTTGTTTGCGATTGCCGCCATAAGTGCGCTGGGGATGCTCAGACGTGGGTCCCAGGCACTCCACACCACTTGGAGTCAAGCTAGCCGGGCTGATGAGAGGTGTTACCTCGAAACCGGTCCGGTCCTCGGATGCTTGATTCCGTTCTGGGAAGGACATGGCTTTTGTAGTTCGGACTGGACTGTTCCCATAGCGCACAGGGTCAGAGCTGATTTGCATATCGCCATTGTCTAACCCAGGGTGGTGTGGAGTGCAAAAAAACGATGGATTTGGGCCCAGATCTTTGGACTGGGTTGAATGTGTGACATTGATCCACATTCGGTCCATCACCTGTTTTGTTTGCAATTGCCGCCATAAGTGCGCTGGGGATGCTCAGACGTGGGTCCCAGGCACTCCACACCACTTGGAGTCAAGCTAGCCGGGCTGATGAGAGGTGTTACCTCGAAACCGGTCCGGTCCTCGGATGCTTGATTCCGTTCTGGGAAGGACATGGCTTTTGTAGTTCGGACTGGACTGTTCCCATGGGGCACAGGGTCAGAGCTGATTTGCATATCGCCATTGTCTAACCCAGGGTGGTGTGGAGTGCAAAAAAACGATGGATTTGGGCCCAGATCTTTGGACTGGGTTGAATGTGTGACATTGATCCACATTCGGTCCATCACCTGTTTTGTTTGCAATTGCCGCCATAAGTGCGCTGGGGATGCTCAGACGTGGGTCCCAGGCACTCCACACCACTTGGAGTCAAGCTAGCCGGGCTGATGAGAGGTGTTACCTCGAAACCAGTCCGGTCCTCGGATGCTTGATTCCGTTCTGGGAAGGACATGGCTTTTGTAGTTCGGACTGGACTGTTCCCATGGGGCACAGGGTCAGAGCTGATTTCCATATCGCCATTGTCTAACCCAGGGTGGTGTGGAGTGCAAAAAAACGATGGATTTGGGCCCAGATCTTTGGACTGGGTTGAATGTGTGACATTGTTCCACATTCGGTCCATCACCTGTTTTGTTTGGACTTGTAATACGGCAGTCGGACTGCTGGTGTGGCAGTCCCCAACCACCTCCCCAGACGGTTCAGTTGACCGCCAGAGGTACAGACGGAGAGAGCGGTGCCTCCCTTGTCCCTGAGCTGCAGCCAGGTGAGGTGAGGTATTCTCCTCATGCATTTCGGATGCCATTGGCATTACGGGATTTGCAGAGGAAGTGTTGTACATTCCTGATTACAGGTGATTCGGTTATATCTGTTCCAACCACTTTGTGTGTACTTTTATTCATCACTATTTGTTATATATTTTTCACATTTGCAGTAGTAATATAGTAGTGGTCCTGTCGAAGGCATGGGACAAAGGTTTTCCAAATATGCTGAAACATGTTGACCTCTTTTCAAAGATAGACAGTTATTTGTTACAACCTGTTTTTGCACTGTTTTAGGTTGGTCTGTGAGAGATATTATTAAAGGTGGTTCTCTCACAGGTCAATTTTAATTCACTTATCACCATATCATAGTGCACTGCATTTTTTTCCCACACAATTCAATAGCTCACATCTGGACGTCTAATTAGGAGGGCAATATAGTGTTTCACTGATAACCCTGGAGAAAAAATCCTCGGCCTCCCCTTTCCCTCTGATAGGGTTGTAGCCCAAAGTGCCACTAGTATGACACCAAGAGGAGACCCAGATGATGAAGCATGTCACCATTGGTGAGTGATGAGAATCCGTCCTTCTAATTTGATTTTCTATGTTAGCACCCTTAGTCAAGGAAGTTGGCGCACACTTCCTGTCCTAGATTTCTTGTTGTTTAATTGCTAATTTCAGACCCGGGGATACATTAGTTGTAGAAGTGTAATTTATTGGGGTAGTTTATCCACGCTAGGTCTCTAAAAATAGCCTCAGACCTTGGCTAAATTGGAGTGTTTTTCCAGTCCCCAACCACCACCATAGGTTCGCAGTAATCAGGCCCTAAATATTAATTGATATTGAAGCACGGCTATATGCCAAAACTGATACTTTCTCTAAGCATTAGATAATTTTGAATGTGGAGAGTAACTGCCACCTAATTAAGAGATTTATCATCCACTGCTTCAATCTGAAATGGTGAAAATGTATTTTTTAATAGAGGGCCATTTTAATCTCTAAATGTTTCCCTTCCCCAATCAACAAAGATACCAGTAGCTCCAGAATCAATTAAAGCTTCCAATTCAAGACTTTCTTTTTCTTTACTAGGGATATAGTTATCAAATGATAGAGATGCTTTAGAGTCTGTTTCAATCCATTTTGATGGACTCTCAGAATCAACACCCAGTGATGGTATTCAACATTGGCCTGGGAAGTTTTTCAACACTATCTTATGAGGTCTCTTAGGAAAATCTCTATAAAAATGTTTAGAGGATTATTAATATAGGCAGAGATTATTCCTTCAAGTGATTTCCATCTCTTCCCAGTAAGTGATGGTTTTACCACGTCTATCTACATGTGCTCTGGTTGTTCTAATCTTTCATTCTTCTTTCTGTCAAAATCACGAAAAAAGGTTAGGGATTCTAATCTAATTTTCTCTACTTGCTTTTCCAACTGCCTGTAAACTAACTGTAAGATAAATCCACAAAGTCTTCAAACCCTACCTATTAGGATCCACTCCACTGACCCCCTACACAACATCATTGTGGGTGCTGAGTGGAGTCTACGATTGTGTGCTTGACTTGGCCTTAGTCAGGTCTCACTCCCCTTGCCACGCTCACCCCCACAAGCACAGATAGAACGCTTTCAAGCCAGGGCGGAACACTGGTCACTCACTGATGCATTGCAACTCTACTCCTTCAATTCCATTCCACATAACCTGCATGTGCAACTTAACTGTTTTCTTTGTTCTCCTGCTCTAATACCCATGATACAGCACGCCATCTACCTGGGGCAGATTGTATCAGATCATGATGCTCATGTCATGGACTTTCAATGGGCGCCCCCTTACCACCCACACCCACCTGAAAGTTACTGTACGACTGCCTTGAAGATCCGGTGTTCCAGAAGGGCCAGGAAACTTGTATATGATGATATTTTACAGAGAACCATAACACAGCATCCTCTAGGACACTGGAATGGGATGCCTGTAAGGTGGTCATTAGAGAAGCCTGTTCCCAGGACACTAGAAAGGGGCATAGAGGAGACCGATTGGAACCTAACAACACTCAGTAAGGCAGCGGATGCTGCCCCTGCATTTGTTCTACAACTTCAGATTTTAGGACCAAGCAGTCGGCTCTCTTCAAGGGTCTGTGGCTTTATAACTTTACAGCCTACTCTGCTAGGGTGCATCCAGATGGTGAAGAACCTGGCAGACTCTTAACGCGGGTTATAAGACAAGAGTATGCAACTCTTTCCATTACCGAAGTGGTGGATTGTACAGGGGCTCTGGTCCACACTCAAAAAAGTATTCTACAAGCCTTCTATGAGTTTTACGCTGCCATATACAAAGCAACCCCAAGCACCCAAACAAACAATGGGTGCTGAGAGACTATCTGAGGATGAGATATTCTGGTGATCTGATCACTTTCTGTGTCCGATGATCATAGCCATGGAAAAGAGATAATCAAGTTGACACTCTTCTTACTACCTAAGCCTAATTATAGAAAGGCCTATCATAGACATTTGATGAACAGGAAACCAGATGCATGGGCAAGATTAAATATGATCCCTAGTTGTCTGCCTGAAATCCAGAATCAAAAAAAGGCAAAAGGAGCTACAGAGCTACAAAGAATCAAGAAAGAAAATAGAATTTACCTTTAACAGTCCAATTGCAGCTTAGTGCACTATAGATACACATCCTGTGCACTTTCCTGCCCTTTAGGGTTGGGTTTGGACTATACTTCTAAGTACTGTTTCAATTTTAGGTGTGAATGGAATGAATTGTGAACTTGTTCCCTACAACTGACAATGCATATGTACATATTTTTCGTCTCAGATTATCTGCATTTCTCCCCGTGGGAATATGTGTGTATGTGAATGTGTTAAAAATCTTTGTAAAACTTCTATAACAGAACTTTTTCTTTCTTGACCTCATAGAAGTGAGAGGTTCGAGTGTTTATCTACAACAGAAAAGTTATACATCCATTGTTACTGGTAAATGACAAGTTCTTTATGGAGTGTATGGATTGTAGAGACATGTGCTGTCCTTTACCTGCAACGCAGCAACCTCATTAGTAGATTAATTGATATTATTCCACTGACCTATTTTCTGAGTCTTATGGTAGAAGTTCAGCCAAAGTTTTCTAGGATGATACATTTCAAGAGGGTAGTTTGAAGTAAAATGTCTTTATTTTTCAATTTGTTATATTTTGTCAGTGAAAATGTACACGTTTTTTGACATTTTCCATACTGTTTTCAAATAAATGGTTCAGATCTGTTTATAATTAAAGGGATGTTCCCTAATAGCTGTATAATCCAGAAGATATTATTTACAGGATCATGATGATAAGCCGAATATTAAACACCTGATATGGAGCTGGCAGGACAGGTACATACCTAAAGTTAGAGAAATGCGGGCATAATTAATCCACTTTTTTATTATGTGTAACTTTTTTCCCATTTAACTAAATATTATTTGTTGTTTTTTGTTTGCGTACTGGATTTCATGATAGTTCATCAGAGAGGGCCGCACCAATTAAGAAATAGTTGTTCTAATAGAACCCATATGGGATATTTTCTCTCAACGTTAACAAAATATAATTGGATCAGTCTCAAGCACATTTTCCAGACAAATATTTCACATTGGTGGGAATGGATATTTGTTTGCATGGTAGAGACTTGTTCAAAATCTCAGTAGAAAATGCCTCGTTTTGAACTGTTCTCAATTATGCACAGTGATTTTTCCAAAAGGGATGGCCATGTGTTTTGTTGAAAATATCTGTATTTATTTTCACCCAGCATTTATAATATTTAACTTGCAATTTTAGTGATATCATAAGTGTCCAGTTAATTTCAGTCATTACCATTTGAAAAGATGCATGGCTTTTTATGGAAGTCAGCAGCATTTATAAAAGCCATTAATTATATTGGGTACTATTTAAAAACAAGCTTTGCTGTGAAAAAAAGCATGCAATTTTTAAAGCTTCCTCACATAGCCAATATGAGCTAGAACATCCCCCAAACCTTCACAATTATTGCTTGACTTTTGGGTGAGTTCTCTTTTCAATTTTCTCTACCAATGAAGAGAGTGGAGGAACATCAAGCCCATAGAATTCAGAAAATCTGTGATCTTTTTTATCACAAAAATATATGAATTATTAACAGTGGCCTAAATCTAGAAACATAAATGTTAAAATGATAAACAAATAGTGTTTATAAATTAGACTTACTACGCTGTGATACCAATGACTAAAATAATTGCTATGATAAAAGAATAGCAAATAAATACCTAGAATAATGTTTTTATGTATTAGCATAATTTATTTAAGATTCTGTAAGTCAATATGTGAGGTCATGAGTAGAGGGTTTTTTTGCCTTTCAGTTTTTTAAGGGTAAACATTATGGCAATTTCCCAAAGCCTTGCTTAGCAGTAAATGATATGATTAAATAGCTGACACATTTTAAGTGATGTAGCTGTTACTAAGAACAGCCTCATTTACAAACAAACACATGATATTTAGAACTGATTGGCTTTCTCTCTTCATTCTATATTCATTCTCTTTCCTCTTACATATACAGTATGCATGGTTAAATGTATGTCTATCTCAATGGAGCACAAGACCAATGGGTACATGCACACATTTTCAACCTTAGGATAGGTTAATGTGCACAATGCATACATTGGACATACTTTGAGGAAGGGAACAAGAGGAATGTACCTTTTTAGTAAACACGGATACAGCATTTATGAATTACCTGAAGTATATTTTAGACAAGGGAAGGGATGATGGTATTGTGCATGGAGAAGTCTGAATATTAGGTACATGGTCTAAGCAGTAAAAATTTTAAGTTGAAAATTACAACTTACACAAGTGTCCCCCTTCTGGTTTCTAAAGCTTGGATTTCAGTATGTATTTGTTTCAATACTGTGGCACTTGGTTGTTTCATGCTTTTATGAGGTAATGATTAAACACTAGTTACAAAGGTCCTGGTATTTTTTCATCAGACTGATTTCAAAGAGGAAGAATTGATAAAATCTAACATGTATCCTTTTTATTATACATCTTTATTAACGTTCATTACTGTAGATATTGGCTCATCTGTTGCCTGGCAATTACTAAAAACCTAACCTCACCTGCCGGTAGTAGCAGGTTGCGTACATCCAATTCTGAATATGCTCACTCTTTTAATGAGTATGTCTCTGAAGATAGAGAAATTCAGACTTCCTCCAAAAAAGGAAAGTTTTCTTTAAATGTAAACATGCCAATTAACATAAGGATCAACAGACCTGTATAATATGGATTTTCATCTCTGTCGGTATTGTGAAAAGTGTTTCTACACCCCACCAAAGACATTGCTGCTAAGTCAATCCTTTGAACATCACTTCTGTAGATAAATTGCAAGATGCATGAATTACCTAATGTTGTATTGAACAATGCACAAAATGGATGAAATTGATAATTATGATTCAGACAATAATGGAGATGATTCCAGTACTTTCTGTATTTTGATTACTGGCTCTCGATGGCCCAAAACACTCAGTTGATCCTTTGAACCTCAAGTCTGGAGGAAATACCCTAATGTTATTATGGAGAATGCTTGAAAGGGTGATTATGATAGTTGTAATAGCACTGATTTCGACAATGATAATGCAACAATTCCAATCCTTTCTGCTTTGGTACTGACGCACCAAAAAATCAAAAGTTGTTGGTTGACTCCGTCCCAAAGGACAGGAGTATCCCAGAACTAGTGTCAGTTATTTTAGATTGAAATGGTAATCCTGTGTGCGTTCCATCACTTACTAAGCTCTCTAATTGCACAGCTCGCCATGTATAAGATCCTAAAACGTATACCATTGTTACCAAAAGTGACTGAGACCCAAAGAATGGTAATAAGAAGGTTTAGCTGTGCCGTCAGCACAAACTGTTAGAGATGGCGGATCCAATTCCTAAGATTTTAGATCTCACAGAATAAGCGAAGAAATCTAGTGATTCAGTAGAGTGACTTGTCTCATTCGGATTATCAAGTTTTGTGTTATAGTGGTAATGCCAATGTGGCTATTTCATTCATTCATTCAAAAAACATTATTGCGGCTAGATATAGCCATAAAAGCACATTCAATTTATGACAATTATTGATACAGATCCAAGGTAGATTCGGAAATTTCATAATGTACATTGGCGATTAGGCAGAATAGATTAATACCATTACTTAACAATCGTCATTATAGAATTTCATGGTTAATAAAACACACTATAAAAATATAATTTAAGTGTACAAATTCATAAAACTCTAAAAACTCTAAAAAGAGCCGTCCACATTTCTCAAACCCTGGGTGCATACCACCGAGTCTCCCTCCACGACCACCCTGGATAGAAGACTCCCAAATTTAATCAAGGAGCTCGGTATGACAAAAGGGTTGGGGGGGGGGGGGGGGCTACTATTTATTGCTTTTAGACTGCTCCAATTTTAACAAATTCCTACGGATTGACCACATAGCAAACAAGAACTTTGATACTGCGACCACATAAACCGGATCAGTATTGGTTTTTAGAATCCTAAAAAAATCTAGATAATTCCTGATGCCCAGGTTCCTACAAAGTTGGATGATTCATTTAAGCCTAGGCTGTTTGTATGCCGCACAGAAGAGCATAACATGAATAAAGGATTCTTCCTCTGCGTGGCACCCGGGACACAGGTGAATGGGAGCTCCCGCCCACTTGTTGGTGATCGCGTGTAGCGGCAGGGTTCCAAATCTAAATTGAAGGAACGCTTCTTTGCTAACATTGGTTGTATGGAATCCAGGGCCCTCTCAAATTCATAGTGGCTCTTAAAATCAGGAAGCCTGTATGTAAGGCTCATCGGGTTTTGGTAACTGCAAGATTTTTGTCAGTTTATAATCTTTCAGAGCATTTGCCAAAGCTTTCCTGGAAATGGCTAGGCAGGATACTTCAGGATCTATCCAAAGGTTTTCCATGCCAATTGCCCTAAAGGAGTGCTTCACATAAGAAAGTCAAGGTATACTACCCGCCACTAATGAGGTCAACACCACTTTTAATTCTTCCCTGAATCTAGACAGCTCGGGAGTACTCCACAACCACCGCCAATAAAGCAGCGGGCGTATCGAGATAAGATCCGCAACTGGGAGAATATTAAGATCCATCCTTAGCAAAACTAGCGGAGTGTTTTTCGGTAGGGTCAGAATTTGTCTGAGAAAATTGTTTTCAGTTACTGTGAGGGCATTATGGGACTTATGCCCCCACAATTTCGCCCCATAAAGGGAGGCTGACCTACCTTGACCCTATATATTTCCAACGGTGAGCTTATATTTTTTAAAACACAGCTTTTTTGGTCTTTTAAAATTCCCCCAACTGCCTGGGTTAATTTTAGGTTGGCCTTATCCATCTGAGGGCCCCACCCCATTTTTTCAGTCAGTGAGAGACCCAGGTAATCAAAAATAGGCACCCTTTCCAGGGGACCAGCCTCCATCATTGGGTGCGGGCAATTGATGGAATTAGCGTTAAAGACCTGTATTTAGTTTTTTTAATATTGACCACGAGATTCCTTTTTTTACAAATCTGGGCGAATTCATTTAAAACACGCTGCATACCCATAGTTGACTTAGAAAGCAGCAGGGTATCATCCGCAAACATTAATGCAGGAAACCTAATATGGGCCAATTTCGGAGAGTCTATATCCTTGGTGGCAAGTAGATCATCTATCAACCCATTTAGGATGAGGGGAAAGGTCGGCGCCACCACGCAACCCTGCCGAGCCCCCTTCCCAACAGGAAACGAAGCCGTCAATTGTCCGTTCCTGCAAAACCTAACTCTAGCAAAGGTGCCTTCGTGGAGTCGTTTAAGCTGAAAGCATAGGTATGGTGGAACCCCCATAGCGAGCAAAATACTCCACAGCTGGCTACGGTCCACCATATGAAATGCTGATTTCAGGTCGCCGAAGGTTAGGTATAAGCTCCCGCCTGCCAGAACAACATGCTTCCAGTAAATTAACTGGAGCATGAATAACTGGTCTATAGTGGAAGTTTTGGCCCTGAAGCCTGCTTGTAACGGGGTCAAAATATCATGGTCACTAATCCATTCCTGCAATTGTTGTAATAGTACCCTTGCATACTTTTTTTGGATTGCATCGATGAGGCTAATTGGCCTATAGTTGGCCGGGTCCATGGGTGAACCTTTTTTAAAAATGGGGATGATCTCAGCCCCAGCCCAGGTACAGGGGTTTGGAGTCCCTGAAAAATTGCATTAAATAGTAATTGTAAATAATAAACCCACACTGCCTGTACCCTTCTGTACAGGTCTCCGGGGATCCTGTCTAATCCTGGGGCTTTGTTCAATTGGAGGTTATTTAAGGCTGACTGTACCTCAGCCACTGTACACAGTGGTATACACCATGTGGGGTCTGCAGTTAAAAGGCATACCCGCAGCTCACTTTGTTCGATTGATGTTATGGCATAGAGATCTTTAAAATAAAAACGCCAGGCTTCCTCACAAATATTTGGTTCTATAGTGGTCTTACCCTCTGTCTTCCCTGTTTGAATCAAATTCCAGAAAGCCCTTGCGTTTTTTTGCGTCGAGGGCAGACTTAATGGCCATCTATCTGTTTCCCATTCTGATTTTGCAATAAAAATAATTTTTTTAAAGTCAGCCCTTGTTGCCTTAATAGATAAAGAATCACCCCCCTTGAGGGATGATATGAGAGTTTGCTTAGCTACCCTACAACCCCTACTAAACCATGGGTTTTTATCCCCACAGGGTTTGCATTTGGTTGACTGAGTGCAATAGAAAAAATCTGTCGGCAATATCACCATTTCCTGGTGGATTTTTCCCAGGTCATTCCCAAAGCTACTATCAGAAATATTCTCAAAGACGATAGCTGCCTTTTCTATCAGGGGAATAATGTTGTTCCCTTTTTGCCATGGTGTCTGTGTCTGGGGATTGCGTAATTGTAGCCCAGCGAATACGCCTCCCACCGTTTACTATTCTAAGATCACTACGAGGAGGGGTTAAAAAGCCTTGGTCTGTGCCGCTTATTTGAAAATTTAACTTAATGGTCAGTGGGTTGTGGTCGCTTTCAGTGAGCTGCACGACCTTAAAGTCTACCACTTTATACCACATTTCTACACTAATTAAAAAGTAATCGATTACTGATTCCTGTCCTAATCTTTCAAAAGTTGGGAATCAAGGGTTGTCACTCGGGAATCGCCCATTACAAGCCCTTATAGAAGAGGTTAGTGTAAGCAACGTTATTTGAAGCACTAATGGGGTCCACCTCTTTACCTCGTAAGTGTTAGGGAGTGGAATTGACCAAATTGCATCCTCATCCGCTGTGATGGGTTTCGTAACTCCATTGAGGGCTTCATAGTGGCAATTAAAATCCCCACCAATCAAAAAGGCCATGTCACCCTTTAAAGAGTTTGAAAGGGTTGTCAAAGAATCCAAGGTCGGGGAAGTACCACCATACTGAACTGGCTGTGAGTAGATATTAATAAGTGCCAGTTTTTGTAAATTTTTAAGGGTCAAGAGAATACAAGTTATATCTGGGGAATGAGTGTTAACTCTTTTTAACACACATCCAAGGTGGGTTCCCACCCATGTACACAAACCCCCCGATGGTCTGCATCTAGGGCCCTTGCCAGCTGGCTCAAAGTATGTCACAAAACCCACCCTGTGGATAGATCTTGGGGCCCAGGTCTCTTGAAAGAGGCAAATCCCGTGGGAGTCAATAAAGTCTCCCCAGTTTGGCAAATCCATTTTAGCCATAAGGCCCGCAATATTCCATGACAACATTGTCAGGCCTCCGCTTGGGCCCTCTGAACGACTCCCGACTTTAACCTCTGGCACTACACTCTCCAATAAATCTGGATCCAGCGAACCTAGGTCAACAATGCGGGAACGGGAAAGGGATGGAACTTCAGAGGATGATATTACTTCACTAGGTAGGATTGATGTTTCATTGATAAACACCTGGTTCCCAACCTCTACCTCAGGGTCAACTATAGGTATTCTTCTGGTTTCACTAGACCCTATTAACTTAGTTGTGATAGGGTGGGTATTTCATTGGAAAGATAAAAAATCTTGTTGTTTAAGATTGATTACAAATGATGTGTAGTTCCACATTAGGAGGATGGTCTTGAAGCTCAGTACATTGTTTACTGAAGAGGCTGTTTAGGAAAGATGTAATTCATGAACACAGAACCTTTAGGACCTGTTGCAGCAAACATTGCAACTTCAATAACTGGTGACAATAGTACCCATGGAGAGGTGAGATTTGGCAATGCCAATGGCCTTAATTCCTTCACCAAAGAGTAGATATTTCCCCTAGAGCAGAGGGCAAGGGAGAGCGTTTAATCAAGGTTGGTTTCTCGTTTATTTTCTCCCCCTTTGATAAGTGTTTGCAAAATAGAATTTGAAAGAATCCAAGGTCTCTTCACCATGCAGGATTTTTCAAATAGTTGTTGCAAGGTTTTCTCAAACGCTGATTTATTTATGTTTAGATAAATAAGAGCTCATGTACAATATATGAATGTTCTTTTCAAAGAAAGTTACAGAAGAGCATTCTCTCCACCCTTAAGGTAGGGCAAACAACATATTTTTCCTTAAAAATGAGAGGAAAATAAAAGAACAAAAAAATAACTGTCATTATAAAAATGGTGGTGAATTTTCATCTCAAGGATATTTGTTTTTCCAGGAGAGTCAATGGTGAAGCTGGACCTCAAGGACCCCTAACTGTCAGTTCCAATTTGTCTGGAACACATGTGGCTCCTTCAATTTAATTGGCAGCAAAAGTTACCATTTTAAGTCTTACTCCTTTGATCTGACTTTTGCTCTATGTTGTTTCACAAGATTTCCATATAGATTCTAAATTTGAAATATGAGTGTGCAATTTAATGCTTATCAAAAAGAATTAAAGACAATGTCACTTTCTCATACACCTCTCAGGCAGTTGGCTAGAATGGTATCGCTT